>NC_136059.1:1788949373-1789557119 GCF_964261635.1 Lissotriton helveticus | reverse complement strand
TATGATTTTTATTCATCATTTCTTGAAATTCTTCATAATAATGATTGCATTTATCATATTATTCATTTGTGCGCCCAATGCATTTCGGAGCTTGCCCTTCTTCAGGGGTCTTTTATCTATTTCAAGACCAATAAACTCGTGTGCCGTCTTCAAAATCACGAGTATTTCAAACTTTACAGAGCAGAGATATACCCGTAGGCACGTAGTGTTCCATTCCGTGTGTCAAGATTTCAAATTCAAATGTATCAGCCGCGTTCCTCCTAGGGGCCCGCAGTCAGTTTCCAGAAGAATTTGAAGAAATGATGAATAAAAATCATAACATGAAAACTTAAGAATCAAGTTTACTAATATTGAAATTAGTTCCAGTGTGCAGCTTGGTAACGTTTCCCACTGGTGGGATAGCGCATTTTCAAATGTATTAATTATGAAGCATAACTCAAAGTTCTGTTGTAAGGATTAAAGCAGTGAGAGATTCTCACAGTGCCTGTTGGTGGCTCATAAAGGTGTTCATACTATATGTTCATCCAATTATTGGCATCTACAGAACGCACAGAATGATGGTAAAGCCTTCCCTTATGGTAAACGATGCGGTTCCTGTTTACATTACACATTTAACCTAATCTTGCATTTCCTAAGAATACATCCTTTTCCCAGATGTAGTGTTTCTGTAGTTTTTTAGGTTACGCCTGCACAGCGATTTTGCTGCGCTTGTGAAATCTATTGTTTTTAAAATAAATCTTACAAGGGGCTTACATCCTGTCCCCTTGCTTTCCTGGCTGTACATTGGTTCCTGTATTTGCCACTTACTTTTCCTCCATTTCTATTGGCTCTAGCATATATTCCTGCATTTACCAATGCTTGTTCCACCTCTGCTTCTCTTATCAGTTTCCCTTAGCCAAAATACTTTTAATAACCGCTTTAATGGAACTATTTTTTCATAAAGTTTTGCCTCTTTCAGCTTTTAGTTTTTCGTCTTGCCTGATACTTTTTTTTTCATTCCTTTGAATATTAAAACCATACATGTGCCAAAGTGAAACATAAACAAGGCTATCTTCGTCTCAGCTTAAAGTGCAGCGCAGTCCTCCACCCCTCATCTATCTGTCTTCCATTCCTTCCAGGGAACAGTATAGTTTTGTGTGATACTTTAAATTAAAGTAGCAGATTTATATAGCACATCTTAACACCCAAAGAGATTAAGGGATTTGCCCAGACTCACAGGATGTTGTGCCACTGAGATTCGAACCAGGATCCCCAGCTCTTGAGTCTGCAGCTCTGACCACTGCGCCACATCCTTTTCTCTCCTGTGATACTTGTCAGGGAGCTCTTTCCTTCGTCCCTTAGTCCTGGATGGTGATTGAAATAATGTATTCTATGTAACCACCTTCCTCCCTAGTCTTTCCATTTGGTTCGCTGATCGCCCCCACCATGTGTACTCGAAGTTGCCATAGGATCTCTATTAGTGCTATGTAAAACGAAGCATTCAGTTTTACTAAACTAAAGCACTTTGAGCTGACAGAACTGCATCCAATCAGGCCCTGCCACCCAAGACAAAGAATGCCAGACCTGCATCTAATGCAGATGTATTCAATCTGTGGGGCATGACCCCCAAGGGGGGCGTGGAGTCCTGGGAAGGGGGCTGGGCATTCCCTAGCCTTACTTTGCCTGGATACTAAAACATTTGCTTTCATTTTGGAAAAAAGACAGCCCTCCTGGGACAGCAAATGTCGCTCCTTAAATGCTTGATCTGAGACTCCTGTGCTGTGTAAAGGTTTTGTGCCAGGGTGCCTGGTCGCCTAAAAGAAATGCAAATGTGCCCCATTGGTTTATCTGTAAGTGTGAAGGGTGCTTGGGACCCCATCAATCACTTCAAGCTTTGCGGATGACAAAGAGTTGTTTTCTTGAGTGGTAGTGCAAAGAGTTAACAACTGGGCTGCGAAGTGTTTGCTTTTAATCATAACTGTACTTACACAGCCATTAGTACCCCTAAGGAGGTGTTGAAGTGACAATTATTTAAAAAAGAAATTGCATTACATAAGCCCTAGTATTCCTAAAATCTACATTTTGGAAGAACCATTTTATTGTAAAACTATTTACATATTTTGTATCAGTCTATATTTCACTGTGTGTAATGCAAGTGTAAAATAATGACTTACATACTCACAGTGCTTTCTGTCACAGGCTGTGTCCTCATAGCGCTACAAATACACTATTCCCCACTGCACCAACCAAGATTTAATTATGTGTCTCTCTGGTTACACTCAGACCTCTGCAGTGCATTAACTAGTAGGGAGAACAGCCATAACAACGCGGGGATTACAACGAAAGTCGTTACAACGACTTTCGCTGGAGGGCGCTGTTGGATAGGGACTAGTTTAATTTTCCATCCAACACCTTCCCAACTGTCAACGTGGGCTGGAGTTGGAATAGAAAATTAAACTATTCCACTATCCAGTGCCCTCCAGCGAAAGTCGTTGTAACGACTTTCGTTGTAATCCCCGCGTTGTAATGGCATGCGGGGTAAAAGCCCGCGTTGTATTGACATACAACCACTAGTAGAAGTTTCATAATGTACTACAGTGCATTTCCCACTTAGTAATGACTTTTTACATTTATTTTTTACTTACGATACCCATAATTTTATATGTAGTTACCTGATGGTGAAAGACCTAAAAAATATACAGAATATTTTGGGGCTTATTTATGAGAGGTTTGCGCTGCCAGAGCACCAGTTTTATTGACGCTCTGGCGGCGCAAGCGTCTGAACCATATCTATGAGGTGGTGCAAAGTCACCCTGTGTGGCTTTGCATGACCTCGTAGATATGGAGTAAGAAAAAGCAGAGCAAGTTGCTGTCCTACCTAACTCTGCATCAAGGAGGTGCTCCATGTGTGCTGAGTGGGTGTTCCCACGCAACACCCATGGATTTTGATGCTGCCCCATATTTACAAATTTACTTAAACCTGGGCCAGCATCAAAAACGTAAGTTTCCCCAGTGAAAAAATGTCTCCTCATTCTTTCCTCTTTCCATGTTTGCTGCATTTTGCAGCTCACATAGCAAGAGGAAAACATCTCTCAGGATTGTTTTTGTGCAGGAAGGTTCTCTTCCTGCACAAAAACAATCCTGCCTATGTTGGTGCTAGGCAGCAATTTGTGGTCCAACGCAAGAGGAAAGGACAGGAATGGAACGTATTTCATAAATATGGTGCATTCCTGCCTTTTCACATTGGTGCAGAGCAGCGCAGCAAGAAGACTGGCGGCGCTGCCCAACCCAATTCCTCATAAATGAGGCTCTTTATTTTTAGCTACACCTCTGACCACGCCCCACCTTCACTGACCTTTGGTTGGCTAAACACTGTTTAATATTATTTTCCCACTGTAAAAATTATTTTGTGTGGGAATTGGTGGCGTTTATGGTTGTCGATGAAGAGGAGTACCAGGTTCTAGAAACTTTTGTCAGGAAGGGGTCCTTACTCCTAAGAAGGGTTGACAAGGGGGTCTCGGCATCAAAAAGTTTGAAGACCTCTGGTCTAATGGAAGTAGAGCAAATGTGGGCCAATCAGAGCCCACACTGTGGGAGGGCGTAAGTGAAGGCGGAAAAAACAGGGAACTCCTTTCATCATTTGCTATAGGAAATGACACATAATGTCTCCTTCTGAGCATGTTTCATTTTATGATTATTTTGAATACGGGCACGTGCAGTCAATTATATTTTAGTGACTGTAGGTGCAGTGGCCTTATCTTAATGGTGTGTGCCAGCCGATTGGGTACTTATTCAGTTGAGAGGTACATCAGCAGTTCCCCTTCATGTTTCTGTCTTACCTCACTCAGGCTCTCCGAATCTTTTGAGTACCATTTCTTTCACTCAATTGCTTCAACCGTTCCTTATCTTTTTCGTTTTGCTGCTGCCTTTTCTCTCCCCACTTTACTTTCTCTATTTGCCCTGAGGTCTGCGTCCGTCAGGCCTCTGACCACAATTTTACTTTCATGTTTGCTGCTTTCCAATCCACGGAACATGATCGAGCCTTCTGGATATAAGTCATCCCTCGCGCCGCCATGGCATTTCAGAAATGCTTGGTATGCTTGGACATTTTGCTGCCAACTTTTATCCTTCTGTTGCACTATTCACAGTGTTGTCTAACACCATCACACACATCCAGGCTGTCAAATACATCCCGGACAGCACCCTTCTCATTTGCTGTCTGTGCCTCTGTACCTCTTTTTAACTCTTGCAGCATGGTACTTAATAGCGTCATCCGAGCTAGTAACAGCTAGAGCTTCTTGGTCTGCTGTGGATGTTGCCTTTATTGTGTGGGTATATGGGCTCTCTGCTCATTCTAAAATACACACACCTTGTACTAGACTTCTATGAATTTAGGCGTGTGGTCATAGGACAAGGAATGTGTGCCTGTGGTGTGTGATGACACTGTCCTGGTTACGTCTCGGAGTCAGTGATTCTGTAGCTGACCTGTTAGTGAGTCAGCTTCATGCTGTGTCTGGAAAAGGAGAGCATGTTCACTCCTGCGGAGGTGAATCTACCTGTTAATAAAAAACGTTTTTATACACTCCTGTCTGATGCAGGTAACCTATTGCTAATCTCCCAATATTAATCTAAGTGTCTCATTTAACTCATTCACCCTCCTCTATAATTCTTTATTTTAAAGGGGTAATCAAAGACGCACAGCACATACAAAATGTCACTGTTACAAACAACTGGAGATGCAGTTTGTACATTTCTGTAACTCATATTTCACAACTATTCACCAAGCTACAACTTACAACAACAAAAAGGCTTATTATTAATCACATAGGCGAAACCTAATGCATTTACCAATGTTTGTTTCTCATGCAACATCTGATACTTTTATAGTGCATACTGTGAACGGAGTTGCCTCTGGGTATCTGGAAGAGTTCAGATTATAGGTGGGTTGCAACTCTGGAGTTGAGGTTGAAGCTAGTGAACTTTTCTCACAGTGCCTCTTTGTAGGTCATAACGTTATTTTGCCTACACCCTCATGAAACCTGTAGCTTCCCTGCAAAGCGCATAGACCGACTGAATTGAAATTATCATTACTTTATGTGAAGGAGATATACAGGTGTCTAAATACTGCTGTATTTATCGGTGAGGAGAGAGCGAAAGAGGGAAAAGAGTGAGTGAGAATACCGAAGGGCGTGCCACAAGGAAGTAATGCAGAAATATAAGGTGAAGACAGTGATGATGATGAAGAACAGGACATGTTAGATATACAGTTGGAGGATTTCCAATAGGTGTAGGGAAAAAAGGCTTAAGTGGCTTACAGCATGAGGAACTGCTGAGGAAATTGGTATGAAGGGCAGAATTAGCGTGATTGAGACACTGTGAAGACCACTATCCCACCTACAGACCATGCAATTTTCAATTCTCAGACTAATATTCTCATATTTGAAACATTTTCAATTCTAATTATTCACAACAAAGTTATGTTCACCTCTCGTTGATCCTATTCTGTTAACTAGCATTAGCAAGGCCGATTGGTTTGGCTAGTTTTAGGCATATGTTCATTGCAGTGTGACATGCCTGGATACAGCAACCGAAAATTCACAGTCACTGAAGTACCGGTTTACCTTTTGATTTACGCACAAGTGTCACTCTAAGTATTACACATTTGACATTAGAACGTCACTCATACTCACACTGAATCCACTGAAATGTCACACATGAACAATCTGAAAACTTGTCAGCTATGTATCACCCTTTATGCGTGCTCCTTTTTGTGACCCTCAAAACTTGCTATTCACTACAAAGCCTTTCGATGGGGTCCATGTCCCAGAGTCCTGTAACAGCTACCACAGCATGTTGTACAGCCATAAAAGCTGGGTTCCCATTGGGTCCCCAGGAGTTGCCATTTGGGGTCTGGGTGTGCTCACTCTGCCCCCTGAATTTATTTTTGCTAATTTCCAGGGCACAGGGACCAAGTACCTGGGTCTTGTAATGGCTGCCAAAACATATGGTTCAGGTTGAAACCAACCAATCAGGATTGACTAGTACCTTTTAAATTGGCCAATTAGAGCATATCTGAACACCAACTGTCCCAGAGAGTGCTCTCCTGGGCAGGGAACAGATTTCTATTAAATCACACCATGAAATGATCTGGAGGCCTGCCTACTGTACCTCCTCTACACTCGAAATCATAACACAGAACTAGAATTTTATCAGGCATCTGAAAAACTATGCATTACATAACAATGGCTCCAAAAAGCAAAATGTACGGAGAGGTCTCATCCAGTCTTTTGTGGCATATTTCATGATTGTCAGTCCGACCCACCATGTTAAGGTGATACTAACATGGTGGTCTCAACATCATTAGGGAGGGAGATCAGAATAGTAATGTTCTGGTCATAAGTGGGGTCCAGATTTAACTAAAACTATCTAAGTGTAAACCCAGATTTACTTTATTTTAGGGTACACTCAGCTGGGTTAGAATCTAAATTTTAAATTAAAATGAAAAATTATGTTAGGATCATAGAGCTCTGGCCGCAATTTAGGGTTGCACTGTTCCAGCCAGAGAATTAGGAGTTTGATGTGTTTCTGATCCGTGTAGTCAACCTCCCTGAAAAAGCCTAGATTGTAGGCCATTGTGGATAGTGTAGGCTTGAAAATAAAGAACGAAGGTGGAAACAATGGCACAATTGGGCTTCTTATCAAGAGAAAATGGCACTCCAATAAGTAGTCTGTCTTGGTTTCTTTCCCCTTTAACCCACTGGCCCCAATGGTTAGCCACCAGATCCAGTCTTTTAGATACTGTGGAAAATCTTTCTTGGAAGCCTTTGATAAACAAATAAATGTACAGATGGAGCTACAATGATTAAATTAACATAATAATCATTACCACTATTATCCTAACCTTTTTCTATCTTTTTTAGGACTTTCAGGGAGCGACTGCTAACGCTAACATATCTGCAAACCTGCAGCAAGAACTTTAGTGGCTCAAAATCACTGGACTATAGGAACCTGGGGTGAGTGTGTGTGCACTAATGATGAAGAATGTAGTTATTTGGTGTTGTCTGACTGTAATATTTCTTGTTATATGTAAAGTACCCTGCTGCCCCCCAGCTAGAACTGTGCTCTATGAATACTGTAAATAAATGCATGAATAACTAAATAGATTGAATATGTAATGAATAAATAAATACATATGGTGTGCAGTTGATCTATAACATCTGCCCAAAGGAAACATAAGGATTTGACATGACATTGTTGAGTAGTTTTATAGTGCTTGTTATCCTCCCTGGTGTCTTCAGTTGGGTGCCAAGGGACTAATGTGGGAGCCGAACCCCAATAAAATCTTGAACCCCAATATTGCAAAACCCTTATATTTACCTTGTGCAATTCCCGTTAGCAGTCCTTCACATTGATCCAGCTGCACCAGACCACTAGTTTAGAAAAACTATCTTAGAAATTGGGACCACTCAAAAATTGTGCTCTAGGTCAAAATAATGTTTAAATAGGTTTAATACAGAATAATTAATAAAACATTACAGAGGAATGCAGCTTTTAGTTGTGATGACTCAGAAAAACAGAATCATAATTCATAGTTGTGAAGACGCAGAAATACAGAATCATAAATCAGAGTAGAACTCTAGTCCGTTAATAAAAGTCCCTCAAAATTCCAATTTCAAACTCAAGAAGGGTACTAACAAATCGTAGTGAAAAAGAAAAAAATCTCAGAATACTCGGACAGAATCTCAGGAGGAAAATGAGTAGTGACTCCTAATCTTTCAAAACCAGTGGTGTTTATACACGCTGTATACATATTATTAATTAAACTGCAAATTCAGCATAGTATGACCATGGTTAGCTCCCACTAGCAAATCAATATATTTGTAAATTTGAAGAGTTCTTAAAACTGACCCATTTCTTGAGGTAAGGGAAATCTTCCACTTGCTTCCTCAGCAACTGCCGCCCGGTGATGTTCTATCCAATATGAAACATTTATTAAACAATAGCCTATAGAATCCTGCTCTTTTGCATGCTATGGGGCTGATTATGATGTGGTCGGAAACCGTATAATTGCTTAGTTCCACATCCATCAACCTTTTTCTCCATCTAATATAGCCTCTAGCTCTATTATTATATTATATTTATTGAGCATGCACTCTAAAAATTTAAGTAGTAGCAATAAACTAATTGCAGAAATCATCACAATTACAGGAATTAGAATTAACTGAAGAACACCACCACCAATATTACCTAACCATTAGTCTACATTACTAAAACTATTCCCTAATTATCTTACCCATAATCCTACACCTTCCCATGATCTTGGTTCTGTCAATGTGTTAATTTCATGATTCAAATTAGTTGTTATTAATAAAAACAATCATTTTCTCCTCTATAATCAGATATATAGGCACAACACCTTCTTGCAATATTACTTTAGAAACTCTGCCTTCATTTTCCAAGATAATATTCAAGAAAAAAGACTATTAAGCATAACCATTGTTCTAATTGCAACCATTTTCACATTTACTAATTTGAAAGACTCTGCTGTATCTATAGCAAATCTGTCTACTATTGTGACAATTGTCTATTTTTTTACATAATTTATAGACACACCCCTTGGAGGAATCATTGCGCCTAAAATATCTAAAACCACTTATCCAAGACTTTGTTTTACTCTCTTCTTGTCATGTTCTTCATCTATTTCATCTATAAGGTAAATTCTAGGGAAAAAGCCAGATAACACAAATGTATCCAATTGCTGGTACATTAAAATAAGTAGTCCTTCCACAACCATAATACATTTCCTTCATAATATGTTCTCCCCCGGACAACAGATCTCCACTCACTTCATAAGATTTGTAGTACATGCTCTCTCCTACAAATTCTTCTTTAACCTTTTTCTTAGGATTTCTCATTACCATACACGTCACCTTTTGTTTCCTGGTTTACTCTCAATTCAGGATGTAAACCTTTGCGCCTAAATTCTTCTTCCTTTTTTATTTCTTCCAAGGCAATCTTTTGCTCCTCTACATTTTGAACTACTTTTACTCCTATTTCATTGGGTTCCCTAATAAAAGTATGCTCCTCATTGCGCAATAAACTGAATATAATATATTTTCAAATTAGTATTATGTCTATTTTGTGCAAACGCCTTCACATACTCACCATATGTAATACTTTTATCATTCTCATCAATAAGCACATTTTCTAAAGACACATTAAAATCAGTCATATAAGGAGAAAGGAACTCCTCATGATTGAAAAATAGCCACAGAAATATTGCTGAACAGTGCTTATGATATTTCTAATTGTGTGTACGTCAATACTTCATATCACACCAAAAGAAATACCATTGGTCTATTGATACGTAGACATATGAAAGAGGAAAAATGTTTATGGTAAGTCTGGTAATGTTTGCAATTGAGAATGAAATGAATCCCATCAGCCCACCCAATGGCAGAGCTTCATCATCTGGGATTTGGAGAGGAAGATGGCCCAGATATAGGTGACTCACTAATTGTAATCGTGTGTCACCTTAATCCAAATCCTCCAGTGATGGATCGTGCCAAGAAAAAGTGTGTATAGTGGTGAGTTTCTGGTTTTGCAGTGAAAAACAGTGTACAAAAATGAGGAAAAAGTGATTCTAAAATTGGCTACCACAATGTTAAGAAAAACTTTATTAGAAGGGCATTGTGATGTCAATGATTAAAAGCAGGTGCAAACAGTTTGAATTAATAACTGTTAGTAGTTGGACAAAAATGGGGGTCTACATGTTTCAGCCTAAATAGGAGTGTTTAATCCAAAGGCTTTCGTCAGGACCACTCAAATACACTACTGCAAAACAATATATATTAAAGTGAAAAGATCAAAAAAGAGGGATACCATACATCCTACCATCCACAGTTATCTGGTGTGTAGGAAGTAAGTCCTCAACTGAAAGGGGGATTCTTTCCCAACTCATCGTGGGAGAACGCCTCACCTCGCCTGGCAACAGCTCAGGTGTGGAGGCCCCGCTCTTTCCGTCGGTACCCCTGGCGAATCCTAAGCCAATACTTCCCCAGCTGGAAGGTAAGGGCACGCATAGCATTTATTGATCTTAATTAAGCATGGGCGGATTTTGCGAATTGGCAATCCGCGAAATTGCGTATTTACGGATTCGCAATCCGCAAAATCCGCGAACTCTCGCAAATTTTGCGGATTCCTGGTTTTTTTTTGTGTTCGCAAGTGTTTCTGCCATTTCGCAAGGGTTTTTTACCAGTTCGCAAACGTGAACTTACTTGTCGGGTAGCAACAGTCGCGACCATGTTGTTTCTACGTCTGGTTCATCACAGCACCCTCTGTTTTACCACTGCCACCCTCTGGCTCACCCATGCCACCCTCTGGCTCACCCATGCCACCCTCTAGTTCATCACTGTAGATTATGGGGGGAAAAGCACACCTGCCCTGCCTCAACTGACATGAATGAATTAGGGGCTGATTAATGTGTCACTGAATTTGAACTTCCAGGCTGGCACCTGCTTCCTTATCTGTAAATGCTTTCTGTTGCAGTGTAATTTTTTTAACAGGACCTTTGTTGTATACTTGTAGCTATTCTCTGAGCCTGCTGTGAGGGTCAGAGCAGGGTCATAGAATAGTTCCAAGTAGGCAACTGAACTCTGAGGGGGCCCCTCAAGAAGCACTACCGGGAATGGTTACTAATGATAAGATTGAACTTTTGCACCTGCTGAGTGCTTTCAGTTTTGAAAAAATCCAAATATCCAGCAGCATCCACCAAAAGTAATCCTTCCAGGTCAAGATCCAAATCAAAGTGACCAGCACATGAAGAAAGCACTGGGAGGAGCCTGCTGGAAAAGTGCGGCAAATGTCAACCTGAGGAGTTATTCTGATAAAAATCATAATTTTCAAGGTTTATGCTGCCTGCTGGTGGATTTCTTGTGCGAAATTGCAAATTTTGCAATCTCGCAATTGCGAGATTGTCGCTGCCCGCCGCATCGACGTGTTCGCAAGTGTTTACTCCCGCGATGCGTGATCATGGGCCTTTATGACGTACTCGCGTTGCCAAACTCTCGCTGTGCAAGGTGGCAAGCCGCGATGACGTCGACCAACTCCCGCGGGATCCCGCAGCAAGATCCAAAATGGCGCAGCACACGCAAACATGGAGAAAAACAACTCTACAAACGCTGAATGAAGGTAAGTGAACGCTGCGCGCCGCAAAATTGTATAATATTCTAGTTGGCAAGTGCGACCAAGCAAAAAATCCGCTTCGCGCGGATTTGCGAATTTTCGGCAAATTCACGAGAGTTCGCGGATTGCGAATTTGCCGAAAATCCGCAAAATCCGCGAGCAGAACGGATTTTACGCCCATGATTAATCTTAATGATATCCAAAAACTCCCTTAATCATTTTAGCATACACACTATCCTTAAAGATACTAGCTACATGCTCTTCATGTATTGGTATCAATTGTCTAACTTTGTCATACTTAGTTTCAATTTCAGCATTATTTATATAAATTAAAACATTTCCTACTCGGATCAGTAAGCACATCAACACACCAACTAATACTAATAGGTTATAATTGGCAACGTCATCTCTTTTAGCCCCTTTACAGTATCACATCTTCTAGACTGAGATCAAAACAAAAATGCCTTCTGTGGCAAAAAATCAAACAAACATTTTCTTTAAAACAATAATATTTTTCTTCTTTTTCCTTATTTTGTTAAAAAATTAATGAAACAAGTAAAAGGAAAAAAAGCAATGTCACAGATTTTCAGTCTTTGAAAAAAACAGTCTGATCCTAAATTTCTACATCAGTCTCTTAGCCCAAAAATTACTTTCATTGTTTTATGGATTATCTTCAACTATTCTGAATAATTCTCATCTGTTTCAGTCTTTGTGTCTGAATCACTCTCAAAACAATATTGGATTTTTCTCATTCTGAAGTAGCCTTCCTCATTTTCATCTACATCCTCTTCTTCAGATACTGTAGCTAGATACACCAACTCAGGCAAAGCATATTTCCAATTTTTAATTCTTCTTCTTCTTCTTCTTTTAGCAACTGGTGAATCACTGTCACTAATTTCCGGATTCAATGGTCTAACAAAGTTTCCCAAATCTTTTTCTCGCCCACAGTGCTTCTGTTGACAGGTTCTCTTTCTTGGAACCTCTTCAGATTTTTCTCTTTCTACTGAAGGTTTCCATTTTTTGACTACTTGGCTTTGACTTGAGCCCAAACCTGAGCTTAGACTCAAACGTGAGATTGTACTTTGATCAAAGTTATCTTTCTCTGCTTTCTCAGCAGTGAATCTCTTTCTTCCAAGAGGGGTCATTTTCACTTTCAGTTTCAACTGCAAATTGTCACTGCTTTGATCAGAGACTACTGCTTCTTGCTTCTTGCTGCCACTCATGCTTTGCTTTTTTGCATGGGAGTAGCTCTTCAATCTGAAAACCCTGTAACTGGACGTCAGAAATTTCAGGTTCTTCATCTGAACTTTCACTTGCTAGACATTTTCATTCATTTTTGCTTTTGCTTTTCATTTTGATTTCACCAGTTTCAGAGAAATCTTTCCCCACTTCTGTATTCATGCTGAGAACCAAAGCTTGGCTCTGAACGTTTTGAACAAACTGTGTACTCTGATCATTCACCTCATCCACTGCTTCAGCTACTTTCATCCTCTTTGTGTGAGAAGCATGTATCCACTGAGGCACACCGGCACACTTGCCAGTGCTATTCATCACCAGGGTGATTTGGAAAGGATCTTCCATCTTGTGATTAGGCATCCTTTGCTAGCATGCTATAAAAACCCAGTCACCTGCATTCAGACTGTGGCAGGGTGTATCTTTATAGTTTTAAGTTGACACTTTCACCTGATGAGGGACTGATTTCACCATATCAGTCAGACCGTTGCAATAATCCAGAACAATGTCATCAGTTATTGAAACTAGCACTGCTGAAGGTACAAATACAGGTTCCATTAACATTCCCATCAGTATTTTATGAGAAGTCAAGCCTGTCTTTCTGTCTGGAGTACTTCTCGTATTCATCAAAACAAGTGGAAGAGCATCAGGACATTTCAAACCAGTTGATGCACAGACATTTGCCAGTTTATTCTTCAAATTGCCATTACTACACTCCACTAAACTTTAAGGTTGTGGTCAATAACTGTATTGAAATCTCTGCTTGACCTGAAAGCTGTGCTGATTATTTGCAAAACTTATTTTTTTAAGTATGCACCACGATGAGTCTCAATAGAAGTTGGGAGACCAAAATCTAGAAATACTATCCTCAACAAGAATTTGGCAACTGTAAGGCTATCTGCTCTTGTGGTTAATGCTTCCACCTACTCAGAGAACAGGCAGACTATTACCAAGACATGCTTCAAGCCATTACATTGTGGCAACTCAATGAATCCGGACTGTATTCTTATAAATGAGCCTTCTGTTTTCCCAATGTGATTTATAACTGTAACTGACTTTTTAAATGACATGTCCAACAATGGTTACGCACATCCTCAGCCACATGTCGATATCCTGTACTTTGCCATTATTCAAAATCCTCTAAACAGATTATATCTTCCTGCATGAGCCTCATTTAGCATATATTTACACATGGGTTGTAACACCGAGTATGGCAAAACATATTCTTGATCATTCTTTTCCTAGCCCATCTTTTCCCATTTTCTTTTCTTATTCTAGGGAGCACCCTCCTGCAAGTCTCTCAATTTACTTAGAGACATCTGCATCGACTCCATAACAAAACAACTTACGTTGTTTGAACTCTGTACATTATTATTTACAAGATCATCATTTTCTTTTTGCTGGAAAATTGTTTCTTCCTGAAGGGCACAGTATTGGTCCACCTGCATCATCATTTTAAACTACTCCCTGCCATCTCTTCATTCAAAATCACAGTATTTTGCTGATACATTGGATTATATGGCATGCTATTTCTCGTGCTGTGCTGCATCACCAGGGCTATTGGCACAAGCATTTAAAATGATTTCTGATTCTGCATATTCTGCCCTGCATTTTGCATATTCAACAACATATTACCTCTCTGATTCTGCTGAAGTTGTTCCAAATTGACCTGCATCCTATTAGGATGTTATCTACATTCTCTTTTCCAGTGTCCAAACCTCCCATAAGAATGAAACACCATTTCAACATTCACTCTATCACTTCTACTTTGCATTCCTTCATTTATCCCATTTACTCTATTCTGTACAAAATTCATATTTGAACCTATTGGATTCCGCAATCCTTTTTCAAACTGTTTTGTCAGAGCAATCATCATCTTTTCCTTTAACTTCTTTTGCCTAGTCTCAAAAGTGATATCTGCCAGTTCCAACATAACTTCATTTATATTTGGTCTTAGTTTTGTGCACTATTCTGTCACTACTACACAGTCAGTACTGCCACTACTGTTTTTCGCTAACTTCAAGACCTGATCAGTGCGCTTCATCTGCTAACACAAATCACTTTCTTTAATGTGATTACTAATTTCTGACTTCAATCCATTCACGAAAGCAGAAACAAAACTACCAGCTACATTTTTTCTGTTTTTGACTACAATGGATTGTTTTGGTGATTCTCAGTTTTGTGAAAATAATTTTCCAAAATTACCTTTTACTATTACATTTTGACTCTGCTACATTTCTGAAATACGTGGATAATCCTCTCATAATAGGAATGCACTGACTCCTTGGATTCCTGTGTCGTTCTCAAAATCTTCTCCCAATTTATAATATTCTCAGGAACTCACTTTCTCAAATATTCAATCACAGCTCTGTATTTGTCTGATATCTCAGTTGCTGGTGCATTATTTGGACTAAAGCTGGCATGTTCCTGTGTTGGCCATCCAGTAACCATCTTCTCCAGGGACTGCAATCTCAAACAAAGTACTCAAATCAGCCCACAACATTGGAGAATTGTATGTCAACTGATGTTTTTCCTCATACCGCCTTGCGTGGTATTCGCTCAGTTTCAGAAATGTATTCATAAAAGCATACAAACCAGCCTCTGTCCACGGTATGTACCAGATTCCCTCCATGTACTTCCCTTAAAGGGAATGCCACCATGAGGTTGACTCTACTTCAGATTCACTCGTGATACTCCTTGCCTTTGCCTAAACTCCTTTCATTTTCCCTTTATTCAGTGTCCAATTCTTCCATTTTTCTCAACATTTCTTCACATCATTCCAATTTGTTGTTTTCTCAATTAAGGGCCTAATTACAATGTCGGGTGAAAAGCCTTCGACCAGCGGTCAGAGGCTTTCTGCCCAACATGTTAGGTTTACAGTCCAACCACTGTATTAGGATTACAGTGGGCAGAGTGAAACCTGTGGGGGGATTCCGACGTGGTTCCAACGGGCTCAAGCAGCCTGCCGGTGCTTCGGACAGACCCCATAATCCCTTAATGACAGTGGCTCAGTCATCAGGATTATGATGTTGGTTTCCGACAACCATTCCATGTCGGCCTTACCCCCTGTCCCTCCACAATGGGGCCTGGGGGCCACTTATGGTGCCCCCCTAAACATCCCGGCACCATCGATCAATCAATCAATCATGGCATTTATAAAGCGCGCTACTCACCCGGAGGGGTCTCAAGGCGCTGGGGGGGGCAAGGGGGGGTCTGCTACTGCTTGAAGAGCCAGGTCTTGAGTTGCTTCCTGAAGGAAAGGTGGTCCTGGGTCAGTCGGAGGTGGATGGGGAGAGAGTCTTGGCTGCCAGGTAGGAGAAGGATCTTCCTCCGGTGGTGGCTCTGCGGGTGCGTGGAACGGCGGCGAGGGCGAGGCTGGTGGATCGTAGCTGGCGGGTGGGAGTGTAGAAGGTCAGGCGGTTGTTGAGGTACCTGGGGGCCAGGTCGTGGAGAGCCTTGTGTGCCTGAACGTGATCCTCTTGTTGACGGGGAGCCAGTGCAGGTCTCTCAGGTGTCCGGAGCTGTGGCTGCGTCGGGGGATGTCCAGGATGAGTCGTGCGGAGGCGTTCTGGATGCGCTGGAGTCTTTTCTGAAGTTTTGCTGTGGTTCCGGCATAGAGGGTGTTTCTGTAGTCCAGTCAGCTGGTGACGAGTGCCTGGGTGACCGCCTTCCTGGTTTCGGTGGGGATCCATCGGAAGATCTTTCGGAGCATATGCAGGGTGTTGAAGCACGACGACGAGACGGCGTTGACTTGTCTGGTCATCGAGAGGGAGGAGTCCAGGATGAAGCCCAGGTTTCGTGCGTGGTCCGTTGGCTTGGGAGCGGTGCCCAGGGCAGGGGGCCACCAGGAGTCGTCCCAGGCGGAGGGCGATGATCCCAGGATGAGGACTTCCGTCTTGTCTGAGTTCAGTTTCAGGCGGCTGTCCTTCATCCACTCGGCGACGTCTTTCATCCCTTCGTGAAGGCTGGTTCTGGCGGTGGCGGGGTCGTTGGTGAGGGAGAGGATCAGCTGGGTGTCGTCGGCGTAGGAGATGATGTTGAGGTTGTGTTGGCGTGCGATGGCTGCGAGGGGGCTCATGTAGACATTGAAGAGGGTGGGGCTGAGTGATGATCCTTGTGGTACGCCGCAGATGACTTCGGTGGCCTCGGATCTGAACGGGGGGAGGCGGACCCTCTGGGTTCTTCCGGTGAGGAACAAGATGATCCATTCCAGTGCCTTCTCTTGGATTCTGATGTTGTTGAGGCACTGTACTAGGGTGCGGTGGCAGACCGTGCCGAATGCTGCGGAGAGGTCCAGGAGGATGAGGGCCGCTGTTTCCCCGTTGTCGAGCAGGGATCTGATGTCGTCTGTGGCTGCGATGAGGGCGGTCTCGGTGCTGTGGTTTGCTCGGAAGCCGGACTGCGAGTGGTCGAGGGATCCGTTCGTCTCGAGGAAGGCAGCAAGCTGACTGTTGACGGTCTTCTCGATGACCTTGGCAGGAAAAGGGAGAAGCGAGATGGGACGGTAGTTCTTGAGGTCGGTTGGGTCCGCTGTTGGTTTCTTCAGGAGGGCGCTGAGCTCGGCGTGCTTCCAGCTCTCCGGGAAGGTGGCGGTGTTGAAGGAGGTGTTGATGATGTCCCGGAGTTGGGGTGCGATGATGGAGTCGGCTTTGTTGAAGACGTGGTGGGGGCAGGGGTCGGTTGGTGATCCGGAGTGGATGGTGTTCATCACACGGGCGGTGCCTTCGGTGCTGACCGGAGTCCAGGCGCAGAGGGTGGTGGTGGGGGGCGTTGGCTCGGTGGTTGGGTGCGTGGTCTGTGCGCCGAAGCTGTTGTGTATGTGGGCGATCTTGCTGTGGAAGAACAAGGCGAGTGAGTCGCAGAGGTCTTGCGAGGGAGTGATGTCGTTGTTTCCGGCGCTGGCGTTGGAGAGCTCTTTGACGATGCTGAAGAGTTCCTTGCTGTTGTGGGCATTGTTGTCCAGTCGTCCCTTGAATGCTGTCTTCTTGGTGGTGCGGATCAGCTGGTGGTGTTTGCGGGTGGCGTGCTTGAGGGCAGTCATGTTGTCTGTGGTCTGGTTGTTGCTCCAGGCTTTCTCGAGGGTGCGGCAGTTCAGCTTGGATTTCTTGAGTTTGTCGGTGAACCAGGAGGCTTTCTTACTGCTGGGTCTGCTGGGAGGGTTCTTCAGTGGTGCGAGGGTGTCTGCGCAGTTGGTGATCCACTGTGTGAAGTTGTTGGCTGCTTTGTTGGGGTCCGTTGCGCTGGCGGGAGGGTTCTGGCTGAGGGAGGTGGTGAGCTGGTCGGCCGTGATCTTGTTCCAGCTCCTGCGAGGAACATGTTGCGGGTGGTGGTGGGTCGTGGTTCTTCTGAAGCTGAAGTGGACGCAGCTGTGGTCCGTCCAATGAAGTCCAGTGGAGTGGCTGAAGGAGATGTGCTTGCTGGAGGAGAAGACGGGGTCAAGCGTGTGGCCGGCGTAGTGGGTGGGGGTGTTCACCAGTTGCTTGAGTCCGAGGTTGGCGAGGTTGTCCAGCAGGGAGGTGGTGTTGGGGTTGTTGTTGTTCTCCAGGAGGAAGTTGATGTCCCCTAGGAGGATGTAGTCAGCGGAGGGGAGGGCGTGCGGGCTGTTGAAGTCTGCGATGTCTTCGCTGAATTGTGTGCGTGGTCCCGGGGGTCTGTAGATGAGGGTGCCTCTGATGGTCGTCTTGGGGTCGGTGTGTATCTGGAAGTGGAGGTGTTCAGCGGCGGTGAGGGTGTCGTCGGAGTTGGTCATGATGCGGATGGTGTTCTTGTGTACGATGGCGATGCCTCCTCCGGTCTGGTTGACGAGGTCCCTCCGGGTGATCTTGTATCCGTCCGGGGTGGCGATGGTGATGTCGGGGGCTGAGGAGGCGTTCATCCAGGTTTCCGTGAGGAAGGCGACGTCTGGTGAAGTTGTGTCGAGGAGGTTCCAGAGTTCCACGGCGTGTCTGTGGACGAAGTGGGTGTTGAGCAGGATGCACTTGAGGTGGTTGTTGCTGGTGCTCGGTTTGGCGGGTGCGGTGCAGGTTCGGAGGCAGGTGAAGTGGCAGGCTTTGCAGGTGAAGGATCCGTGGGTGCGTTTTGGGGTGGCTCGGTAGCAGGCGGTGTTCCGGCCGGCATTGAGTGCGTGGAGGGTGGCGGCGTCGTAGGTCTGTCGGGTGGCCTTGCAGCGGCGGGGGCCAGGGGTCCTGGTGCTGGGCGCGGGCCAGGCGCAGACGGGTGCAGACGGGCTTGCCTTTGGCACACCTTTGGCACACAATCGGCGCGTCCGCTGTGCGTGACCGCTGCGCGTACGCGTGGGCGTCATAAGTAGGGAGCCGGGAGGGAGGGTCAGCTGGGTGGCGGGAGCGGGGCGGCGAATGGGCTGGCGGGGGGCGGGGCCGCAGGGAGGCAGCGGCGGGAAGAGTCTGGGGCGGGCGGGCGGCTCTGCGGCAGCTGGGTCGCTCGAAGCAGAAACAGAACAGGAAGGCGGCAAAAACAGGCAGCAGGCAGCAGTGGAGCGTGGGGGCGACCTAGCCTGGAACACCATGTGGCAGGCACTGTGAGTTGCCTGTCACACGGTGGTGCAGGGATGTTTACAAACCTCCATTTGTCAATGGAAGCTGGTGCTGCAGTCCCTTTCTGTCTGACACAAGCTTCAATTGACAAATGGAGGTTTGTGATGCCCATAGGGCGGTCGCATCGTAATACTGAGGTCGGAACCGCCGACCTAAGGTCGGGCGGTTCCTTTCTGCAATGGTGTCATGTCTGCCCAACATCATAGTTAGGCCGTAGATCTTTAATATGAGCTCTTAAAGTAATCAAACCCATCTCTTACATTTTGTCTTGCGTTAAAGCCATTATATAATTTTTTGATTTTTCATTCTGATACTGTCAATTTCTAGCTCATCAGCTAATTCCTATAATTTGTTATGAGCTTTATTGACCACCTAGTTGCTTTTTTTGATCAAATATCTAATTTCATTAGCATTGTAATTAAATAACCGACTCAAATGCACAAATTTCTTGCAGCCATTCTCCAAATAATATTTTCGGAATTCCTATACACATTTCTTTAGACTGTGGCTCTACTACCACTGCTCTCATAGGGGAACCTGTGTATGATCCTCTGGTACTCCGCTTCTACTAGTACTAGGTACTGCTGTTATGGCTGTTGCCACAGTTGGGGCACTCAGTACAATACCAGTATGGACTTGTGCCATTACTGTATGTCGCCCAGCATCCTTACCTCAGTCTTGGTTCCCTCCACCGATCAGTCTGTACATGGAGGCTGTCTAGAATTCAACAGTTCACTTATGATTTGTTCATCATCCTCCTCATGTGACCACATCTTTCATTTTCTTATTTTTCTATTTGTCATGCTCTGATATTAACTATTGCAGGAAAGGTTACACATTCTATCATGTCCTCTCTCCAACTCTTTTCTTGGTGATCTAGTTTGCTTTTTCAGCCGACCCCTATATGACTTCTTCATATTTTTTATCTTTTTTCTCTCTTTCCTTTACTGTTGCCATGCGATTTATTTATTAAGCACATTAAACTGTGTGGTTCTAGGCATTGGCTTCAAATCGTACATGGTTTGTCTTAGGAATCTAGCTTTTTAATATTAAAGGTGCCCTACACTTGAAACTGTAAAATCGCATCATGTACGGTGTTTTTATTCCATTTAGAGGGCCAGGTACACATGTAATACCCGACCTTTAACATAATTTCATATGCTGGTGTTCTTTCACTCTGTGATTTCTGACCCCTCTCTATGTATCTTATTCTTTGGTTTAAGTTTTGAAAATATACCACCCTTGTTTTCACACTGAATAGACTTAAAACAAACTCAAAGTCACAATAACTCTATAAACAACCATAGCGAACAACAGTCAATTACAGCACAGCTCTGTCAAAGGTACCACAGCACGACTATGCCAGCAACCAGTGAATTAGTGGGTGGCTTTGTGTTGATGTCTCACCAATCCCAGCACAGCTCCCTGGCTGAGCAACCAATCAAAGTGCGCCTTCTTTGCAAACAGGAAAACAATTACAAAACCACATTAAATCAAAAAACGTTTTTCTGTTTACCCTAGAAAGGAAGTAAAGATCAGTATTCTAAGCAAATGTATTTAATTGTAAACCATAACGGTTAAAATAAGAACAAATAAAAAGAAAAATTCGGAACAATCCGAAACATTATCGCTATCTAAATTTAGATCAGCAGAAATCCACCTCTGAGTTAATGTCCATCAGCTCGTGCACTCAGGGTGAGCAAAACAACTCCAGGTAAATTCTCAAACCTGAAAAAAAAATGTTGCTAATTTAAAATCCCCACTCTTGTGTAAGTGGCATCTTGCTCCACACACCACAGAACAGACACAAAATCAGTATCTCCAGATCTTGGTTTTATGACAAATCCGATAACCAACTCTATTTCATTTTTTTAACACATTGATCTTCAAATGAGATTACAAATACGAATAATACATCATCACAACTATAATTAGTCCACATATTAAACCCATGATGATCATCACTTGTTCAAACAAACACAGCAACAGAAATTCATCATCACGATTCATACCTCAAAATACACTCACAAACTAAATTTCTCCCTATTCATACTTAGACCCCAAGTTCTTTCAGGAACCCACAGTCAATATGGCTAGTCATGTCCCAGCAGGATTTGACATCAGAAAATTGGCACATATCCCCAAACTCTGGGGGAGCCAAACCGCAATAATCTCTTGAACCCCAATATTGCAAAACCCTAATAGTTACCTTTGGCAAGTCAGCTCTGCAACCCTTGTCATTGACCTAGTGGCAAGAAACAGCGAAGCCCTCAAATCAAACTCATTTAGTACAGTGAAACCATCTTAGAAACTGGGACCACTCAAGAATTGAACAATAGATCAAAATTAAGTTTAAAAAGGTTTAATACAGAATCATTAATACAATATTACAGAGGAGTGCAGATGTTAGTCATGAAGACTCAGTAATACAAAAAGAAAGATTCATAAATCATAGTGGAACCCTAGTCAGTTCATAAAAGTCTAAATTCCAGTATTCAAACTGAAGAGGAGTACTGACAAATCTTAGTGAAAAAGAAAAATCGTAGAATACTCAGAATCTCAGAGGAGGGGGGGGGGGAATGAGAAGTTGCCCCACCCCCCCCGAGTTTTCAAAACAGGGTTCGCATTGGCAAATCATAAACAATTTTGTTAATTTGAAGGGTCCTTAACACTAACCATTTTCTTAAGGTAAGAGTAATCTTGCTCTTTCTTTCCCAGCAACTGCTTCTCTCGAGATGTTCAATCCAATATGAAACATTATTTAAACAATAGCCTTTAGAATTATGTTCTTTTGCATGCTTACATCTGAACTTCCAACGGAAATCCTTCAAAATTTTACTTTAGGAACAAGATAGAAAGTTTCATTCACAATACATGCTTTCTGTTATCTCTATTACTACAGTCTACTGGCATGTTCAGCGGAAATTGTGGAGAGAGAAGACTCACAGCAGGTTGCTGATTGGGAGGGAAAAATTAGCTGGAGCAAGATGAGCAGAACTCCAGAAACTGCACCCAATTCAATTAAACAGAGTCTCGCATTGAAAACATGGCATAACTATACTACATTATTTTTCACACTCCTAAATAAAATAATCATCTTTTTCATGTAAAATCAGGAATTCATCGGTTACCGTCATCTGTATCATTAAAATTACTAATTTACACTTGTCACCAAAAATCTGCACATCCGAAAAATCTTTAACACTTACTGTAAGCCCAAACGAGTTTTAAAAAACCCTCTATTAAACTGCAGTTGACCATGGCCTCTTTCCTTACACAGATCATTTCTTGCCCTCTTGTGTGTCCCAGGAACATTTAAAGCATCATATGTAGGGTCTTCACCATATTAATGGACCAGCGCTTCCAGTGGTTTTAATCATTAATTCTCAACGACTATGGTCTTGTTATGTGGCCTTAGTAGATATCAACCCAGAAGGGATAACCACGGCCCCCAACTGTTCTCTAAATTGCTGTTATGAAGTAGTATCACTTAGATAAAGTTAATATTTTACTAACTAAGATAGATTGCTAGGTCCTTTTTAATTATTTATAGATGAATCTTATTTTTTTATGCACTGTGATGATACAAATTGACTAAATGGACATCCCTAGGTAGATTCTCAAAGGAAAAAATTATTATTTTTTAAAAACACAGCATTGAGATTAAACACGTGTCTCTCGCACCATGTGTAAATACTTTAGTAATATTGATACATGTTATAATTATCATTGATGCATGTTTTACCATTGTAATGATTTTTATAAATCAAACAATAAAGTTTCTCTAAAAAACACTGTATTCTGTACAAGGCTAAGCAATATTGTTTATGCTTCTGGTTTGTAGCAGTCAATCAGCAGAAACCCCAAATGTACTTCCCTGACTCGGATGGAGACTCATCTCAATGGTGTTAGTCTATCTGATTCCAATTTTTACCCCAATGCGCATACTGATTTGTGTACAATTACAATATCTCAGGGAAAAAAAACAAATATCTTCCAAATTAAACTTTTCTTGAGAAGATCCCAGGTCTACATTCTCTTGCATGGTCTCCATGAAGTCATGTATCCACTGAGAAGTAGAGATCCTGCAAGTTGTTAGGTAACTCAGATGAGGCATGTAGGATAACCGCAAGTATGCCCCAATATACAGAATCTATTAAATACATTCAAAATACAAAGCAGAAAGATAGAAGGAAATACATAGTTTTAATTTTTTTATTTGACTTATTTAAGTTCAATGCTCTTCTTCCCAGTGGCGTAGCGAG
Source organism: Lissotriton helveticus (assembly GCF_964261635.1). NCBI lineage: Eukaryota > Metazoa > Chordata > Amphibia > Caudata > Salamandridae > Lissotriton > Lissotriton helveticus. Next base: position 1,789,533,904 of record NC_136059.1, on the reverse strand, counting down.
GGGGGGGGGGCGAGCGCCCCAGGTGGCACTATCTTTGGGGGTGGCGGTCTCCCTCCACCCCCTAGCTCTTACTAGTAGCCGTTGCTGGGCGGTAGCCACATGGGACTTGCACCAGCATGCCCCCCTCCCCGGCTGTCGTAGGAATCCGTCAACACCCCCTTTCCCTCGCTCTTACATGCCACCATGGGCAGCAAACGCTGGGGCCGCACTGGGCGGCCAATGATCTAGCTACGCCACTGGCCCCCAGATCCATCTGAGAGGGACTGCTAGTGTATTATGTCTCTTGGTGTTATTTTTTTCTCTTCAGTGCATACAAAAGATATCAAAGGAAGAGAGAAGCATGGAAAAGCCATTGGAGAGAAGAGAGGAGAGAAGGCCAGCAGAAGAGAAATACACAGACATAGAAAGATGGGAGGTTAGAGAGCGAGATAGAGAGAGGGACAGATTTTGACTCGTTTTAAACACTATTTTCTTGTAATCACAATACCATTTTAGGGGCGTTTGAGCACTCCCTTTTATCATTTCCACCACTGTATGCTCACTGAGCTTGGTTCACACAGATGATTTTCCAAAATCCACACATGCAAGTTTACCCCGAAAGTGGAGGTTTATGATGTTTTTAAGTCTCTAAGGATTCCCGCAGTACTAATGGAAAGCTGAGACAGCTGCGTCTTTCCAGGGGGGACTTAAATAACTAAGCACTTATATATGTGTAATTGCACATAGCGTGCAATTACACACCTGTATGAGCTTAAGAAAACTGCATTTTCTCATGCTATGTTTTTTTTAACATTCTTCCCCCAGATAGAAAGACTTTTTGGTACACCCTCAACAATTTTATGGAGCATTCATCCACACACACTTTATGAATAGTGATACCAACTGTTCGCCTGGGGAGCAGATTCACTCACATGTATCATTACATGATTCCACTTTAATACGCGATTGACAAGGACAAATTCAGGTTTTGTGAATTGCAAAATGTAAATGTGAACTAATAAATTTAATAATTTGTGCGCCTCTGTTGAACTTGGGTGTTGAAATCCCTTTGTGAACCAGACCCACTATAGCCTTTGGTGGATTTAGCAGCACATAGATGTGCGCCAAGATAACTTGAAGAACTATGTCTGCTTGGAATAATTTAGCTTAAAGTCATTTCGACCATCCTCTCATGTACCAGCTGGTCCTCAAAAAACACAGAAACTGATATCCAAAGAAAGTTGACATGCAGAAAACCCTGTGCCATAGGCCGTTCATTACAGGTGCCCTTTAGGAAGTTGCCATATTTCAGTGGCGCCTGCTATGGGGCCATGGTGTTGGGGCCGGAGGGGGGAATACGGCAGGAGGGGTTAAAAAGAAAGAAAACAGCACTTACCTGGCCGCAGCCTCTCCTCCATTCTTCTTCGTCGAGAACGCTACATCAGGAAGCACCCAGCCTGCCAATCTGTCCAAGCCATTCACAACGCTGCTAATGCAGCGTCATGATTGGTCTGAGCACCGTGGTTCTCCCATCAGGCTATAATGCAGACTGGGTGGAAAACATGCAAAGTGTGCATGATGGTTTGGCCAGCCCGAGACGGCCAGCCAAATCGTTATCCGCAATTAAGTGTACATACCACTCGTCCCTCTGCTAGCTGACATCTCAGCCCCACACCTTGAAAAATAAAATTACAATAAGGTTATGTTATTATCATTTTATTTTTCGTGTGGGGCAATGCTCCTCCACATTAGCGGAGGAGCCGCTGCTGCCATATTTATTCCATCTGTTAAAATTCAATACTGCGGGGTCAGAATTTATCGGTGCCATACTTAGCACCACAGTGCTTAATTTGAGCTGGTGGTTTTCAGTGCTTGGCACCGGCATTTAATTGTCAACACCGGCTTGTGACAGTCTGCCACAAGGTGGTGTTGTCTGGCTAATTTAGAAATTACCACAATAACAGTTAAATATGTATTCAATATCATATTGGGAGCTCCAGCCGCTTAGAACCCGACCCAATGATATCTGGGAACCATAGATCACCTGGTTGAATTCTAGAAATGTAGATGTGTAATGTAACATTTGCATGCCAAGTGTACCAAATGAGATCGCTCCACAACGGAATGTTGTAGAATTCTTGGGGTGTGGAGATGCCGACATATCTGTTGGTTCTTTATGTTCACTGATGTTTATTATTGTACATCGGACTTTTGAGGCCCCGATCTTGGTAGGAGACAGCCAAAGACTGATCTGTCGGCTTCATTCTTATCATACAGCACTGCAATGTGGTTATTTTCTTGTTTGTTGTTCTATGATGAAAATGCTAATAAAAAACAAATAATAAAAAAAACTATTATTTATTCAATATACATAAAAAATTACTATTACCTGCCGCCCAACAGCCGCGGTTGGTAGGTGAGTACCTGCCGGGGCGGTGACGTGGGGAGGGGGAGGGGTAGGGTGGGGGTTAGTAATCTATGGATAATGGACGTTTACAGGTAAGTAAACATATACATAAATCAAACAAATTTCGTTGTGTGCACTGCATTGCATTTAGGGATGCAGTGCACACAACGAAATTCTTTTGATTTATGTATATGTTTACTTACCTGTAAACGTCTGCTAACGCGGGATTACTGGTTACTATTTATCTTACCAAATCCCAAACTATGTCGACTGAATCGTTGGTACCTGTCGTTGAGTAAAAGGTAATCTCACAATAAGTCAATCATTTTAAGAACTTACACCACTCTAAATGACCACCGACCAAATTTAAGTTTTAAAGATTTAATATAAAGTCAAAGATAACTGAAGATACAAACTTCTCAAAATGAGATTCAAAAGGTAAATTGGTATCACTATAAACATGAACTTCTTGAATAATCTAAGTCTGAAAAACAAAATAATAAGTACAAGCTCAAAAACCATAAGGGTTGTCAAAATAGATATAAGTTGCAATCTCAAAGTCATTACAGAAAAGAAAATTAAGGTTAGTCTGTCCCTACACTATACTAAGTGACATCCCTACTTAGCAAGATCTTAACCCTCTAGGTGTCAGCCGTGGTGACTTCCTAAGAAGATCACGCACTTCTCTTTGTCTCTTCTCTGATAATGGGTCTCTCCTGATCAGCCTATCTGCCTACCCATCCGCTTCCTTAGGCTCCCAAAATCATCTGCTCTGCTCTCCTCCCGGGTCTCTTTCCCTAATACCAAATCACATTTCTGATAGGAACGCCCCTTGGGACGCCCCTCACGTGGTATCTCTGTGCGCGGCAAACTCCATGATGGTACTCTTGAAGACCCTCGTTAAAGTTGACCTTGGTTCCCAGGCTTCTTCTCCAATGCGCCGATACCCCCTGAAATTCCTGGAAACTCCTAAAGGCCTGCGTAAGGCGCCACTGAACAAAGTCCCTTTCATTCGAGCTGATTAGGACCCTCGCACCTGCATACAGCTCGTCCTGCAGTGGGCCTCAAATTCCAGACTCCACCATATCTTTAGTCGTAAAACACTCTCAAAGCTCTGTGCTGGACACCTCACGACCTCTTCTCTAACGAGCACATGGCAATTTAAACGACATGACATTATCTGCTCTGGCCTACTTGATTTACATGCAGCAGGTCCCTGCACTCTTAAAACGTTAACTTGATTTAAACAGCAAACATTCTTAACTAGCATACGTTTCTAAAATAACACATCTATAAAGCATATACTTTTAACCCTAAGTTCAATAGTACATTTGGAAGAACCATGTCAACCTTATCTCACATTATTTTAGCAGCACGTCCAGGTTTGCTGTGAATTGCCCTAAGGCCTACACATTATACTGGATTTCAAAGTTACATTTAATTCGGACATGATTCTTTTAACATGAGAACATGAGGTTTTCACATATATTCCAACATTTCTACATTAATCTCACACTGTTATAATTATAGTTACTCTACTTAACATTCTACACATTTCGCTACTGAATATAAAACACTCTGTATATTTCACTCCTGGATATAAAACACTCGTGTGCAAAACATGTTTAAACTAACTACGTGCTTGTAAATATGGCGTACTTATACATTTTTTTCAAACTTGTGCTCTCTCAGTCCCCCCTTTGATGACCTTCAGGGGTCATCATCACCAAGACACTAAAAATGTAGAACCCTTCAAAGAGAAGACAGGGCAGTGCCACCTCTTTTCATACTCTCTAATGCTTTCAGACTCTTATATTGAGTGTCCTGCATCGCTGTCAACTCTGCTTCCTGTTTCTTCATAGCTCTCTGCAACCTATTTGCTCTATAACATTGATACAAACGCACCAATCCCCACAAAGTGATTACACAAATCACTATTATGATGATGGGTTTCAGTATGTACCAAACGATACCCTTTCCTAAGTTGGCAAACCAACTTCCAACTTTACCCATTCCATGACCCACTTTTTCCCACACATTTACCTTTGCCAGGTCCTCAACTTCGTAGTGTATGGCAGTGATGTTTTGTATATACTTCTCTAGAGGTTTTGAATTGTCTGGAATGTAAGTACAGCATTCCTGGACCTTCAAGGCCTTACAGACTCCTCCCTCTTTAGCTAACAGAACGTCTAAAGCAAGTCGGTTCTGAAGAACCATTGCCCTAATCGATTGCATCTCCCCTTCTATCAGCATCAAGGATCTTGCAGTACTGGCAGATAGTCTATCTATGACTGTAGCTAACCTCCTGATCTTAATGTCAGTCAATATCAGTCCTAAGAAAGGGAATGCAGCGCCTAGTACATCTCCAACTACCTCTGCTGCACCCAGCCCTCGCTTCCATCTAGTTGGTATTTCTTTCTTAGGTGTGTCTAAATTCTCAACATGATATATTTTAGGGAAGACAACAGCCAGATAGCATGATCCGTACCAATTATCTGGTAACTTCACATAGGCATTTCTTCCACATACAAAATATACATTTGGTATTGCTTGCATCCCTTTCAAAAAGTCCTTAGAGTAATACTCCAATTGAAAAGCATGTTCACAATTGACTTGACCTACATAAAAGTTTTCATAATAAGAGTAACTCCTGTGTATGCACAGTTTTCCCCGTTTATCCTTATCCAAAGCAATTGGACCAATACTACCTTTTCTTTGATGTGCCCTTTCCTCCTTGGTCCAATCTGTTTCCCATTGTCCTGATGCCTTCAAAATCTTCTGCCTCCTGTATCTAGTATCTACCTGTGCTATAAACTTTTTCTCAACTTCTGATATTTGACCAGTCAGATTGTTTCTTCGAGCATGTGAAGTATCTAACGTTTTCCATGGAATAAACCATTTGTGTAATCTGTCTTCGCTTTTGTAGTAGTCCCATTTGTTCAAATGCTTGAAATTCGGAACCTCTGGCAATGTCGAGTCGAAATTCGAGAAGTAATACTCGAATCCTTCTCGTCCATAAAACATGCTCAACAATAAACTGCACGTTATTCCATATGTCAACGGAAGATGATGGTATCTGATACCCTCCTCCACTGAAGCTGGTAATTGCATACAAACGTAACAATCCTTCACTTCCATGGCATCAACATATTCATAAAGCAATTTAGCATAAGCATTTGACTTGTAATTTCCCTGTGACTCATCTGTGTGAAGCCTTTTTATTTCTGCATCTAACAACGCTTTGTCTTTCTCATTGATGTTTCCCTTCTCCTTAATAATGGTAGTTTTCGGTGTTGATACTCCCTTATCCTCCTTGACTGCGGTTTCATCCCCTTCGTGTCCCACTAGGAATGAAACAGTTACCACTAAAATTATAAGAGAAACCACTACTCCTAAAAGTGTAACAGCTATACATTTTGCCCTGCGGTTCGGGTTGCCAGCCTCCATGTTCTCAAACAGTGTCTCTTTGGACGTTCTTCTCGCATCAACTTCTTCCCCGTTTTCAAACAAAGTCTTTCTCTCTTGCAATGTCTCTCTTTTGAACACTTGGAAGCTTGACAATTTGTTTCCGCAAAACAGTTCAAAGTCCAGTAGAAAATAGACAACCCTAGCCCTTCTCCATCCGCTAAAAGGAAACCCCTACCATTTTTCTTCTTCCACTTGGCGCTAGGTTATCTTGCAAAAATTTTACAATTTCTTTTCAACAGTCTTATTTTCGTCTGAAGTTATGTATGACTCAAGGAGTGACACTACGTCTTCATAAATGTCCATCCGAAGTATCATTCCCTCAGGTTCTGGGCAGTTCGTACCACAACATGGAAAGTCAACTTTTTCTAGGATTATTCTCCTTATTTCGCTCAGGACAAGTGGACGGACGAAATTGAGAGTTAACGTTTTTTCAATTTCTACTCCTGGTACTATCAGCTCTACATCCACAATTACAAAGGGGTCCGTTCTAATCAAGATCACTTTCTTCACCTTTCCAGTTCTGCGCCCCTTTGAAGACATTCGCAATATGGTATTAATCCACAACAATAAGCGCTCCTAGCATTTCTACTACTCGCTCAAGCATTTCCAAACGAAGAAGAGTTCCCTCCAATATTGGATATCGTGAACAGCAAACTGGAAACTCAACTGTCTCTAAAATCAATTTTCTTATTCCACTCAGGAGAGCAGGATGAACGATGTTGAGTGTCAGCAACCTTTCGGTCTCCACTCCTGGCAGTAGAAACCTTATTTGCACTGTGATGATCGGGTCAGTTCTGATCAGTTCCACTTCCCTGATCCTCCCTGTTCTGTGTCTCCCAGACATCTACAACAAGGTAGGTCCAGTCGGGAGTAGAGTATCTTCTGCTAGGCACTCGCACCCTTCTTGATCTTCTAAGACCCTCCTCGGCTTGATCCTGGATATCTTCTTCCGGACCTGAGTCTTCGGATATAGGAGCAAGCGTTTCTTCTTGGGCCGACCTCAAACTTAGCCTTCTTCTCCTTGCTGGCCAAGTGGCAGCTCCAAGCCTTATTCTCCTATTCCTTGTCCTCTCACTTGGTTCTTGGTCGCTCTGATACGGATCTGAGTCTGAGTCGTATTCACTTCTGCTCTCTCCTTCAGTTGCGTCTTCTGTCTCACTGCCGTCCTGCCTTCGCTCTTCTTCTGAATCCGTTGCGTTCCCAACTTCTTCCGACACCCCCTCAGCTGCCTCAATCCTTTCTTGCAACTCTTCTTCCACTTCCGGGCTTTCGTCTGGGATGGGAGCTGTTTCTTCTAGAGGTGCTGGAACTCTTCGAGTATGGGAAGCATGGATCCAATTTGGCAGCCCCCCGCACTTCACCGCGGTGTTCGTTATCAGGATTACCTGAAAGGGCCCACGCCAGCGAACATCTAGGCAGTTCTTCCGGACGTGTTTTTTAACCAAGACCCAGTCCCCTGGGTTCAGATCATGACACAGGTTCCTCGATGCTGGAACTTCAGCCGCATGCACCTGAAGGGACACAGAATGGATGGCGTCAGACAGTCCTTTACAATAATCCAAGATCAGATCATCTGTAATATTCAATAGGGCAGTAGTTGGAACTGTAGGAAGTCTCATGGCCCTCCCCATCAGGATCTCGTGGGGAGAAAGACCTGTCCTCGTGTCAGGGGTGCTGCGCATGCTCATGAGCACTAGAGGAAGAGCATCTGGCCAACTCAAAGATGTGGATGCCACTACTTTAGCCAATCTATTCTTCAACGTGCCATTCACTTGTTCCACAATTCCTGAAGCTTCTGGTCGATAACTACAATGCAGCTTTTGATCGATATTCAGTGTGGAGCACAACATCTTCACTATTTCGCTGTTAAAATGTTTTCCTCTGTCAGATTCCAAAGAGGCAGGCACCCCGAAGCGCGGTATCAACTCCCTGAGCAACAATTTAGCCACTGTGAGTGTATCGCACCTACGTGTAGGGTACGCTTCAACCCATCTGGAAAATACGCATACAATCACCAACACATACCTAAGGCGATTGACTCTTGGCATTTCGATGAAATCTAATTGCATTCTATTGAAAGGCCCCCCCGACCTCCCAATGTGACTCAGTGTGACTGGTGTTCGTTTGCCTACGTTCAGTTGTTGGCAGGTAACACATCGCTTACATACTGATTCTGCTGCTATTCTAAATTTAGGGCAATACCAAGTTTGCCTAAATACTCTCATCATAGCATCCCTTCCTAGATGTACTGGACCATGTATTTCTCTCGCCATGGGATTAGCTAATTCTTCAGGTAACACAGCTCTCCCATCGGCTGAAACCCAAAAATCCATTTCACTTCGCACACAACCTGCTATTTCCCATGCCTTTTTCTCTGTTTCAGGTGCGTTCTCCTGCATTATTCTTAAATCCTCCCAAGTGTCTACAGTTTCTAACATCATACTTAATTCAGTCTTTTCTTCTGCACCTTCTATTTCCACCTTTGAGAAAGAATAATTTTGTTCCGCACAATAGCGTGCGACTTCATCAGCGTATCTGTTGCCTTGTGACACAAAATCTGTATTCTTAGTATGAGCTACACATTTTACTATTGCGATGTCAACTGGACCTTGCAATGCTTCTAACAACAGCCGCACAAATTCTCCATTTCGAATGGGCGAACCAGAGGAGGTCATGTAACCCCTCTGAGACCACAACTGCCCGAAATCATGAACCACGCCGAAACCATATTGGCTGTCAGTGTATATGGTGACTCTCTTTCCGTTTCCTGCTATGCAGGCACGAGTTAGGGCAATAATTTCTGCTACCTGTGCGGAATGTACTCCTTCCAGGCAAGCGGCTTCCACAACTCCAGTAATGGTACAAACAGCATAAGCTGCTCTCAACCGACCAGTATCGTCTCTTAAACATGAGCCATCAACAAAGTAAATTTCATCGGGGTCAGACAATGGCTCATCCACAATATCTGGTCTGGGTTTCGTGCATAGTTCAGTCACATCAAGGCAATCGTGGTCTTCACATCCTTCGCCTTCTATCACAGTAGGTAATGGCATCAAAGTAGCAGGATTCAAGACAGAGCATCTCCTGAGCGTCACGTTCTCCGCGGCAAGGATAACTTGCTCGTAGCGCGTGAGCCTACTATTGGTCAGATGCTGCGTCTTCGTCCTGGTCAATAGCAATTCAACTGAATGTGGTACATACACCACCACTGGATGTCCCATCACAATACTCTCGCTCCTTTCAATGCTGACACCCGTTGCAGCAACGGATTTGAGACATCCGGGCAACGCTGCGGCTACTGGATCTAATGTAGCCGAAAAATATGCAACTGGTCTACGGGCATTTCCGTGGGTCTGTGCCAAGACTGACAAAGCACATCCCTCTCTCTCACAGCAATAGAGTGAAAATGACTTTTCGTAATCTGGCATTCCCAGAGCCGGAGCACGACATAAATCGTCTCTCAGCTGTAAAAACGCCACCAGACATTCTTCATCCCATGGTACCGGATCACTCACCTCCTTGTGCGTCAGTTTCTGTAAGGGCTTTGCTTTCAGTGAGAAGTTAACTATCCACTGTCGGCAGTAACCCACCATTCCTAGGAACATTCTAACTTCTCTCTGTGTTGTAGGCGCATTCATTTTCATTATCGCCTCAATCCTCTCTGGGGACACCTTACGTTTCCCTTTTTCTAACCTGTGCCCTAGATACTGTACTTCTGTCAGACAATACTGCAACTTGCTCGGAGATACCTTATGTCCATTTTCAGCTAAATGGTTCAGTAAGGCAATTGAATCTGTTTTACAAGCTTCCTCTGTCTCTGACGCAACAAGTAGGTCATCTATGTACTGTACCAGAACCGAGTTCTGTGGCAGTACTAGATTCTCAAGATTCTTCTTCAACAACTGATTAAAGATGGATGGGCTGTCTGTGAATCCTTGTGGGATTCGACACCATGTTAAAACGCGATCTTCCATTTTAAAAGCAAAAAGATACCTGCTCTCTTCATCCAATGGGATTGAAAAGAAAGCCTGACAAAGATCTATCACTGTGAACCATTCTGCTTGACATGGTATTTGAAACAGTATCACTGATGGATTCGGTACCACGGGACAACATGAAACAACTATGTTGTTAATCTTTCGTAAATCCTGAACTATCCTAAATTTCCCGCTAGGTTTCTGCAAACCCATAATCGGGGAGTTACAAGGACTACCCACGATTTCTTTCAGTATTCCCTGTTGTATCATTGACTCGATCACAGGTTTTATTCCCGCAATCGTTTCCTGGGACAATTTGTATTGAGGCGTTCTTGGAAACTCAACATTTGGTTTTACCAAAATTTTTACCGGCTCTACCCCCTTAATCAATCCTATTTCTTCTCCTGTGAAATCCCATACCTCTGACGCCACTGCATCTCGTAGGTCTTGGGGAAGATCTTCTATTGTCAGAGTAGGATATAGTTCTACACAAGATTTTGAATTGGCCACCTTAAAAGTAGCATCTTCGTCGGTAGTCTGTACCTCCACTCCTTGCGGGGTGCAGTATATGGTGCAATTCAATTTGCACAACAAATCCCTTCCTAACAGACATACCGGACTTGAGTCACAAACCACAAACTGATGTTCGTTCATGTGGTTTCCAATTTTCACAGACACTGGTTCTGTCAAAGGACTAGTCATTCTTTTATTTGCGACTCCTACCACCTGAATTGTTTCCCCTGACATTGGCAAGTCTGGAACCACCGCTGATCTCAGAGTCGAACGAGTAGCCCCAGTGTCCACTAAGAACGTAGTGGGACACCCTGCCACTTCTGCCTCAACAAATGGCCCTCTCTGATCCACTTCTAGGACTGCCCCAAGGGTACAGTCCTCTTCACTGCTCACCCGTTGTCCTGTCAATGGATCAATGTAATAACACTTTTCTTCCTCGATAAACAGAGGCATTTGTTTAAAGACCTTTCCCCCAGCTGCTATCTTCGGTGGCTGTGGGAATTGGGCCCGTGGAGCCGAAGTCCCCCCTTTGGCCACCTTACTACTTGGGACTGTCACCTTTTGCACTGGGACTTCTTGGACCTGCTCTTCTACTTCTAGCTCTCCATTTTCAGGGTTAAAGGGACACTCGCGTCGCCAATGCCCCACCTGGTGACACTGATGGCACTTTGTCGTTTTCTTTAAAGTGGCAAAGTCTATCCTAGGTCTCTGCCCTTCCTCATTGTCCTTATTCTGACCGTTTGGTTTTCGTCCCATCCCCTGCTTCTGCTGGCCACCCTTCCCAGCGGACTGCATTTGCACCACCATCAATTTCTCCTTTAGATTCTTGGCTTTAGAATCTATCTCGTCACTGCAGTACCTCGCATAACGTAAAATCTCATCTAGTGGTTTGTTCTGCCAACAGATTAAATGTTGCTGTATCATCAAACAAATATCAGGTCTCAACCCCAAGACAAACTTTGACACAAACTGCCCTATATCTTTGGGATCCATTACATCTAGTCCACTGTATTGCTTGAATGTTTTCAATAACCTTTCATAAAACTCGTGAACTGTCTCCTTGGGTTCCTGCCTTGTTCGGTCTATTTTTACCCAATCTATGTCCTGTGGTGGTACCTTATCTTTCAGCCATGCTATTACCCTTTCATACTTTCGCATGACAATCTCGGACGGTCCATTAGTCCGAGCATCCCTCACTGGTTCAGCATTTGGCCATTCAACACTAGTCTTACAAGGGGTCCACAGATCAGATGGGACCACGATGTCAAACAACGTGTTCAAATCAATCCACAATACCTTCGAAATTTTAACAAACCTCTCTACCTGCTTATACCACTCTACTGGATTGTCCCGCAACTTCGGAAATGAGTTGGTAAATGCAGCTAAATCTCCTCTACTCCAGGGCACATGTACATAATTTCCATTTGATATTTCTCGCAAAGGGAATGCCTCCATATGCATTACCCTTCCCTCGGGGGTCATCACATTTGTACTTCGTCTAACCGTGCCCTTTTTCGACCACCTTTCTTCCCTTTTATCCAGTTCCCTCCACACTCTTATCCCTGATACCAGCTCTCTTATGTGTGTTTTTAATCCAGTAGTTCTCTTCTCATCTAGATCCTGGTCTGCGTACTGTAATCTGTGGTTACTCTGCAATGCCCTTGTCCTAGACAAATCCACGGCATATCTATCTGCCAAATCAGTCAGTTTCTCATGAAACGCTCTAGCTTTCCTAGTAATATCCTTTGCCATGAACAATAACTCATCCTGTTCATACAATTCTATCCTTTCCAAAGGCAATGTTCCATCTATTATCTCATCAACATCTGATTTTAAACTAGTAACATCAAGCCTTTTTGCCTTAATTTCAGCTTTTAAGACACTCAATTTAGCTCCTCCATCCGCATCTCTCCCATCCCAGCTCCGAGATCTACGTTTAGGTATTGGTGAGTTATAGGGAGTCCTCCCCTGTTCCCATCTCTCTAAGTCCCATGCCTTTCCATCTTCTCGGGGTGGGTGGTGAAACACTCCTTCACGCCTCATAGCCCCTCTCTCCCCATCCTGGCTGGTTTCACGGGAGGCAGGGTAAGATGTTCCATTACTCCCTCTTTCTTCACTACTTCCCTGTGATTCCTGATTATTCGAGGCGTGGCGGGACCTATCGCTGTTCTCCTTTCTCCAATGTTGAACGTCTTCCCCGAGTGTATGATGAAGGCACCTAAACCTATTCTGAAAAGCCCGTACCGCCTCATCTCCTCCTTTCCCCCAGAGACGGGACATTTCCTCACATTCTACAATCCTAGTATTTTGTTCCGGCTGTTCTCTCTGATTTGTAGGACATGCATCCCCTCTATTCTCTTGACTTTGGCCTTCCCGGCCCTGACTGCTTTCGCTGGCCCCGCAATGAGATACAGTCCCGTTACCCCTGCTTTCCCACTCTGGTTCCGTTCTTGTCCTGTTACTCGGAGATACTATGGACCCGTCCCATTCCCTCAAATCAGCTCTTAACTCTGAATAGGATCTTGGCCGCGGTCCCCTTAGATCCATTGGTCCTCTTGGACCTCCCTGTTCTGAATTGGGACCGACAGTCGTGTCTAATGGGGTATTCCATGTTACCGATCCTGGCAATTGTTTCCATGCATTTGTCACATTATTCCTCCTTTCCATCTCAATCCTTTCCCTATCCAATTGCCTTTGTTGTTCCCCTCTATCTCTCTCAGGGTTATAGATCGAAACTATGGGTCCTATGGTAACAGGCACTTGAAGAGCGTCTGGTAATCCCACAGACTCAGCCCTTTCGGTGGTTGGTGTTTTCTGCACTACAAACCTTCCCACTACACTCTGTACAGTGTGGTTTGGAGGTGTTTCTCCGCCTTTGATAGGTGTCCATTCCGATATAGGGAGTGGTGTATATCCCTCTATGTCATTCCCATCTTCCCTTGCGAGCCCTCTATCTTCTATTAACCCCACTCTCGGAGGTGGTCTATCCATTAACAATCTGTTTATCAGATTGTCCTCCGACTCGCTTTCCTCGTCTTCTTCCATGAGGTTTCCTCCTCCTCCTGCCACCTCCCTCATCGGATACATTTTCTCCACCTCAATAGCCTGTACCCTCCAACGCTTTTCCTCCTCATCCCATTTGGAATCTCGCACTGCCCTTACCGATCGCGTCAGCCTTTGTTGACGCCTGTTCAAATTTCGGTCATGTGCAGCCTTAATCCATGCATTAAGGGCCTCAAACTGTGTTGGTCTAGGTGAGGGTTTCAATGAGGACATGGTTGCTTTTAGTCGATGTAACACCTCTAACTTAAACGTCCCGTACCTCGGGAACTGCATTTCCTCATTCCCTTCCGTAAGCTTATTCCAAGCCCCAATCCATAATATCGTATGCAGCCCCACATTCGTTGCCATATAATGAGCTGGTGTACCCTCTGGCGGAGCCTCTTCCCCGTAATAATGTTCACTTCGTTTACGTTTAAAAATCCCTTTCAAACACTTAAAACACTTCATGATTTCTCTTTTCTCTGCGTTTGTTTACTTCCTGATGACACTCCACCAATCTCAGCGCCGTTCTCACTAACTGGCCTATCCGTACGCGACTTTCCTCCGACGTCACTCTAGCCGCCCAACCAGAGCGCGGCTTTAGCTAACGTCACACCAACCGCTCAATCACAGCGCGGCTCTAGCCGACGTCACCCGTCCCCCTTCGCAGCAGTTCCCCTCCTTTCTCAGCTCGTCTCCTCGGTCATGCACGCGTCCCATTCATACTCCGAAAAATGATTACTTCCGTCCAAGCGATCACCTTTCTTTGACTGTACGCCCACAGTCTTTCTGTAGTTGTCACCTTAACTTGGCGAAATGTCTTTCCGTTTACTTCCAGACAATCGCCTTCTCCGATAGGTTACTCACACACAGTAACTTTCGACCAGCGTCCGTTACTCATACACTCACTCTTGCACTCCCCCTATCTTGGATCCACGGGGGTCAATGGTACCTCGTGACCTCCGTACTATGGTCGACAACTACCCTGGATGTTCGATACACCCAAAACCACTTAAGCTCTGGCCTGAACTTAAGATTTCACCAGTTCACCCGTTTACCAGGTAACCAGCTTACCAGGTTGCGCGCGCTCACAACCTTCTCTCATTCACACTACAGGCATTCAACTCCGCAAGACATTACAATACAAATACAACACAAAACACCGCAATCTGTTCACGCATGACCCTTTTTATACTCACTCTCCGATACTGCTGCTTTTCTCGCACCGTCTGCACCTTTCGGCACACGATTCTTCCGCTGCTCGTCTCTCGACGTCTCGGGCCTTGGGGTAAACTAACCTCTCTAGATTACCTTCCTCAAGAAGATAACCATCCTCACTCTGCTACCAACTGCTAACGCGGGATTACTGGTTACTAATTATCTTACCAAATCCCAAACTATGTCGACTGAATCGTTGGTACCTGTCGTTGAGTAAAAGGTAATCTCACAATAAGTCAATCAATTTAAGAACTTACACCACTCTAAATGACCACCGACCAAATTTAAGTTTTAAAGATTTAATATAAAGTCAAAGATAACTGAAGATACAAACTTCTCAAAATGAGATTCAAAAGGTAAATTGGTATCACTATAAACATGAACTTCTTGAATAATCTAAGTCTGAAAAACAAAATAATAAGTACAAGCTCAAAAACCATAAGGGTTGTCAAAATAGATATAAGTTGCAATCTCAAAGTCATTACAGAAAAGAAAATTAAGGTTAGTCTGTCCCTACACTATACTAAGTGACATCCCTACTTAGCAAGATCTTAACCGTCTAGGTGTCAGCCGTGGTGACTTCCTAAGAAGATCACGCACTTCTCTTTGTCTCTTCTCTGATAATGGGTCTCTCCTGATCAGCCTATCTGCCTACCCATCCGCTTCCTTAGGCTCCCAAAATCATCTGCTCTGCTCTCCTCCCGGGTCTCTTTCCCTAATACCAAATCACATTTCTGATAGGAACGCCCCTTGGGACGCCCCTCACGTGGTATCTCTGTGCGCGGCAAACTCCATGATGGTACTCTTGAAGACCCTCGTTAAAGTTGACCTTGGTTCCCAGGCTTCTTCTCCAATGCGCCAATACCCCCTGAAATTCCTGGAAACTCCTACAGGCCTGCGCAAGGCGCCACTGAACAAAGTCCCTTTCATTCGAGCTGATTAGGACCCTCGCACCTGCATACAGCTCGTCCTGCAGTGGGCCTCAAATTCCAGACTCCACCATATCTTTAGTCGTAAAACACTCTCAAAGCTCTGTGCTGGACACCTCACGACCTCTTCTCTAACGAGCACATGGCAATTTAAACGACATGACATTATCTGCTCTGGCCTACTTGATTTACATGCAGCAGGTCCCTGCACTCTTAAAACGTTAACTTGATTTAAACAGCAAACATTCTTAACTAGCATACGTTTCTAAAATAACACATCTATAAAGCATATACTTTTAACCCTAAGTTCAATAGTACATTTGGAAGAACCATGTCAACCTTATCTCACATTATTTTAGCAGCACGTTCAGGTTTGCTGTGAATTGCCCTAAGGCCTACACATTATACTGGATTTCAAAGTTACATTTAATTCGGACATGATTCTTTTAACATGAGAACATGAGGTTTTCACATATATTCCAACATTTCTACATTAATCTCACACTGTTATAATTATAGTTACTCTACTTAACATTCTACACATTTCGCTACTGAATATAAAACACTCTGTATATTTCACTCCTGGATATAAAACACTCGTGTGCAAAACATGTTTAAACTAACTACGTGCTTGTAAATATGGCGTACTTATACATTTTTTTCAAACTTGTGCTCTCTCACGTCCATTATCCATCAATTACTAACCCCCACCCTGCCCCTGCCCCTCCCCACGTCACCGCCCCGGCAGGTACTCCCCTACCGACCGCAGCTGCCACCCAAGCCATCTTTATAAATCTGGGGGCCTGAAATAGTCCGAACTGTCATACTTGCAGGAGTGTGATCGTTAGAAGTTGTGTTGTTACTAACATTGACAGCACGGCAGTGGCATTATGTGGGGAAAGCTGCAGTGACCTTCTGATTAGGGCCCTGGCACTTATTTTTCAGCAAATTAAGCACTGATATTACAAGTGTATCTCAGTAATGCACCAAAACTGCATGTCCTGATCACTTAGCCTGGCTAAATTCTGGCAGTTTGGGCATGGTGAAATGTAATTGGGGTGCAGAGTTTATTTCACTCCTTTATTACTGGGTGTGATAAACTCCATATAATTTATAATTCCAACCCTTACACAAATAAAGGTTTGAAAGATGTCAGTATTTTTGGCCTACTCATAATGAGGGTCTGAGAATTGAAACAAGAAGTTATAATCCCTTAGAAATGTATTGTGCAGCTACATATACAATTTAGGACTCTCGTTTATCGAATGCTACATATACATGTCACCGCTCCACCCCTAATTAATTAAGGGCTGTTGATAGGCACGAAAGGGAAAACTCTAAACTTTAACGCTCAATCAAGACCATTAGGAACACCTGCAAAACAAGATGTTTCCAGATCTCAGCATTTGTACATTTATGCAAATAATAGTATCATTAGAGAAATCAAAAGTTAGTTAATCAAGGGAATTAGCATTAAACCAAAATCATGATAAATGCAATAATGCAATGTCCCTTAAAGAAATGAAGCAAGAACAACATATCCGGCAAGCAAACTGTTCAGAAAGATGGAAAATGCTTGGAAATTGCATGCAATAACTCAGATTCGCATGTTATTCTTCAATCGAAGAAGAAAGCTCGCAATTTTGGGGTAACTTAGCAGGAGGGGAAAAAGCGCAAGGGGCATTAGCATATTATCTCTGGCTAGTAATGGCTCCACTTTATTCTAATTGACCATACATTGAGGTCCTCTGTGATCTGGTGGATAAAGAGTAGAGAAACACACCATGCATACTATTTTTAATAGATAAGCACAGACAGCTTGCAAACAAGGTGTCTGTGTGAGTGTAGTGAAGGTGTATAGTATTTAATTTTTCATCAAAAGCTGAAATATTAAACATCAAAAACGCATTGTGCACATTTGTCTCATCTGTGAAAAATGCTGTTGTTTCTTCATTTCAGTTACTGTGGTGGTGGAACCACACATTTCAAGGCACTAGGCTAGCTACATGTATGTCCTCCCTTCAGATGGGGAACATCCTTTACAACGCCGTAATGACACCGCAGTGCCATTACAACTATTCCAGCACCTTCCCTACTGTACGTAGGCTGGTGTTGGAATAGTAAATCTTATTATTCCTAAGTCCAGCACCCTACAGCGCAAGTCGTGGTAATGACTTGCGTTGTAAAACCGCTTTGTGATGGTCTGCGGTGTTTTATACCGCGTTGTACCGTCATGCATCCCTTCGATGTACATGGGTTGCCACTGTGCTCGGAGGAACCTTCGTTCGTGAATTAGTAGAAAAAATAGGATAGCTGTGACTTATGTAAATTCTTTAATCATGTAAATCTGAATGTTTGCTTTTAGAGTCAACTATTTCTCATGGCGACTTTTGAAGATGCAGAAACAGAAGAGACAATGGCCTGCATCACAATGAAAATGTACCATCCTCAGAATATCGAAAAGCAAGTCTTTCGAGCCATTCCATTTCTTTGTAAACAGAAACACAAAACAGAGAAGTCCCCTACATTTGGACGCAACATCAATACCTGCAGTTATGCCCTCTGGGATGAGCACGCTTCCCGGGTTCAGTTTCTCCTGCAGGCATTCAAACACTTGGACAGCTCTGATATTAGCTTTGAGATCAAGAACATGAGCAGAAAAACCAAACTCTGGGTGGGCAATGTGGAGCTGAATTACCTGAATAAAATGGAACTACCCAGCAAGTGCATGATCCGCTTTGGAGACTTTCAGTTCTTGGTGGAGCAGGAACCAGGGGATTCTGTGGAATATTTTGAGATTTATTTTGAATTAGCACCTACGTCACTTCTACAGGAGGTTCTCATCGCCCCCTCACTGCAGCCCATTCCTGAACATGGCCCTGAGAACCCTGCCCCGAACTAGGGGGCATATTATCAAGAAACAGCGTTAACGTTATCGCCGCTTTAGCAGCAGAAAACTGCCACTAAAGTGGCGATAATGGGCTTGATAATACGCCCTTGTGAATTCCCATAGAAACCCATGTTCTGGTGTGAACATGGGCTTCTATGGGCATTCTCTACGGCGTATTATTAATCCCATTATCGCTGTTTTAGCGGCTAAAGCAGCGATAATGTTAATGCTGTGTTTGATAATATGCCCCGTGGTGTTCTTTAACCCCTTCGCTGCGGGGGTTATTCCCCCGCTGTGCTGGGGGGCAGGGGGGCGCGCACAGCGTCCCCATGCTCATGACGAGCTCAGCTTGTCATGAGCTACGGCGCTACGGTGCTCATGACGAGCTGAACTCGTCACAGGTGTATTGACTCCCGTGGAACGCTCAGCACAGCAGGGGAATTCTCCCCGCACCTGAGTGTTCCACGGGCCATGACGAGCTGAGCTCGTCATGAGCACCGGAGCGCCGCGGCTCATGACGAGCTCGTCGAAGGTGTTAACGCAGAGCTGAAACTGTAGTGGCGGTGCAAAACAAAACTTAAAGGGCACAAGAAACTCTGGTTGTAGGTCTCATTGTACACCTTTAACAAAATTATGAAGGCAGAACAGAACATCGAATGTTATGAAATTAATGACTCAGTTGTTTAACCAATGGAAAATCACAAAATCATAAAATGCAAGGAATATTCTCACGAATCCCTTACCTAAATTGGATTCGCTGAAAATATTCATTTATATTAACAGGAATGTGAAATATTAACTGATTAGAATGGCATATGTTTTTATTTGTCCCTATTTGGGGCAATTTTGTGTTGTTGTGTCCAACTAAATTTCCTAACAGATTTAGGGGCAGATTTAGCAAAATGTCATGCATTGCAGCACAGCAAGACAACTTGCTCCGCTGCATGACAGGAAGGGGACAGGAATGCTCCATATTTAACAATATATTGTGCTTTCCTGCTCTCTCCTAGCGTTGGCGCACTGAGGGCAGCCTAGCGCTAACGCAGACACCCTTGCTCTCTAGTGCAAGGGTGCCTGCTTTGCAGGACGGATTGTTTTGTGCAGGAAGGGATATCTTCCTGCACAAAATCAATCCTTTGAGGCGTTTTCCTCTTTCCATGTGTGCTGTAGACTGCAGTACACATAGAAAGAGGAAACCCAGGAGAAATAAAGATATTTCTCCTTATTGCGCCTCCCCCGGGAAGGGGTAGCATTTTGATGCAGTCCCAGGTCTGTCACTCATGGTAAACCTGGGAATGCGCCAAAATCCATGGGTGGATGCGTGGGAATACCCACGCTCATCCTTGAGACGTCTCCCTGCGGTAGAGTAACGCGAGGCAGTAATTTGCGCTGTCTTGCCTTACTCCAGATTTACCAAGCACTGCAGGGACGCACAAGGTGGCCATGCATGACCCGGTAAATCTCATCTAGGTTTTGTGTGGCCCTTGAATTACCTTGAGTGGCACAAGGGTGACACACACTTTGATAAATATACCCCTAATTTGCACCAATTGGTGAGCGTTTGTGAATACCTTTCAAATTGGGATTGATTAGTAACTTATTCTAAGTCCAGGTCAATATGTTCTTCCATGTGATTTTCTTTTATGATTGTTTGAAGCATAGGGGTCTAGACCATCTCTCACAACAGGACTTAATTTTCATGTATGAGCAGACAACTTTTGCACTCTAATGAAGGAGGAAAATCGAGATGGAATTGGGAGTGTCAAATAGATATAATATTGTAATAAAGGAGATGGCAGTGTGCACTAATTTACTGAAGTTTGTGATAAATGTATTATGAATATATATGTAAATATGTATATATAAAAAATATATGGCACAAGTTGTTTTGGTACTTTGGGACACATGTTTTTGAGTGGTCATGAGTGCTACCTTTGTTTTATATTTGTATGTGTCAATCAGTTTTAATGGTCAGTGTGTGTTAGTATATGTGATTTTATTATTTGGTTAGCATGCTTTATGTATTTTTATCAGCCCTGAAGAAGTCTTGCTGTCTACGGGATGAAACACATTGGCTGTATTCTTCATTTACACTATGAGAAGAAAATAAAGAATACCATCTTGATCAAAATAAATGTTTGTGTTTTTTGTTAACTGCAAAAAGGACTAAACCGGAGTCACCCTACTATTTATGGAGTGCTTCTCCCACAGTTGTGTATATTATCTTGATGCTATTTGGGTCTTCCAGAATGATGAACCAGGGAGTGGAGTACAGACATTTTGGAATGGCTTGCAATGCTGCATTACTCCCAATAACTGTTCTGTTTTTGTGCTATATATAAAGTGCAAGAAAGATGTCTTTTAATATTCTGTTTTCTGCTCTTTTATAACAGCTAAGATGAAAAAGTAACACAAATATGGGCCTTATTATGATGTCAGTCAGAAAGCATTCGACCGGACACAGCCTCGGAAATGTTTCCGCCTGAATCAGATTCGAGGAGTCCGACCGACGAACGGACTAACCGAATGCCATTCGGAGCCTTTCCGACCCACATCGTGATCGACCCCTATGTGTCAATATAATTACAAAGAGGGAGGATAAAGATTCTTGAATTACCATCAACGTAACAATATAAGAATAATCCACAAACTCAAAGATGCTCTGGGAGTTTGAGGCTGCAGTGTGTCCAATGGGTCACTGTCTTACTTACACTATGAAACTGTCGTCCCCATAAAATTCACATTTAAACTGGTGTGAATGGGGAAAACAGATGCACTGTAGACACTATTAACAGCACCCTGTGAAAACATTGTAGGTTCTTCAAACTGTTATCCAAACACCCCATGTTTTATTGGACTTGGTGAAAATAGGATGCAGAGTGGGTACAGGGCGCTAGCTTTCAAGGTGCCACAAAGCTCTTCTTCAGATGATATAGATTTTAAAGGACTATAGTAACAACAATAGAGAGTATTTTTGCAAATACAGAAAAAAATCTTCCTTTCACATGAATGGGAGCAAACGGAACATAATCAATTGATCAGTGTAGACAGAGAAACTGTCTTCAGGGAAGCTTTGTTGTTTCATCTCCATTAATGGTATTGAACATCCTCCCCATCACAGCAAGGGTTGGGGAGAGTAAAGTTAGGAGGAAGAGAGAGAGATCATAACTATTCAAGATGGGCTATGCTCTTAACAGACGACTAGCCAGGTCTTAGAACATTCATGTTCATACGTTTGTTACGTCCTAATGTAAGAACAATCTTGTAGAATACAAATACATATATGGATATATATGTAAAGTGTATTTTTCTTCTTTTCTTTGCTTTGATTAATTGAATCTTACATTGTTGTTGCTCGTATATAAATGTACCTAAAAGGAATGAAAACACAAGAGGCTTTTGGCAAAACAAGTTAGGGGAGAGGATGTGGCCTAATGGGCTAGAGCGGTCGATCTCGAATCTGGGGAACCTGGTTTGAGTCTCGGCAATGACGCTCAACATCCTGTGATTCTGGCCAAATCACACAACCGCCCCAGGCCTAACAAAAAGGAATGAATGTGTACTTGTGTAACATAACTGGTGCTCATGCAAAGCGCTCTGATACATGCGCTACATAAAACTCTGAAAAAAAAGAGTTGCTTTTCAGCAGCCGGGGGAGTCTTGGCAGAATGCGTCTGAGGAAAGTCTCTCTGTGTTCAAAGTTTTGGCTGGTTTTATACACATCTTGTGAAGTACCATAAACCGATTTGTGCATTTTTAAATGGTATTACAGTTGTAAACTAACAAGGTTGGCTCTCGACCTCGGGGAGAGCTAGTGTGGGCCAGTGCGTGTGTGTCCAGATGTCCGACATGAGGAATGCGTGATCACTATGCGTGGTGTGAATGCTATGCCATGATCGGCTGAGTATTTCAATCTACATGTGGCATATAGCTTTGTGATATTTTTGGTGAACACGAGACTTTGGCCAGACATGTTTCATTGGGGCCAGCTGCTGTGGACCTGTTTGTGGTGTAACTATCTATCTATAGGATTGATCAAGGCAAAGACATCTTAAGGATTTTTAGGGCCCCATGCCAAATGTATTTTGCAGGTCCCTATTCAGAACAACTTTGAATTTATGATCCAATTTCAACTCTTTCATGCCCTCTTTGGCAAAGTCACTGACGCTGCACAGACTCACTCACACAAATTCTAAATGTGTTTCCGTTTCATATTCAGGGACAGTGATGTGTGTTTTAAAGATTGTTACAGCAGCAGCTCACTAACATAAATGATCTCCATGACCCACTTTCATTTCTCAAATGTGAGGTCCTGTTTTGATCTAAAAGAAACTTTTTTATGGATGTTGCATGAAACATAAACACAACATTTCTCTGCCAATGTCTCTAATAGACTCTCACATGTCACCCACATTAATAATAAATTAAAGGAAAACAGTATTTAAAATAATCTGTTTTAAGAATTATTCATGGTCATCAAGGAAAGATTCTGTGCATAACATAGCTGGCAACAACATTGTCGTTTGTACAGGGATTATGGCATACATTGACATTGCTACCGCCGGTATCATTGCTGTTGTGCAGGCATAGATTATGACATGCATTGACATTGTATTTATGAGCACTGATGTTGAAATATGGGCACATGTTATGTCATACCTTGGCATTGCATTTATCAGTATTGTCTGACCTGTTCACATCATGGTACACTATCATTCAGTCTTGTTTCTATGGTGCCCGGGGACACCTGCCTTAGCAATATTTTCAGCGCCAGGAAACCTATGGTGACAGAGCGCTATATAAGTTTCCCCTAAGATAAGATAAGATAAGATAAGAGCAATATTTTCAGGCAAGGGGCTTCACGTTTGCTGAGGAAAGGTCTGAGGGATTCTGTTGGTCTTTAATTCTAACTTTGAACAGAGCTCTGTAATCTGAGTCCCTTCCTTTCTGGAGACCAAAGAGATGAGATCAGTGAGTGTGGCAACAGGGAAGGGGTGGTACTGCTGTTGGATGTGCTTTCAGGCCAGGAAAAAATAGGGCAGTTTGAAAGATGAATGGGTAGGAAGCAGTGTGAGAGCAGAAGGTGCAGAGAGCAGATGGGAAGTGTGTCAGTAGACGGGGCATGAAGCATAGGGTCAATATGTGAGCAGACGTATCTGGGGCAGAGCGGGCAGTGTGGGGGTAGAGAGGGCAGTGTGTGAGCAAGATGGTCAGTGTGTAGCGGACAGGGTAGGGAGGGGATGGAGTATTGTATGAGCAAAGAGGAAAGTGTAGGCAGAGAGGGCAGGAAGCAGGGCTTCTGCATGTGAACAGAAGGGACAGTGAGCAGACGGGTAGAATGTGAGCAAAGGTGGAAGTGTGTGAGCAAGAGGGGGAGGGAGCAGATGAAGTAGTGTGTGAGCTGACAAGGGAGCAGAGAACAGATGTGCAGTATGTAAGCAAAGAGGGTAGTGTGTGTGAGAAAGAGGAAGGGAGATTAAGTAGTATGAGAACAGATGGAAGCAGCATTTCAGCAGATGGTTCAGAGTGTGGGCAGTGGTGTAATGCCAAATTATAAAGCCCACCTGCAGAATGTGATGAGGGGCCCGTCTTTATTCCAAATAACCATTGATCTTGGCTGAATGGGGGGCCCTGGTAGGTCTGGGGGGCTCCTGAAGGTTTGCCCTCACACCCCTTTCACTACAGGGGCTGCAGGGGGCTGAATTTTTCTCCAGAACTGTGTGTGCAGAAGGGACAGGGAGCAGACGGCAGGGTATAACAAACAGAGATATGTTTGAGCAGAAGGTGCAAGGAGCAGATAGGGGCAGTATGTGAGTAAAGGGGTGGAATATGTAATCAGATGGAGCAGTGAGAGCAGAAATAGGGTAGTGTTTGGGCAGAGAGGGTGATGTGTGAGCATAGGTTTTCCTTTTGTGTACCCATCAGTGTTTACTTCATTTTAAAATAACTCGATAGTCTTCATTTGGATCAAATTGAATACAGTGCTTAAGTAGATATGCCCACTACACCACATGCACATTCACACTTATGATAAAAAGTGAATCATCTCACCCTGGTCGCACTAATAATTTTGTGAACCTGATTCCCATGCTTACTATATACATCTCGTTGTTAGCTCAAAAACTACGTAAAATTGTGTTTGTGTATATTAAGAAAGACTGGCAAATATCAAGGTAGTTCCCCAAACAGTACTTTTCGACCACTACGCAAAAGAAGAAGAGCATGGCTATGGGCAGTTATCAGAGCCAGGGTTCTGGCACTCAGACTGACTCTGATGGACTACTCCTTCACATATGAACCCAACACTGGGAATGAAAGCATTTTACAATGGCAAACTCAAACATCATGCAAACTCCAGATAAATGGCCCCATTATGATGGGGGGCGGATCGCCACCGCCGGGCCGGTGGTGCTCACTGCCAGCCTGGCAGTGGCAATCTGCCCGCCATATGTCCCTGGTTCTCCCCCACCATATTAGTAAGGCGGGGGCACTGCGACGGACGGAAAGACCGTCCACCGCTTTTCCGTTGGTCAAATGCTCGACCGGGTGGAAAAAGGGACACAATATGGTGGAGGTATCTGCAAGACACCGCCATCCATATTATGATGTAGGCGGAAAATCACCTTTCCAATGTGGCGATGCCGCCATGGAAAATCATGCGGTTCTCGCTGTTGGGGGCCTGTTGCTGGCCACCAGGGTGTTGGGGGGTGGAGGTGCACATGGGGGGCACCCCCCTAGATTTGCATGCACAAGGTGGCAGGCACTGCGCGGTGCCTGTAATAAATGCGGGAATGCGACCGCAATGGTGGCGGTCGCATCCTGATTGGCATGGCGGGACCGCCGCACCTATGGCAGGCAGTCCTTTTGGCTATTGCGGTGGCAGGCGGACTTTGTCCACCCGCCATCGTAATAGACCCAAAGAAAGTATCCTATGAGGAGACCACAATTAGGTTATGGAGGACTACGTTGACAGATCTGTGCAAAGGTTTGGAGAAATGGGATCCGTGGGGGAGTTAGGACTCAGACATTTGGAGGGCTAAATATCCAGAAAAATTTAAATAACCAGAAAAATGTCATTTTGCATTGTTTCCAACAGTGCATAAAACACATGCATGCCTTGACCACTTCTTAAGCACCTACCAGATAGGAGTAGAATAAAGACCTCAGAAATAGGGGCACAATCAATATCTAATGGGGGAGGGAGAGCATTGCCTGGCATACCAGCACACAATGTGCCTAAATGTATTGTGGTAAATTCAGTGCACAATAACGTTCACTTTAGTTGAAAGGCTTTTGTATTTACCGTTGTTGGTACAGTCTTGTGTATCTCCAGACGTGTTTCAGGATATTTTTCTTTCTTCGGCAGAGATAAGCAAGATCAATTTTGAGGTGCAGGCAATGCTGCTCACAGATTTCTGTACCATTCATAGAGCGCCAATGCATCCCAGAGGCTGTTAGCCGAAAAATTCCGCAAGGAGCCAATCACAAATACAAGGGAGGGAGCACACTGCCCATCATACCAGCAAGCAATTGGCCAGATCCATTGTGGCAACTGCAGTACAATTAATATCTGACCAAGCACCAATACATGTTACTGAGCAACTCCCAGCAGCTCGGAAAACCTGTAACACCTGAAGACTGAGGAATCACCTCTTGTGAAAACAAAAGAGCAGAATAAAACAGCAATTACACACTTCCTACAGGAAAATGACAAAGATGAAATAAACATTACACCCTATGGGACGCATTCAAAGCCACCAACATTAGGAGATACCTGAACTCCTTGGTGCCTATGGCTAACAAAGGTAGGAAAGAAAGGTGTCTTAAACTGGAGGCACATATAAAACAGTTAGAAGAAGCTTATAAACAGACGGGAGCCTTGAAGAAATGTCATAAACTTATAACAATCAGAGAGTGCAGTTCAAGTCTATAGGTATCGGCATGGCAAAGTACACTTTATTCAGAATAAAACAAAAAATATAAAAGTCTTTCAAATGTAATGCCAAGATGGTTAGGTCTCAGCAATCAACGCTATGGCAAGAGTAGTCACAAGTCACAAGAACTGATTGGTCTATGCTCTAATAATACTTTCAAGAATTTTGTGAAATGCTATACAGAGCAAAAGACACAAAAGGGAATAGGATCAGGGAGTTCCTGCATGATATCCCTCTGTCTAAGCTCACTATGGCCCAGATAGAATCCCTTGGATGTCCGATCACAACAGAGGAGGTGATCTTGGGTATAGCATGACCCAAATCACAGAATGCCTTGGGGCCTGATGGAGGCTCCCCCTTTTTTTCATAAGACTTACTGCACACTTCCGGCACCTATAAGCACAAGGCTATGCAGTGTCGTAGAGCAGGGTTCTCCAAAGTCGGTCGTGTAGGGCCGGATCCATGCCAGATTTTTAAGATAACTACATTTATCTAAATGAGAATATATTTAAAATCTGGCAAGGATGCAGCACTCCAAGAAAGACTTTGGAGAACCCTGTGCTAGAGGATGCAGGAATAACAATAAAAATGATGCAGGAAGGCTCCATCACAGTACTGGCCTAACTGGATAAAGATCCACAGTTCTGCACCTCATACAGACTCATACAGACTCATCTCTCCCTGTTGAGCATCAATAATTCTAAGTTATTCACTGGGATATTATATGTTTTAGTTAAAAATTAGGGGGGTCATTAGGATGACGGGCAGACTTTGTCCGCCCGCCATTCTGTCGGAATTCGGGACCGCCCGCCATAAGGGCGGTGGTCCCGTGGGGGGTATTAGGATGTGCCCGCCACAGTGGCAGGCATATCCTGCATTTTTAACATTTTGGTGGGCAGTGCTCTTTGCACCGCCCGCACAATGCTAAAAATGCATTTCAGCATTTGCATTAACAAAGCGGCAGGCACCGCGCGGTGCCTGCCGCTTTGTTAATGCAAATGCCCATGTGCACCTCCCACCTATACTTCACTCTTGGGGCCCGCAGGGGGCCCCCAGAGTGAAGACCGCATGCATTTCCGTGGCGGCATCGCCGCCGCGGAAATGCACCTAAACATAACCATCATAATATGGCTGGCGGTGTCTGATAGACACCGCCACCATATTATTCCTTTTCCGCCCCGGCCGCAAGGCGACCGGGGCGGAAAAGCGGCGGACAATCTTTCCATCCGCCGAGGTCCCCCCCGCCATACTAATATGGCGGGGGGGACACAAGTGTGGATGTCGGGCGGATTGCCCCTGCCAGGCTGGCGGTGGCTACCGCCAGCCTGGCGGGGGCAATCCGCCCGACATCATAATGGGCCCCTAGGTGTGGGAGTGGTAAATCATACCCCTCCAAAGTCCCAAACTTTCTCTGCTGTTGCAAAGATTGGAATGGAAATAGTAAATCTGACCCCTCCAAGTCCAACCCTTTTCCTACATTAGCTTACGTTGAAGTGGGAATGGCAAATCTGACCCCTCAGAAATCCAACAATTTTCCTACTGTTCATCCAATTGAAGTGGGAATAGTAAATCTGACCCCTCCAAAGTCCAGCCCTTTCCCTACTTCTGCTTACGTTGAAATGAAAAAAGTAAATCTGATCCCTCCAAAGTCTAACACTTTCCCTTCTCTTACTAAGACTGAAGTGGGACTACTAAATCTGCCCCATGCAAAGTCCAACACTTCCCCTACTGTTGCGTAGTTAGAAGTGATAATATTATTTTTTCTATTATTATTAATGAAATTAAATTGTCATTACAATTTTTAATTTTCTTTTTTGTGTATTCTTTTTTATGAATAATGTGCTATATGTTTTTGTTGTCTATATGTCTAGTGTGTTTTTTATTATTATTTGTTAGACTTTTAATGTAATTTCTTCTTAAATTAATTAAATAATTGTTTAAATAATGTTTTAAATTTTGAAAGTACATACTAGTATTTTTTTGATGTTTGATACATTTTTTTTAATACTGTCTTTTTTGTTATATTATTTTGCACTTATTTAAACAGTACAGGCAAAATATTTACTTATTGTAAGTTATTCTGGTCCAAATGCAAAATATAATAAAATCAATATATTTACCTGCTGTTACAGTACAAGACACAGGACTTCGTAAGGGATGCTTAAACAGTCCCCCAGGCCTCATGGGCTGTCCGACGTAGCTGTCTGTCTTCTATGGATCCTCGACTGTACGGGAGCACCCTCGGTAAATCGAAAAATGGACAGGTGATTACTATCAGTCCCACACAATTAGTTTTGGTTCCTTCACCAGGGATGTGTGAACAAAAGGGTAGGATAGGGGTTCCCTGGGAGTAAGTGAGGACTCAATCAAAGGGTGTGGCTCTAAAGTGAGGGGTTTAAACAGAAGCAGCCAATCCGGGTGGATTCCCTCCCTTAGTGTCCTGGGCCCGGATGTTACGCTACTCCGGGTCTTCTTTCACCCTAGCAGACTATACACCCCATCCCCTTAGAAGCTAACCTACTTCCAAGGCCTCAGGCTTGTTTTCTACAACCCCGTGAGATAGGTGCATGTAAAGAACCACCCACTTACGCAACAACCGATTGCCCGGGTTACTTGTCTGAAGCCGTGGCCCGATAACGGAGCCACGGCCGCTTCTTCTATTTTTGTCTTTGCCTCAGGTGGTGGGCACCTCTGCTCCTCTTCGTCTCTCCTCCCAATCGGTCTTGGTCTTGTTCTCTGTGGTCGCGTTGTCACTCGGAGCCTCTGTTCCGGCGCCCCACATTATCTCGAGTTGCTGTCTGCCGACTCTTCCTCCTCTGGCAGCTCCTTACATTCTTCTGGAGCCTTAGAAGGTTGTCGGCCACACCCTGTTGAGAATGTCAGCCAGCTCCTCACGGTACCCCTGGGGCTCACCTCCAGGGGGGGCCCTGTTATACCTGCTTTAGGATGATATTCTGGTCCACAATATTCTTGTCTTGATATTTTTGTAGTTTACATAAAATGTAAACATGATATTTTGGTTCCTGATATTTTTCACAATATTTGAATATTGCAATATTTTTGTTCTCGATATTATGTCATACAACCATAGGTTGGGCCCACAGCTGTAAGGTCTGGTGGACATTGGCTGATTTATTCAGCCTGGAACTGCGCGGATAATACAAAAGGTATTCACCACATAATAGATACTGTTAAAAGACTAAGCAAAATTCCCCAGCTGTTATTTGTCAATGCCAAAAAAATATTCGATGGAGTGCACTGGCCTTTTCTCGCTGAGACTGCGCTTAATGGAAATGGTTTTGAAGTTCTTAGCTTGTACTTTTAGCAAATAGAAAAGGCTGGACACCAAGGACAGGGTTAACGGTGACTTCATGGAACCATTTTGCATTGTGAGGGGACTAGGCAGGGATGTCCGCTGTGCCTCCTCAAGTGGGTGAGGATTTGTTGAACTGAATAATAAATCCGCATGTACACCAGTGATGACATTCTTCTTCTAATTCAAGATCCAGGGCAATCTGTTCCAGCAGTGCTTGAGACCCATCGCTTATTGGGTCAGGCAGCAGGTTTTAAGATAAATGTGCACAAATTGCAAATTTCTGAGCTGTTTGCTCTTCTGGGAATGTAAGAGAAGTTGTAAAAGACGTTTCCTCTATAGTGGGTCAGGGGTGGAGTGCAGTACTTTAGAATAACACTGTTCTTCCTACCTAGGATAGCCATATGAGCTACATGGCACTAACAAAGTCGCTGCAGAAGGACTTGCAATCATGGCATATGGGTGGTCTGGTCTGGCTGGGCAGAATAGCAGCGGCTAAAATAACTCTGCTACACAGATTTGTGTCTGTGGCCCACAAGGACTTCTCCTCTGCCCTGGTTTGCTCACTCAGATGTCAGTTTCTTTGCTGATCCCCCACCCCCACATCTCTTTTCAGCCTACCAGGCACACAATGCCAGGTTTGCTCTTCCAGTACACACCGGATCTTAGACTGTGATTATATAAATAAGTGTCCAACACTGCATAGACTGAAGAGTAGTTTATTGAAACAGACAGAATCCCACACTGCAGTCATGCCAGGCACAGCTAGCAACTTAACTGCCAGATTCAAGCCTAGAATTATAGTATGTCACCATATAAAAACCTAGGTTTCATAATGAGATCTGTAGCCTCATCCTGGCTGAATCTGCCTAAGCACATTACAACATATCTCCCTACCTTACGCAATAAATAAACACATACCATGAAACCCATACCCACATTTCCGACACCTACTCCCAGAAAACAAACAGACAAGACAAACAACACCCAATTTATATACCAACACTGACACAGAAACAAAATTAGTAAAAAATGGATTACCAAATTGCTT
This sequence comes from Lissotriton helveticus, assembly GCF_964261635.1. Taxonomy (NCBI): domain Eukaryota; kingdom Metazoa; phylum Chordata; class Amphibia; order Caudata; family Salamandridae; genus Lissotriton; species Lissotriton helveticus. The sequence continues at coordinate 1,789,503,183 of NC_136059.1, read as the reverse complement.
ATTACTCATAGACATAATCCCCCAAATAGAATGGAGCCTCCTTGCTCTTGCCTCCCTCCTGGCTTGCACCGAGCCCATTGACCCATCTCCTCTCTCTAGCATATTAGAGACTTCCTCCACTTTGTCCACTAGTAAATTCCCTGTCAGTCATCAACAATCAAGATGAACATGGACCCAGTGGACCTCTCCTCTCCAGTGACCACACCTCATTGTCTCTGGTACAAAGTCTTTGCCTGAGATTCCAAGCATGACCATTTTTCAATTTGAGCCAATTGCCCCCAACTGCCTTGACCATAAAAGGGCCCTGGCACTTGGTTAATCCCATGCCACTGCCACCTGGCTTCACCTTGACCCAGTCTCCCACATCAATAAATTGGTTTTCCACATTTCCATGAGTGCAGCTACCTTTCTGTCCTTTATGTACCCCCTCCCGCATCCAAGAGGGAACCAATTTGGCCCCAAATAGTCTGCCTCGTATCATTTCAAAAGAGGTTTTTCCGGTACTGATGTAGACTGTGGTGTGGTAAGCCCACAACAGGTCCTTGACCATATCCTGCACAGACAAACCAGCACTGCATTCCAATTGTATTGCCCTCTTCACTAATTTGTTAACCCTCTTGACTAGCCCATTCCATTGAGGATTATACAAAGAAGATTATCCATGTCTCACGCCAAGAGTATTCAAGAAGAATTTCATCTCTTGGGAAATCAGTTGGGTATCATTGTCTGAGAGTAGTGCGGAGGAAATCCTCTCCATCCTAAACACTGATGTGACTGGTGGAAGCAGTAGTGCCTCCTTTCATAAACAAGCATTAGAAATGCAATCGGGCTCGGATTTATTTGAGTTTGAGCTAATGGCATTGTAAATGCCAATGTATTGTTGCTATGTGTTATGGAGTGTGTTCATGTGGTGTGTACTGCCAGTGATCTCCTTGTGAGTGTGAGAATATTGCACCGTTACTGCCTGTGATGTCCTTCTTGTGAGTGTGAGAAGCTTGCACCTCTGCTGCCTGTGGTCTCCTTGTGAGTGTAAGAAGTTTGCACTGCTGCTGCCTGTGATGTCCTTCTTGTGACTGAAAGAAGTTTGCACTGCTGCTGCCTGTGATGTCGTTCTTGTGAGTGTAAGAAGCTTGCACAGCTGCTGCCTGTGATGTCCTTCGTGTGAGTGTGAGAAGCTTGCACCTCAGCTGCCTGTGGTATCCTTGTGAGTGTAAGAAGCTTGCACAGCTGCTGCCTGTGATGTCCTTCGTGTGAGTGTGAGAAGCTTGCACCGCTGCTGCCTGTGGTCTCCTTGTGAGTGTAAGAAGCTTGCACAGCTGCTGCCTGTGATGTCCTTCTTGTGAGTGTGAGAAGCTTGCACCGCTGCTGCCTGTGGTCTCCTTGTGAGTGTAAGAAGCTTGCACTGCTGCTGCCTGTGATGTCGTTCTTGTGAGTGTGAGAAGCTTGCACCGCTGCTGCTTGTGACATCCTTCTTGTGAGTGGGAGAAGCTTGCACCTCAGCTGCCTGTGGTCTCCTTGTGAGTGTAAGAAGCTTGCACAGCTGCTGCCTGTGATGTCCTTCTTGTGAGTGTGAGAAGCTTGCATCGCTGCTGCCTGTGGTCTCCTTGTGAGTGTAAGAAGCTTGCACTGCTGCTGCCTGTGATGTCCTTCTTGTGAGTGTGAGAAGCTTGCACCGCTGCTGTTTGTGATGTCCTTCTTGTGAGTGTGAGAAGCTTGCAACTCAGCTGCCTGTGGTCTCCTTGTCAGTGTAAGAAGCTTGCACAGCTGCTGCCTGTGATGTCCTACTCACTACTCTACTCACTACTCACTACTCTGCACTCACTACTCAACTCACTACTCTACTCACTATACTCACTACTCTGCACTCACTACTCACTACACTACTCACTACTCACTACTCACTACTCACTAATCTACTCTCTACTCACTACTCTACTCTCTACTCACTACTCTACTCACTACTCACTACTCTACTCTCTACTCACCACTCTACTCACTACTCTACTCACTACTCTACTCACGACTCTACTCACTACTCTACTCACTACTCTACTCACTACTATACTCACTACTCACTACTCACTACTCACTACTCACTACTCTACTCTCTACTCACTACTCTACTCTACTCACTACTCTACTCACTACTCACTACTCTGCACTCACTACTCACTACTCTACTCACTACTCTACTCACTACTCACTACTCACTACTCTGCACTCTCTACTCTGCACTCTCTACTCACTACTCACTACTCTACTCACTACTCTGCACTCACTAATCAAATGATTCATGTGCCCCTATGTCTGCTAAACTCATGCATCTTCTGGGTCCCAGCAAAGCTTCAGTGCCTTCTGTTGAAGGAAAAGAAGCATCTGCCTGCCTGGCTTAGCTCTCTAAGCATGATAGACTGTTCTCTGCCATGGCAGTGAAGTCCATCCCTCCAATGAGCTGGCGGTGCAGACTTTAACTAAAGCCCCAATTGAGTAGAAGTATTGCATGACAAACAAAATATAAAGAAATAAAATCAATATAATATTTAAATCAGTGACGGCCTCTGTTTGTTAAAGTTGCTGTTCTCAGACATGCTCTTGCTCACCCCGATCCCTCCGAAAAACATCTGCCTGGGAGCTCCGGTAGCTCTAACACGTTTTGCTAATGGAAGTTATAAAAATGCCTTGCAGGAACTGAGTTAGTTTTACGTTCGGCTGAAGGTGTAAGCGAGATGTATGAATCACCTGACGAATGAACCTAAACATGTCAAATATCCCGGGTGCCATGGTAGCCAGGCACCGATGTAAACACTGACGAGCATATGGTCCTGCTCAGGAGGGGAGAAGTCCGGCCTTGAATGAGACGGCGGCTACTGCACGAGCAGCCTTGGGCTAAATGCACTCAGTTGAAATGTTTATTTATTCTTCTTAATGAAAAGGGGTAAAAGGCAGGCCGAGGCTGTCCTCTATATTGTACACTTACTTAAGTAATTAATGCACGTTCATACATCATATATTTGTGTAATGTTGCACACCTGGGCTTTTTCTTAACCTCCAGTCTTGTGACATTCGCTACAATGGAGCAAAACAATGTTTAAACATTGAATTTATAATAGAAACTGCTGTCAAGTAACGATAACAAGTGAGGAGTCCTGTCCATTTTAAATGTTACTAGTAATAAGTATGGCATAACACAGACGTTTCTTAAGCCTAAGTGTGTGCTAGTGATAAATTAATGTAGGAAAACAATAAGGTAACGATTTCCAAAGGCACTCGTTATACGCATTGTAACTTTTCTACGCTATTTTTTCAGCATCAACCACTCGAGCACGAACATCTCTAAAAAGACAAAACAGCTCCCAGTTATAAAGCGCATGCTACCTGGATATTCGGACAGAGCCTTCACTTGCCCCTCTGTTTTTGTGGCACTGTTCAATTCCTCATCCTTTCCAGGCTGGACAGTGCTAATACCATTCTGAATGGTTTTCCTGCTTGCCTGCTCCATTTATGCGAGGTATCTTAAAAAGTACTGTGACTGCCCTTGAAGCTACAGGAAACTTCTTTCAATTATCTCCGCCGTGAACTCGGCACTCTGACAGCTCCTAATTAGAAATGAATGGACTGCCGTGCGCGAAAGGTACATCTTACACGCGCACATGATACATCCAATGCAATGGTGAACGCGCTCCCACCATCTGTATTGCATTAAAGGGGCACTCTGACAGCTCCTAATTAAGATTAATAAGTCTGCCGTGCACGTAACCACAGACAATATGCCATGAAACTGAAATAAATGACGGACGAAAAGTAAATATAGCCTATCACGTCAAGGCTACTAAATAGACAGCACAGCGAAGACAAATCACTAGGCAGATGCCATAAAAAACGCGGCGCGCACTAAGGAATGTGGCAGCCCGGACCCCTTTCAGATTTTTTTTTTTTCGAATACATAAGAGCTCGGAAGCTCCGCCCCACTTCGTGGTGGCGTAGGCCCGAGCCCTAAAAAACCTTACACCCATTTTGATTTGGCATCAACCAAAATGGCTGCATATGTTTCTTGTTCTGGGAGGGAAACAAATGGTTTGATAAAATCTATACATATCTTTTCCCAACCCTCCATTGCTTCTGACACGTGCTGTTCCTCACGTAAGTTTCCTAAACTATCTCTGAGACATTTTTTAGCATCCTTACAGCCTTCACTGCTCTCAACCCACTCCTTCACTTGGTTGTCCATGAGAGGACACCAAAATCTCTCTCTCAATCTTTTAGTGGTCAACCTCTGACCCATGTGTCCCTCATGTCATCAAGAATAGCTAGCTCATCGACTATCTTGAGAAATGGTCTTAACCCATCAGGCAACACACTCTCTCTCCTGACAATTTTCTTGACCAACTTTACCACATATTTATGTGTCACATCCCCTTCCATTGCTTTGATCCAGTATTTCTTAGATTTTGAATTCCCAAATTCGTCTGTTGCATCATTTAGACTAGCCACAACTCCCTATTTAGCCAACTCACTCACCTCCACAGCTTTATCAGGCAACCTGTTAAACAGTCTGCTGCGCTATTTCTCCACCCTCGGACATATATCACTCTGCATTCAAACTCTTGTAGTCTAAAAGCGAACCTTGCTAGCCTTCCTCAATAATTATTAATACCTCCCGGACCCAACACTTTGAGAAGCGGTTTGTGATTCGTTCTGAGAAGAATCATACTTCCCCACATAAACATCCTGAAGTAACTTGTAGCCTGGGCAGCTGGCAATGCTTCATGCTCGATGGTGGAGTAGTGCCTTCTGCATCCTTCAATGAGCGTGAGGCAAAAGCTATGGGTTTCTTCTTCTTGCCATGCACTTGTGCCAAGACTGCCACAATTCCCACAGCACTGGCATCCACTGAAACAATTGTTTTCAAACCACTTTGATATGGTACCAGCACCCCAGCATGTGCTATGTCAACTTTGACTATTGAAAAGCACACTTGTTGTTGTTCACCCCATAAAAACGGTTTTCCTTTTCTTAAACGTTCTCTCAAAGGCTCAGTTTTGTGAGCAAACTCCTAAACAAATTTGGTGTAATACTCCACTAGTGTCATGAAAGACCTAAGTGTTTCTCTGCCATAAGGTACCTGAGCATTTACTGTTGAACTAACCAAAATGATTTTCAGCTCCACCCCCTCCCTCGTGATTAGGTAGGCTAGATTCTACACCTATTGCATGAAAAACACACACTTTTCCTAGCGCAAAGTTAACCCTGCATTCCTAATGTGAGTCAACACTTCACTCAATATTTGACAGTCATACCCAGCACAGATAGTAACGCAACTGCCAGATTCAAGTTTAGAACCATAGTATATCACTATAGAATGCCTAGATGTCATAATGAGATCTGCAGCCTCAGCCTGGCTGAATCTGCCTAAGCACATTACAACACAGACCCATGCATGTGAGCGCGCCACTGATGGCAAGCACATGATTGGACATTCATCACTGAGAGAATGTGCATGCCCACTACTCTGCTGCCCCACCGTTGAGCTGCCATTACAGCAAGTCATCTTCTAAGCCCGAGCCATTCCTCCTCCTTTTTTGATGCTTCTACACTCTTTCTCTCTGCCTCGAAATTCAGGGAGTGAATAAAAGATAGGAAATTCTCAAAATATGAAAAAGCTGTAGAATTTTTGCAAAATGTCCGAATCATGCAGTAAACCAAGAAATACCTGCTTCATGCCAAAAAATAAAACCAGTGATTCGGGTTGGTGCTGTCCCTACCCAAGACCCGTTTACAACAATAAAGGCCGCAAACAATTCACAGCCCTAACACAAAGTACCTGAATGCGCATGTAGCAAACACAAACTAAAGGAAGGAGCACCCTGAAATGTTATGCATCCAATTTAAGTTACGTCCAACAATAAAATCAAATTGAGGGTATTCATCTCAATCTGGAGTAGCAAAAGAAGGACTGGTGCTCGTCTGCCTTTGGGAGCTTGAGAGGGCCTTGGCGCATGAAGCTGCGTGCAACATTTTGCCTCCCTTTGGCAAAGCAGGAGTTGGTGCAATCTGGGTCTTGTAATAATTGTGTAATTCCTGCTCAGGTTTCCACCCTGGACTGCTCTTCAACTTCCTTCATTCAGTATATTTGTTCAACAGTAGGCAGTATTCCAGCCTTCACTCTCTTGACAGCACCTCTGCCTGGCACATGTTGTGACACATGGATTACTGAACCTTCTGGGGCTTATTTATGAGCCCTTGTGTCACTTTTGCGCCACTGGTGCGTCACTTTTCGTGACGCACCAGCGGCAAAAAGAAGGCACCATGTTGCATCATATTTACAAAGTGACGCATCTAGGTAGATGCATCACTTTATAAACCCCTGCGCCACATTAAACCTGCGCCAGGTATAATGTATGCAGGGGGGACATTCCAACGCAAGTAAGACTCGTAGAAGTGACGCAGTGAAATCTATGAGATTTCACTGCGCCACTTCTGGGACACAAATGCGTCCATATCTTACGCCTGCCTCACAGCAGGCGTAAGACTGAGGCAGGCACATTTGAAACGGGACTTGCCCATGTGAAATGGCCCATTGCTGAAGTTGCGTCACTTTTGTGACACTCCAGCAGTGCGTCATTTTTTGCGCCTGCAGATACGTCAGAAATACTGACGTATCTGTAACTCCTTGCAAGATGATGCGTCATAATTTAAATATGACGCATCCAGCATGTCGCAAGGAAGGCGCAATGAAAAGTGACGCATCGCTGTTTTCACACAGCGATGCGTCACTTTTCATAAATGAGGCCCTCTGTGACTACCCCCCTTTTTGGTGCACACACACACACACACACACAGCCTCCCACTGACCTACCGCTCTCTCTCACATACCGTCACCCATCACATGGCCAGGTGCTCTGTCCCCTAACATGATAACCACAACTCCATGAACCTCACACACAACATGAAAACACTCCATACAAAGGTACAAAGCAAAAACAACAACCTTCCAACCATGCACCCTACACTGTATAGCAGGCTATCAGTGTGGTTAAGCACTTTAGTACCCCCACATTGGTGTCACAAGCGCTATACAAATGCTGCATTACAATATAAAGGAAGAGCAGCAAGGATGGGGGAGGGGGATTCTAAAATGAAGTGATACACTGTACTGTGGTGCGGTAACACAGGTAAGTTTATTCTAATCAAATATCACCCAGGACCAAGAGCTCCCGCTGCGCATCAGAATCTCTGCCAACTTAAATAAAGGTCACAGAGTCCTGGCACGCATCGTTCCAAGGATCAACTGAACTAACGTTCACTGGGCCCGATTCACAGAACTAATTTACAACAAAATCCTAAACTTACTAGTTTTGGTATTCAGCAGAAGGCATTTAAATGTAAATGTAGTTGAGCTTATATAGCGCACAGCTACCCGCAGTGGGTTTCCCGGCGCTTGCTTAGGGAACCCGTCCTGATATTCCCCTGTGAGATAGCAGGGTATCCACAAGGTGAAAGTCAGGCATCCCGCCGCGAGGGGCCGTTGTGGAGATTAAGCAAGCTATTGCCCAGAGTCACAGAGTGTGAACCCGTGAGTCGAGGAGGCACCGGGGCGAGAATTATCGAGTCCGTGGAATTTTTAGCCCAAGACCCGCCGAGGCGGGGAATTGAACCCTGGTCCAGGACCGATCTCAGCTTCCGGGTCTGCTGCCTCTAACCCCTGAGCCACACTTCTCCACTGTCCACACTTCTCTAGTAGTCTTAAAGTAGGATTTAGTCTTAAATTAGGAGTTTGTCCTAAATTAGGATGTTGTCTTAAATTAGGATTTTGTCTTAAATTAGGATTTTGTCTTAAATTAGGATTTTGTCTTAAATTAAACTTAAATTTAACTTAAATTTCTCTTAAATTTAATTTAAAACAAAATCCTAATTTAGGACAAAATCCTAATTTAAGACAAAATCCTAATTTAGGACAAAATCCAAACTTAAGACAAAATCCTAATATAAGACAAAATCCTAATTTAAGGCTACTTAATTCTGTCTGTGAATACCAAAAGTAGTAAGTTTAGGATTTTGTCGTAAATTAGTTCTGTGAATCGGCCCCACAGAGTCCTGGCACGCATCTTTCCAGCCCCGGCCATGGAACTGCAGTCAAACAATGCATATTACAAAGACCAGAGAAATCCACGCCCTGAGGTGCAGCGCGAGATGTCTCTGCGAGATACTACTTACTAGAGGAATGTATAAACAGGCTTTAGGAGATGCTAGGAACGGCAAGTAAAGAAAAATATACACCCAAGGTGCGCCATTTTTTTCCTGTTTGTTTAAAATTGAAAACATTGTTGTGAACGTCTGTTCACCTCTTAGTCTATATATATTTTCTACACTGTTATATTCTTTATGCTACCATGCTTTCTTCTGTTAAAGGCAGCAAAACCAGAAGCTGAAAGAGAAATCGGATCTTGTAATAAATTCTGCCTCAATTAACTTATCCGTCCAATCACTTCTTTTTTAGTTCAAAGAAAATTTTATTAAAATAATTGAATAATTGCAACATAGTATACAAAGAGAAAAACTATAAGAATGTTATGAATAATAACTGAGAGCATTATAGGAGGTAGAGTGAAATAAAATAAGGGGAAGGATAAAAGGGAAAGGGAGGAAGGGGAGGAGAATGATACAGAGAGATAATCATGAGGCTAAAAACTGTAAAATTACAATCATTAAATCTACATAACATTAGAGGCAATGCACTAAAATGCAAATAAATAATCATTAATGAAGAAAAAGGAACAAAAGGTTATTCAAGGAGGTTTTGAAACTTCTTGTTGAACTGGGGATATGTGAACGGAGCGTTGGGCACATGCATCTAGGTAAAGGGTAACGGGGAGCCACATTGCAAGTCTTTTCGGAGCTAGGGAGGTAGGGTAAACAAATGCAGTATCTAGTCTATGGTTGTAACATACATTAAACCACCAAGCTTTAAAAGTAATGCCCTTGGAGTCTTTCCAGTTAACAGTAATTTGCTGGAAAGCAACAGCCAACAATAAATCAACAATATGAACATTTGCATCAACATCAATCCAAGAAGAGGAAAGTGAACCAAGGAAAATGTCAGTGATAGAAAAGGGGATGGAGGTATGAAAGATAGAGTTGATTTGGTTCCAGACTTTAGTCCAGAAAGCATGCGTAGAAGGACATGTGAAAAGCATATGAAAAAGTGTGGCATTGGGGTTAGAGCAAGTCCAGCAGAGATCAGAGGTCAGGGGAAAACGTTTGTGGAGGAGAGATGGTGTGTAAAGAAGGCGGTTGTAAAGGAAAAAAAGGGTTTGCGTGAGAGAAGCCGCCCTGGAAGACTTGCGTATTTTAGTCCATATTTTGTCCCACAGGGATGTGGGCCACGAGATATCAAGATCAGATTCCCATTGCTCCTCAATGCTGGATTTGGGCCTAGGCGATGGTGGATCATAAAAGGAATGGTAAATGGAGGATGCTGATGGGTGAGAGCGTAGTTGAGTATGCAGAGAAGAAATGGGAGTGATATGGGATGTAGTCGAAATAGAATTAGAGAGAGAGTCATAGGCAGACATAACTGCAATTTTGAGTATGGCGTATTTATGGACGAAGGAGGCAGGGAGGGAGAAGAGTTGACGAAGAACTGGAAAAGGGGTGAAGGCAGATCCCGTGAAAAGTTGGGAGACCCAGATTAAACCACGTTGCCGCCAAGTTTTCCAATAAATGGGTTTCGATTTGATAAGAATGCTATTGTTATACCATATTGTAGTAGCTAGAAGTTCTTTAATAGAAGAGGGAGGGGTCGGAGTCTTGGCCAAAAGTAGTGTCGCGGTATGTTTATGAATTGGAGTGGACAGAAATTGGGGCTTGCGCGAGAAGGATAAGTACTCAGCAAAGGTAAAGGGAGAAAGAGAAAGACGCTCAAGGTTAGCCCATAGAGGAAGGGGGTCTGCAGGGTCTGTAAGCCAAACGGCTGCCTGTTTCAGAAGGAAAGCTTTATGATAAGCGGGGAAATTAGGGAAATTAACCCCACCCTCCGATTTGGGGAGGCGGAGACGCGATAGGGACATACGTGGTCTCTTACCAGACCATAAAAATACAGAGAGTATGGAATTTATTTTAGTGAAAAATTTGGCAGGAATGGAAATCGGTAAATTAGAAATGGTGTAGAGGATAATTGGTGAGAGCATCATTTTAATAGTGTCGAGACGTCCCCACCAAGAAAGGTATAGGGGATGCCACCTAGAAGTAAGGTCAGATAATTTTTGAGAACATTTAGTAAGGCAGAGTGAAATAGTATCTGGGACAGAAGGAGTAATATACAAACCGAGATATTTGATGTGAGTCGGGCTCCAAGTGAATGTGGATGCAGCAAAATCGGGTTTAAAGGTGAATTTGGTGAGAGGCAGGATTTCGCATTTGTCACTATTGAGCTTATAACCGGAAAGACGGGAATAAGTGTGGACTTCAGCGAGGAAAGCGGGGATGGAAACCGACGGATTCGATAAAAAGAGCAAAATGTCATCTGCATAGGCAGCAAGTTTAATCTGTGATTGAGCAAAAGGGAAGCCATGAATGGTCGGATTTTGACGTATTCTGGATAAGAAAGGTTCCAGGGCTAGGTTAAAAAGAAATGGGGAAAGAGGACAGCCTTGTCTAACTCCCCTACCGAGACGGAAAAATGAAGAAATGAGACCATTGGCACATACCGCTGCTCTAGGATTGGCATAAAGGAGGGAAATAAGGGAGATGAAGTTAGGGCCGAATCCAAACCATTTTAACACGGAAAAAAGGAAGGACCATTCTACTCTATCGAACGCCTTCTCGGCGTCTAGGGCAATAGCAGCTAGGGAACCATTGAAGCGTGAGGATTTAGATAAGACATTGAAAAGGAGCCTGGTGTTGTCGGAGATAAAACGACCCTTAACAAAGCCCGACTGTTCAGGACCAAGGAGATCTGGAAGAAAAGGATCAAGTCTAATGGCCAAAGATTTAGCGTATATTTTATAATCAATGTTGACAAGGGAAATCGGTCTATAATTCTTGCAATGTTGATGATCCTTACCTTCCTTCGGTATGATGCATATGTAAGCATCTGAGAAAGTACCTGAGGAGGCATCACCAGTCTTGAAAGAGTTAAGAAGGTGGAAAAGTTTGGGTAAAAGAAGGTTTGCAAAGTGTTGGTAAAATTCGACGGTGAAGCCATCTGGGCCGGGGGCTTTATCCTTTTTAAGTGAGTGAAGTGCAGTGCGGAGTTCGGGAATGGTAAGGGGAACTTCAAGGGAGGTCAAATCAACAGGAAAGGTGGAAGGAGGGTGGATGCTGGATAAGAAAGAGGAAATAGAGTGAGCAGAGGGTTGAGTGCCGGAAGAATAAAGTGCAGAGTAGAAGTGTGAAAATACCTCCAGGATGTCAGCATCTTTATGTTGCAATACCGAATTGATATCAAAAACAGACTCCACATTTAACTTATTTTGTTTGACTTTCAAATAATTAGCGAGAATTTTCCCCGCCTTATTTTTCCCACCATAAAATTTTGAGCTAGATTTCAGTAAGTACAGGGAAGCATCATCAGTGGATTGTTTATTATAATTCATTTTTGCAGTAACGAGAGCTGTCAGAGTCTCCGAAGTATGAGAGGTATAGTAGGAATGCTCTAGGAGTTTAATTTGAGACAGCAGATCGTTAGTGCGCTGACGAGCTATTTTACGTTTTGCCGCCACATGTCTGAGAATAAAATCTCTGGCAGCTGCCTTGAAAGCGTCCCAGACAACGTGAGCAGGCATAGATGGGGTCTCATTAATAACAAAAAATTCATTAGTAAATTCAGTAAAGGAGGTGGTAAATTTGGGATCAGTGAGGAGGGAGTTGTTAAAGCGCCACCTTTTAGGACCACTGGATTTCGGTAAAAAATCAGTGTTGATAAGGACAGGAGCGTGATCAGAAAAAACTATAGGACCTATCTCCGCTTGGGTGAGGGATTGGGAGAGATGGTGGGAAAGAAACACATAATCAATACGGGATTGGGAATGATGAACCGGGGAATAAAATGTAAACTCTTCGTCGGTTGGATGACAAAGTCGCCACGCATCAATTAATTTGTGTTGGGAAATGGCGTGGGCAAAAAGTTTATGTGATTTATTAGGAACAAATGAAGATTTGGAGCGTCTATCCAAAAAGGGGTCTAATGGCAGGTTACAGTCACCTGCAAAAATGAAATTGTCATCCATGCAATCGGTGATACGGGAAGCAAACGCCTTCCAAAAAATAGGATCCCCACCTGTGGGTGCATACACATTAAGCAAGGAGAAAGGGACACCTTTAGAGGATAATTTGACAAATAACCACCTGCCCTCAGGATCAAAGTCAGAGTGTAACACTGAATGAGTAAAAGATTTACGAATTAACAAGACAACACCATTTCTCTTGCCATCACCAGGGGCAGAAAAAACCCTACCCACCCAACCTCTTTGGAGTTTAGCAGCCTCATTATTGGGTAAATGGGTTTCCTGTAAAAAGGCAATGTCAACATTGAATTTAGCTAGGTGAGAAAGTATCTTTTGCCTCTTAATAGGCGAATGCAAACCTTTAACGTTCCAAGAGACAATACGAACTGACATTAAGAAAATAAGAAAAGGGAAAGCACAGAGGAAAGGTGAAGGTAAGCCTCAAAAAATTCAAAAAGGAAAAGAATGAAAAAAGGAATGAAGATAGGAAAGTATACAGAAGAAAATAGGCAGAGAAGTACTAAAAGGGTAAAGCATGAGAGAAAAAACTGCGGTAAGAAAAACATGGGGTAGTACTTACAATAAATGATGGGGGATGGATGTTCAAGAACAGGAAACAGAAGGGAAGGGGTGGAACCGAGAGACGTAAGGAGGGGGGAAAGGCCAACCAACGGAGGACAAGCAGACGGGGTCACGGGACGTCCCATCGGAGAGACACGACGGCACACAATGAGATGATCTGTGAGAAAAAGAAAACATTGAGATTAAAACAAGCAAACGGCTAAATAACAGAAGAAAAACGGTAGTCTAAACAGTCGGAAAACAAGAATAGACCAACACAAACTGAGATCAACAGAGCCATATAGTAACTGGGGAACCTGTGGAAGAAATATCATCACGTTAGAGAAACAACAAAATATCATAAACAGCAAAGAAGACCGGAAATGTTAGCAACAAAGTCATGGCGGGAAGGAAGAAGAAGAAGGGCCAGAAAATTCCATATTAGCCGGACCGCAGGAATTAAGGAAGCTGCGTAGTCGAAGAGGATCTTCAAAAGTCATAGTCTTGTTATTATAAGTAACTTTGAATAAACAGGGATGAAAGAGTCCATACTTGGCGCCAATGGACCGCAGTTCTGGTCTCATGTCGAGAAATTCTTTGCGACGAGATGCAGTAGCTTTGGCGTAATCTTGAGCAATAAACAAGGTGGAGTCCGACCATTTCAAGTGAGGTATTGCTTTAGCCGCAAAAAGCACCTTCAGCAGATCAGTATACTCAAGAAAGTACATGATGACGCCTCTTGGTTTTGTCGCGGGAGAAGCATTGGAAGGTGCTCTACCAAGCCTGTGTGCGCGCTGAATGTTAAGAGAAGTACCTTCAGGAAGATGGAGGAGCTTGGGCAAGAAGGATTTGAAGAAGGCAATGGCGTCATTCCCCTCGCAACCTTCCTTCAGGCCGTAAAGACGCAGGTTATTGCGCCTATTCCTGTTTTCAAGGTCTTCCACCTGCTTCTGGAGAGTGGAAAGTCTCCCATCCATATGTACTGATTTGATAGCGGCTTCCTGGAGAGAAGATACAGCCTTTTCCACGTGAGAGACTCTGGAATCCATTAACGACCAATTGTCAGTTAGAACTTGCAGCTTTGAGTTAGTCTCCTCCATAAATGGACGCAATGCTCGTATTTCCTCAAGAAGGAGTTCCATGGAAATAGCAGTCGGTGATTTTGGGGGCGATGGGGGATTGTGTTTCACCCGCTTAGGAGTGGTTTTCGCTCCAGGCTGGGGGAGGGCGTCCATGTTGAGAGAGGGGTCGCAACTGGAGGTACCTGCAGTGGCTTCTAATTGAGCCAACGCAGTGAATAGCTTTGAGTTTTTAACCAAGTTGCGTTTAGGAGTTTTGCCTGGACCCTCCGCCATGAAAGCGACAGTAAAAGAAATCTCCAGTAATGGGTAGAGCCAATACACTGCGCAAGAAGGAGGAAAACCCAGCAGAGGCAATGACAGGAGGAACTGGGGTGAAGTCCAACCCAAGTGAGGAGCAAATGAGAAGAAGTTGCCGCAGTCCGATCAATATGTGATAAATAGCATAAGTGGCAATTGAATTAAGCAATGAAATATGCAAAATGGCCACCAAAGCTGAGGAAAATGTTGAAGTTCGAATAAAAATGAAAAAAAAGATAATTTCGGAAAAAAAGAGAGTCACCTGGCCATGTAGTTAGGAAGCGCCATCATTTCCTGTAATTATGGGATGTCGCCATGGGCTGCGCACTGTATTGCTGGTAACGACGTGTCAGGCGCGCTCCTCGGCAAGCGCCGGCTGAAGCATCAAAATGGCGGCCGCGGCATTGGTGGAGCCGCGACCGAAGAAAAACGGAGCCCGCCTTGCCGGGAAGAGGAGCCGGTGCTCAGCGTGCGGTGGAACAGGCGCCAGAAGGGGTCCGCTGCCATATGTGAGTAAGCATTGCGGTGAAGAGGGGCTGGAACCGCCGAAATCCTCCGATGGAGACGGAGCCTCACCCCGCTGCTGCCATCCGTCACGGGCGCTTAGCCACGCCCCCCGTCCAATCACTTCTGTACTCACGAAGAAAGTGGAAGAATAGTGTAATTTTGAATAACAGAGCAAAGCAGGTTAGGATGCTTCCTACTAACACAAAGATAAAGCTACACTTTTGTATACATTTACGGTTGGTTCCTATTCACAAAGGAATTTGCGAATTGTATGTTTACACAAGACATTTCTATATTTTTATGTGCAGAGATTACGAACTTGTAAAGATACAGGGGCATATTATCAAGAACGGCGTTAAAATTATCGCCGGTTTAGTGGCAGAAAACTGCCACTAAAGCAGCGATAATGGGCTTGATAATATGCCCTAGAGTATTCCAATAGAAGCCCATGTTCACACCAGAACATGGACTTCATTTGGAGTTCTCAAGGGCCTATTATCAACCCCATTATCGCCGCTTTTGTGGCAGTTTTCTGCCGCTAAATCGGCGATCATTTTTAACGCCGTTCTTGATAATATACACCACAATTCGTAAATCCCTTTGTAAATAGAAGACAATCCTAAATTTACACAAAAGTGTATGTTTACCTTTGCGAATCCGGCCCGACGAGTTTGCAAGTGTGCAGTGATGAGTATGCGAGGCACACCCTCACGGCACCGCAGTGTAGTGTTTACATTTGCTGGAAAGTCCTCGATGATGAAACCTATTTGCAAGCTGGCTCCGGCCACGTGGCATTTTCCAGGTATAGAAGAGACATGGCTCGGAAATGCTGGATATTCTCCGCTGAATATATGATTATACCACGATTTCAAATACCACGCATGGCTTTACCACGCGAATTTTACATCGCAAGTGGCTTTACCACGCTGGTATTTACAACGTAGGATTTTACTACGCCTAGAAACGTCTTACCTGCACGTCTTTCTCTACGAGCCCTTACTTCCATCCTCCATTGAAACAAGCGTCAAAACACGTATACCAAAATAAAAAAAGGACTGCTTTTTTGACGTACACGGCACGTCTTTGGGGGAGGCTCTTTCCTTTTTCTTTTAAATTTATGTTCGTTTTTTTTTTAAAGTAACCTGCTTGTTATTTTTGGGGGGGGAGACCCCCCCCAGCCCCCCCCCCGAGCCCCCCCCCCCCCTCTGCCCCCCAAGCCCACGCAGAACGACTTGAAAGAATACCACGTCTCCCCCCCAGCCCGTGGTAAAGACGTCGTGGAAGGCACCCTGCGTGGAAGGCACCCTGCGTGGTAAGTGTCACGTGGTAAAAGTTAATAGTGGTAATGCCTTCGTGGTAAATGATGTTTCCCTTCTCCGCTATGGAAACAAGTGAAGCAATGTTTATGTACCTACTTAATAGTGAAACGAATCGTCCATTAATGGATCACGTGCGCACTGCATGCTGAAGAACGAGTGACGCAGATGGAGTCGTTTGAACCTTTAAATAACAAAAGCACCTCAGATATTTCTTAACAATACAAATTGTTATTTTCTTTATGCATTGTCTTACGTATTGGACTCCGACCGGTCGGGTTTAGCATCAGTCAAACATGTGCCTTAACTATGGTGAAACAGTCAGTCAAAAATTAACAGGATTAACATTTACAGCAGGGCTGCTCTGTACACAGGCATATAGCACATGGGAAGTAAACGAAATCCAATGCACGGGAGAGTTGTGAAAGGTCAAGCTAAGCATTGGCAAAACCAACCGGTCACGCTTTCAAGTGAAGGTGCGCCTTCATTGATTGTTTACATCTGAAGTTGTGTGGGTGGTTGAGTGTATGTGAGAGTGACTCAATGGTTGGATGAATAGATGAGTCAGTGTATGTTTGGATGGATGATCAAGTGCGAGGTTGAATGGGCACATGGATGGATGGAGAGATGAATATCCGAGCTCATAAGTGAATGAAGGGTGCAAAGGTAGTGTGTGGGAAGCAAATCAGTGTGTGAGGGACAAAGACAGTGTGTGGGGCAAGTGTAGGGTGGTAAGACTGAGGAAGTAAGGGCAGCAATGTTAGGTAAGGGTCAGTGAGTGGTGTTTTTTAGATCTCACCTTTTGACTGTTGTCGGTGAGCAAATGTCTTAGTTTTTTACATGAATAGTGCAAGTGCCACTACATGTCTAACTTAAGAAGGTTCTGTGCTTCATATGCATTAATGAAAACTAAACTTGAACTGCAACAGACTGCACCCATGTCTCCACTAAAACCACACCTGTATCTGTATAAACTGGACTGTGACAGTGTCTGGTCAGTAACAGGAGTTATTGGCACAACCACCCTCCTCTTTTAATCCTATCCCACCCGCACACACAAACATACATGGCAACAAACCCTGGGATTTATCTACGACCCGAGGGGTGTGCCAATCAACACACAGACCAATAACCCACAAAATACTAAAGAACAGTAACACACAGGAACATTAAGGAACAATAACACAATGATATCATAAAGCTTTCACATACAGGCACAGAAGGGACCAATCATATCATGGGTCTTTCACTCAAACACACTTCTCCCTTCAATACCCTTGGTCAGCCTTACAAAGGAAAAGTACACAATATAGTAGGCATATCATGAATAAATCAGAGGCATACCAGGAAGCAGTCACACGAGAATACAAAGACAGTCACCTTGGAGCAGATATACAGTTACATGAGTGTAGCCATTTAACGCTAATTGGAGCACAAACAGACACACACCGGGGTTCAGTTACTTTCAGCCCCATTATCCCTGGATTCGCTTCTTCACTGACTCTCATTATCCTGGTGTTTGGGTTTTGGGGAAGGGAATTACAGGAGCAGCCGCACAGTTACCTGAGGACGTCCCCCGTAAACGGGTTTAAGGACTCCCGCTCTATGGGCCATATTTATGACGTGGTTTGTGTCACTCTTCCACCACACAATATGGTACAGGAGCGACGCAAGCCTTAAGTCAGATGTTTGAAGCCATGCAAAGCCACTTTGTGTGCCTCCAAACATCTGGAGTAAAGCAGCTCAAGTCAAGTTAAGTCAAAACAGCTTTATTCGGTGACAACGAGGCAAACACCATAAAAGCATGCTAACATACATATATCAAAGAGAAAGATAAAAAAAATGCATTCTGAATATATCTCACATAAGGAAATTGATTATAATAATATATGTGCAAATTTAGAGAACATGGGAATAACACAATAAAATATAAAATCAATTTTTTCAAAGACTCCTTAAAATACAATCTACCACTAATTCGTAATAAAGTGCAAATGCATTCAGTGCAAAGGGATGCGGTCAAGAGAAGAAAGATATTATTCGTCATATTTTTCATACAACAGAGCATCCAAAAAGGCATATTCTTTTCTTTTACTGATTGATTTCTGTATGTAACAGGTTACAGAGCTTATAATTTTCATTGTATCCAAGCTGCATAAAAAAATGAAACGCATCCTTATAGTTAAAAAGCATATTTTTTAAAAATAGTGGTTTCAACACAGTTTTTTGAATATCCATATAAAAAGGGCGCAAGAGAATAAAGTGCAAGGTAGACTGGGCGGTTTTGCCATCACATGGGCAAGGGTGCAGGGTTCTGTGCCATTTCTCTGTTCTTGGAAAAGCAATTAAATAATGTAAGGTGCTCAACCTTAGCCTGGTCAAGTAAAAACGATGCTGGACATTCTGTACCAAGATGAGATATAACTGGGTACCACTCATACATGGGCGTTCGCAATAAGCTACTACTGTATTTTTTTGCTTAATCATCCTTTCCCTATCACGTTCTATAACTGTAAGATATCTCAATTTCAGATCACTTTTGCTGTATTCTTGTATGCTTATGGGATCGTCTATGCATATTTCACATTCAATCAGAAGTTTAGAAATGTGCCACAGCCATGGTATTTTCATACACTGATCTAGTGCTAGACAATCAAGGATTAAATCCTTTGAAAATGTTGTTTCTTCCTTTGTCCATAAGCCATACCACAATGTGAGTGCAGCTATATTGAGAATATCACTTAAATATGGGACGGACAATTCTTTGTGAACGATCATGTTTACGGACGCACTGGGGACTGCCAACAATCTTTTTAGGAACTTATTTTCATTAGTTTGAAGGATTGTCGTGTTTGCTCTCCCCCATATGGCAGCTCCATAATTGACTTCTGTAACGCACTTGCTTTTGTACAAACTTAAAATTTCTCGTAGGGGTTTATTCCCAAGTTTTGCTGCGGTCGTTTTTAAAAACTTCAATTTACATAATTCAATGTGCGAATTCCAAGTACCGTTATTACAAAATAATAACCCCAAATAGGAAAATGTCGGAGCTCTACTTATCGGAATCCTGCCCACGTGGTGCTGTCTACACTTTTGTCTCTTTCCCCCGCATGACATTAAAAATGTTTTTTTTAAGTTCAACTGTAAGTAAATTATTCATGTATTGGAAGAAGTGTTCTAGTAAGCATTGTAAGCCGTTTGCAGTTCTAGATATTAAGACAGCGTCATCCGCATATAATAACACGGGGATGGGACGTGTTCCAACTTTCGGAGCATCTA
Source organism: Lissotriton helveticus (assembly GCF_964261635.1). Classification (NCBI taxonomy): domain Eukaryota; kingdom Metazoa; phylum Chordata; class Amphibia; order Caudata; family Salamandridae; genus Lissotriton; species Lissotriton helveticus. Next base: position 1,789,483,917 of record NC_136059.1, on the reverse strand, counting down.
CAACCAATTCTTGTAAAAACGGATCCACATTGTTTATGTATAAGGAAAATAAAAGGGGGGACAATACACTTCCCTGTCTAATGCCACGCTTTACTGCAAAGTCGGGCGTGCATTCCTCGGATTGTCCATACCGTACCCTTGTGGTTAAATGGGTGTAGATTTGGGATAAAAAAAGAATTATTTCTAGAGGGGCAACAAGCCCTCTTAAAGTTTGCCATGATTTTTGGTGATTAACTAAATAGAAGGCGCAGGTCAGGTCTACAAAACATAGGTGAAAAGTACCTTCCTTGGCTAACGTGTACTTCCCTATTAACAAATCTAAATTTAAACATTGCTCCACCGTCCCAATTCCCCTTCTGAAGCCATACTGTGCCACTATTAAGATTTCGTTTTCACTGGCCCAGTTTTCTAGCCTCTCTAACATGATTCGACCCATGATCTTAGAGGAAGAACCAAGGAGGGATATTGGGCGGTAGCAATTTGCCTTTTCCCTGTCCCCTTTTTTGAATATAGGTACGATTATGCTTTTAACCCATGTAGTTGGCAAAGCTTCTCCCAGGGCGGCGTTAAAAACTGTCACTAGTAAAGGTGTCCAAAAGTCCAGGTCATGCTTAAAAACATCTATCGGCACACCGTCAGGACCTGCTGCTTTCCCACTTGCACTTTTCTGGAGAGCGAGTTTCACTTCCTCTGATGTGACTAACAGGGTATTAACTGGGTTGACCTTAATGCATTTTGTATTATTTCGGTCTAGGAGGTTTAAATCATCTGGGTTAAAAATACTCTTAAAATGTGACACCCAATCTTCTGGTGGTACCACGGTATCAATCCTAACTGCGTTATTGTCTTTGAAATACGGGTGATCAACTATCTTCCAAAAGAGAGTTGGGTCTTTTAGCTCTGCTGCTAGGTTTAAACTTTCCCATGCCTCATCGCGTATTTCCCTTTTTCTTATTTCCAGCGTCTTTTTATAGTCTCTCCTGGCGGCACTTATTTTTTGTAGATCTCTAGGTTTTTGTTTAAGCGCCAGTTTCAATTCCCCATTTGTTTTTGTACACTCGTGGTTAAACCATCTTTGTATTGGACTACGTGGTTTTTTCACTCTTCTAGTCTTTAAATCACCTGCTATTACTCCAGTGATGTTATAAAAAGCATTAATAACTGCAGTATTTATAGATGAGCCATCCAAGCACATTTCTAATTCTTTTTGTATTTTCCCTTTAAGGGTTTCCATAAATATGGAGGGGTTAACACCTGTCCATTTTATGGAGACACCGTTGTTACCTTGGGTGTCAATATCAGTGTTTCCATCCTTACCCCTTTGTTTAGATGGCAAGTTTATTTTTAAAATCAAACTTAAGGAATGATGATCACTAAACAAACTAATGTTTAGCACAACTTCCTTGACCAGTTTTTCGCCATTAGACGATATTATAATATGATCTGTATTTGAGGACGACCTTGTTCCCACAAAGGTATGCAGGTTTTCTTCACCCTCTGAGTTAGTTGACTCAAAAATTGATAGATCATATTTATGTATTATGTTATTAATGGCTTCCCCATATCTATCATGTTTAAAATGTACGATCTTTTCACCAGAGTTATCACGCTACCCACATACCTCACCAGCTTCTATATCACATGTGACATGATTAAAATCCCCCAGCCCAAATTAAAACATAAAGCCCTACAATTTCCTTCGCGGAACAATCTAGGTCCCTTTCTAGTGAGTCAATTACAGTGCTCCTTGAGTTGTCAAAGACATTGTTATAGAAGTTCATAATAACAAAAATATTTTTTCCATTGGAGGTTAATATTAACAACTGATAATAATGTGAATCGGTAAAAATTTTCCCTACAGTCAGGGAGGAGGCGACTGGAATTAAAATTGCCAAACCTCCCTTCGCCCTTCCCTTTCTAGATAGTATTGCACTTGTACAAATGCTTTGATACCCATTTATACAAAATGATTCGGTGCACCAAGTTTCTTGTAGTAAAACTACCCCCAATCCCTCCATTATATTTTGCCAATTGGCGTCATTTATCTTGTTTTTAATTCCAGCTATATTCCATGTCGTGATTTTTAGGATGTTACTCAAACATGGTTCATGTTCTGTTGTTGTGGGGTTAACAGGTCGGGCGCTATATTCTTGCTCAAGTGCATCCTCTTTCTCTTTTCCGCTATAATCAAGCTTGGGTGCTTCCTCATCTCTCTTTCGCAGGTTTCTATGGAAACGGCCTTTCTCACTTTTAACTTGGGGTGCCATTTCCCGTATTGGCATTTCTAATACTATGATTATTACCAGGGTTCAGCGCCCTACTGCCCCCATCTATAGCGCTAATATCAGGTTTAACAGACATTGAATTATTTACTTCTGGGTGTGTCTTTATGTGGCTTGCACTTTGCTTGGAAGCTGTAGTTCTAGCGTTTAGATCACTTTGTGTTATGGTATTTGGGAGAGTAAAGACCCCCAATTTATAGCTGTTATAATTTGGGATCAGCTCTCCCTTGTCCCCTGTGACTAGGTATACGGAAGTAAGATGTCTGAGTTCCGGGCCCAGTCAGTCATTCTGCTCTAGTGTGCTCAGTATCTCATATCTATTGCAAATGGGAACTTTGCTGATGTTAGGGCCCAATGGCCAACCCTGGTTCCTTTATGTTCCTTCTTTAGATAATGCATTGGCTTGGTAAAAGAATCCCAGGGGGAGGACATTAATGACATTGTTCCTTATTGTAAAGGGAGCTGCCCTTTCCAATATACATCTAACCAAGTTTGGTGACCTAAAACTTAGAATCACATTATCCCCAGCCAAACCTTTTTCGGAGTTTCCCACCCAGTCGACCCTTCTAACCATCATGAAGTTGTTAAATAAATGATTTCCAAGTCCAGTTTTTAGGTTTAAGTAATGAAGGGCCTTGTTCTTTAGTGACGACCAATGTTCCTCCTCTTGTGGTTTCAATCTCGGGACATTGGCCAATATTATAGTGTGCGGTGTAGCATCTGATGGGAGATCAAGAAAAACCCCGTTCAGTCTGTCCCCTTCCCTTCTTCTCACCGGGCCATTTGATGCTTGCTTATATGTTTGCAGAGCACTGGGCACTATTATTGCTGGCGCAGGCTGGATCAGTGGGTGCACTAGGGTGGGGGATAATGGGTGCATGTGTATTTCTGCTTGATGTTGTGGCCTGGGAGTATTTTCTTCCCTATTAGGCTCCCTTGTTTTAGTTGGGCATGTCCTGATGCGACTTGCTGGATCAATCGCCAAAAGGTCCTCTATCTTGGCTAATCTCTGATCTATTGCCGTTAGTCTTGACATAAGGGGATCAATTAAAGCCATGAGTTTTTCTTCCATCTGATTAAGGATCACATTGTTGACCTCCAAGTTCCTGGAATTTCGCACACCAGTCTTCTCGTTTGGCGTGACTGGAATCCCTCCCCTCTCAATGGCCACACACTTGTTCTTGGCTACTTTTGCAGCCTGTAAACTGGTTTTTGGGGCACCACGCGCTTTCATTTTTGTTTGTCTGACCATTATTTCCAGAAGCAACTGTTGGTTTTTTCTGTCTAGTGCAAACATTTGTAATATTAACAACAGGGTTGGAAGGTTTATTAGCTTCATTGTCCACGTTTGAGGCACCTGACTGAGGGCTATCTATAGTGATTTGAGATGAATCTAAGGGTATAGTTGGGTCAGTATTGCTGTTTGTAGGGGCGGTTAGTCCTAAAAGTGGATTAAGGGGATCCAAGGAGAGTCGACTTTCCGTTAACTCTATTTCGTGCATAAGCTCGGATTCGGCTCAGCTGAGAAGCAAAGAACCAGCAGCTGAAGTACAAACAGATCCCACGGGTAAGGACGTCCCGCGCCGCGGGAGCCCGCCAAGAGTTGTATGGGCTGAAATCTCCCCTCCTCCTCCCCTCGCGAGACCGCGCTGCCTCCTGGGTAGTGTAGTCCGGCAGCAGCGGTCCGCGTAGGTAGCCGGTCACGAAGGCGGGAGTCTGGGGATGGCCAGGAAACTTCGCTCGCAGGGAGCACACGGCAGCAAAGAACCAGAGGCTGAAGCACAAACACATCCCACGGGTAAGGCCGTCATTGTGTTGCGCTAATCTGTCCTGGGAAGGTGTTCCAATGGCATTAGGCTTCCGGTCCTGGGAAGCTTGATTCCGGTCCAGGGAAGACATGGCTTGGCAGTTCGGGCTGACTGTTCCCATGAGGCACAGGGTCAGACTGATTTGCATATGGCCATGTCTGAAATGGGGTGGCGGAGTGAGCTAAAGAACGGTCGCAAGCCCGGCTGAAGACGGCTGTAATGCCAGAAACCAATCCTTGGAAGCTTGATTCCGGTTCAGGGAAGACATGGCTTAGCAGTTCGGGCTGGACTGTTCCCATGAGGCACGGGGTCAGACTGATTTGCATATGGCCATGTCTGAACTGGGGTGGCGGAGTGAGCTAAAGAACGGTGATGGATTAAACCCAGATCAGTTGACTGGGGGTGAGTGTTTGTATTGTCAACGCTCCGTCCATCATCCCCTTTGGTTTTTCTTTGTTCGCCCTAAGTTGCCAGGGTATGCTCAGACGTGAGTCCCTTGCTCACTTTGCCACTGGATTCAAGCAAGCCCGGCTGAAGACGGCTGTAATGCCAGAAACCGGTCCTGGGAAGCTTGATTCCAGTCCAGGGAAGACATGGCTTGGCAGTTCGGGCTGGACTGTTCCCATGAGGCACAGGGTCAGACTGATTTGCATATGGCCATGTCTGAACTGGGGTGGCGGAGTGAGCTAAAGAACGGTGATGGATTAAACCCAGATCAGTTGACTGGGGGTGAGTGTTTGTATTGTCAACGCTCCGTCCATCATCCCCTTTGGTTTTTCTTTGTTCGCCCTAAGTTGCCAGGGTATGCTCAGACGTGAGTCCCTTGCTCACTTTGCCACTGGATTCAAGCAAGCCCGGCTGAAGACGGCTGTAATGCCAGAAACCGGTCCTGGGAAGCTTGATTCCGGTCCAGGGAAGACATGGCTTGGCAGTTCGGGCTGGACTGTTCCCATGAGGCACAGGGTCAGACTGATTTGCATATGGCCATGTCTGAACTGGGGTGGCGGAGTGAGCTAAAGAACGGTGATGGATTAAACCCAGATCAGTTGACTGGGGGTGAGTGTTTGTATTGTCAACGCTCCGTCCATCATCCCCTTTGATTTTTCTTTGTTCGCCCTAAGTTGCCAGGGTATGCTCAGACGTGAGTCCCTTGCTCACTTTGCCACTGGATTCAAGCAAGCCTGGCTGAAGACGGCTGTAATGCCAGAAACCGGTCCTGGGAAGCTTGATTCCGGTCCAGGGAAGACATGGCTTGGCAGTTCGGGCTGGACTGTTCCCATGAGGCACAGGGTCAGACTGATTTGCATATGGCCATGTCTGAACTGGGGTGGCGGAGTGAGCTAAAGAACGGTGATGGATTAAACCCAGATCAGTTGACTGGGGGTGAGTGCTTGTATTGTCAACGCTCCGTCCATCATCCCCTTTGGTTTTTCTTTGTTCGCCCTAAGTTGGCAGGGTATGCTCAGACGTGAGTCCCTTGCTCACTTTGCCACTGGATTCAAGCAAGCCCGGCTGAAGACGGCTGTAATGCCAGAAACCGGTCCTGGGAAGCTTGATTCCGGTCCAGGGAAGACATGGCTTGGCAGTTCGGGCTGGACTGTTCCCATGAGGCACAGGGTCAGACTGATTTGCATATGGCCATGTCTGAACTGGGGTGGCTGAGTGAACTAAAGAATGGTGATGGATTAAACCCAGATCAGTTGACTGGGGGTGAGTGTTTGTATTGTCAACGCTCCGTCCATCATCCCCTTTGGTTTTTATTAGGTTGATGTTCCCATGCAACTCCCATTGTTTTTTACGCATTTCCCAAGATTACAAGACCTTGTAAACCTGGGAATGAGCCACAAACATATGCCTTCCCAGGAGAGGCATAACAAGGAGAAATATCTTTATTTTTCCTCGTTGCATACAGGAATATGCGTCTCAGTATTGTTTTTGTGGAGGAGGGTATTCCTTCCTGCACAAAAACAATCTTGCATGTAACGCAGGTAACCTTGCGCCATGGTGCAAGAGTGTCTGCGATGGCACTAGGCAGCCCACTGTACTCCAGTGCAGGGGGAAAGTCAGCAAGAAGACTTGTGTGCTGCCCTACGCCAAATTTCCCCTAAATGAGGGCCTTTGTTAATAACTGCAAACCTAGGCAATGCCCGCCATACACTTTGTGACTAACTTTAATCACAAACACAATTTCACCATATTGGTATTCTTTAACAGGTGAGCAAATGAATTTCCTAGTGCATGTTTGGGTTTTCAAATTGCATAATTGAATTTTGGCTCATAAAGGTCAACGTTTGTGCCCCTAAATCAAAAATAGGTGCACCTATATTTTTCTTTTAATTGAGTCTTTATTGTTTGCATTGTTTGCGTCCCTAAATCAAAAATAGATGCACCTATTTTTTTTTAATTAAGTCTTTATTGTTTGCATTTTATTTGGATTACAACACAACATCCAGACACAATTAGTTGTGTCTGGATGTGGTGTGGAGTGGAATTATGTGTGTTGGATTTAAATTGTTGTGCAATTGTGTGGCGTGGAATACTGTGGTGTAGAGTGGATTTGTGTAGTGAAATTATGTGGCATGGTGTGCAGAGGAATTATGTGGATAGTAATTATGTGGTATTGAGTGTACTTAAATTATATAGAGTGGGATTGTGTGTCATGGAGTGTAATAATGTGGATTGGTATTTTGTGTTGTGGTGTGGTATGTAGTGGAGTTTAATTATATGGTGTGCAGTTGAATTTGTGTGGCATGATGAGGAATTTTATGGTGTGGTACTTTGGATGCATGTGTTGTGTAATTGTGTTGAGTTGAATTTTGTAGTTTGTTGTCAAATTATGTGCTGTGGAAGGAAATATGTAGAGCTGAATTATGTGTCATGGAAATGTGTGACGCTGAGTGAAATTATGGTTATGGGAGTTATGTGGCTTGATGTGGATTTTATTTATATGGATTGACCCCTGTCATAGAGGGCTCTCTGCACTATGCAGCAAATCTTAAATGTTAACCTTTTGCGCACTGGAAGCCAATGAAGTTGTTGTAACAGCGGGAGGGAGGCTTTTCCGGGGGGGGGGGTGGGGGCATTCGAGATAGATGCTTAGTAATGTGTTTTTCCAGTAGCTTGCTCAGGAGAGTTAACAGAGAAATTGGGTGATAGTTGGATAAATCCTCCACTAGGGCTTTGTTGTTCTTCCAGATGGGGATTATTTGCACCGCCTTCCGTTCAATGGAAAGATGGCCCTCTCTCATCGAAAGATTAAGAATGGAGCAGATAGGGGGTTTAGCTTTTTGGAGAGCAAGGCGGTGGTCTTAGCTGGAATAACATCCAAAGGGGAACCTGTTTTAATTGTTTTCAATAGTTCAATAGTAATTCTACGTAGCTTACGGCAAGAGAAGGGAGTTTTTCTAGTATCTGCACATTCAATATGGCATGAGGGCTGCACAGTGTAGAATCATGTTGATGGTTCCCAGCCCAGATGATTTTGTCATAGATCAGATCAATTTTCTGTGTGAAATGTATAGCTATTTTGTTGCAATGTGTTTGTGAGGGGTTTGCCTCATTATTGCAAGCCTTTGGGTTGGTGAAGATTTGAGTATTTGATATAGCACTTTTGGGTCATTCCCTGCCTGATCGAGCTGCATCGCAATATGGGTTATGTGTGTGGTTTTTATATTTTTATGGTATTGGGTCAGATTGATCTTATGTCTCTCTTTGTCCTGCGCATCATGGGAGTGGCGCCATCGTTGTTCCACGTTTTTGCAAAGCCGATTTTCAGCTCGTAGATTAGGGGAGTACCACTCCTCACCAGGCTAGGGCTCTGTTTCAAAGGAGCCAAATGATCAATAGCAGTTCTAACTGTAGAGTTAAAGTGGGCCAGGCATTCCTCCACATTATCTGACTCTAGAATCCAGGGTGTTGGAACTATACCCTGGAAATGGTCCGGAGTGATTTTGTGCCATTGTCTGCTGGAACAAAGGAGGGTTGTAGGGGGAGCGTTGTGTAGCCTAGGGCCCCTAATTAAAAAGTCAATTAATGAGTGGTCCATCCATGTTAGTGGGCATGGAGCGTTGCATGAAATACCGGAGAGTTGGAAAAAATGAGAGCTAATGTATGCCCGGCTGAGTGTGTGGGGCCATCGTTGATTTTACCTAGATCAAGAGTGGCTAAGTCTGCCAGCAGCACAGAGACATTCTGTTTTGCTGTCTTTTCGCTGTGTACTTTAAAATCTCATAAGAACACGAACTTTTTTGATGAGATGATGTGGGGGACAATTAATTCCATTAATTGGAGTGAGAAATAAGCAAGGGGACCTGGGGGCTGATATACAATGGCACCTTTCCAGCTTTTTTAGGGACCCAAGTCAATTCTAAAAACTAGAATTTAAATGTTATCATTACATCGATGATCAAGTATGGAAACTTTAATAGAATCTTTGTATATGATTGTAATACCCCCACCTGCCCTCAGTTGTCTATCCAGTCTTTGGATGTGGTAACCCTTCGGGAGTGCCACTGCTATGGCGGGGGTGGAGCTGGGTTTGAGCCATTTTTCAGTCAGGAATCCCATATCGGGGTTGTTAGAGGTAAGTAGGTCCCAGATTTGGATTGCGTGCTTGGGCAGGGATCTAACATTACTTAGAAAGCCGTTCCAGCTTTGCTCATATTTGCCCCTATACTTTCTGGGGAGGTCTGGAGAAGAGTGTCGGCCTATGGGTTGTCTTGACATATGCCTAGGTCTGAACGCATAGAACCTACGGGTTTCTGATCCAACTTCAGACTTTGAAATTGCAGGATCTGCATATGAAGGGTCCCTCCATAACCGGGAGGGCCCCATGTGTTATATTTGTGTGCAGTTTCATTTTTTTAAAGATGCTCAGTCGACCATTCCTTAATTAATGAACTATATTTGTTCTGCACAAGATGTTTTCAATAATAAAAAATTGGGGATGTCTTCTGTTTGTTGCACTGATCTTTAATTCCTGGTCCTTATCTTAACAGGGCAGACTCCTTCCTGGATCACCCATAAAACATTTTGCACATGGTGTGAACATCATGCAATGAACTGTAGTCAATGGCAACAAAAGGCTGGCTTTCAGAAAGCGGTCCCAGGCTTTATTTCCAATATTTTACATCTTGAAAATATTCTTATTGTAGGTACAAGCTGAATATAAGATCTTTCGAAACACCAGCCAATAAACTACATTCCCACTCATCACAGAATCTTAAACAAGTCTCCAAACAAAGACACTAGTAACCAAATTTGGAAGTAAAAAAACAACACCAATAAAATAGCATCTGCTGTTTTGTCACGTGTTTTCCCTTTGATACAAAGTTACTGTTGCGTAACTTATGGATGTTAAACAAGCCTCCAACTAATTTTACTATGGCTTTTCTTTTTTTATAAAGTATCACGTGCTCTTACTACACATCTACTTTGCATTTGTAAAAGGATCCTCTGCAGTATGCCCTAAGTAATATTTCATTGTATTGAAAGGGACTAAAACAGTAAACTAAAGTTCCAAAATGAAATGACACTTTAACAAGTCCCCATCTACACGCTGTACAAGTTGCCCAGTGCAGTACGTCATTTTACCCGACGATTTACTGACCTGGTTGGCATAAGGAGTTAATCAATCAATCAATCAATGCATTTATAGAGCGCGCTACTCACCCGTGAGGGTCTCAAGGTGCTCCTGCTCGAATAGCCAGGTCTTGAGGTGTTTCCTGAAGGTGAGGTGGTCCTGGGTCAGTCGTAGGTGTGCAGGGAGGGAGTTCCATGTTTTGGCTGCTAGGTAGGAGAACAATCTTCCTCCGGTGGTGGTTTTGTGAATCTGTGGGACGGTGGCGAGGGCGAGGCTGACGGAGCGGAGCTGGCAGGTGGGAGTGTGGAACGAGAGGCGGTTGTTGAGGTATTCAGGACCCATGTCGTGGAGCGCTTTGTGTGCGTGGGTGAGTAGCCTGAACGTGATCCTCTTGCTGACGGGGAGCCAGTGCAGGTTTCTCAGGTGGGCGGATATGTGGCTGTGGCGAGGGATGCCGATGATGAGTCGTGCGGAGTTGTTCTGTATGCGTTGTAGTCGTTTCTGGAGTTTGGCGGTGGTTCCTGCGTATAGGGCATTTCGGTAGTCCAGTCGGCTGGTGACGAGGGCCTGGGTGACGGTCTTTCTGGTTTCGGTGGGGATCCACTTGAAGATTTTTCGGAGTATGCGCAGGGTGTTAAAGCAAGAGGACGAGACGGCGTTGACTTGCTTGGTCATTGAGAGGGAGGAGTCCAGGATGAATCCCAGGTTGCGAGCGTGGTCCGAGGGTGTCGGCGCAGAGCCCAGCGCCGTGGGCCACCAGGATTTGTCCCAGGCGGATGGGGATTATCCGAGGATGAGGACTTCCGTCTTGTCTGAGTTCAGCTTCAGGCGGCTGAGCTTCATCCATTCTGCGACGTCTTTCATTCCTTCCTGGAGGTTGTTTTTGGCGGTGGCTGGGTCTTTGGTGAGAGAGAGTATGAGCTGGGTGTCGTCGGCGTAGGAGATGATGTTGATGTTGTGTTTGCGTGCGATGGCGGCGAGGGGAGCCATGTAGATATTGAAGAGGGTTGGGATGAGCGAGGAGCCTTGGGGGACGCTGCAGATGATCTCGGTGGCCGCTGAGTGGAAGGGAGGGAGGCGGACTCTCTGGGTTCTGCTGGAGAGGAATGAGGTGAACCCTAATGACCTGCCATGTGGCTGAACGCCATGCAGCACCCCATCAGAATCAAAAAGGTCAACACAAAACGACAAATCCCACAATGCAGTGTTCCTGGCCACAAAAAACCCGTAACTAGATAAATTGAAAAAATAGTTTCTTCACTTTCCATATTTTCTTACTGGGAAACTACATGATAAGATTAGCAAGACAGTTTGAGCTGTTTTCAGCTGGAGATACCATGGTTTACTCACATATATGTATGTTCTAGTGCACCTTCCAGCCACTGCAGCATTGTGTTTTCAGAAATAGGAACGTCCGTAAACAACTGTAGCAAGGAATATATATGCCCTTGCTCCGCTGTTTGTGCTTGAGGCTGCAGTGTCTGGTTAATGGGAGTGATCTTTGTATACGCCTCAGACACTCTCTATGGGGCATATCAACAAGAGACATAACGCCGCTTTTCCGGCACATAGCACCGGAAAAGCGGCGAATATTTTTACTCATTATCATCAAAGCACTGCTAACATGCATTAGCGCACGTTAGCAGCCGTTACATTAACACCTCGGCCCGCATCGCTAATGAGATGCGAAGTAGGCAATGCTTCCCAGAAACAACAGGGAAAAACTTGCTAATCAGACATCGCAGTATTTGCAAGCTGACCCAGGACAAGCGAAGCGATAATAAAAGCCACGCTAACCGTGGTTATCGCTGTTATCTAACGTCTCCTTTTTTTCCGACTGAGCTATCTGTATAATGGGAGGGTGATCAGAAGGTTAAGTCCAGATCTCCCTATTATCTACATTTTCATTAGCGCAGTCCCCTTATCGTGGGATTTTGCACGCTAATGCTCATTCTCACCGTCTATCACTGGATTTCACATCGCCTGTTAGCAAAGCGTTGCAAATACGCCGCTACTACGGCGATGTGATCCGGCGATAGACGGCGATAATGACAAACGCGCTAAACGTGTTAAGCGATACTTATCGTGTGTTCTTGTTGATATGCCTCTTGGTTACGCCACCGATACCTCACAAGGAAAGAAACATGCTGAAAAGACTGGTACGGCTGGGTCGATTAAATACATGAGGAAATATACTCATTGCAGCTTGTTACAGTAAGCACACAATAAATATGGATAAAGATTAAAAACAGCAAAAAATAAATATAAACAGGTGGAAACGTCAAAAAAATACCATAACACCAGGAGCCCCCATCCATAACATGGGGACCACATGTGTTATGGAATTCAACCAGAGTGTGTTCTTTGTTTATCAATATTGGGGGATAGATCAAGAATGATCCAGACAGGAAAAAATACCTCCCAAGCACAGGCCAAATTGTCCTGTAAAACCGTCCTCGTTCGGAAACCTGCCTGCCATCTAACACAATGCAATTAAAATTATTCATGAACATCATGTTCATGCCCTACCCAGAGCACCCCATGACTTAGGCCAAACACGGTATCGTGGTACTATCTCAACAAGTGTCTTGAACCCTCACAAGAAGCCAGGGAGCCGAAGATAAAAAACGCAGTGACTCACACTAAGAAGGCAGCCTAAGCTAAAAAAAATCCTTCATTAAATGTATCAGTAACACATGCCTAGAAAGGGATCTATTCATATTAAAGCGAACATATGTTTTTAAAAATCAGAAACTTTGGAAAAGCAATTAATATTGGGAGATAGTTTTAAACCTGCAAAAACACACATGGGAAGATTGCAAAGTGGCTTGGGGACAAATGGCCACAGGCGAAGCAGTACTAGAGCGAGAGTTTACAAAAAAGAAAACAACCAGCAGCGAGCTCGGAGGGGTGTTGTGGGCGAGCATGCACTGTTGGGGGGGGGGGGGGGGGGGGTGAGCTGGTTTGGGAAAGGGTACCAGGAGATTAACTTCAGCCCAGCGGCGGGTGCCCAAAAATGAAGCGGACAGCTTTCACTCATAGAAACGTTGCCAACATAAAAGCAGCACACAGGGCAGATACTGACTGCTGGGATCAGAACAGACCTCTCCACGATAAATCGATACATTTGAGTAGTAAACCTGCAGCCTCACTGCACCTCACTATGGTAACTTACCTCAGCTATCTCCCAGGCTAGCCTACATCTTCACAAATCCAATCCCATTCTGCAAGTATTGAAAACAGAAACAGGGCGCTATAAGTTCACAGCTGTGGTGCTAAAGAAAAAAGCTCGGACATGTGGGAGGGGTAATGTGGTGTGGGGAATGGCAAGGGGAGATTAGAAGCAGCACAGCTGGTGCCAAAAGCAAGCACCACAATTCGGAACAAGCATTGCAATGCAATAGGACATGCATTCACGCGTAACCTATTGCATTGCATCACAGACAACGGGAGGGGGTAGTGCGGGAGGGGGAGGGGGAGAGGGTACGGACAATGGGAGTGCGAGCAGGGGAGGGGGAAGAGAAGGGGGAGAGAAGGCACGGACAACTGGAGTGCGGGCGTGGGGGGGAGAAGGGACGGAAAACAATAGTGCTCACAGCCTAAATAACAGGTACCGTACTGTGTAACACTCGAAGTAAAGGGGCCAGTAGCCATTGGAGGGTACAAATGACGGCATGGTTATAATGAGGAGGGACTAAAAAGCCTCATAATCAATCAGAAGACAGCATTTACGAAGGACAAAGACACAAGCCAATGAAAAAATGGGCCGGGCAGTGGGTGGGGCTTCCCTCACACAGTCAACTACAGCAGATCTTCACCAGAGCAGCGCTTGTGTGCTGACTCTAGGCTCAACCTAACAAGTGCTGCAGTGAGTATAAGCGTAACACCACACTTCTAGGTACATCTACTTAAAAACATGGGGAAATAAAATGTTTAGTATAAGAATATTAAATAAAACTGAAATAAAGAACATGCTGTAAGCAAGGGAAAAGAAGGTTAAGTATGCTTTCAGTAGTAGAAAAGTATATCATTGATTCAAGTCTGTATAATTGGTTATATGCACACAAAGAGGCAGATACGCTACTAATCACACTTTGTGGACAACACCATTGACAGGGTTTCTGCAAAACATTCTTCAGTGTTGACATTCAGGACTGTCCCACTGAAATGTTGATTGGTGGGCTCCTCTCTGACTATGGCACTATGTGTTTGGGGTTGGGGGAGATTTACCTGTGTCAGCTCCACTATAGCCAAAGGCGTGTGTCACCAGGGAGAGAGGCGGAAAAAAAAGAGAATGATTTATACATATTAACATGCTGTTTGCTTAGTAACGAGTGGCAGCTTCTAAAGAGTGGAGCTAGCAAGATCCGACCATGAGGCAGTAAGTTAACAGTAGCACATGAGTCCTATTCACCAATTTGAGGAACAACCTTTATTAAGCTATTACCATACTCAAATCTACTCATTTTGTTCACCAAAAAAGGTGAAAATCCAAGCTGGCCAACTATGTATTCAAAACGATGATCTGCAGGGTAGATGCGTATTTCACAAGTAATATGTTACTGTGACTGGAACTTGCAGTCTGCGTAATACAAGTAAATATAGACACCAAACTCCGAGGGGTACATTTACTAACATTTTGCACTGGGATTAAGTCACAAAAGAGGCACAAATCAGGGTAAAACCTTTAGTAGAAATATAGGGCCTCATTTACAGGGTTTTTGTTGTAGGGCAGTGCAGCAGTCCTTACTGCTGTGCTGCCCTACAGCAAAAGAAAAGGGCAGGATTGTGCCATCCGATTAGATATGGCGCATTCCTGTCCTTTTCCACTGTGCCAGCGCACAATGGCCATGCTCCAAACCAGGCACATTTGCACCATGGTGCAAGGGTGCCTGCCTTGCGGGGATGATTATTTTTGTGCAGGAAGGGAAACCTTCCTGCTCAAAAACAATCACAAGAGACTGTTTCCTCGTTCTATGTGTGCTGCAGAATGCGGCACACATAGAAAGAGGCAAAACGAGGAGAAATAAAGATATTTCTCCTCGCTGTGCCTCCCTTATGCCTTCCCTGGGGAGGAGTACGTTTTTTGCGCAGCCTCAGATTTACAATTTCTCATAAATCTGGGGCAGTGTCAAAAAGTCATAGATGTTGCTGTGAACGCCCCCAGCAACACCTATGGAAGCCCCTTTCACACAGTTTTCTGCGTGAAAGGAGCACATATTTATAAGGTCATGAAAAGTCATGTAACGTGGCTTTACGCAACCTTATAAATATGGCAGTGGCACATTGCGCCACCGGAATGTCAAACGAGAGGCGACCGGTGGCGCAATAGTGCCGGTAGGGCCTCATAAGTGAGGCCCATACTGTCCAGCGCAAAACTTGTTTTGTGCTAGAAAGTCACCAGAAAGTAACGCCGAGCAGCACCTAGCACTGCTTTGCATTGCTTAGTATCAATGGGGCATTCCTTTGGTGGTATATGGGCGTTCCCATGCAATCATCCTTGGTTTTTGATGCAAAACCTTACCTACTAAAAAAGTGCACAGGGTTTTGCATTATAAAAAGAACATTGTTTTGAGATTGGCATTATTGAGGATAAATGCTTTTATTGCTCCAATCTTTTCCGTCTTTTCATGTGTGCTCCATTGTACAGGACACATACAAACTAAAAAATGTTTAAAAGTCATCTAATCATAGTATTAAATACTGGAAGGATACCCTTCCAGTACAAAATGTATGCTAGACATAATTCATACGCCCTTAGACCAAGGTGCAAAAGTGTGTGCATGGCACTGGTAGCCTGATTGTGTGCCAACGCTGGAGAGAGAGAACGACAGCGTCATATCTCTCTCTCTCATGCAAATCAGCAACTTTGGTTGTTGCACTCCGTTGCGAGAGAATCTAATAAATATATCCCCAAGTATTTTAGATTCCTGAACTGGAAGTAGATCTTTACTTTCCAGAGATGAAAGCAGATTTTTTTTTCCCTGATGTGGCCAAAATGTCTTGTTCTTTGCAGTCTTGACACAATGTGTATTGCAGCAGTTATTTAAATACACCAAATGTGCTTTTATGGTCTAAAGAACTGAAATAAAGTTGAAATTGAAATACACCAAATACAGGTGCATTAATTTTAAGTTCAGGCAAAATGACTTGACCATCACTTCCTGGTTACTTAATTGTGAATTCCACTCCACCAGCGGAGTTTTGCCCACTCCGCGCAGAGCACGGAGTTCCATAAAAGTCAGTGAAATGACGTAGAGTTTTTTCTCTTGCACGGCTCACCAACTTTAAGTTGGCGAGTGCGAGTGAGAAAAATTCCACATTAGTTCCCCACACAGCGAGATTTCTCAGCGTGAGCTCTTGCATTAAGAAACTTCTGCTTGTATTGAAGAAGCTGCCATTCAAGATGAATATCTACTGAAGCAGCAGAAAAAGCAGCCAGCTCTGGCGCAACACGTAGTGCCATTCGTGCTGATTTTACAGCGCGGGACAAATCCCGGCACTAAAAATCAGTGCGGCAGTGCAACTTACCACACTTCGCCACTTGCGGCGCGCGGTCGCGTATTTTGGGCACTTCGCGGACTTCCACGGATCAGAACTTCGCCCAGGCCTATTTAATTTATTTTGCGAGCCGGCCTATGTTTTAATGGGTTGGTTGAGAAAATATGAGTTCGGAGTGGGTTGCAATCTGACCTACTTAATTATTATTATTCATGCAGTAGATCATAAATTGTGACTTACTCCGTTTGGGTGCCCTCACAGGGATGCAGGCTGCATGGATCAGCAGACCACCATGTACTTAAAAGATTTTAAAATATTTTTCTAAGTACGGCCCCTTTTCTTTAAAGCAAAGAGTGCTGTGTAAAAAAAAATGTTTTTAAACAGTTCATTAGAGAGTTGGCACTTTTCCTCTGGATCTCTGCACACTCCTAAACAAAAATGTTTTCACATGCATAACCATAAAAGGGAAGGATCCTAAGGGGAACCTTTCCACTTTGCAAATGGGATACTACCTCATTTGTGGAGTTGCTAACCTACCAATGGTTTGCAACAGAAATTGCAATAGCAAGCCATTGATATATAGCATTTTTAATACCAATGTTGAATGGACACTTTAAACACAGCCCTTCTAAATGGTGATTCAGTATGCATTTGTAAAGTCAAGTACTTAGGGAATCACAAAATGGGTTTAGTACATACAAAACATATTTAGTAGTTGTTGACCATGAGATTGAGCAAATTGCAAGGTTTTACCACTAAATGGCTTGTACGTCAAGCCATTAGTTTGAAAGAAGTGTTTTGTATAATTCCACCTATAGGTACAATTTTAAAGAGTTGTGATGGAAGGTGAAAGGAAAAGACTCTGCAAGTTAGCTCTTGTTACATTGATCTATGAAGTGTATGTTGAGCATACAAATCATTGCAAAAGAGCTAAATGTGAACAGATGAGGGGTACTTGAAGACCACAGTAATAGCAGAAAGGGTAGCCTTATTGCAGCAAAAATAGAGAACAAATAGATGTGGAAAGACAAAAATGTCCCTTTAGATGCATCTCATCCCAGCTTGGCCCATCATTTGCAAGTTTGGCTTGGCGGAGCAGTAGTTAGTTGAAAAAGATAGGATAGCTTGGACTGGCATTAAAAAGGGGTAGGAGACAACTGCGCATTGATCACACTTGCTTTCTCTTGATAAAATGCAGCAAATTGGCATAAGAGTCCAATTCGGAAACATGCTTTTGCTTAAGCTGGCACCATCATTTGCCATATACATAGGCCTAGGCAGAGTCTTGCCGCTTTAGTGGTGCCATGATATGCTTTATGCCCAGGTGATCAATGCACCAGGATGCTACCCTCAGTGATTACCAGTGGCTGAGATTAAATCAGGCATTCCATTCATCACATTACTATTTTTTGTATTTGACACCCCAAGGTGATGGGTATGCCCAGACGTTGATCATCTGCTCACTGTGCCATGAGGTTCAAGCTGCACACCACTGAAATAGGCTGAAACCAATTTAGGGTTTGCTTGTGTTCCATTCTGAAAGGGACCCTGCCTGGCAGTTCAGAATGTACTGTTTTCATTAGAAGCAGGGTCAGTATTGGGTTAGATGAGGGGGGCCTCTGTCTAGAAAGGCATGGTGGGTAAACACAATGGGCTAGAATGCAGCCCAGTGTTATCACCAGCAGTTTGGATTAGTTCAGGTATTCCAACCATCACCAAGCTGTATTTTGTAGTTTGTGACCAGGTCTAGCACATATTCAAATATGCTGAATCTCAGACTGAGGAAGAGCTTCACATGTATTGATGTAATCATGCACCCTCAATTGCTCCTCCTTGTACTTTGTAATTTTCCTCATTTTTTCTTCTGCCTTAACGCCCTCCTCCTCATGACCCGATGCCAGGAATTATAGCAGAGTTGATTGGCCTGTGTGGCATTCCTTTCCATTCCTTCCTACTCCTCATAGTCCATCCAACAGGCAAAACTTCAGTCCGATGGGCCACAGACTGACATTGATCTCAGTCAGTGGCTTGATCCCTTGCCGGTCACTACCGTTTTTTCTTTTACTCTGTAGGCCATTGAAGCAAGGATGTTCCTAGAGTCTGAGGGCTTATTCTAAGGCCTGACATAGGAAAGGTACGAGCAAGCCCTGTCTATAAATGGGCGCTCAGCCTTGGTTCGCAGAGTCTTCTCGGAGTCGAGCTGGAGATGAATTTTACTGCCATCTAAAGTCCGTCTCTTTTTTTTTTTAGCAGGAGAAGGTGATCTTTGATGTGAGCGCGTTAATTACAGAGCATTTTTTTCTCTTTTTTTTCTCTTTGCAGTTTTTCAGATCTTCCTTTGACAAGAGTATTTTCTTGGGAGAAGGACCACCTGAGTTGACTACTAGGCCAGGCAGTTAAATAGGTTTTGCATTTTTGCCTTTTTAACTTGATATTTTATTAATAGAAAATATTTTTTTTAATTCAACAATTAGCCCTGCAAAGTACAATGCATAGCAGTTTAGACTTTCATTTTGGTGTATGTCTCCACATCACAGCATTGGAATGCAATGTCACGCTAATTTAGTAGAGTCTGTCTGGCTACACATTGCTCAAGGCATTCTAAGCATGGTGGTCCTTGTGTATCTCAAATTATTCTGAGTAAATAACACAAATATCAAATTAAAAATACCATGTGACATGAATGTGTCAAAATATTGTCACTGCCAAAATATAGTGCAACAGAACATCAAAGGTTTAAAATGTGAATTTTTTTCTTATATTTAATTAGCAATTTTTATTGAAGTAGCAGGTTTTGTAGAGGAATAGGGTTAGAAGTTAATGAACTTATAATTAATTTAATTTTAAATGTTCATTTATTTTTTATTGTAAATGTAATATTTAATACAATATTAATTATGTATATTGTTTAATTGTTATTTTAATTATTTAAGTTTCATTTGTTATATTATATATATATATATATATTACAATTTTTACATGTAAGTAATTAATAACTATAGTAGTAGATACCTGTTATTTAAATTATAATTAATGTAATTTTTTTGTTGATTAGTTTTTTTACTGTAAAATAAATATATAATTGATTCACAGTTATGTCTTGTTACAATTTGCTTGTTATTTTATTTGTTTTAATTTAATTTGTAAAATAACTAAACTATGTTTTTTTTTCATTTTTTGGTAATAAATGATATTTTTGGAGCAGGTTATTGGTTATGTTGGGAAATAGGGTGTGAAGATAATGGGGTTATAATATTTTTTAACTAATTAGTAATCTTGATTTATTGTTTAATTCATAATCAATCATGTACATTTTTAAATGTTTATTAAATAATTTATTTGTATAATTTGAATTGTTATGCATCTTAATAATAATATTTGTAAAATGTACTTTTATTAATTTCAGTTAATTCAAATTTTTATTATAAAAAACTATTTAGTAATTTATTTTAATTTATGAACATTTCATTTCTACATAAATATAATTCAATAATTTTCTGTTGCTAGGTACTGAAATGTTTTCTACAAAATGATTATAAGTTGGAATGGTATATGTAATCATCCTGAAATCCAACACTTTCCCCACTGTTGCTTAAATTGAAATAAGAATAGTAGATTTAAATTCTCCCAAGTTAGTACTTTCCCTGCTGTTGCTTAGATTGCAGTGGGAATAGTAAATGTCACCCCTCAGAACAGGGGGGGGAGCTTAGTCAATAATGTTAGAAGGGTGTAATGCTGAGATCTCCCATTAAGTAACGAGGTGTAACCAACTGAAAAAGATGGGGCCAAGCTAGCACGAATGGACGGTGGTAATGGACAGGAATAGGTTCATTAGTTTTCGGTTGTTTGGAAATGTAAGGCCAGCCAGTGTGGGGATAGTCTAGACCGGCAGTACTCAAAGTACGGGCCGCGGGCCATTTGCGGCCCGCCAGGCCATTCCATGCGGCCCCCGTGGAAATCAGCAGGCATGGAAATTGCATAATTTCTGCCTATTGTAAATACTCGGGCCGCATTTGCCCGGAAAAGCATAAAAGAGGCATACGATGACACACAGTGTCTCGCAGGCTCACCCATAGCCCCTCGCACTCACCTCCGTCTCTGGCTTCACTTGCTCGCCCGGCCACTGAGTACCTTGGCTGTGCTACTTGTACGTACTGCTCACAGACAGTGGGGCCTCTTTAATATCTCAATTGGTGCCACTAAAACAGAGCTGTCTCTGTAGTTAAATTTATGTTTTTAAGACCCCTGGTTAGGGTTTCCGCCGAGCCCGGACTTTCCTTTCTCATGGTCTCAGAGCAGAATAAATCAACTAAGGATCCAGCAAAGTCTTCACATGGATCCGTGGGTTGCGCCTAGCCGTTTGTTTCAAGCATGGCTTCACTTTAGGTAAATGGGATGCTACAGGCTCTCGGGATGGGATGCTACAGGCTCTCGGTTCACAACTGTGGTGCTATGGAAAGTTTACAGGTGAAATTGGGGAGATGCAGTTTATACACAGTTATATATGCCTCGGAAGCAGCCCAGCAGAATAATTCTGTACAAATCCCAGCTTCCCCACTTTATTAACTTGTATGATTCTGAGTGAAACATGTATGTGCCTGTGTTGTGGAAAAGATTTCTAACGTTTTTTACAGGCAATTCAGCTTGCTTTGTGCATTTCTTTAGAAAGTGTGTTACTTTTTAGTCATCCAACACTACCAGTCTGAGTCGTTGCACAGATGTAGCATCAGGTCTTTTATGCTGCAGAATTGAACAGCAAATAGTTATTGGTTGTGGCATACATTAGGTAGAGTCAGAGCTGAGGGGATAGGGGCCCAGTGTGTACATAGAGATGAATGGGCAGAGTCAGAATAAGACGGTAGAGGTAAAGGGAAGGGACAGAGAAAGAAAAAACAGAGGGAATGGCAGACTTTGTATGAGTAAAGCATACAAGCAGAATGAGAAGCGCAGTGAGGAGGTATAGAAAGGTGAGGGGTCAACATAAGAGAGCAACGGAGTAGGAGCAATGTCAAATATGAGCGCAGAGTAATGATATTGCAGGTTATGAGTGTGAGGGGGCAGGAGCAGAGTAAGGACAGGAAGAATGGGCTGCTTTACATGTAAGGCTTATATTGTCAAGGATATGAGCAAGGAAATAGTGAGGGGTACAACACGGTAATGGAAGCCTCATTAACAAGTAAATGGTCTTTTAAAGACCTGTGAAGTACTCGGGTGCGGCTGTGTGTGTGCCAGGGAAGCTAGGGTGAGGTGACAGAGGGTGACCGACAAAGGGAGACAGAGGGAGGGAGACAGAGGGAGGGAGACAGAGATAGACAGAGGGAGACAGAGAGAGAGGGCGACAGGGAGAGAGAGGGAGACAGAGAGGGAGACAAAGGGAGGGAGACAGAGGGAGGGAGAGAGAGGGAGGGAGACAGAGGCACGGAGACAGAGGGACGGAGACAGAGGGAGGCAAAGAGTGAGACAGAGGGCGGCAGATAGAGGGAGGGAGACAGACAGAGGGACGAGGATAGACAGAGGGAAACAGATAGAGGGACGGAGACAGATAGAGGAAGACAGACAGAGGGAGACAGACGGAAAAAAGACAGGGAGGGAGACAGAGAGAGAGGGAAACAGAGGGAGACAGAGAGAAGGAGACAGAGACAGAGGGAGGCAGAGGGAGACAGGGGGAGGGAGTCCAGGGTAGACAGAGAGAGGGAGACAGAGAGAGGGAGACAGTGGGAGGGAGACAGAGGGAGGGAGACAGAGGGAGGTAGACAGAGGGAGGAACACAGAGACAGACAGAGGGAGACAGAGAGAGAGGTAGACAGTGAGAGAGGGAGACAGATAGAGAGGGAGACAGAGAGAGTGCGGGAGAGGAAGACAGAAAGAGAGAGAGGGAGACAGACAGAGTGAGTGAGACAGTGGGAGACAGAGAGAGAGGGAGAAAGAGAGAGATAGAGAGAGTGTGAGGGAGGCAGAGAGAGGGAGGGAGACAGAGTGAGAGAGAAGGAGGGAGACAGAGAGAGATTGAGACAGATAGAGACAGAGATAGGGACAGGGGCAGACAGATAGAGGCAGAGACAGAGACAGAGAGGGAGACAGAGGGAGGGAGACAGGGACAGACAGAGACAGGGACAGACAGACAGTTAGAGGCAGAGACAGGGACAGACTGATAGAGGCAGAGACTGAGAGACAGAGAGGGAGATGGAGGGGGAGCGGGAGACGGAGGGAGAGAGAGGGAGAGGGAGGGAGAAAGAGGGAGAGAGAGGGAGGGGGAGGGAGGGAGACAGAGGTAGGCAGAGGGAGACAGTGGGAGGGAGTGGGGGAGACAGAGGCAGACAGAGAGGAAGGGAGACAGAGGGAGACAGAGAGGAAGAGAGAGGGAGACAGAGAGAGAGAGAGGGAGACAGAGAGAGGAAGACAGAGAGAGGGAGACAGAGAGAGGGAGAAAGAGAGATAGGGAGGGAGACAGACAGAGAGGGAGGGCGAGATAGAGAGAGGGAGGGAGACAGAGAGAGAGAAAGAAGTGTGTATGCCGAGTCTGGTGGCTCAGTGGACGAAGGCGTCCGCTGCAGGGGCCTGTGTTCAACCTCTTGGTCACAGTTTTTTTTACACTAGCCCGCCCCCCTCCCCCACCGACCCCGCCCCACCGGTGCGGCCCTAGGCCACAAACCACACTGTGGCCCCCGAGAGAAAGTTTGTGAGTACCCATGGTCTAGATCATGGGTACTCACAAACATTTTCCCAGGGGCCACAGAGTAAGGTCTGTGGTGTGACCAAGGGCCGCATTTATGCCAGCGGGGGGAGTAGGGTTTTGCATGCAGGGGTGGGGGCAAGGTGGGCGTTGGGGATAGGGAGAATGCACATGGTGTGGCCAGTGAGTCTTAAGGTTATTTTGAGGGTTTCATTTGACAATACTGTGTTGTGCTTTACCTCTACTGCACCTTGAGGTAAGCCTTCTCTACTTGCTATCACGACCATGGGAGAGTTAAGTATATTAAAACAAAGAAACATAATTATTGAATTGGAATAAAATAGAAATGCACAATTTGGAACCAGAAAACTTACGATCAACCCAGACTTTCTAACTTGACAAAATTGTGTGATCCTAGACAATTGTTTTATTTCACTTTGCCTTCCTTTTATTCGTTATCGCAAGTAAGCCCAGCTTCAAAAATATGTGTTTAGGATATACACTGTACAAAACCTTTTCTTTTGTTTGAATTATTAAACTATAATGTTGTCCATGTATAATTATATCCCTGGCTAACTAGAGGGTTTGACGTGACAATTTACTTGCCTCTTAGTTCACCATGGCATTGTGGTCAGCGCGGGAGGAGGCATGTATGTGTGTACGTTCATTTTTTAAAACTATCCTGTTGAAAAATAATTCTCAATGTGCTAATAGAATTTAACGAACTAAGGTGAAACACTTCTTCATGTAAATGAATTAAACTATTTTGAACTTTGAAGAGACTGTTAATTTTATACACGTTTGTTGCAAGGTGTTTTAAAAAATAAATGTGATCCTAAACTTAAGTGATGCAGGACACCTTACTTGTTTCTTTTTCTCTACTTCAGTTATCATGTAAATAAAACCTTACCCATTTATATAAAATCTGTCAGAAAAGTAATGCTCTATAAGTAAGTAAACAGTAGCCCAGTGTGGTCGTTCAGTAGGGTGCTGCATGTTAAGATCAGGAGGGCCGCTTTGAGTATACTTTGAGTATCACTGGTCTGGACTATGTTGTTCAATGTAGTCCAGTTCCTCCTCAGATCAATGTAGGGTAGTAAAGAACAGGAGACAAGGCTAGGATAAGACCATACCTAACATCAGCAGACCAGATGGGTAGCAAGGGCAGGCCTTTGAGTAGCCTATCTGCATGAAGTCCTTTATGACACACTGAGGCACTTTGAAAAATTCACACTACCTTCGGACTCTTCTCCAGAGCTCTCACTCGTATTGCCCATAATGAACACTCTCCCACAACCAGGACCAACCCAGACTCCTATAAGTGACTGTATTTCCAAATGAGGTCGCACACTGCTCGTCCCATCAGCGTGTGACCCCGGAGCATGATGGTCGATGTAGTAGGTATCAGCGGGTGCGCTTCTACCCGAGTCTTGTATCTTGAGGGTGTTCACTGATGTGCTTGCCATCCCTGGACACGTGTTTCGCGTTCATTAACGCTCGTCAGCAGGGATTAGGCGTGTGCACGGGGTTGCTGCATGGGCTGCCGAAAATATTCGTAGGTCCAGATACCTCTTATGGCGCGCAGGTGCAGAATCTCGAGGTCGTCACCTCCACCGGCTCAAGGGAGCCTGTATAAATAGTATTTCCAAATGAGGTCGCACACTGCTCGTCCCATCAGCGTGTGACCCCGGAGCATGATGGTCGATGTAGTAGGTATCAGCGGGTGCGCTTCTACCCGAGTCTTGAATCTTGAGGGTGTTCACTGATGTGCTTGCCATCCCTGGACACGTGTTTCGCGTTCATTAACGCTCGTCAGCAGGGATTTGGCGTGTGCACGGGGTTGCTGCATGGGCTGCCGAAAATATTCGTAGGTCCAGATACCTTTTATGGCGCGCAGGTGCGGAATCTCGAGGTCGTCACCTCCACCGGCTCAAGGGAGCCTGTATAAATATTATTTCCAAATGAGGTCGCACACTGCTCGTCCCATCAGCGTGTGACCCCGGAGCATGATGGTCGATGTAGTAGGTATCAGCAGGTGCGCTTCTACCCGAGTCTTGAATCTTGAGGGTGTTCACTGATGTGCTTGCCATCCCTGGACACGTGTTTCGCGTTCATTAACGCTCGTCAGCATCATACTCCGGGGTCACACGCTGATGGGACGAGCAGTGTGCGACCTCATTCGGACATACTATTTATACAGGCTCCCTTGAGCCGGTGGAGGTGACGACCTCGAGATAACGCACCTGCGCGCCTTAAGAGGTATCTGGATGTACGAATATTTTCGGCAGCCCACGCAGCAACCCCAAGTACACGCCTAATCCCTGCTGATGAGCGTTAATGAACGCGAAACACGTGTCCAGGGATGGCAAGCACACAAGTGAACACCCTCAAGACTCAACACTCAAAACCCAGTTTAAGAAAATAGAGCATTTTGATTGGCCGAGGGGGCTTTTTTCCTGTGGACCAATTCGCTCCAATGGGAGGGACACTGCCAGAAAAATGAACAAAAACTCTGCTGGCAGCCATTACAGGACTAGGAGGCTTAGTCCCCTGCCCTGTATTTTTAATAAAAAAAACAAAACATAAGGGGGCAAGGTCGGGGTACCTGCCCCCCTAGTCCTTATGGAGGGGTCCCAAAGGTATCGCCCCTGGGGCTCAAACATGAAAAATGCAGCCATTTTTGCTGCAGTCTTGTGAGGGACGTCAGCAGGATCATGGCAAAAAATAAATAAATAAAATGGACACCATTATTTTTTTAGGTCGAGCCTACAGTGCATGCGCTGTCTGTCTGCAAGACCTTTTGTAATTACTTACACCACGTTTATGCCGACCTGCTACTTGTCATAGGTTCCCTCCAGTGCGCCTCATAATTTCAGCATCTTAACTTGTTCTGGCAGTTGATAGCTCACTTCCGTTCGAGCTGGAGGAGCACTGGCCAATTACAGTGTCTTTACGGTTTGATTCCTTACGTGTTTTTTTTTAAGAACTCTTTCATTTTTTGTTGCTGCTTTCTGTCCGAGGCTGCTTGTTATTATTAGCCAGACCCCTGACGCTGCTCGAGTGTAATTGCAGAAGTGCCGAAATAAAAGTGTGCACGTGACTGTTAAAAGCCTTTGGAGCATTTTAGTGTTCATGCTTCAGGGTGGATGACCTTTGAGTCAGCTGCAGTATCTAATGACCGCGACTTGGTGCCTCTTGCATAAGGCTTTTTTGTGTCTCAACCTTGTGTTTCGTCTAAAAATAAAGGCTGAAAGTAGGAGCACCTTTACAATCAATATTCAAAGGCATACTGGTGAAGACACTTCTAATGAGTATTCCCGAAGGATTTTCAGCTTATTCTAAACAGTCTGCTTTGCCCTGAGTAGATGGCTCCTTCGCAATGAGAGTCCTTTTCAATTCATCAGGGCCACCTTTTAATGATGTCAAGCAAACAGAGGAAAAATTGTTGCTCTTTCTGCAATAGTGAGACTTGCATCTGTGGTGGATCCCAACTGACACAATGGCACATGCTTACAAACAAACACCTCCCCCTCCTCAATCGCCCACTTAAAAGTATCTCTTGGTGAGAAGCTGAAAACACAAGGACGCACAAAAGATGAGCTGGAAACACCCTGAGCGGGTTTCCAGCTAACATTTAAAAGACATGCACAGTCCACATCTATTACAGCTCCTAAAAGCCTGTGGAGCATTCTAGTGTTCAGGCTTCAGGGTGGATGATATTTGAGACCGCTGCAGTATCTAATTAGATTTTTCTATTCGAAAGTGCAGCCTCAGGTAGAGAGAAAAAAAGCTATGCATACAAACAACAACAAACAACAACATACAGCAAGATAGAGTGGTTGCAAAATGCCCTGATTAGTTTTATTCACAACCAGCATCAAAGTAACTATATTGTTCTTGCCTACATTCCCTGCACTCCCTATCAGTGTTTGCTAATTCCAGGATGTCTTTATCTTTTTTTTTCCATCAGGCATTTTACTCTTGTCTCCCCTCGCTGATAACATATTTCCCATTTTCTGGTTATCTATGTGGGGGCTTGGACACCATTATCTTCACACATAATCTGTGTGAAGACTTGAACAGTATCTTCATGCTCTATCTTTGAGCGGACTTGAACATGCTTGCCTTCCTACACCATCTCTATAAGGTCTTGAACATGCCTAAAATCATACACTATCATTTTGGGGATGTGAGCATCATTATCTTCACACATTTTCTATATTGAGACTTGAACATAATCTTCACACACTGCCTTTGTGGGGACTTGAACATGCTTACCTTCACACACCATCTCTATGAGGTTTTGAACATACCTAGAATCACACACTACCTCTGTGGAGACTTGAACATCATTACCTCCCGTCCCTCCCTCGCCTTCCTTCAGTACAAATGAGGCCCCGCCCCCCACCCAGACCCACCCCAGCATAAAAACTCTGCCCGCCCCCACCTCCACCTGTTTTTTTCTGTCTCACTAGTGAGATTTACCCTTTCAGTTCCTCCCTGTGGCGGTGCCGGGGAGTCTTCGGTTTGGTTCTCTGCTGCGGCGGTGCCCTCTGCTGAGTTCTCCTGGCGGTGCCTCCTCTCCTCGTCTCCCTCGTGGTATGTGGGCGGAGCGGTGGCTCAGGAATCCGCAGCGGTGCTTTGACGGTCCTCCTGTGGCTGGGGCTGTGTTTCCGGGTCGGGCTGCGTGGCTGCCTCCTCCCGGTGTGCTGTCTTCCTGGAGGCCAGGTAGTATGGGGTTTTGCCCGTTTTTTGTTTATTTTCCCCTTTCTGCTTGGGCGTTTCTCTTGCCCTGTGGTACGGGCCTTGGTGCTGTACCTCGGCGGATCTTCTGGTGCCTTTGTTGGCGCTGTGTTCCCTGGCTGGGGTTCGTTTCCTGCCTGTGCTCCATGATTCATTTGGTGATGGCCTTGGCGGTCGTCTACCTCTGGGTCGCGTGGGGTTGTTGAGGGCGTGCTGATGTCCTCGTCCTATGTGGCTGGGTCTCCAGTCCCCCTGGGGTGCCATGATGTCCTGGGCTCCATGGGGGTTGTTCTGCCTCTCATGTCCGTGGATGGTGCTGGACTTGGATGAGGCTGCTCTGTCCTGTACTCAGGGGTTCTATTGGTGCCTTCTGCGTCCCCTCTTCGTCCTGCAGTTCCTGTGGATGGCAGGTTCCCTTCTGGACTCTTTGGATGTCGTGGGTCCTTCTCCTGCCTCTGGCGCTGCCTGTGGCTCCAGGATGGTGGGCGTTTGGGTCGTGGGTCGCTGGTCTCCTGTGCTGGTCGGCTGGGTTTTCCTCTTTCCTGCTGGGCAGGGACTGTGGGTTTCTTTCCTTGGTGTACCCGGCCATCCCGGTTGGGCTTGGCCTTGGGTCCCGGGGTGGGAGATGGTGCTGTGGGAGTGGCTTGCGCTGCTCGTACTTGTACTTGTGGCTTTGTCCGCTGTGGTAATGGCCGGCTGACAGTTGCTTGTCGGTTGCCTATGGGGCCTGCTGTGGTGGTCTCTCCTCAGCCCTCCGTGTTCCTTCTGCTCTGTGGGGTTTCGGGTTTCTCTACATGCTCAGATGGTGTCTGGGGATTTCACTTCTGTGCGGCTCGTCCCTCTCTTCCTCCGGTGGCTTTGCTTATTGGTAGAGGTCGCCCCTTTCCTCCTGTTGTGCTGTCGGACTTTCTCCTTGCCGCGCTGCTTGGTTGGTCTGCTGTTCTGCTTGGCTGCTGCCGTTGCGCTATCGGGCATGTTCTCTGCTTCTTCTGTGCCCTCCTTGCTGTGGGGTTTCGTGGAGCTGACGGTGGCGGTTCGTGGTGGCTGGGTGTCGCCCCCTTGGGCCCTCTGCATGCCTTGTCTGCATTGCGGCGTCCTGCCTTTCTCACATGCCTTGCACTGGGGCCTCTCAGTTGTCCACGCTGTGGGTGTCTCCTCTGACTTTCAGGTGGTCGCGGTTTTTTACAGTTTTTTTCGCCCTGGCTTGCTGCCTCCTTGTCTGAGTGCCTTGCCCTGTTGAGTTCCTGTCACTGCTTTCTGGTCTGTTCCCTGTCTGTGGGTGGTCGTCTTTGGCATTTCCTTCCTCAGTGGCAGCGGGACGTTTCTGTTGGCGGGGTCCTGTGTGCGGTGGTTCATGGGTGCTGGGTCAGCTTGGTGCGCGTTCCTACGGTTCGGGGAGGGTTCCTCTGCCGGTGCCCGTCTCCGGTTCCTGCTGGGTGGCTCTGCTGGACTGGATGTCCTGTTTGCTTGCCATGTGTTCCATCTGCTGGGTTCCTGTCGGTGGGGCTCGGGTTTGGGGCCCGCTCCCTTGTGTTGCTGGGGCTGGGGTGTCCGGCGGATTTGTGCCTGTTCTGGTTCTTCTGGGGGTCAGCTTCTGGCTTCAGCCGGTTCCCTTCTGTGTGTTGGCCCTTCGGGCTGCCTTTCCGCAGGCTCTGCCTGGCGGTTTTTGGTGTGCCCTGGGTTTTGGGTGCGCTTCTCTCCACTTCCCTGACGCTGCTTCTTTTCTGCGTTTCCTGCGGTTCTCTGTGTGGTACGCACGTTTTCTGGGCTGCGTCCTTCCCCTTCGGACTCGGGCCTTCGTCCTGGGTCTTCCCGCATGTCCGGCTGCTCTCGTGGCTCTCCTTCATGCGGCAGGGGTTTTACCTCTTCCTTCTCTGGTCGGCCTCTTGCGGCATGCAGCTGGAGTGTCTTTTTGCTCGGTCTGTTCGGGAGGTCTTTGGTGGTTCTTCTGGTGATCGGGTTTTTGGTGGCCCGGGGTGTGTCTTCCCTGGTCCCCTCTCTGGGCCTGGTGTTTGTCAGGGCTCGTCTTCAGACTGTGCTCTGCCCCGTTCCCTTGTCCGGGTTACTGGTCTCTCTTCCTTCGTGGGTTCGGGCCTTGTTGTCCCGGGGCTCCTTGGGCGGTCCTATGGCTGCAGGTGCTGGGGCGCCTGGCTTCTGTGGTGTTTCTGGTTCCCTGGGCTCGTTTTCTTCTTCTCCGCCTGTCCATCTGGATCCTGTTGGGTTGGTCTCCGGGGTCTGTTGTCCCTGCTGCCCTTGTCGGTCCGTCCCCGGGGGTGCTCTCCTGGTGGCTCGGCCACCGTTGCCTTCTGGCTGGGTGTTCGCTGGCTCTTCCGGCTCCTCTTGTGGTGGCATCGGTCACCGGCCTGTTCTGGGCTTGGCTGGGGTCGGTTCGGGTTCCTGTTCTGGTCCCTGCTGCTCTCCCGGGGTCCTCTTGCTGGGGGCTGTTGTGTCGTTGGGGCTTGCCCTGGTGCCCTTTCGGGGGTCTCTGCGGATCTGAGCTCTGTCGGTCGTTCCAGTGGCTTGGTCCTCTGCCTCGATCGGGTAAGTCCTGGTTCTGGTCCTTGTCATTGGTTGCCTGTGTCCTGTTTCTGTGGACTAGGGTCTGGGTGCTGGGTCTGTCAGCTCTCTGCCTCGGTGGGTGGCCTGTGTGCTGGCAGTTCTGTTTTGCTGGTTACTTACTTTGCCCTGAGTTTTCTCTCGACTTCCCCTTCCTGGCTTTTCCACTGCTCTGGCCTTTCCGGTGCGGGCTCTGTGGGTCTGTGCTCGGGGGTTGCTGGCTGCTCCCCGTTGGCCAAGGGCTCCTTGTTTTCTTCTCCTGCTGGGCGGTTTTGCGCTCAGTGGAGGTTCCTTCCGGTGGCTCCTTGCCCTTTGGGGTTTCGGCCTCTTCCCCTGGATTCTGTGCGGGGTTTGAGCCTGCTGCCTGGCGGTTGTGCTCCTGGACTTGGCTGTGTTGGGGGTTCCTGTCTGGTTGGCGGTGGCTTGCGGGCTTCCCGTCGGTCCTCCTCTTGGCTGTCCTGTGCTTGGTGTTTGTGGGCCTTTTAGGCCTGGTGTTCTGCTCTGGGTGTTGTTCCCATGGTGCTGACCTCCTTTTGGTGTGGCGGTTCCCTCCAGCTGGGGCTCTTCTGGGGTTGTCGGTGGCCCTCTGTGAGTGCAGTGGGCGTCTTTTCGGCTTCTTGGTGCTCCTGACTTCCTTGTGTGTTGCCTGGGGTCTGTTGCCTCGTTGTTTTTCCGGGTCTGCTGTGTTTGCTTCCCCGCCCTGTTGGGTCCTTCCCTTCGGGGTCTTTGCTGCTGGGGTTGGTTGTCCTGTCCGGTCTTCCCTCTGGGCCCCTTGCGGGTCTTGGGTTGCGGCTCTTGCCATTTGGGTTTGCCACCCACATGAGCCAGGTCTGGTGGCTGACTTGACTGATGCATGCACTGTAGCGGCCTGTGTTCCTGTTCTTGGTCACAGGTTCGTTTCCTCCTGTGTCCTCTTGGCCTTTCATCCTTGGAGAGTCGTTGAATTCAGCAGCTCTGCTTTGGAATGGCATCGCCCCTGCAGGGCGCTTGGGGTGTTGTGGGCCCCCATCTTGGAAGTTTCCCTTCTGTCTGGGCTGCTCGGATCTGTTAGTTTTGGGTCCGGTTCCGTCCTTTGTCCCCCCGGCTCGGCGTTTTGGCTCTGTTGCAGGTTGGTTTTGCCTGTGCCTGCTCTTCCTTGACTGAGGCTCGTTGATCAGTTTGACTGTCCGGCGCCTTTTTGCTGTGGTGCCTGCTGGTTGCGGGGTCCTTCCGGGTGGAGGTCTCCTTGTTTGTTCGCTTGGTCCGGCTCAGGTGGTGATTGCCTTCCTGGTGGTTGATTTCGGTCCACAGTCTTGGTGGCTTTTGCTCTTGTGGGGGTGGTTCCTCCTGTGGGGGTTCGGGCCTGGGATGTTGATCTGCTGTGTTTGGTGCACTGTTTTGTGTTCTTTGTCACTCAGTTGTCCATCTCTGTTTTCCTCTGCTTGCCATGTCCTCATTTGTACTGAAGGAAGGCGAGGGAGGGACGGGAGGTAATGCGTCCATTTCTAACAATAATGGAATTACTCCTAGTCCTAATCCCTCGCCTTCCTTCGAGGACCCTCCCTCCCTCCCGGTGCGGTTCAACTGAGTGCTAGCTCGGCTTGTTTTTGTACAGGTGGAGGTGGGGGCGGGCAGAGTTTTTATGCTGGGGGTGGGTCTGGGTGGGAGGCGGGGCCTCATTTGTACTGAAGGAAGGCGAGGGAGTAGGACTAGGCGTAATGCCATTATCGTTAGAAATGGACGCATTATCGTCACACATTATCTGTGTAGAGACTTGCATATTATCTTCACACATTATCTATGTAGGGACTTAAACACCATTATCCTCACACATTATCTGTGTGAAGACTTGAACATTATCTTCATAATCTATCTTTGTGGGGACTTGAACATGCTTACCTTCACACACCACATCTATGGGGTGTTGAACATTCCAATAACCACACACCATATCTTTGGGAACTTGAGCATCACTATAATTACACACTATCTCTGTGGGGACTTGAGCATCACTATAATTACACACTATCATTGTGGAGACTTCAGCATCACTATCTCTGTGGGGATTGAGCATCACTATAATTACACACTATCTCTGTGGGGACTTGGGAATCACGGTAATTACACGAGATCTCTGTGGGGACTTGACTATCATTATCTTTATAAGTCATCATAGTATGGACTTGACTATCATAATCGAAACACACACAGTAAGTAGGGACTTGAAAATCCTTATATGCACACACTATAAGGAGGCATAAACATTCCTATAAAAACACACTATCTGTGTGGAGAGGGGACTTGAACATTATCGTCACACTATATGTGTGGGGACTTGGACATGCTTACCTTCAGAACCATCTCTATAAGGTCTGGACACGCCTATATTCATGCACTATCTCTGTTGGAACGTGAACATCATTATCTTCACACATTCTCTGTGTGGGGATTTGAACACACACACTATCTTTGTGGAGGTTTGAACATTATCTGCAAACAGTATCTCTGTGGAGACATGAACATGCTTACCTTCACACACCATCTCTATGAGATTTCGAGCATCCCAGAAAACCACAAGCTAACTCAGTGTGTAATTATAGTGATGTTCAAGTCCCACAATCTCTGTGGGGTCTTAAATATCATTATATTTACACACTATCACTGTATAGACTTGACTATGATAGTCTACACACACTCTTTCAATTTGGACTTGACAATCACTATGTTCACACACTATAAGGAGGCATGAACGTTCCTCTTATCATACACTATCTATGTGGGAACTTGGTCATCCTTATCTTCACACACTATCTGTGTGGAGACTTAAATATTATCTTCATACACAGTCTTTGTGGGGAGTCAAACATGATTACCTTGACACAATATATCGATGAGGTCTTGAGCATCAAAATAACCACACACCATATCTGTGGGGACTTGAACATCCCAATAACCACACGCTATCTCCATGGGGACTTGATAATGCCAATAATCACACACTATCTCTATGGGGACTTGAACATCCCAATAATAAACGCTATCTCCGTGGGTACTTAAATATCCCAGTAATCACATATTATCTGTGTGGGTATTGGGAAATCCCAATAATCACACCTAGCTCTGTGGGGACTTGAACATCACTATAATCACATGCTATTGTTTCGGGGACTACATTAATATTACTTTTAAATAACATTACAGTAAGGTTTTGAATATTCTTATAATCACACACTGTTACTGTGGAGTCTTGTGCATCATTATATTCACATGCTGTAGCCAGCATACCTGAAGAGACTATGATACTATTATGAT
The DNA here is from genome assembly GCF_964261635.1 of Lissotriton helveticus. Taxonomy (NCBI): domain Eukaryota; kingdom Metazoa; phylum Chordata; class Amphibia; order Caudata; family Salamandridae; genus Lissotriton; species Lissotriton helveticus. The sequence continues at coordinate 1,789,450,482 of NC_136059.1, read as the reverse complement.
CACATATGACCTCTGTGAGCAGCATCACACATCATCCCTAGGCAGATGGTAATATTACATGCTATCCCTAGGAAGATGTGGTCACTCATTGACACTCAGTTGCCTACATTGCTTGATTCCATCCTGTAATGTATCCATGTGTTAGTCCCCTAGCTCCTAAGACTTTGGGTGTTAAGCCAAAACTTACACACATTCTTAATTCCCCTTCTGTAATCCTGATACATGATGCATTAGTAATATAAACCATCTATTGAGTACCACTAGAATACGTGCGACCATTAAATTGTGAATTGATTATGATGTTATTTGCGTATATTGCTGTTAAAATAGACATTTAGCCCTGTGACCAGGACTGTATTCCAACACAAATGAAAATTATAGAGTAAGCCCCCACAAGGATGGTAACATGCGCTCAAGTTCCAACAAGGATGGTTCTGTGTGAGCGTTTAAATAACAACACATTTGAAGCAGGATCCTGCATTATTCATTTTTTCCTAAAATATTTTCATTATTGGCATATTTTTTAAACATTAGGAAAGGTTAGTCCTCAGAAGGAAAGTATCCACACATTGGGCCTCATTTATGAGACCCAACCGGCACTTTTGCACTGCCAGAACGTCACTTTTTGTACATTCCTGCGGCGCAATGTGCCACTGGCATATTTTTAATACTACGTAAAGCTACGTTATTTGCATTTACATGGTCTTTTAAATATGTGCCCTTTTCATGCAGGAAACTGCATAAAAGGGGCGTTCCATGGGTGTTGCTGGGGGCGTTCCCAGCAACATCTATGGCTTTTTGACAGTGCCCCAGATTTATGAGAAATGGTAAGTCTGAGGCAGCACCAAAAACATACACTTCCCCAGGGGAGGCGTAAAGGAGGCACAAAGGGGAGAAATATCTTTCTCCTGACAGGCACCTTTGCACCATGGTGCAAAGGAGCCTGCGTTGGCGCACGGTAGCCCATTGCACGCTGGCGCAAGGGGAAAGGACAGGAATGAGCCGTATCCAATAGATATGGCGCATCTCTGTCCTTTTCTTTTGCCATAGGGCAGCGCAGCAGCAAGGCTTATCCTGACTAGACTGGTAGTTCTTACCTGGCCTGGATGCTACCTCAGCCAACCAGGAGCCCCATTTCTAACAGTGTTTTTCCTTTCTTTCCCTCTTTTTTCCTTCTTTCTCTTTCTTTCTCCTTGCTTGTTTTCTTTCCTTCTTTTCCTCTTTCCTTCTTTCTTATTTTTCTTTCTATCTTTTATCTTCCCTTCATTCTTTTTCTTTCTTTCTTTCCTTCTCACTTGCCTTGTCTCTTTACTTCTCTTATTCTTTCTCTCTTTTTCTTTCTTCAGCTTTCTTTCATTCTTTCTTTCTTTATCTTGCCTTCTTTCTTTCATTCGTGTCTTATTTCATTTCTTCTTTCCTTCTTTCTATCTTTTTTTAAAGCTTTTTTTATTGAAACCATGCTCATCACAGAAAAGTTTAAATTAGGATATGACGATAATCCCCGCAAATACATGGCATTTGGAAAATGTCAATATCTCAAAGCAGAACATTAATCATAACTGTAGGAGCACTTTTACGGACTATCACTTATGGCAATGCATTCGCCTGCAACCCTTCCAGCATTCAGCGTCGTCAGTCCCCCTGGATCCTGATCTCCACCCGGCAATACCCCTGTAGTGTTACCAGGCTCCACACAACCTTTCCCACTTCCTGGGACAGCCCCATCTTTGACGGACCACTGGCACCAATCTAGGTCAGATTTCCAGTCAGTTAGCCTCGGTGGATCCGCATTTCCCCATTCTCTATGTTTCACTTGGCCACCACGCCAGCCAGCAACTTCCAGATCATCTATTATTTGGGCCAGCTTTCCTGCCCGCTATTAACAGCATAAGCCACTTTGCATTGATGGTGACCTCAAGTTATGTCACATGGGACATAACCCCAGGAAACCATCTCCATAACTCCTGTATCTCCAGGCAATCCCACAGAATGTGAAAAAATGTACCTTCCCTTCCACATCCCCGGAGACACACCGACGATGGGGTCCTCCTAATTTTAGCTAGTCTGGTCCTTGAATAGCAGGATGGATGCAGAATTTGAAGCTGGACCAGTCGGAATCTAGCTCATATTGCAATCTGTCATGGGTTCTGGATGTCCTTCCCCCAGTCAACATCTTCTAAATTTCGGGGGTCCTCCATCCAGGCCTCCCACAGGGATACTAGGGGATCAGGGGAGTTGTTAACTAGTTTCTGGTACATGATGGAAATCGCCTTATCTGGGATGTGCTCCATGAGGAGACAATCCTCCAGAGGTAATTCTCTGGTAGTCATTCCCCCTCCCATATGTGTCTCCACAGGGCATGCCCCAGCTGTAGATATCTGTATATTTGGGCATCGTTCAATTCAAATTCCTGGCTTAGGGTTTCAAATGTTATGAAGACTTGATCTTGCCAAACATCTCCAAAGTGGTCTATTCCTATCAGTTCACAATTTTAGAAGCCCCCCAGTCCAACCACTTTGTGGAGTAAGTCACTGTTCCATAATGGTGTCATGTTTGTGAGCCTTCCGTTCCAGCCCAGGAATCTCGTGGCCTCCCTCCATACTCTGAGTACCATCTGAGTGTGCTGCTGTAGCCCTCTCTCTTTTCTCTTTCAGTAGAGGATCGCTTTGTGACTACTGCGTCCCATCACTTTTCTATGAACTCTATATGCCAGTTCTCAGTTTTCCATGAAGACCCAGTCATTTATCATAAGCAGCTGGGTCAGTCAGTAATATTTAGTTAGATCTGGAATCAACAGTCCACCCTCCTAAACCCCTTGTTGAAGCTTAACGAGTGCTATTTGCAGTGTACCCCCGGCCACAGAATTGTACAGACTTCATATTCAATTTTCTGGAAGAACTTCTGTGGGACTCTATAAGGGAGTATTTTGGTGCACATAGATCAAATGTGAGAATATCATCATTATGTATAAAGCCACTCTACCCATCAGGGAGAGCGGTAGCATGCCCCAATGCTTGACATCCCCACTCAGTCTCTCTAACTTGGGGAGTAGGTTTTTGCTAAAAAATATCCTGGGGGGTCTCTAGTTAGATGAATCCACAGATATTGAAAACTCTCAGTCACAAGAGGCACCGTACTGGACTGGGGGAGCCTCACGTTATCCCCCGCCAGCAGAAAGACCAGCGACTTTGACCAGTTAATGCAACATCCTCGCACCCTCGCTAATGGTTTCTGGTAAAGACGCAGGAACCAGCCATAATATTTCAGGCCAAGTCGCATCAGCACAGTGAACAGATAGTTCCACTCAATATTATCGACCCCCATTTTGGAGTCTAGTGACATTCCTAACACCGGGTCTGTGCCCAGATGTCTAGTTTCATGCATCCCGCCAAATAGGTGGTGTAAATTCAAACGAGTGATCCTACGGGACTTAAAGCCTGATTGGTCCAGATGTATAGTTGATGAAATCTGGATTCCAATATTTTAGCCAGCACCTTGACGTCTATATTTAGCAAGGGCATAGGTCTGAATGGGCTACATTCTGTCAGTGGTTTACCCTTTTTATAGATGACTACCTACTATTGTCGCAATCCGCCGGTCTTGTGGTAGATATCCCTCCTCCCGGACCCCCTGAAACATGGCCAGCATATATAGGGCTATCTTATCTACCATCCCTTTGTATAATTCACCTGGGAGGTCATTCAGCCCCACTGCCTTCTCTGACTGTAGGGTGCTCCTCACTGCTATGAGTTCCTCCTCGGTTAGGTCAGCCACCAACGCCTCCTTCCCTTGTCTAGTGAGCGTATCTAGTGTCAGGCCCCCCATTAGAGCTGCACACTCAGCAACAGATCTAGATGTGGTGGATCTGTAGAGATCATCGTAATAGTCGGCAAACATATCTGAAATAGCTGAGCTGCTGGTTTGGAGTGTGCCCTCCTGGACAATTACTTCTAAAACCCAGGACCGTTCCCTTTCTCTTTTCTCAAGCCAGGCTATTAACTTATTTATTTACTTTGTCTCCTATATCATACTAGCGTGGGCACACAAAGAGTCTACCATCACAAGATTGTCAGCAAAGTATTTCTCCGCTCCCTCTCTGAGCTTCGCCGTAATGCCTCTATCTTTTAAATGCCACGGGTCTATCTTCGGGGTCAGTATTAACTCTCTTTTGGATCCCTACAGAATCACTCCGACTGAAGGGTGGTCTGAAATGCCCCTCGCATAATGCATCGCTGCTTGAAAATTACCTACAGTCCTGTGGTTGGTGCATATATAATCTATTAAACAACAAGTGGAGGAGTACCCCCTAGAGACTATCAAAAGACTCTAAATTCAAAGATATTGAGGTGCACATAGTGCCATCCGACCTAGGACAGAGATTCAAAAAGACCCCTCACTCACCAACCTAGTTGGTGACATGCTTCATCATCGGGGTCCCACCCGGACAGCCGAGTGCCATCCGGGTGTGCTTCGACACTTGACTACAGTGGAGCGGGTTTTTTTGTTTTTTATATGTGCGGAAATATTAGTGAGTGATTTAAAAATTGTCCAATGCTACTCACTCGTTGAATTTATTCTGGAGTGATTGGACAACAAATAAAACAAAGTGGAACACCTTTGTCTAATTAGGTAGGCTTCTGTGTTAGATAGATGTGTAGTGTGTTAAAATAGTGGTCTACATGTTTCAACCATGATGTTATTATAAGGTTTTCTTCAGGACCAGTGGTTGTAGTCTGGGTGGTGCACACACGCTAAGGTGTGCCCTGCCCTCGACTACTGTGAAAACAAGAACCATAAACTTGTGGTTCGTTAAAAATGCAGTGTTCTTCTCCCGGGTTCTCGGAAAAAAACCTGTAAAGAAAAATTGGGGGAAGGGGTTGGGGCAACGAAAACACCAACAATACAGTATAAAACATAAAGAGTGCTTGCAGTGCTCCTTGTGTAGACCATCCATACATGTGACGTCAGTGTAATGGATGTTTCGGATTATATTTACACAGTGCACAGACGTTCGTGCTGTTTTTGTGACAGTCAACATCCGTGTCCCAAAAATTTTTTTTAGATTGTTCCTACAGGGTGAGAGGGCACGCGTACTGTAGTTGTAACAGACATCGTCTGTGTTGTCAATTCTTTCAACCCACTCGATTTGTAGGAAATAGCATTCGTTCCATATGAATAGATAGTGGGTGTCGAGTTGCTCACGGGTGTGGGCATGTATTGGCCAATAACAGTAAACAAACTGAAATTACTTGCAAGTACCAACGAAAAACACATAGGCACCCAAAACACAGTAGTGCTAGTCATCAAGGACTGATGTGTCAGACATTGAACGCAATCATTCAATCTCACACACAAAATCCCGCTTACTAGAAGCGTTCAGGAAGTTAGCTTCATGGGCGTCCAGGTTCCTAAGGGGATGGCTCACGTAATCTGGGGAAAGGAGGCCGCATAGACAAAGAATGAGTAAATGAGAGTTCACACAGAGGAGAACTCGGGATGGGAAATGCCAAGGTTGGCTTGCCGTTCGTGTCAAGCGGACTTACTTGTGGCTTGATCCTGATCGGTAGATTCACCTACTAGGTAAACTACGTGGAGCCCCGTGGTTGTGGGCAGCGCGCTCGTTGGAGTGATATGAAGGGAAAGCCGTGCTTCCGGGTTCGGCGGGCCGTGGTCACGTGGGCCCCAAGGACCAATTACAATCAAGGGATACAGTGACATGTAGTTCTTAATTACCAAGGTAACCGTAATCGTGTTTGAGAAGGTTTTAAATAAAGTTTCGAAAAAGGAACAATGAAGGAAATGAAGACGAGGCACAGCCTTATATATGTGTGGTTCATACTGCGTAGCACAAATGACGGGTATGTCGAGTACAATGGAAGCGCTACACTGTAAATGGATAGCGCAAAGTTATGGTTGTAATCAGGCATGAAAATGGTCGCATCTCTGCTATTGCCATATCTTACTCATAAAAGTAACAACATGTGCAAGCTTATAGTGTGGGATATGGCAGTATGCCCAAACCTGTTGAGTGACTCAACATTAGGGTATGTCAACTACGGGGAACAACGCAGATATAGTTACAGCGTCCAATAATCGGGTTATGGTCTGCATCAATGGCTGTGAAATGGGAATGCTCAACACAGCATAGTTGAAGGAAGTCACAATGGTTGTCAGGATTGCTTCACAGCGCATAGATATAGAAAGGTAGTGTACCATACTTGCACAGACCACACACAAGAATAAATGTGAAAGAAAAAGGAGTGAAAACAATAGACGATATTTCACAACATTCCTTAAAGATATAGTAGAGGAGGCACTCTCCCCCAGCATGCAACAGCTAATGCTCAGAATTGTATAGTTTATCTTATTTCGTAAGGATGGAGTTCCAAGGTATATTATCGTTCAAGCCGGTCTTATGTGTGGATAGTCTATAGATCCAGCGTTGTTCTTTCTCAAATAAATGTTGATGTAGGTTGTCCCGAGGGCTGATTTGCTCTGTGATGGTCCACACAATGTCTTTGGGAGTGTGGTTTGATGTGAGAAAATGCTCAGTTAGTTTAGTCATAGATTTCTTGCATCTGATGGTGCTTCTGTGTTCACATATCCGTTGTTTGATCCTTCTGCTGGTCATTCCTATGTAGTGTAAATTACAAGGACATGTTATTCTGTACACTACATTAGCGCTATTGCAGTTTGTATGGCATCGAATAGTCCAAATTTTTCCAGGTTCTATGGACAGAGTTTTGGTATTCTCAGTTAAGTGGCACACACTGCAATTCCCACATTTGTAGTGGCCTGTGATTTTAGGAAGGCCCCAGGCATTAAGTACTGTTGTCATTTCCTCGTTTCTCTTTATAGGTCTTGTATTAACCACGCTGTCTTTTATGCTCCTGGCCTTCTTGAATGAGAAAAGAGGCTTTTCCCATTTGAGGTTTCCTGTGTTGAGGACAGGCCAATGTTTGTTAATAGATTTCATTAACATATTAGTTGCCGTGCTATATGTGGTGACACAGGTTAGGGGTGCATCATCATTGGCTTTCTGTGTAGTCTCCAGTAATGCTGCTCGCGGTTGGTTGCGAGCTCGTTTCTGGCATTTGTTGAGAATCTTGGTGGGATATCCTCTTTCATGGAGTTTAGATGTGAGGTCACTGGCCTGCTCTCGGTAGTCGCTGGTCTTGCTGCAATTCCTGCGAATTCTTAAATATTGGCCGTAGGGGAGTTTTTCCCGTGGGGGCCTAGGGTGGAAACCCTCAAACCTCAGTAAGTTGTTCTTGGCAGTGGGTACGTAATGAGTTTTAGTGTCCAGATGGCCATTTTCTTTGCTGATGGTCAGGTCAAGGAAGACCATGGTCGATTGGTCTTTGACGTTTGTGAATTTCAAGTTCTTATCAAAGGAGTTGATCCACTCAAAAAATGATGTTAAAGCATCATCTGGTCCTTGCCAGATAGCAAGGACGTCATCAATATAACGTTTCCAGAAGAGGATATGTGAGCCATAAGGGTTTTGGTCGTGGAGTATGAACTTCTCTTCAAAATCAAAGACGTAGAGGCTCGCCACACTCGGGGCAAAAGTGCTGCCCATCGATGTGCCCCCAGTTTGAAGGTAAAGGGTCCCCTCGAATTCGAAAACGTTTTTCTTAAGGGCCAGTCTAGCGCATTCCAGGATGAAGTTTCTAGGTGTCCTAGATGACCATATATAATCTAAACAGGAGAAACTCCTGTGGGTTGGAGAGAAGTATAAGTATTGCGTCAGCTATGGGTGATGTAGCCGTCAAAAGTCTACCATCCCCAATGCCTCCAGGAATGGTCAAAGGGGGCCTCGTTCATCTAGTGGGGCCACCCTAGCCTCCCTATCTAGACCTAGTTCCACCACCACATTCATGTCACCTCCCAGAACCCAAATCCCGTCAGGCATGTCTAGGAGCATGACGCTTACTTCCGGAAGTGTGACCACGTGGAGACGTGGTGGAATATATAGTGAACAAAATTTGAGGGTATGTCCTCCCCACGTTCCAGATATTGCAACATAGCGACCACCGGAGTCCTGCCAGGTGCGATGCACTATGAGAGGTATCGACTGATTACGCAATATTTCCCTCCCTCTCCTCCGGCTGTCAGTAGTATATCCCGCATGTGCCACTAATTTGTAGCCAAATCTATCAATGGCCCTGTATTGATACCCCCGAAGATGTATTTCCTGGAGTAGAAATAGGTGTGGGGCCTGTCTGCGCAAATGCTGGAGCACTAGTGTTCGTTAACCTTGTTGCCCAGACCGTTTACATTCCAGGTACAGATATTTAGCTCACCCTTACTAACACCATCCATGAGTACAACATCTTCCTTCCTAAGGACCTCCACCCCCCACTGTCCACTCTGATTCTACCACTCCACCTGGTGCCAATTGAGGCCGCCCCAATGGATTCAACCATTTGGTGGATGAGCAAGTAAATCTTTCAAATGACATAACAGTAAACAAAATGCACAAGCATAGAACTCCCCACATCCCTATTTGTAGCAGTGTCTGTTGCCCAACACACAGCTTTAACCACCAAAATTCAAATAGCATACCTCATACCTCCCACCTCCCTGCACCCCTGCATCTAGAGCTAGGAACTATCGACCACTTCAATCCGCAGATTAACAACGAGGAACGTGGATTGGCTGCTCTTGCCACAGTAGTTGATGTACAGATCCATGTTCTGAATACAGGATACCTGCATACTAAATGTGTCACAAATGTTCAGTGCCAAAATTGCACATGAATGGTGTCTTCAGACCAAACGGATTTGGTCCTTCCCTCCCCCCTCCAACCAATCCTTCTAAAGTATTGTGAAGGTGTATTGCAGTGACAGCCATTCTAGCCAAATGACGCAAGCTTGGTGGTCATTTATAAATTGAGCGGGTTGTCCTACCACCAGGAGGACAGAGTAATGAACTCCGTCCTCCTGGTGGAACAACGGTCTGACCTCTGAAATACAAAATCAGTCCATCCTTTAGGTACTTTTAGGGGTTTCAGCCAGGCTTCATCCATTAGTCTGTGGATATCAGTCAATTTTCATTTTTCTTCCATCCACTCCAGAATGCATTATGGGGAAAGTATCAGCCCACTTCAGTTCTTAGCTGACTTCACTTCGAGTTACACCATGCTGCCTTTTCACAAGGAACACATTCACACACAAAGTTGTTCTCAACAGTGTTAGGAAGTACAATAGCAATGTGAGTGTGGTTTGCTTTTTCTTGGGACCAAAGAATTTTTTTTGCCTGTAGCAAATGTGTTTTTTTAGATTGATGAGGGCCTGGCACATTCCCAAACTAAGTTTTACAAACACCATGACAATACACAACAAGAATTGCCAGACGGCTGGCAGCCAAGGCCAGCCATAATGACTTTCCCAATGCTTGTTTTTTATTGTGGTCTGGACCTAGCCCTCAATATAGCTGTGCACTCAACTAAAAATTAAATAAAAAGGTTGCTGAGGCTATCTTCGATGCCCGGGTTGTTTTCACACCCTTTAATGGATATTGGCTTATAGCCTCTAAAGATAAACTGGAATGGTTCCCAATTCATCTCCCCTAACACCAGTGCTTAATTTTAATTGGTGGTTCCCGGTGCTCGGCATTGCGCACTTGTTAGCACCAGTGTTTGTGAAAGTCTGCCACAAGGTGGCGCTGTCTTAGATGACCACAACTGTCAATTAGTAATTCAATATATATAAAAAATTACTGTTACCTGCCGCCTAATCCATTCTTATAACTTAGGGGGCCTGGAAAAGTTTAAATTGTAACACTTGTAGGAGTGTGAAACAGAGGCGGCCACCAGCTTAGGAAATCGGTTGGGCGGGGGAATAAAAAAATGTAAAACTTACCTCAAAGCCCGACATCTGCAGCCTCGCCACCTCTTCAGCTCCAACGCGACTATTCTCACACAGGCTCCCAGAGTACCCTGCCCCAATCCAGAGGCTACTCTCATGCTGGTATTACCCAGCATGAGAGGAGCGTAGGGATTGGGCTGAGCGGGCTGGTTCTACGCTCCAGCAGGGACTGGGAGCCTGTGCTCCTAAGCCTTGCGGATATTTCCAAGCAACAACTTGCAGTGCGTGTCATGAGCCCACCACTCCTCCTGCTGCCTGATGCCCCGCCCTCAAGACTCGGCGGCGGCTCCGGAGTAAAATAAAATGATAATAAAGCAGTTTTATTAATAGCTTTAATATCATTTTATTTTATGTGCGTCTGCTGGGTCCAGCAGTGGGGCGATGCTCCTCCACCATAACGGAGGAGCAGCCCCTGGTGTGAAAGCTAGTAACTGTGTGGTTACTATCACGGGCGGCAGCGTGGCAGGGTCAATGTGTGGCGCAAGCTGCAGTGGTCTCCTGAGGAGAGCCCTGGCACTTATTTATTTAAGAATTAAGCGCTGACTAACACCGGCATTGTGTGATATCATCTTCTTACGATGTGACTGTGTGAAGGGAGCTGATATCGTGTGACACATGGTAGCACCGTATGAGTTGGTAAGTCTAACACTAATAGTATACATCAACTGTACTAATTTTCCAGATAGCAATTCCTTGTAGAAGGAACAACTGGACCGGAGTGAGGCGTCCCTCACTGGCTACCCTCGCTGAGAAGCACCTGTTGCAGGAAGAGTGCCTGCCACAAAGACGCTGCGGGTGAGGCCTGTGAAATAATCACAATGGGCGCCAGCACACAGACCTTCAGTCCCTCGGAGCAGGGCATGAGTCGGGGGTCCATGCAGGTAGACGGCATCCCCCCCCCACTTCTTTCACAGGGTGGATGCCGTCCCCCCTGCCAAGAAGTTGGGCCCAGTAAAAAAAAAGCTGAATTTGTCCCAGTGTAATTTCCAAACACCGGGATACATTCATCAGCGCCTGCGCGTTGTTGTCTGCTTTCGATCCCCAACAACGTGCAGGTGGGGACGGGGCTCTCTTATTTCTGACTCCTGCTGGGATACTCAGCCATAACAAAGGCCGAGTCTCAGGGGTCATCAGGCCTCCTTTTGTTGGAGTTTCCTGGCTGGCCGCAGTCAGGAGCCTCACACCTCATGCAAATGCAGCAGAGGGGAAACGAAGGCTCGCACCTTGTTGGCACTTCACACATACTTAGGAGAGGCAGCGTTTCACTTTGTTCAGGCTCTGTTTAGGACATTCTGAACTGGGGTGGCAGAGTGGGCTAAAGAACGGTGATGGATCAAACCCAGATCTTTTGACTGGGTGTGAGTGTTTGATTGGTTCAGATGCTCCGTCCATCACCACCCCCTTTTGTAGTGCTTTGGCCACCATAAGTGTGGCAGGGTATGCTCAGACGTGAGTCCCTTGCTCACTTTGCCACTGGATTCAAGCAAGCCGGGCGGAAGACGGCTGGAATGCCAGAAACCGGTCCTCGGAAGCTTGTTTCCGGTCCAGGGAAGGCATGGCTTGGCTTGGCAGTTCGGGCTGGACTGTTCCCATGAGGCACAGGGTCAGACTGATTTGCATATAGCCATGTCTGAACTGGGGTGGCAGAGTGGGCTAAAGAACGGTGATGGATCAAACCCAGATCTTTTGACTGGGTGTGAGTGTTTGATTGGTTCAGATGCTCCGTCCATCACCACCCCCTTTTGTACTGTTTAGGACATTTGCATGCACTGTTAGAACATCAGATGTGTTGATCTTTTCTAGTATTTGCACAAAATAAATTGCATTTATATACACTTATTACCATTGTGGAGGCATTGTAATAATTTAAATATCACTATTTCTTTTAAAACACTATGGCTATAGAAAGCTTAACGCTGGCAAAAGGTAACATTGTTTTATGTGTAGTGTACACAAGTGTGAATCTTCTGCCTAAATCAGGAGGGTTTGCAAGTATACTCGAAATGTACTCATGATAGACCTGCTAAACATATATGTGAGGGCTTAAGATCTGATGTCACTTCTTGTGATGCCAGTTCCAGTGATGTCACGCGCTGTGATGTCACGCGCCGTGATGTCATACGCTGCAATGCCACGCGCTATGATGCCACTTGCATAATGATTAACTAGGTTAGTCCCCCCACTGTTAGTCCCCCCACTTCATTTTTTTGGACTTGTGCCCTGCCTCGGTGTATCTGCCAGCTCCCACACCCGAAATCGCAAATTGTCTTTCGGCCACGATTAGCTTCTGCAAATTCTATTGGTGCTGATTTTAGCATGCCCCCTTCTTGTAAATAAGTATAAATGTGCTGGAAGGTCATTCTCCACACCCTCCTACACGTTTTCCATTGCCTACACAAAAAAGCAGCAAATCGAAAATTGAACATGTTAAAAAACAGTGTCTGCTTGTTTCACATGCAGAAGCAAACGAGAACACAGTAGCTGCCAAACGGCTCATTGGCATATGTCACACCAACGATCAGTTCTAGATATGTATCTAACTGTGCTTTGCCTCATGGTATTCTCTGGTCTGCAGGTCCAATTATATATAAATATTTTTAATCCCACCATACCAAATGTTGTTAGCTCACATTCTAGGGTGGCTTGGTGCCACTAAGGAGAAAAAAGCATGTGTGACATATTTTGAGAAAGTCCACATTTTGATTCACATCACCTGTTAAAGCGTGCATTCTTTTTAATGATTATTGAAACTAAAAGTAGCCGCAGTACTGTGAGTAACCCCCATACCTCACAGAAAAAGTCCACAGCTTGTGAGGCAACAATGAAAGCTTCTCTTTTTCACGAAACGGGTACAGTTCAGGAAGGAGCTGTGCAAGTGCCCCTTTCCTAGCAGAACAATTACAGCCCGGGTACCAGAAGTGCAAGCTACCCTTCTTCCCAGAAGAGGAGGAGCATGCGCCAGTAGTGCAAGTGACTATCCCTCACTTGATAGGTACACCCAGGCATCAGGGGCACGTGAATTACAAAAAGAACGTCGCAGCCAGTGACTGATCTGCGAAGCTGATTGTATGGCTAATTGTAATTGTATTTATATAGCGCTTGCTACCCCTGACGAGGCGTCAAAGCGCTTTTCGGTGAGAAGAAAGCTACTCCTAAACCCAAAAGGATTAGTGATGGATTAGTATAGGAAAATATGAGTATAGTATTAGTATAGGGAGGTATAAGTTAATATAAGCGGAGAACATGTGAGTCTGTTCGTTGGATTGAAATAAGAAATGGAGGGATAGAAGAATGAAGAAAACCAGAATTGTTAGTTGGGAGATCATAGTAAATTGAGGTCTGGGATGAGTAAAGGAGAGGGAAAAGCCTGTAGAAAGAGACTGAAGAGAAAGAGAATCAGAGTAGAAAAATGAGATTTGGGATGAGTCAAAGGGGAGATAACATGAGGGAGAATTTAGTAGGGTGGTTTGGGGGATCATAGTAGTGAACTGATGTTTGGGGTGAGCCATGATGTGTAGAGGAGGGAGGAGTCTAGGAAGGGTTACTTTAGAGTTCTTAGTAGTAGAAAGGATTTGGGATGCCCGAGAGTGAAGATAGAGGATACATTGATAAAGGTGTATGGTGGTGGTAGGACAGAATAAAGCTTTCGAGAGAGTATTTATTTTTCTGGTACAACAGGACTAAAATAATAAATATATAGATACATGATTGCATAGCAAGGGAATATATGTGTAAGAAATATAACATATTGAGATATGTGTACTTTTTGTGGAGTAGTGAGAAGAGCTATTGGTGTATTGGTTTTCTGTGAAAGATTAGTATGTGTAATACTGTTGGTGAGTAGTATTTGAACAGAACACTGGTGGTGATGTGTTTTGGAGAAGAGTATGTGGTGTGTAAGAGGGTATGGACAAGAGATATGAGTGTTTGTGTTAGATTTGATCACTGGAATAGGTAATGCGTGTGGTGGAGTGACGTGTAAGGATTGCATGGTTGTGAGTAATTGATAAAAAGAGGAGGCAGGTGTTGGTGGATAGTGTGATGGAAGGCTGATTACAGGTTTTGTCGTGTTAAAAGGGGATCTTTTAGGAGCAGGTAGAGAACAGGACTGTTAAAGTTATGTATAATGTGGCTTTGTGTTGTGTTGGTGATGTGTGGATGTGTTACTAGTCTAGGACAAGGTTGTGTTTTGTGTGAGAATACAGGTGCCATAGTGTTGTAGTTGGGGTAGAACTGTGTGTAGGTGTTGTTTGTGGGGTTTTGTAGTGGTTGTGTAGTGGTTCAATACACATTGAGATCTGTTTGAGGTTTGTTTGTGGTGTATGAGTAGAATGCCTTTGCTGATATTATGTTTGGATGTTGGTGGATGTGGAAGGCTTAAGGCGGTAGCTCGTAAGTGAAAATTGGGCAGCATCTCTGGCCCTAGGCCTGAACCGACCTGAACAGACCAAGACAGGCAACTGCCCTTGTCTTCTCTGCCCAGTCCAAACAGGCAACTGCCCTTGTCCGCTCTGCCTAGCCCAAACAGGGGGGAACATCCTTTACAAAGCAACTTTTACAACGCACTACCATTATGACGCAACTTTTACAACGCATGTCATTACAACGCATTGCGCTGGGGGGGCGCTCTAGGATAGGGAATAGATTTAATTTACTATCCAACACCTTCCTTATTATCCACGGGGACTGGAGTTGGAATAGTAAATTAAACTATTCACTATCCAGCACCCCTTAGCGCTATGCGTTGTAAGAGCATGCGTTGTAAAAACTGCGATGTAAAGGTAGGTGTTGTAAAAGTATGCGTTGTAACGTCATACATCCCCAAACATGCAACTGCCCTTGTCCTCTCCGCCCTTAGCCTCGACGCCTGAGCTGAGATGCCCTGACTCTATTCTTAAAGTTGCCCTATTGGCCAATGGAACCCTAGCCTGAACACTCACCAATCAGAACCTTAACCAATCAGAACCCTAACCCTGTACCGTAGAGCCAATAGGAGACCTGGTCCTATTAACCAATCACAGCACTAGCCCTAACATTCAATCAAAGCCAAAGCCCTAATCCCTAAATTCAATAGGAAAACCTAGCCCTAGTAGCCAATCAGAATCCTAGCCCAAACAGTCATTCAGAACTCAAACCCCAGACACTTAGTTCTATAAAAGTACTAATCTTAGGAACCAAGCACAGCAACTGATGCAATAACCCATAGAAACCATATATAAGAGACAAGTGACCTTAAACCCCAACTGCTGTGGCAGGGAGGTGCTCATCTATTCGGAATCTCCTGGGATGTAGACAGGCACAATCCACATTTCTTAGCTTCCAGATTATACTTTTCAGGTAAGGAACAATTTTGAAGCCACTAAAATACTGCTTTTCGCGCATTTCAACTAAGCACTCTTTAAGCCAAAAACAAGTGCTCCATACACTTTCTGAGCACAGTCTAAAACCACAGAGTAGATTAAGCTGTCTCCTTAGCCACTGAGGTATATGGATGGTGAGGCGTAATACAGTCTTTGTGAAAAACTAGGAGGGAAATGTATACAGTCACGGGTAGAACAAAACAGCAGTTTGAAAATGCTAAGTTTGCAGATAGACAAGAATTAAATTCATATAGACATGAGTAGAACAAAGCATAAGTTTAAAAATACCAAGTTTGCAGAAAAATAAATAGGCAAATATAAACCGACACAGGTAGGAGAAAAACACTTTTTAAAAATCACAGCTAAATATCTAGATTGCGGTAAAGAGCTTGGCTTCCTATGAGGATTCAGGAATGTTAGCCTAAATGGACTTGAAAATGCACTGCATGTGGTATATACATTTGAGAAAGATTCATTAGGCAGCAACATGTTGCATTCTGGGATTTGAAGTTTTATCTTTAACGTTGTATTTGTTGATTCAAAAATCCCTGCAAGCAAATCCCTCATTACGCTCATTTCCACTAGCACCTAAGAGCAGTGATCCACTCTGAGTCAGAGATCTCTCATTGCAGTGGGCCCGCGACATTTATGACCCAAAGTTAAAAGGGGGTCACAGGGTCTGCCTATATCGTTCGTTCAAACTGGACCAGCCAACCATCAAATATGCTTTCCCCAAAACCCACCACATACAAGCAACAATAGTCACAGAACAACTAGAAACATCAAGACGCCCCTCCACCGTCACAGCCCTCATGCTCCCACCAGAGCCGCCATCAAGTACTTGACCTTGAACACAACTTGGGTGAGAAACCAAGCTCTCTAACCCATACGGCTCCCAGGGGCACCTATCAAAGAAAAAAATAAAAAGATAACTTTTTTATAAAAATAAAAAGTTGCCGCAGAGTTGCAGCAGCGGAGCGTGCCGTTCCTAGAGACACGTGCGGACAGGGGAGTCATGAGGTCCTTCTGTATCTGAGACTGTGAGCAGAATAAGACCTGATAGGACCTTAAAGCATCTCGCAACACCTTTGTCTTCAATAACAGCCTAAATATATTCATGCAATTCAATGCATAGGCAGACTACCATAAAGGAAGATGCCTCCAAAAGCTCACTAAGACTGGTTCAGTCATTAAGATTCCAATCTCCTTTCGGGGACACTGGTTGTCCATCCAGCAAACTCCAAAACTCTGCCCCCAGCTCCATTATACCAGAGCTCCCGCGCATGGCTTTGGGTCTTGTATAATCGGGACACAGGGCCTTTGCTATGGCCAGGCCATTTGGACTCTGTGTCCAGCCCTCTATCAATGTTTTTTAAACAAACTCTCACCCCTAAATCATTAAAAAAAATCTTTGGAGGGAAGTAGAAACATTTGAACAGAAGTCTTTCCAGCAGCATGATTCTTCAGAGCCTGAGAGCAATGATTTGTCATAACAGTAATGCACAGTACAGAGACAGGTACGGAATCTACACTGGTGGACGGCCTCACCTTGGGACATTTGCTTCTGCATGGTGCAACAGAGTTTAGGAGACCCCAGTAAAATACAAAGTGGTATTCCAAGTTGACAAGGAAGCTTGTCAGCCAAGAAGTAAATATATAGTGAATGTGCCTAGAATCCTCTGGTGATAACGCACCGAATAAATATCTTATAACATAAAATAACATTGGCAAAAACCAAGAGGCTGACAACAGGCCTGTTTGTCCCACTTTTGACTACAAAGACCATATATTTACTTCTTTTCTATCTGGTGTCACCTAGACCAGGGGTTTATTTGGGAATAGTCCAGCTCTTTAACACAAATGTCAACTGATTCCATGACATGAAGTTGACTGTCAATGATTTGTTTTTTTCTGCCAACATCATAAAGCATGACAGAACCTGTACCGCTGGTCACATGGGGCAGTGTCACAGCTTTATTTTTATAAATGTGGGTACCTCACAGCTGCACTCTCCTTCACCCATATTGGCACAGCCTACAGAGAAAGCACACTTTACCTTAAGCATTTGCAGATGCTGATGACAAAAGTCTTAATTATATTATATACATATTCTATCTGCATTATTCAAGTGCAAGATTCAGTGGCGGCTCCTCTTCTAAGACGGAGGAGCGTTGCCCCACTACTTTTAAGCAGTGTGAGGAAAGGAAAAATAAAATGATAATATTTTGTTTGTTATTATCATTTTATTGTTTCCAGCTGCTTTGCCGGGCGGGCGGTTGTGTGAGTTGCTCAGCTCTCAGAGCAGGGCAATGGAGGAGTGGTTGTCCCACTCCAAGTGCAAATGAATTCTTGGCCGGCCCTCCTAGGCCAGCTAAACATTCATGTGCACTCTGCATGTTCTCCATGCAGGCTGCATTACAGCCTGCATGGTAAGATGCCCAGGCCCCCAATCCCTGGCTGAGCGCCGAACCATGGCGCTCAGACCAATCACAACACTGCATTGCAGCGTGTCAGGGGAGCCTGGGTGCTTACTAATCATTGTGATTGGTCAGGGTAGCCTGGGTGTGATTCCTGGTTGGTGTTCAGCTGGAGTCCCATAGAAGAGACACAGAGCAGAGAACCAGGACACAGCGACAAATGAAGTGTTTTTCTGTTTATTTTTTGCATTCCCCTTCCTCCTCCAGCCCCCGCCCCGCCTTGCCCTGCCACCCCCGATCCGTTCCAGCCACCACTGGCAAGATTATCAGATAACTCCATGTAATTGTGTCACAATGCTCCTGTACTGGGCTTCCACATACTGCCTAATGCATTCCGTGAATTATTGTCCTATTTTCACTTCTAATAAATGAACAGCACATAAATACAACATTAGAACAGCTTGTCAGAAGAACTCCTGGTATGCAGCAATTTGATGATAGTGACAGTGAGCCAACCGGTGGCCCAAACCTCCTACAGTTTGATTGGGCGTTATCAGGAGCTCACATGTAGGCCCCTAAATAATGTTGGGAGAGCTTATTCCGGAGGGATGTGGTTTGTTTGTCTGATGAAGGTGCACAGGTATTCAGTGCAGTTGTGTAAGACCTGCACCATGAGTGAGTGTTTGCATTGTAAGCCATTGATTGTTATCATTCACAGTAACAGTGGGTGAGTGTGGGGTGAAGGACAGTATCCTTGGGCGCCGTCAAAGAAACTGAATATTGCTCCAGGTGGTCAGCGGTGCTATACATAGGATGACTCCCAAGCCCTTGTAAGGGACAGTCACTGCTCCCAGAAGGGACCAGAGAGGAAGCTGTGGGTTTCAGAACACTTATGGGAAGCCCATGCTTCTAAACCCTACAGTCCCTCTCTTTGAGGTTAATGCAGCTGGGCTGTGGAATTTAGCAACAGGTGCATGGACCGACCACAGATCGTGGGTGCATATTTGCCACCAGGCCCGGTCTAGGCTGGAGAATCTCAATTTTTTGCAATAAATTGCATTATTTTAGGTGTCTCTCGCCTGAAACTGCTGCACTACAAGTCAATGAGGAAAATACATTCCTCTATTTTTTCCAAATCTCCCACTTTCCAGTTTGAAGATATTGGCATGTATGGTGGTATAGGCATCTGTGCACACAATTCTATGTACTTTATAGCCAATGTTTGATGTGCATGCAATGGGATTGGAGCTATTAAATGCGTTTTTCCAGAAATTATTGGTTGTGCCTTTCGTTCTGTGAAGACCGCGGACCCTGAGCCCCACCGGGCCACACAGTTCATAGCGACAGAGAGCAATGATTTTCCATAATATGGAGACAGGCACAAGGTGTGCTTTGACAGACAGTCTCACCCGGAGGACTTCACCTGAGGGGTGACTTCTCTCTGTGTCCCCTCTCCGTCCTACACCTCAATCTTCGCATTAACTAAATCCCCGGATCACGGGGAAGTCACATGCAGTACTACATAGTGGTTCCAAACTTGACCTGTGGGTGGCATGTAACTACCCACCTATTCGGCTTCAAGCATAGATTTGTGCACTTCAAGCAAGGGAGTCAACTGACTTTGTGCGAACAAGTAAACTGCTGGCTGGGTAGTAAATTACATATAATCATGGCACAGTACCCTTCCAGGTCTCTGAGGCCCGGTGATACTGCCCCTGCTACGCCATTGATAGATGTGCCCCTGACTGACTTGTAGCAACATGACATTCCATCAACCACCATGCAACAAAATTTCTTTGGGAGACCTCACAAAGTGCAACATGGCACTTAACTAAACAACCAGCCGCCATTTTGTTTTTAAGGGAATTCCACCCAGCCAGGGACAGGGATTCCACCTGGCTGGCTTTTACCGGCCAGGCTAGTATTTTTCTATTGAGGCTAGTACAGAAAGGTGGCAACCTTAGCCAAGGATCATAGTAATGTGTGATCGACTTTATTGACAACATTATTATATTTGTCCTACTTTCGGTCCAGAGGCCTGTTTTATTGCTACATTTGTAGATAGGCATCACCGACACTAGCGCTGGCTTCATGTCATGAAGGTGACTTTCTGTCAGTCCTTTTGTTTATTTCCAACAGCACTAAGCACGTTGGGAATTGTAGTGCCACTGATTAAAAAACCAGCCTTGCTTGACTTTTAACCCGATGCCATGAATAACGTTGACGGCTTTGCCTCAGTAAATGCGAGAAAGACGGTGGCAATATGCCTCATCACATCTAGATTAGACTACTGCAACAGTCTATATGTAGGTACCACCAAGACAGCATTGAAGAAATTGCAGATAATGCAACATGCTGTGGCACATTTGGACTGCCTCGCCGTTCCACTGGCTACCCATCCACAAAAGAGTGCTATTCAAAATCTTGGTAATCACCTTGAGAGCGTTCAGAGCACTAGGGACCAAATATTTAACTGCCAGGTTCACGCCTTCTGTTGCTGCCCACCTACTCAGATCCTCTACAGCAAATCTATTAAAACCTCCCTCCTTCAGGTGTAAGACAAAAGGAGGCATATCTTTAGCTGCTCTTGAGTCCAAAGCCTGGAACCTACTTCCTTGCTATCTGATATCCATGCAATCAGAATCTCTTTTTAGGAGGTTACTAAAACCCTGGCTCTTTGTAGCCCCTGATTCACTGTGCTTTTCACTTATCTGATCACCATGTCATAGCCACCTACTTTTTGGGAATCCCAACAAAAATTCTACCTAGCGCCATGATGCTCCGTCGGAGCGATAGTTGCACTTTATAAATGATCCATACAATGCAATACAAAGTCAATACTGTTGCAACTCTCTTCCAGGCCCTTGTGGCACCACCTATGGCACATGCACATTTGGTGCTAACAATTGGCGCAGCCAAACATGAATAATTTTACTCTATATGCACAACCTGTTGGTACACTAGTTTTGCAGTATTTGCCAGCTTACCACTTAACTCCATGTTGTACCATGTATGCTATGATATTCATGTTGACTCCGGGTTGCGCTTGCATGCGAGCACGTGGGCACTGTGTTCTCTTGCGCTTATTCACTGCCGTACATGAGGGTTAACTCAATAATAAACATGGCTGTTAGGTTGTATTATTCTTCGTGGTTGCATCCTCGATTTATGTCTGCTTCTACTTGAAATGTTGTGTGGACTTATATGCGGCAGCGGCTTCCGTTAAGTCAGTTGTTGTCTGACCACTGAAGCAGAGGAACACACTGTGGGCTCCGTTTTTAGGTTTCGCCTGGCGTTGCAACTGCGTAGCAGTTGCTCCGCCCACGGCGAAATCTCATGTTCCTACATTTGGCTTTGGTTCCGCCTCTGTCTCTCATTGGCTAGCTCCATAAATGGAGGCTAGCCATTGGGAGACAGAGGCTGTCAATCACGCTTTCTAGTGAAAACGCGATTCGGGGGCGTTTCTCGGTGTTTTTTAAGTCCCGCCCCTTTGTCCTGGGCCGCGCTGTGATTGGCTGCCGACCCGGAACACCCCCGTGATGTCATTCCCGGGCCGCGCTGTGATTGGCTGCCGGCCCGGGACCTGACTTGTTAATACATCTTATTCAAAATGGTGACTCTTGTGTTGTGGTTTGTTCTCTTTTTGCCTTCGTGTTAACTGCTTTATGTATCATTGACACGCATGGTCTACTATTTTAAATTCTTACACAGCTGACTGCGGCCACATTCGTGGTGCTAGCCATCTGCTGTAGGTAGGGTCCGCCTTGTGTGTCCGTATGTCTACTTATGTTTGTGCTTATGTACTGTTGAACTTGAACTGTAGAGGAGGGCTATAACTGAACAGGAACAAAGTAATACCTAATAGGGATTGGGCATGTAAAATGGGCCCGGCTCCTTTGCACCCAGGTATGTCTCTCCACAGTCGATATCCGCGGCTTGCGCTTTGGTGGTAATTGCTAGTGTGGTATGAGGCACATGCATGGGCCTCTTTAGCTTCCTGCAGGGACCTGTGCTAATGCTTTGCATTTTGATATTCAAAAATCTTTCAGCGACACTGCTGATCATTTTTTGTTGTTGTTGGAAGTTACTGTGGAAAAAATGGACCCCCATCGTAACATAAACTGTGAGCTGCTGACAATGGTTACTGAGCAACCAGTTGGAAGCAAAGGTCTCATCATGAAGCCAAAGCTTGGCAAATGTCTGCTGCACGCTGTCTTTCATATTGCGGCCACACACTGTGCATCACACAATTAGGCTCTTCCTTTTGTCCAACGCTCTCTTTAATAATTTTGCGCATGCTGCTGTCAGCGGCATCTACGGTGCATTTTCTGGTAGTAGATATTTGCTTACCGAGTTCTATTAAGCACTGAGGTTTTTTTCACCGCCGATCTCAAGTGAGTCGTTCCCACGCTTCATTCTCTACCCATGTGGCGTTAACCAACAGGATGAGTTTCTAGACGTTTCTAATTTGTGTGCTGCTTTGTTTACCACAGGCTTCTCTTTGCTCAACTGAACGATATGCCAGTCATATTTATCTATGCAGATTAGATTTTTTTCTCCATTATTTGACTTTAAAATGCCAGTGTATTCTATACCGTGGAGATACACTTGATATTGTGTATTTAATGTCAACATTGTTACCAAGTATGAAGATAAGAAACAGTGCTGTTTGTTGAATTAATAATGCAACGTCTACGAGTCGAGTGGTGCAACTAAACACTATAGTTAAAAGACATTAAATGGATGCCGAGGGGCGGCGATTATCTGTTTAAGTGCTACAGATTCTCCACATGTGTAGACCTAGTCTGTCAAGGCTCCCTTAGGTAGACATGGTGGGATTGTGGTGGAGCAAGAGGAGTGCAAGCTGTTAGGAGACAAGGGCTTAAAAGATGGAGTAGCAAGTCAAGTGTTTTGTATTCAGGTGCATTCCTTGCTTAGCTTTGTCTTGCAAGTACTGTGAAACCATGCTGCGCCTGTAATGTGTAAGGGTTTTGTATGTGAGAGCATGCTTTACTTAGCTTTTTCTAGTGAGTAACCTGAAACTGTGTGACACTGCTAATTCATGAACAAGCGCATACTTTGCTCTGCTTTTCATTGCAAACAACTCAACACAAGTCACACACTAATGTTTGCTTATCTGCAGAAAGAACAGACAACATGATCCGCAATACTTTTATATTTCAGTCCAACCAAATGAGTGCATTTTTATAAATGCACTCTTCAATGATTGTTTGTCATTTTATGACACAAGCGAACACAATGATACAACATTAAGACACACATCGGTAAAAACGTTCCAAAGCGGAAATGTGATATAAATTGTGTTTGCACTTTGAGAAAGCTCAGTAACGTTGTTTCTACACAGTGAGAGTTTGGCAATTGCTGCCACGGTTCGAAACAGTACACCCTGGAACATGCGCATTGACTGTCAATAAAATAACTTTCAATAAACAAGCATTTGCAATGCAACAGGTCTCGCATTTACATGAGTTTGAGCTAATGGCATTGTAAATGACAATGTCTTTTATTTATGTTTTGTTTTTTGAAACGTAAATAAAACTCTTTGTCATTTACAATGCCAATAGCTTAAACTCGCGTAAATGCGAAACCTATTGCATTGCAAATGCTTGTTTTACTTGGAATAAAATAAGCAGTTTTTTTCTAAAGAAGCTTCGTTGTCTTGGATTGGATTATTGGGTACTGACTGCACTTTCATGTGACTACCTCATGCAATGTTGCAGTTGAATTTTGGTTCACATAATGTAGTACTAGATTTGAATGTCTTGTCACAGGAAATCCGTGGATTGTGGCACTGCGTCCTCGTGGCAGGAAATCACATCCACAGCCACTGATACTAATACTCTGTATCTTCCTTTACCTGCTAATGCCTCAGCAGATCACCAACAAGTCGACTTAGTGAGTTAAATGCTCAACTGAAATCAACTGGGATGGGCAGCACACTATTCAGAATCCGGGCAAGCCTGACCCATCCAGGCATCCTTGCAGTGTAAACCCAAGAAAAAACAGTAACAGCAACAACTAATATTGGTAGAAGTGAAAGAGGGCGGGATCTCTGGCGACTTGCCGGGAAGCTTTTTTCATGTATTTATTTTTATTAGGGAAGTGGGGAGCCCATCGCCGGGGGCCTGGGTATTTTTTTTAATATGGGGAGGGGACGTGCAGACACCCTCTAGGGCAGATTTCGGCCCTGGGGTTCCTATCGCCCGGGGACCACACGGATGAATGAAGGAATGTCTGAGTGGTGGTGTCACTCATTCATTTAATATTCTCTGTCAGTATGCTTGCTTTAGCTTTTCACTCCTGCCTTTCAGAAAAATAGAACGACTCAAAAGAAAATAATGCAACAAAGCAGGAATCCATCTGCACCTTATTTACTTTTAAAATAGGCTGCTGGCTTACATAGTGATGCATGTGCAGATGAACATTCTGGTAACTGCCATGCCAATGTCTGCTTTCTGAGCTATCAGTGCAAACCACAGTCAAGCCATGTGACTGACTCACTACTGGAATGTCAGTGCTCGATTCAGATCTTTAAACAAGCATTTACAATGCAATAGTCTCGCCTTTGCAAAAGTTAGAGCTATTGGCATTGTAATTTGCAACATTTTTATTTATGTGTTGATTTTGAAAATAGATAAATAAATGGCATTGTCATTTACAATGCCAATAGCTTAATCTCTCGCAAATGCGAGACCTATTGCATTTGCACCCACACAGAGCAACACACAGAGCCACATGCACCCACACACAGACAGAACCACACACACACAGACAGAACCATACACACAGACAGAACCACACACACACAGAACCCCCCACACACAGACAGACCCCCACACACAGACAGAACCCCACACACACACACAGACAGAACCCCCCACATACACAGACAGAACCCCACACACACAGACAGAACCCCACACACCTTCAACCCTGTCTCCTCTCTGTGCCAGAGCATGCTGATGAGGTGCTGACAGGCAGGTGCATGGCCTACGGGTGAGAGAGGGGGTGCAGAGGACTGCAGGGGGCGCTGAGGGCCTTAGTGTCCTGGAGATGATGGATTCCAGGCCCTTTTGTGCAATTACTGAAGGAGAGCCCAATGAGAGTCCGAGTGCCATGGATGCTTATAACTTGCGTTGTGTGTGTGTTTTTTAAGATTATTTCGAGAGATTTGGTTTTTGCTTATAGGATTGTATAGTGAAAGTCTCAGCCACAACAGGCAGTGGAGATTGAAAACTTTCTACATGACAAAGATTCAGGTGGAAAAAAGGCAGATAGTGAGAATGCTTAACCCGATACAGGCGCAGGATACATAAGAAACCAAATAAAACCTTGATGTTCGCGGCATAGGCTAAAAGCTGGTTTTGCTAATCTCTGAGATCCGAGGGCTGACATATATAAACATCCTAACACTGGGGATCAGAGAAAGTGCACATCAAGGGGGCTTCCCAAAACAAGTTACTTGTGCTCCGAGAGGGTGAGGGGGCTAAAGCGAAGAGAGGCTCCCTGAGCGACGTGTGCTCCGAGGAGGTGGCGGGGGGGGGGGACACGTTGAAGCAAGGAGACCTCAGTGTGCAGGGTAGTGCCTGCAGAATTTCTTATCGTTCGGGGTGGGGGGGCGGCATCTGTTTCTAATTAGCATGGCTGTGCTAAGGCATTAAGGGCAGTGCTGCTCTCTGAAAGAGGTGCTCTGAGTCTCCAGTGCGTGATTGAGCCTTACTGCCAGTGGGAGTGGGAGGGGTCCTCTCTAGTGAGAAACGCATGAATACTTATGCGGAAGCACTTGGACGGGACCTCGGATCTAGCTGCCGGTAGACCAAACAAGCTCTGCATTTCCTCAGCCTTACATTGGTTTAGCAAAACAATGTATTGTGTAGCTAAGCAGACATTGGCCTTCCATAGCACTGTGCAGTTACCGGACACCCCAATCCCAGGTAGAATGAATTAATAAGTCACAGCAACATAAAGAGAGCATCTTCAAGAACCACCTCCTGATATTTAGGCAGTTTTTCTACAGCCCCATGTTACCTTACGATCTCCACGGAGTTCTTATGTCTATTTCAAGCAATCCATAATAAATAAAGCAATGCACTGCCTGGTTCGCAGAAGTGTTGCCGCACATCACCCGACTGCTCTACTACGAGTTTACAGTAAATAAACATGTAGGCTCGTTTGAGGGACAGTCTCCAAAAGTGGTAACAATGCAATAATCTCGTCATTGTTAAAGTTAGAGCTATTGGCATTGCTCATGACATTATTTTTATTTATGTTTTTGTTTTTAAAACATAAATAAATGGCATTGTCATTTACAATGGCAATAGCTTAATCGCTCGCAAATGCGAGACCTATTGCATTTGCACCCACACAGAGCCACACACACAAAGCCACCCACACACACATACAGAGCCACCCACACAGAGTCATTCACATAGAGCCACCCACACACACACAGAGCCACCCACACACACATACAGAGCCACACATACAGAGCCACACATACAGAGCCACACATACAGAGCCACCCACACAGAGCCACACACACAAAGCCACCCACACACACATACAGAGTCACCCACACAGAGCCACCCACACAGAGTCATTCACATAGAGCCATCCACACACACACAGAGCCACCCACACACACACACACACAGCCACCCACACACAGAGCCACCCACACATAGAGCCACCTACAAAACAAGCATTTGCAATGCAATAGGGCTCGCATTAGTAAAGTTAGAGGTATTAGTATTGTAAATGACACATTTTTTATTTATGTTTTTCTTTTGAAAATAGCGAAATTAATAACTTTGTCATTTACAATGCCAATAGTGTTAACTTTTGCAAACGTGACACCTATAGCATTTGTAATGCAATATGTGTTGTATTTACATGACTTAGATGTATTAATATTAAAAATAACAATGGGTTGTATATTTTTCAATATTTAATACTTAAATAACAGTTATTGTAATTTATAATGGCAATAGCTTAAACTTTTGCAAATAACTTTTTGGAAGATTATGTTTAGTGTATTTTATTGTGATGAAAATCCAAGAACAGAAGTGCAATATTAACATTTTTTAGTGACATTTGTAATAAAGTTTGAAACATTGAGAGAACATATTTGAATCAGTTGTTGTTGAATGGTTGCACAGATTGATGCTGTGGTGGGTCCTGTTGCCATGAGGTGACTAAGCGCACTGCACTTGTCCCTTTACCGCTGCGGAGTGGAGGCCTACCGATCAACGCCCTGGTCTGCGCTCCCTTATGGCCGGAATGAGCGCTACCCCTCCGGGCCTTGAGCGCTGTCCCGATGCCTCGCCCCCCCCCCTTGCACGATGGAGGCTGCCCGTGGGTGCTTGCAACCACCAACCCACACACACCAGACAGCGCTTCTGATTTGCTGTGTAACGCAAGCGCCAACCAAGGGGTTCCGAAGCTGGGGCGTGGAAACACATCCTCACAACTCATCCCCCTGTACCATACGGGGATAGCCATCGCTGCAAGTAGGCGCTCCACTGGAGATCAAACCGCGGCCTAAGTGGTGCCTAGTATGTCTCAGTGATATGCTGCCCTAACTATCCCGCTGATTGTGCCGCCGTCACAGGGAAGGGGACCTTTCGCTGTGACTGGCCTAAGGAACCTGCCTATGAACAGCTGGCGGCAGGACAAATGATCTGGCGCTGACGCAGGTACAGTAATGCGCAGCGACAAGGGGCGGAAGGCAGTGTAATTCAGCTGCCACGAATCGTGTCAATGTTCTATGTTCCCGTTGACACTGAAATTGAGCAGCTCTACCTTTGTCGTGACTGCCACCCAAACACTATGGATAAGCTACCGACTGTGGAACTGAATGGAGAGCGTGTGCTGGGTGTCCCAGGATGCGGCGGTGCCCCCTAGTGGGCATAACACCGCTAGACTCATTCCCACAAGTCAGGACGGACTATGTAAATGGTTTATAGCTGCATAAGGAAGCAGCTGCTAAGGCTTGTGTATTGTCAAAGGAACCTATGGGACCCAGGCCCCAAAGAAGGATCGCAGCGTCAGTGTGTTGGAGGAGACAAGCCTCTAATCTCACGGCTACGTAGTTTACCTGGGAGACCGGCGGTGGGATTCACGGCCGGATGGTGTGGAACCGGACTGCCCCGTTACCTATCCGGTTGGGAGCACTGGTGAAGTCTGCCTGTGAGCCGCACCCTCCAAAACAGCGGGGTTGGGGGGTGTCTGCCTGTTTACTTTGATGCTTGCTCCAGGGCCCTGAGCATGGCGTCAATTCTATTCTTCAATCTGCACACCCTGATGAACCTACATGAAGTGCGTATTTTTATGTCCAAGCTCTCTCTGATGAATCGACCAGCCAAATTACCAGATATACGTACAACCTATGCACGGGCTATTTCATGGTTTCCGAGAATGGGCACTAAGGGCCTGTGTAACCAGGTGGGAGGCCCCTGTCATTTGGTGTATGTAACACATCTGAGCACCATCTACATCCTGACTTACGATCCTGCAGGCACTAGGGTGCTGCTTCTCAAGCCCCTTATTACTTTTTGCTGGTGATCTTCTCTGCGTGGAGTATAGGAGCCTCCGGGCCTTTCCTACGTGAACAGGAATGCTGGTCCCGACCAGGGCTTTCACTGTCCCCCACATTCCCCATGAGAAAAGCCCAGCGCACATGAGCACCCCCCGGAAGCCAACCAACAACCGCTCGCCCTATGGACAACAACGCCCCCTCCAGGGATCTGCTCAGGACCCAGGGGACCACGGACAGGCACTAGGCCCACCAACCCAGCAGGCATGAACAAAGGTCCCCCAACCCGGCGCAACCACCCCTGGCTGAAAGCTATGTCCCCATATGACCGTGTCCCTGCCGCAGCGGGCCATTGGTTGGGCGGCAGGCCAGCGACCCCCGCGCCACCACTGCTGCCCCCTCTGAACACCTGGCATGACATACTGACGTCACCGGCAGGGCCACCCTGTCACCTCGTGTTGCCTCCCTGGGCCCGCACGACATGTACGTGCCCAAGCACATGGCTCACTCCAGGCCAGAGCGTAGGGCGAGTGACTCAAAGCCCCATACCCGTGGACTGGGACGCGACGAACGTTAACAACCCTGCGCCTCCCCATGGGGTTAGGTGCCTTATGCTGCTTTCTGGCACTGGCACCCGTTGCTTAAACCTGGACGCCCCCGCAGTCCCTGTTCGGAGGAGTACTCCTCCGAACTTATGCCAAGTGCTCGTGTGACGACCTCCTCGTTCTATTAGGGTCACGGAGTGGCCGCACCACCCCCATCTGGAATTGACGCTGAGAGGCTGCTACTTAACCCCCAGATCATCCCAAGGCAATTATGCAACGATTACGGGCCAAGGCCGCTGGCGGCCGGCAGTGGTCACAAAGCCCACACCAACCCCACCATAGCTGCCCGCGCCATGGCCCCTGTCCCTGGGGCGGTGCACCATTGCAGATGGGGCTACGGCGCGCTCCCCATGACTGATGTCGCGTGGCAGTGCCAGCAGCTGCAATCACTGCGGCCTAGCAGCGGACGGTTAACCCCGACCCCTCCCCCTCCCCTCAGGCAGCTCTCGAGCGTGGCTCGGCCGCCCTGTACCGTGTACACCCATCTAGAGCCACTGGGCGGGAGGGGGATGCATGGATGCACTCACCGTGCAACTCGGATTGGCACAACATTGTGTTCCGATAGTTGCCCAAGACCCCATCACAATAGGCCCACCGCACTCGGCCCCTCCAATGGCAGTTCTGCCATGACCCCAGCACTGCCTGTGTCTAACCCCGCAGCGGGGACGGGGGGGCTGGATCGGAATCACCGCAGGTGAACGACGGTGCAAGGCAGGCCCTCGGTGAGAAGTAGTGTGGGTGAAGCCACGCGGAGCCATTTGGCCCGAGACTCCGACCCCCCTCCCGGACAGCCAGCATTACGACCTGCACGCAATCGGGCGGCACACTGCTAAACACAGATTTTTAGCGTAAGTTTGTTAAAGCCACTCCCTTAATTACACTGACCACGACCATTTGAGAGACCCCCCCCCCAGTTTTTTCATCCCACTTAAAGCCCTGGCCTTAGGAAGGATTTATCAACAACTCACTGATTGATCTGCCTCTTCGTAGATTTCCACGTCTGTCAGCAGTACGAATGTGTCAACCTAAACAAAAGCTGGGCAACGAGCCTAAAGTAATTAGGGAGCTTTTGGGATCCAGGAATGCATATTATTTCGAAAAATGCACTATGGTCTGACGAATTCCCTAAATTCGCCCCCCATACCTAGTACTGAAGCCCCGCTCAATTTGTAGCCCGCAGCCACACAGCAGTCTCCGGGGTGGTCATTTGAAAAAGATCAGGGGGCATTTGTATCCGTCTGCACCTGTCTTGCTGCAGAGCTCCGGCAGCCGAGTCTCGTGAAGCGTTGCCGCTCAGCCAGGCTTTCTTCCAGGGCCTGAAACCAAACCTGCTTTTCTGAATACAAGGCCCGCATCGTTATCGGGATTTGTGAGAGAAATGAGGTGCCTCCTGAGACCTCTTCGAGTTTTGGGTTAGGGCTTATGATAATTAAATAGAGCGTGTCGGGGAGCCCCCAGCTTCACTGAAGGCAGCACATTGAGCAACCTCTCGGTGACAGCGGGAGGGGGGGCGGGAACAGACACACGGACAGCGGGGGGGGGGCAGGAACAGACACACGGACATGCCGAGGGGGGGCGGGAACAGTCACACGGAGAGCGAGGGGGGGGACAGCGGGAGGGGGGCAGGATACAACAACAACGGACGGGGACGAAGTTGGCAATGACGAAAAACATCCGTGAAAAAATAAATAAATAAATAAACGCCCACCGCCGCATGACGTACGAAAAGGGGTGGGATGAGTAAAAATCGCCGGAATGCCCACGAATCTGCTCCGGCAATGACGGACAGATCTATCTTGCAATGGCTAGCCTCCATTTATGGAGATAGCCAATGGAAGAGCAGGCGGGACAAAGCCCCCGTACTGTTGTAACATAAGATTTCGCCTGTGCGAACGCTGCTGCGCAGCAGACGCCAGGCGAAACCTAAAAATGTGCCTTGGGTGACCTCTTGATGTCGCAGTAGTGGGACATCAGTGTACATAGCAGGTCTGGATATATCTGTATTATGAGAGCCCTAGTTATGTGTTAGTGCATCACTGAAATGAAAATGGAGGGTACGTTGATAGCCCCATGGCTGTCCCAATAGTGGCCATGCAGTGCATGGTGCAGTTCAATACAGAGGTGAAGTTTTGATAGCCATTTGAATACCTCACTACCAATTTATCAGAAAAATCAGAGTGGTACAGTGAAAGCGCAGAAGATGCCAGTACTGAGATACCTGTCCAAAAACAGGTGATTGATGAGAGAGCAGTGGATGCTTCATTAATGGAAAATCAGTGCACAGTGAAGATCAGACTAGAGGTGGTGGAGGAGGGTGACAAGTCACAGATTTCCTTTTAGAAATTAAATGCAGATGTTTGTAGCACATAGTTGCTGATTTAACTTCCTGAAGTACTGACCTTCGGTAGATGGTAGGGGGAGAGGTGGATAGCAGAGGCTGCTTGTGCAAGGTGAAGGAGCCCTTTAGGTGAAGCCCATCCTTTTGTCTTTCTTCATCACAGCCATATGCAGAAACCTCTCACCTCATTGTGTGTGCTCAGGACTGGAAACTACTCTGCTGTGAGGGGCATCCATACACAAAGCCTGTGTCTGGAGTGCAGCCATGAATGGACATGGGGGGGCGGTAGGGTAGGGGTGGGGGTTCATTTTGTCAGTTATAAATTAGCGTTTCTGGTTGCAGGACAAAGAGGGGAACACAGCACACAGTTAAGTAAGGAGTTAATAAAGGGATTCAAAAAGCAATAACCTGTGGAATAAAATGCTGAAAAGCTACATCCTTGCCTGGTGCAAAAGTATACAAATATGTATTAACATGAGTTAGAGCACAAGAAGTAAATGAACACAAAAACAACCTGCACAAGGAATGGTGCTACTTAGATCCTGGTAAGCAGAATTAAATTCCTTGTCTCCTAATCAATCCTCTGTTCTAGCTTTGTACTCTGATGATCTGATATGGGTTGCACGTGGGATAAAATATGGCATACCCTGTTAAAATCACGTTCTTGTTATGGAATGCAGTTTTCGAATCTGGCAAAACATAAAAATATACCACAAATAAAGTGTAAGGAGTTAAAACCTAATTATTTACGTAAAAACAAAACTCTGTTTACATAAAGGAAACAACCATTAATGTATTGGCAGTTAGTTCAGCATGAAATCGCAGAGGTTTGTAGATTTTTCGTCCACGAATGTACTTTTGCGAACAAATAATTTACAATGGATGGCTGGGGCAAGAAAAAAAGAAAACCGCGCCTACCACTAACACCAACAGTTATTGAGTTTCAAGTTAAGTCAAAAATGGAGACCGGTGCACGAGAAGAGGTGCGCCAAAGACCCTCTATCACAGATGCAATCCCCGATCAAAAGCCAAATAGTATTACTCAGCACTCTGTACATACATATAGTATCAATATGCAATACATTACATTTCCACATATATATCGACGTTGTGTTGTTCAGTCCTCCGTATTTATTCACAATTGGTATAATTAAAGATGGGCCATGATACAAATTGTATCCAATACTTTATTAGTTCCCTCTTCATATAAAAACAATTTGATTGTAGCCACAATGAACATCGGTCAAGAAACCAGACATGTTTCATTCTCTTTGAACTTCTTCAGGGCTCTTTGGTTCGTAGTATGATCATTCATATTCACACAGGTATTTTTCATGTTGTTTTTTGCATGCATGTCAATCAGTTTTATAATTTGATCCCATAGTACAGGTGCAAGAAACACTTCAGGCAGCCTGCTCTCAGCTCATAACATCACACATGAGACCGCAAATTATATATTCAGTGATATCACTGTTGATATCCAATACGATCGATTGATTCTCACAAGGCCCTGGCACTACAATTGAGAGAGTCTGGACACTTTTTAAGATTAGATCTACGATTTAATGTTTCATAAACTTGCTTTCTTTAAGTAGAATTAAACAAACTGTGTAAACACTAATTATGTATGTATAAATGTTATTTATAATTCAAGTAGCCCACTTCTGCACAGGCTGATGCCCTCGATAAAATGTTAGAAGCCCACACGAGTACTCCTGCGCAGTCACGTTTATGAGTAGGGGAAAACATTTGTAAACTATTATAAAATGACATACCATTCCTTTTTTAATTTCTCATCATTAAGGAACACTTTATCAAGGCTTTAAACCATGAAGCTGATCACATGCTAATATTTTATGATGGAAAGATGCAAGTGTTTGCATGTTTCCTTAATCAGAACCTCTACTACACATGCATAGTCATCTGAAATGATCATGTAGCCCTCCTCTGAAGAAACCCCATGTGATACACACACGATGTAACCAACTGCAAAGCTTTCTAAATAAAAAATAACTTCTTGTTAGGTCTGGTATAAATATTATTAGTTGCCTTGCAGTGCTCCTGCAAACTATACCTTCAGCACTACCTCAAACCTCTCAGAAATGTTAAAGCCCTCATTCCAGATCCATACTTTAAATCCGTAGCATCGCTATGATTGACTCTGGGAATGCATTGCTCACGAGAAACTCTAAAACTCATTTAAATCCAATAAAAGCTACTCTCTATGACGCAGCAAGACTGGGCTCAAGAGTAAGAGGTTTTGATCATACCACCCTTGTGTTGATTTCTCTCAACAGACGTGATAGAAACCAGAAGCCTTTTTAAAGTAGCTTGCATCACCACAAATCACTGCATCCTGATACCCTGAAATACCTGGCTCATAAACTAGTCGTATTAGGGGGTCTTAGAAGTGCAGAATTCCTTCTCCTGAAACCACCCAGATTCAAGAAAGAACTGTCTCCAGGCCCTTCTCCGGGTGTGATCACGGGAAACATCCTTTAACACGCGGATTTTACTCCGCGTGGCTTTTAGAACGCGTCCGTTACAACGCAAGTCGTAACCACGACTTGCGCTGGAGGGCGCTACAGGATTAAGAATAGTATATTTACTATTCCAACACCTTCCCTAGTGTCCACGGGGACTGGTGTTAGGAAAGTAAATTATACTATTCTAAATCCGCGCCCCCAACGCAAATCGTTGTAACGACTTGTGTTGTAAGGGACGCGTTGTAAAGGAACGCGTTGTGACGGTACGCGTCGCACCGTCATACATCCATGATCACAGAGTCTGGAAAAACACACTGGTCCTTTGTTCAAAACCTTTAGGAAGAAATTTAAACTACTATTATCAAACTAATCTTTTCTTCTTTTTGCTGCTCTGTGAAGAAGTAGAAGGTTTTCTGATCTCTTATGGATACCTTTTGCTTGTCCACTTGCTGCCATATATTTCCTGAGTTGACTCTAAAGCTCTGTGAAACACTTGGGACAGGATTGCATAATATAAAACTGCAAATAAATAAATACATATATTAACTTAAAATCCTTGTGTTATTGGTCAGCAACTAAAAAGCATTATAAAACAATAAATATAATTTTATTAAAATGTATTTGACGGATCATTATGGTAGCAATCAAAAATCTAAAAGTCTCTTAACTTTCCTAGATATAATTAGCTAAGCAACATCACATCCCAAATGCACTGCTCATAACTAGTAAAATACCTATGTGAAATATGGATGACTTAATAAATCAATGAGCGCTGAAGAAGTTCAAAGAGAATGTAACACATTGGCTTTATAGATACTAAATAACATCTGTGTCTTGAAATGGACTATTGAAGAGGGAGCATGAGTCTCACAAGTTGTTCAATGGCGCTGTTCAGCAGTGTGGAAAAGAAGATCACCAAGAGTTCTAGCTGCTATAACCAGGACTACCCACCAAGGTCCGCTAGTCTCCCTGCTGAGTGAGAGGCCATCACCAAGGAAGTCTAGATGCTTTCCCTGAGCCTGGAGCATCAGCTGACTACCTACCTGCCAAGACCAGTGGATGCAGTGAGGAGGAGAAGAGTGCCTTGAAGAACCGAGCACCCTCTCGGGATTCTGTAGAGCGGATGCTGATGAGCGAAGTGTGAGATGAACGGTCTGGCCAGGACTGTTGCAAGAGTGCAGACCACGAGCTCCCTCTCATCAAAGTCAACCATCCCTGTATGCAGGGTTGGAGTCAATGTAAAGATTGGGCTGTCAAGCTCGCGAGCGTAATGGTCGCCTTTTAGCTCGGCTCCCGCAGCCCTCCGGCCTGATCATGTATCCTGTATAATATCCTGTCCGGAGACGACACGTTATCGGAGAATCGTAAACGGAACACCTCGCTTGTACTCACCATTTGGTCCGGAGGTTTCGACGTGCAGCGGCTCCGAAGTTATGCCCTCCGTAAGACCGGGGCCTCCGTGGAACCTAGACCGGGACCTAGCCTGTGGGATCCGACGACTGTCGGCCCCGGTCGAGAGAGTGAACCAATGATGAGAGCCGTTGTGCGAAAATCCCGGCAATCCTGATCCGGGCCTGCCCTGGTGACCGCGCGGCTGATGTGGGTGAGATGCACCGGGGACTGATTCTGTGAAGCGGCCCTCCCCCCGCCGCTGCTTTGTCCGGCGGACCTGGACCTCTGCGCCCGGACTCTGCTTGTTGGGGGCGCCGGTGCTGGTGTAGGCGGAGACCCGCATTGGGCGGACATCCTTTCGGCACCAGGGCTGCCATTGCTGGGAACCCCCCGGAGCTCTGTGAAGTCCTACATTTTCAAACTGTTTTTTGGGGGTCGCGGAGGGCGGCGACTGGGCTGACTTCGCGAAATGGCGGCCAACCCTCTGAAACGTGAATCACCTTGTGGCGGCGGGCTTGGGTTGCTTAATTGCGCGGGGGTCCGGTCTGGTGAGCGTGAGCTTACGGTCAGAGATATCCTGGAAGCTCTGAGATCCCTGCGCGCATCCCTGACCCCCGATGTCCCTGTGAGTCCGCCACGATCTGCCGCCATTTTGAGCAGCCGTTTCTTCTTGCCGCCCTCTTGTTTCAGTGACTCCATTGCCTCGCCCCCCTTGATTGCTGCAAGTGTTGCTGCCGCTGATCGAAGATCATTTTGTGTGCCGGTGACTTTGGAGCTCCCTGTTTTTCGAGGTTCTGACCCCGGGGACTTGGACGCTGTGCCGCGGCCCTGTTCGGCTCCGATGCCTAGGAATATTGGTGGACTGCCGCCTGCACCTGCTCCGATGGCTTCGCCATTGTCTATTACAGAGACCCCCTCGCCTTCCCAAGCGGCGAAACTGAACTCCTGTTCTTCATCACCCGTGCTGCGCTTGCGGATGCATTTAAACTCTCTGCTCAGACTTTTGCTCACTTGCGGACCGATTTACCCCCCATGTCTACATAGTACTCAACATTTTTTTCGATTGTGTGCTGGTCTTGTGTTGAGTATTTCATTTTACACTGTCATGTGGTGGGTAGGATTTGTGGTTCGGAAGGGATGGGGGTGATATGCACGACTCCTGGTTGATTATTGGTATACGACTTAGTGGCGCAGTTGTTTGTACCCATAGAGCGGTGGGGGGTCTCCTCCTCTGTAAGTTTTATGGCGCTTGATGGGGTGTCGTCCTGGTCTGTTTTTGCTGCGATTGTCTGGTTGGGCGGAGGGCGGCGGCCGATCATATTGATTTCTGTTCTTATGCTCCTCCCTCCTGTTTTCTTTATTTCTGTTTTTGTTTTGTTTTTTGTCTCGTTCTTCTCTCTTTCTTTCTTGCTATATTTCGGGTTCTGGTTTAGAGCGACAGGCACGCTGTCTGAAGGGTAGGCCATAGCCTTCTACAGGGGTGCAGGGTGGGCTGGGTGGGTTGGGCTTTATTTGTTGTTTGTCTTATGGTTCTATGGCCCTTTTGTATCTCTTTATAGTAACGCCGCGTCTGTCCCTACCTCCCGTGGTGTGTCCGGGGTGGGGTGTGTGGCGTCGTTAACCCTCCTTTTATGGTTCGGTTGCTTTTCTTCTCGATTGCTGTACCCTCACTGGTGCTGATACTCTTGTTTTCTCCTGCACTCCCGCCACGGGACGCCTGTGTCGGCGTGTCTTTTTCTTTCGTTTTTGTATTTCATTTCTTTTTCTCATTGTTTCGCCTTGTCCTCCTCCCCTCCCCCTCTTTCCCCCCTCTTCCCCCTCTTTCCTTGCCCCCGCCCCCCTCCCTCCTTTTTCCTAGAGGTCACTATGACGGGTTAGTTTTGATGTAATGTTTCTCCGATCCCTCTGTTTTGGCTTAGCTGTGGTTTGGGTGGTGGGCATGTAACGATGATAATGCTCAAGTGTTGATTATGTCTATATTATCCCGATCTTCATGTGTGAATTGTGTTGCCTCTCCTGTATTGCGGCCCCAAACCCCCTTATTGTCGCTGAGGCTGGTTCTGGGACTTCGGACGTCTCTATATTGAAAGTGAGCCTGTCGTACGCCTTATCCCCATATTATAAAATTAACCTTTTTTGCTCCTGTGTCTTGGCCCTCTG
Organism: Lissotriton helveticus; assembly: GCF_964261635.1. Taxonomy (NCBI): domain Eukaryota; kingdom Metazoa; phylum Chordata; class Amphibia; order Caudata; family Salamandridae; genus Lissotriton; species Lissotriton helveticus. The sequence goes on along the minus strand of NC_136059.1, from coordinate 1,789,413,297 downwards.
GTTCCTAGGTATATTCTCCCCTTTTTACGATTGTATTGCCTATGCTTCTTGCTGATTGACTCTGTAATGTTTGCCTTGGAACCTTTGATTGCTTTACGTATTGAGGCCGGCCGACTTGGTTGTAGGCCTAGACTTGTATATCCTTTTGACGCTAATAAAGATTTAAAAAAAAAAATAAAAAAAAAAAAAAGATTGGGCTGTCGCCCTTGCTGTGTGAATTTAGCGACTCCAGTATGCCAGTTGGGACCACTGTGAAGTATAGGGCTATTACCCAGGAAGAGCATGCCAAGAGGATCCCCACCAGAGGATCAACCACAAAGAACCTGCCCTAGACACCAGTGCCCCTGGTAACACTTACTGACAGCTGAGGAAGCCGCACAGATGATCAACACAGATACGGGCCGTCCAGAGACTATAGTGCTCCCAACGCATCAATGGGAAAAGGCTTTGAAAGGTTGTGGTCCTCAGGCATCGAGAAGCCAGAGCCTGCTAAGACACGCCATGGTCCTAGTGCACTAACTGGTTGCTATTGGTTTGGGTAAGACTGAACTAGACTGTCAGGCCTCCCTGGGACATTCACAAATTTAGCACATAGCGCTGCTGAAGTTTACGCGTAAGACCAGAACAAGACTTTGTCACATGATGACTAGCTTGGACCACATCTGAAAGCCAGCTCCATTAGAAAATGGTGAACAACCACTCCTTCCACAGTCCACCTTCCAACAGCTCTACTTTGGTTGGAATTTCTACAGAGTATCAGAATGGCTAGACATGGGGAAGGGAAATTCGGGTGGGTACTGCTGGGAAGGAGACCTGCAAGAAAACAGTTACACAAAAGATTTCAACAATACGATAACTGCACTCTTTCTAAAAACACTAGTGTCAGCGGAACACACCTATGGCACTGCTAATAACATGATCCATTGAACCATTGTCATGAACAGTTATGAATGCCAGCATTACACACCACTCATTTATCAACAAGACAACTGACAAATGCCAAAGAATATCGAACATGTTACAGTTTTGATAGCGAACCACACTACTTGTGGTACATCACACATGATTTTCTCTATAAAGGTCTGCACCTTTCTCAAAATCGAGTAATATTTTCCAGTATTTATTGACTCAGTTCTTAAATTGGGGATTACTCCATCCCCTTAAAACAGTCACTGAGGATATGTTCAAGCAAATGTGAGCTCTTTTTTCAAAATAACCAAGTATCCCAATACAACCTCCCTCAAATTCGGGTCCTAAATGTCCCACTAGCAGAGGAAGAGATTAAGTTCTATAAGCTGTAGTGCAGTGTTCAGAAGAGGCGGTGTAGTTACTCAGCCGTATGATGTCCAGATTCTGCTGTTGTCAGCAAACGTACACCAGCAAGACGCCGCTCTCTATGGATTCATTCACCTTGGCACCATCCACAAAAGCTCTGTCAATAATACTGAAGATGCGCCCTGTATTTCTAGAGGATGTTCCCAATATGGCCACCAAGAGTTCACAAAGCATCATGCAAGCTCGAGGACGGCGATCATCTTTGACTAGACTTTCAATTAGCAGCGATCTTTGACTACTCATTTGGATGGCAGCCATCTTTGCCTGGTCATTCGGATGAAAATAGATGTTAAGTCTTCCAGTTGCATGGCTGAGACTGGGTAACATCTAGTAGTGGTGACTGCCCACCTCAGTGACTAGCAGTTTTGTTAGGGGTCTTGCACAGGTTTTATTTTGATAGCTGTTGCTGATACCTGTATCGAGCATGTTTGTAAGTTCATCTAATGTGTTCATGTAAAGAGAAAAAATAAATACATAGATTGTGACACTTTTTCCTTGTGTCCTTTGGCAGTAGAGGGTTTCTAAGCAGTATCTCTGGTGGATAATATTTACTATTGATGCTTTATGGCTTAAGGCTATTCCATTCTGTTAGACCCTTCGTTTTTGAGTTCGCTGGGGCGCATCGAAGCTAGTCAGAATCCACCGTTAAAAACAGGATGAGTACAATACACTCAACAGATAACCTGTGCTCACCCTCCGGTAGCTTGGCACCTATCAGACAGGTTTATCCTCAGAGCTTGAGTGTAAAGTGTTGGCACAACCCCACCCTCGTAAAACACACTGCGTACTGCACAAAAAAACTCTACACTGTATGTATAAAACACTTGCCTTTGTAATGCACACAAACACTGAAATCAAAATGAAACACACATTGTATATACACTTTACAGTTATATGCAATTGTCGAAATTTCCCATTAGCAGAAAGGTCAAAAAGTCATTCAACTGCACCAGCCAACGATACATGCTGCTCCTGCTGGCACACAGTTGACTAGACAGCTGGAACCACCTAACACAGAAAGAAACAGTTACTTAGTTTCCTCCATCTGGATCAGGCCTACAGGTGCCTGGCGGAACCTGTACAAGTGTGGGATCGCTATCCTCCCCCAGTAGACAAAATGTTGTGACCCAGGAAGTTGGCACCCTTCCAAGTCTGGAGCAGTATTTCCCCCTCAAGTGGAGGTGTGACCTGCCGTAGCCCCCGACAGTCAGCTGTAGGTGCCCACAAGTCACATGAAACCCCTCGGGTCTCGTCAAGGTGTTCTCTACCACAAAGCACCTTGTGACGCGGTCCAGGGAGAGGGAGCCCCTGCCATCGCTGCCAATGGCAGAACCAACACAACTGCTAACTATTACACTCATAAAAGTATGGCAAATCAGAATATTCCAAGGTCCCAAAGCTATAAAAAAAAAGTAACTTGGGTCAAACAGCTGCTACTGTGCTCATCTACAAATTACACAAACAGTGCTTCCATGGTGCAGATTGATATAAGTGGCGGTGTTGACAATTAAATGCCAGTGCTGAGCACCGGGAACTACCGGCACAAATTAAGCACTGGTTATACCCACATTGGCCTTTGAAGATACAATAATTTCAAAAGGCCACTTTTGAAATGCACAGGCCCTCTCTAAATTATGTCCTGTCTGTCATGGTGCAGAGTAGAAATATCGCCGCAAAAATATCGTGGAGAAGAAATATCGAGAACAAAAATATAGTTGACAAGAATATCGACTGACAGGTAAGTAATATCGATTACATAAATATCTTTGTAATAAATAAAGTTTACAAAAATATAGTTTACAAAAATATCGATTTATTAATAATTTTATGTATTTTAGTGTTTTAATGTGAATTGTTTGTTATTTTATTATATATTTTAGAGTTTTACTAGTTAATAATTTATTTTAAGTTTAATTCTGCGTTTTTAGTTCCGTAGCGGGTTTTTGTGTATATAGGGGAACAGGGTGGGAAGTAATTTAATTTTATAAAATGTATTGAATAATTAATGTGTTAATTGATTAATTAATAATAGTTTAATAATTAGTTGTTACTTAATTTCAATTAGTCAATTAATAAATAATGAGGTTACTTGCTTAATTAATTTTAGCTGTGTGTTGTGGTGTTTATATGTGTAAATTGTGTAAAGGGTGGTAATTAATAACAAAATGTATTGATTAATTATTAAATATTTTAAGTTAATTACTATCAATTAATTAGTAATTATTCATTGTAATTGTGTAATTAATTTTAGGTGTGTGTCTGGTGTTAGTATGTGTAAATGGTGTGAAAGGTGGTAAGTAATAAATTTTTTTATTGATTAATTAATAAATATGAATAAATTAATTTTCCATAATTATTAGTAATTATTCAATTTAATTGTGTAATTAATTGTAGGTGTGTGTTGTGGATTTTATAGTGTTAAATAACGGGTATTTTTTATATTATCTTTGTTAATAATAATATGTTTAAATGTATATATTAATTATGTTAATATTGGAAATTAAATGTAATAAAAATGTTGATGGTTTTATTTTTTATTGTTTTGTGATCCAGCGCTTTCCCTACTGTTGCACTCACTGGAGTGGGAATAGTAAATTTTACCCCTCCGCTATCCAGCGCTTTCTCTACTGTTGCACTCATTGGAGTGGGAATAGTAATTTTTACCCCTCCGCTATCCAGCGCTTTCCCTACTGTTGCTCTCACTGAAGTGGGAATAGTAATTTTTACCTCTCCGCTCTCTAGCGTTTTCCTTACTGTTGCACTCACTGGAGTGGGAATAGTAATTTTTACCCCTACGCTATCCAGCGCTTTCCCGACTGTTGCACTCACTGGAGTGGGAATGGTAATTTTTACCCCTACGCTATCCTGCACTTTCCCTACTGTTGCACTCACTGGAGTGGAAATAGTAATTGTTACCCCTACGCTATCCAGCGCTTTCCCTACTGTTGCACTCACTGGAGTAGGAATAATAAATTTTACCCCTACGCTATCCAGCGCTTTTTCTACTGTTGCACTCACTGGAGTGGGAATAGTAATTTTTACCCCTTCGCTATCCAACGTTTTAACTACTGTTTTTATTTTGTTATTAAATGTATGTATTATTTGTTTTAATAGTTTAATGTGTTAATTAAATATAGAATATTTTATTTTAAATTATTTATATATGTGTTTATTTTATTCTTATATAATTTGAAAAGTTTATAAATTAATTAAAGATAATAGCTAATAAAATGTATTTAAGTAAATATATTTATATGTAAATATTTTTTGTGTTTATATTTAATAAATTACGTTTATTTCTTATAATTAGTTTAAATCTATATTAAACGTAATTTATTTTGATAATAGTAATATTTTTTTATTAATTTATTTTAATTTATGTTATTTTTTAAAGTCAATATTTTTTACATCTATATTTTTTAATCAATATTTTTGAGTCAATATTATTGTACTTACCTGTTTAAGTATAGGAATTCAATATTTTTGTAATCAATATTTTTACATCTATATTTTTTTCAACTATATTTTTGCAATCGTTATTTTAACATGGAACCGTCTGCCAGCCTACCCCAGGAGGTTCGTTCACCATCTTTAGTAGGGCCAAGACTCTGCCCCTTGGAATGCAGGTGCCATTTCTACCCCCACATAACCATCCCAGAAAGGTCCCTCAGAGTCTGAGGTCTGCAGTTTCCCAGGACCCCTAGTTTATGACCTTCTATCAGAAAGGCACAGATGTGGCTGCCCCCCTAACACCCTGTAGTGAATTAGGAGACAGGCTGACAGGCACACAGAGCCACGAGCATTGAAATGCCCACTTTTCCAAAGTGACATTTCCATCACTGTAATGTTGAACCGACTCCTACTACCGGAGAGGATTTACTATTACGAACTAATCAATACCAAACACTGTACTGCCCATAGGAAATAATGCTCGATAGCCTTTCCCCACATCCTCTTATGCTAATCCAATGTGAGAAGCAGGCCGAACATACCACCCAGGGCCAATCATGACCCTTACAGATAACGCATACAAGAAGATGCCCAACCTCTTCCAGACATCGCACCCTGTCACCAGGGAGAACTCCGATATAGCAAGAGACATGCAGAACCTTGTCACATAGCTTTTTAAATGCCAAGCTGAGTAACAGTAACCTGTATTCACAGGCCCACCAGGGCAAACCTCTGGCACATTCAATGAGCTACCTCCGTGGATGGCACAACCAGTGCGGCAGGCCCACGGAGGCGCATTTGAGATACATACCCTGGGTATAGGTCTTAGCCCTTGACATGCGACTTCCAGCTAACTCGAATCGGCCAAACATGTATACATCAATTGCCGGTATATATATGACGAGCACAGCGCTTTGGTACTGCACAGCAGTGTCAAATGCGCTCAAAATCCTAAAGCTATCATCCATAAAAGCAGAAAAACGGGCAGGAGAAAAGCAAAAAGTCAAGGGAAAGAACCCTAGAAAGGGCCATTTCCAACACATTCAATTTGGATAACTGAGTAATTTATTTTGGAAACTTGTGTCTCTAAAGGAGGCAAAAACAACGAGTCAAGATTTACTCCTGGAACTGGTAAAGGGATTAGAAATCAAATAGAGAATGACAGAGTAATCATGTTTGATAAGCTCAACATCCAGCCTAGTTATATCATATAAAATGGCCTGATTTTGAGGAGCAGGTTATTGAATGAAACCCCAAAAATGAAATTCATTCTTCGAATCATAGCTTCCCCATTCACGTAATCACTACTAAACATCTTCTGATGTCTCCACGTGTTGTATCAGGTGTATCCCCAAGAGCAGTGTCCCAGCCTTTACAAAGTGTCAACATCCGCACAATTTCTCTGTGTGCAAAATGTATCCACGTGCGCAATGTGCCTAAAGTTTCTCCCCGAATGCATAGCGCCCTGGAAAGTGATGACGGAAACGCTGGCCACCCTATTGCAGCTTCTAAGGTGCTGTGAATGACTGAGATGTAGGCAATGCACTCACTCTTCCCACAAACCGTTAACGGTTCTCATATTCATCTACCCACGCAACCATACCCATGAACGCTCCAATTATTGCACAAACACTCTGACTTATGAAATGGCCAGACCTATTGGCTTTACCAATGCATTATTTACATCTCACTCATTCTCATCTAAATATCCCAATCCTATCGGGCCCACATTGTTAACCTGTCGCCATCTCGTCCGTGCGTTTCTCACGCTGAGAAAGAGCGGTTTACGAAATAAAAACGGAAGCGTCCTCCAGAGGAACAAATTTAACTCTTCGCCTCAGGCGTTACTATGCAGTCCTGCGACTGATGCAACAGTGTGTCTTTGAAACCGAAACTGCTGCTTGCAAGGCCGAAACACGGGTGGGGGAGGGGAGGGAGCCCTTCTGAAGGATCCTCGGGCAGGCTGTAGAGTGCAGCAGGCAGGAGGAGGAGCCGGGGAAGGGCACAGAATGTGTCTGGGAGGAGCTCTTCTGAGAGACACTGCTGCCCCCACACAGACACCGGGCAGATACATCGTGCGGCGGGAGCAGAGCGGTGGCAGGAGAGCCAGAGGGGCGCGAGGCGAGGTGAGAGCGCGGTGCTACCCACCGGCGGGACTCTGAGGCATGTTTTGACGGGGGTGGTGGCTTCGTTAAAACTCACCCCTGTGAAGCCGCGTTGCCTTCTGGGAGCAGTGCTTCTAGTTACACTCAGCCTCACGTGAAGCCACCCCATACGGGAGGTGTCTGTCTGGGCATTTCCCAGGGTGACAACACCGGTTTTGGAGGGTGTATGGCGTTTTCCATACATAGCTTTTCTGTAATGAGATGGGGGAGGGAGAGAGCTTGTGCGGGGAATTCCCAATCTGACGACACCCTGAGGAGCCCCAGAGCTGAAGGCTGTCAGAGCAGGGGCTACTAGGGGAGGGCGTATGGCGTTACCCATACATAGCTATACTGTAATGAGATAGGGGGAGGGAGAGAGCTTGAGCGGGGAATTCCAAACCTGAAGACACCCTGAGGGGCCCCAGAGCTGATGGCTTGCCGGGGCGGGCTGCTCACTCGGGCTCTGTTGATCTAACTGTTCAGACGCGCCACAGAGGCCGCCAGACTGGACGCGGGTCAGATAGCGCAGCTGGGATATCCGCAGACGTTATCAGCCGGGGCCACACTACTCAAACAGCAGATTCGAGATTAGCCCTTTCTTCTTACTGAAAGCGATTCTGTTATGCGCACAGGTCCCGTGCCAAACATGCCGGGTGAGTCACTTTCTCTCGAAATCAGGTGTGTTAGATGGTTGTAAGTTCCCTAGACATGTTTGAAAAGATGACTGAAATGAACCTGTCAATAATGGGCCAGTTTATCATCGAGTGAGAGGCACTCGTGAATGCCATTTTAAATAGTTGTGGACGTTTTGCATTTTACTTGCCATCTTTTTATAGCACGGATCTAACTAACCCTTTATGCCAGCGGACATTATACCAGAAGGTGATACTTTTGGGAGGTGGATAGTAGTGCACATGGTGTTGCAAGACCAAGGGTACCCGGTATCAAAGGCTGATGAGGAAGGTGGCATTGTATAAAAAGGCTATTTGACATGTATTGGTCTTAAGATAAGACCGCAATAATGTTTACAGGCATACCTACCCTGGTCATAAAAGCAAAGCAGAATCGTACTTGCAACATTGTGATAAGATAAGACGCATACAGTGTAGGGAATAAAACATTGTTTACATTCTTCTCTGTACCAACAGCTTCTCGTCTATAATATACACATCTCGTTCAAGACTATACACAGTTCTAAAAGAAAGGGGGGATTGAAACTATAAAATACAGGAGGTGAGCGCATCTCAGAAAAAATCACCTTGTAGGACATTGTTTCATAATCGTAGGTTGGCTTTTGGGGGATCACAGTGTGCTACCAGCTAGAGAAATCTGTGATCTCTCTTTGGAGTGAAAAGGGGAATCGTATTTTTCTCTGCTCCAGTTTTAGAACTTTATATTTTCTGGCAGTGTGTTGGATATATCGGGAGTTGCTGCATAATGCTCAAAGAGGTTGCCATGACATTAAGGAGGTGGCTAGGCCGATCATATAAGATAGCTCATAAAGAGTCAGATGATTCATATCAATACATATATTGCAACCACATCTGTCCCACATAATCCCTCCTCTCCACGCTCCTGCCTTAAAACGCATTGTTGTATTATATTGTCTCCAAGATCTATTGGGTGCATTCTTTGAAAATCTCTACTCTCCTGGGCCCACTTTTGACCAACCACTCACTTAGTCAATGGCACCCTTAACTTTACCTAAAAAAACTCTATCTTTTGAGGGATAAGGGGTTGAATGGTGGGGATGGCCACTATGTCTGGTTCTCAGAGAAGACCAAAGACCACCCAATTGACCACTATGTATTAAACAAGCTAGTATTACAACGTAAATTAGTGCGAAGTGAGATGATGCACAGAAATACACCTGTGTTTCACCCTCTTCTCACGCGTCTCTGATGGTTCTTTCTTAAATTAGGTGCAGACTGTGTTACAGCCCCACCTTTTTTGTATTCATAATTCCGGTTTCCTTACCTTTCCATACCTTGGTATCCCGCGTGTGTCTGTTGTACGGCGTTCCCTTGGTTTCTCGCTGCCTCCTCACCCTTTCTTCCTTTCTCTGAATATTCCTCCCATTCTGATATCCTGTTCCCCTCACAGAGTAGGGAACCATGGTCTCACACTCTCTTAATCTGTAATCACTGGGGTACCACAATCAATCATGACGGTATTGCCTTGCTTTTACTAGTTCCATATGCCCTTTTTAGCGTAGAGCCTGCAAGAGCATGTACTAATGCATGCGTCTCGCTTGCAAGACACTGTTGTTAACAAAAAGAGTTTGGAGCCTGCCCGTTGCTTACCATTTGTTGGCTTGCGTGGTACTCTTTTCACCGCCTTGTCATTCGTCAAGCCAGGCCTAACATAATTTCCTTTCCTCTCTGTGAAGCAGGGACCATGCACTGATTGAGTCAACTTACTCTGTGCCCGCTGCTCCGGATGTATTTGAGATACTATTTTGTTCTATTTAACTTTTAGTGCCCTGCAAACAGAAGGTGTGTGACTGGCAAACACGTACCCAGGAGGACAAACAAAATAACAAAGATTTTTTTAATGTATTTAACTTTCTTTTGTTCCGCCTAGTCTTATTTTCTCACTTTGCACTGACATTTTCTTTTGTTTTTGCTTGTGGGTGCTGTTCTCAAAAGATGAGGATTATTTTACTGCAAAGCGATGTTGTTGCTTTCCTACGTGTAATTTCTGAAATGATTCTTTAACACATAATTGTGCAGTGCACCCCAATCAACCCCACTCCAATCCATCCCAACTCACCCCACCCCAATCCAATCCTCCCAACCCACCCCACCCCAATCTGCCCTACTTAAATCTGATCCACTCCAATTTATCCCAGTCCAAACATTCTGCCCCACTCCAATCCAAAACATTCTGCCTCAATCCAATCCAAAATAATCTTCTACAAAACAAACTGTCCCAGTCCAAAACAACCTGCCCACTCCAATCTAAAACACTCTGCTTCACTCCACTCTGCCCCACTCCATCCCGCCCCAATCCATCCATCTCTAATCCCAAACAATCTGCCCCTCTATTATGTGCCTAATCTTATTATCCCCGCTCCAATCTGCCCTAATCCAAAACCATCTGCCCCACTCCAATCTGTGCACTCAAGTCCGCCCCACTCCAACAATCTGTCCCACTCCAATCTAAAACAATCTGCTCCAATCTAAAACAATCTGCTCCATTCCAAAACAATCTGCCCGACTCAATCCAAAACAATATTCCCCTCTCCAGTCTGGCCCACTTCCATCCAAAACAGTCTGCCCCACTCCTTTCCAAAATAATCTGCCCCACTCCTTTCCAAAATAATCTACTCCTCTCCGTCCAAAACAATCTGCCCCACTCCTATCCAAAACAATCTGGCCCACCCCAATTGTCCCCACTGCAATCCAAAACAATCTGCCCCACTCCAATCCAAAACAATCTGTTCCACTCCAATCCAAAACGATCTGCTCCACTCCAATCCACCCACTCCAGTCCACCACAATACACCCACTCCCCAATCCACCCCACCCCAATCAGCCCAATCCCCCCCACTGCAACCCTCCACATCCCAGTCCACCCCACTCCAATCCAAAACAATCTGCCCCACTCCAATGCAAGACAATCCACCCCACTCATCCCAATTCACCCCACTCTAATCCACTCCGCACAAATCAAGTCCAATCCAATCTACCCCACTCAACCAATCAATCATTCAGTATTTATAAAATGCAGCAAATCACCTGGTAGGGTCTCAAAGCACTGGAGTTGCTAGTTGCTTCATGGAGAAAACTGTGACAAATGAGGCAAAAGCAGGAGAAAGCACTCGGGAGAATGGAGGAGAGGAAGGAGAGAGCAGTAAGAAACGAGGCAAAAGCAGGAGAAAGCACTCAGAAAAAATGTGGCGAAAGGATAGAGAAAGCAGTAAAAATGAGGCAAAAACAGGAGAAACAGGGGGAAAGACTGAGACAGCAGTGAAAAACGGGGGAAAAGCAGGAGCAAGCACTCAAAAAACAGGGGGAAAGCAGGAGAAAGCAGTGAAAAACAAGGCAAAAACAGGAAAAAACACTCTAAAAAACGAGGGAGAGGAAGCAGAAAGCAGTAAAAAAATTAGACAATAGCAGGAGAAAGCACTCAGAAAAACAGGGGGAAAGGAAGGAGAAAGCAGTGAAAAACAAGGCAAAAGCAGGAGAAAGCACTCAGAAATACGGGGCAGAGTATGGAGAAATCAGTAAAAAAACAAGGCAAAAGCAGGAGAAAGCACTCAGAAAAAAAGGCAGGAAAGGACGTAGGAAACCTTGAAAAATGAGGCAAATGCAGGAGAAAGTAACCAAAAAATGGGGGAGAGGAAGAAGGCAGTAAATTAGACAAGAGTAGGAGAAAGGACTCAGAAAAACTGGTGGAAAGGAAGGAGAAGCAGGAGAAAACAAAAAGGGGGAAGGAAGGAGAAAGCATTGAAAAAATAAGCAAAAAACAGATAAAGCACTCAGAAAAAAAGGGGGAAGGAAGGAAAAAGCAGTGAAACAAGGGAAAAGCAGGAGAAAGCGATCAGAAAAACGGGGAGGATGCAGAGCGGTGCAACAGCACAGGAGACCTGAGCCTGAGGCCTCGAAACCACCCCACTCTCTTCCCATGCCACCAAACTGCAATCCAGTCCACCCCAATTCAAAACAATCCACCCCAATCCAAACCCCACCAATCCAATCCACCCCACTACCTCAGTCCACCCCAACCAACTCCACCATATTCTACCCCACTCCACTCCACGCCACTCTAGTCTATGGAACTCTCTGCCACTGAACCACTGAACTCTACTCCCCTCTACTCATCTCTACGGCACTCAACTCCACTCCACTCTACTTCCCACCACTCTACTCTAGAGCACTCCACTCCACTAACTTTTAGCTATGCTGAACAGGACCCACACTGGTGTACTATATGGCAAAACCACATTGCCAAAGCCAGTAGCTCTTGTATAGGCAAGATCTTTTGGCTTTGCCAATGGGGTTGTAAAATATCACTTGGTTTTCTTCAATTGTTGTTGTAACAAAGTTATAGCCACCTTATCTCAGTAATAATGTGGGAAAGCATGCAGACAATGCTTAGCTCACAAACAAATCTGATACAAAGTATTAGACAGAGCATCACACAAACTTCCAGCCCAGCACATGTATGTCATGCAGCAGCTCACTATGGCATTGGAAACAGAATCATACACCTAGGTATGCTACACGCAAATATCCAACACAACAGGTCAGAAATAATACCACAGCAACACCCAACACAGTATGCCATATAGTTGCTCAAGACCCCCCACCCGCCATTGCAATCCAATCCACCCCACTCCCTCCCCAGTCCACCCTACTCCAATCCACCCCACTCCAATCCAAAACAATATGCTCTATTCGACTAAGTTACTGTAAAACAAAGCAGAACACATGACATCTCTCACTGCCTTTATGCCGAAGGCCATTTTACACAGTTATCATGTGTTCATTACGGCACTGATACTTCATATAGTGGCTTATCTCCTCATTATTTAGTGTACTAGTTGCTTTGAGATGCCACACTTAAATAATACCCACTGAAGACAACGTCATACGGAGTCCTTCATTCATGACACTGCATGCACACACGAACAGCAGTAACTTGGTCGTCCACAACACAAACACATTATTCTGCTCATCTCTGACATCCAACACGGCACAGACAGTCCATATGCCCTGCAGCACCACACACACTTAGGAACGACTTGTATTAAGGGGCGTCACCCTGCTTCCCTGGGAGCGTAACAAAAGAGGGAGAAGAAACAGAGCAGCTAGTAATAAATTGGGCTTTCTGCTGGGTGACAAAGTTGTGAAAATCTGTGTTTTTTTGAGGGGGTGCGGGTGGATGGCCCTGCGCATGTGTTAGCTGTACAAAGTTTTCCTGAACCTTACAGGCGTAAGTCAGGGGAGTTACAATACACTAGCGGGCGCAGCCTGCGCTACTGCCAGTAATAGACTTTTGTTTTGGATGTTATTCAATTGGCCCAGGGCGGGATCGGGAGACTGGGTGTGGGTAGGGCAGGTAGTTTGAGACAATGTAAGAATGGGCGTGTCAGTGGCCTCTGCCTCTTCCACTGCCACCCAACAACTCCTGTTGATTTTCTTCTTGTAGGTGGTGCTGGGGTCTAGGGGAGGAGTCCATCAGCTTCCTTCGAGGTTCAGGTACAGGGTGGGTTAATAGTTTGTGCCAGTGCCGTCCAGTCACCAGGCACATTGGAGAATAAGTAGGTGAGTGAGTCTTGTGAGAAGTTTTCATCATTCGGAATTTGGGTGCATTTATTTTGTGTGCATTTTGGTGTTTCTTATCTTTATAATAACCCACGAAGCATGTCTTGTCTGCGAATGCCGACATCCTTATGTGCAGATCTCCAGCTCACAAGGCAAGCCTGGCAGGCAGCTGCTCATTTAGGCTTCTCAGAGCACCCAATGCACATTTAAATTATTCGCTCCAAGACAGTGGAGTCAAGGGAGCAGCTGGGTCCTGTGGAGTGTATGAGTTTTTCTCTGTGTATAGTGTGCACGCAGAGCCGCATCTCTCGGAGCCTTGGGCCCAGCCAGGGCCGGCAGTGGGAGTAAATGCAGGGCGGTGACGTGGGGAGGGGCAGGGTGGGTGGTAGTAATGTATGGATTACTGAGTTTTACAGGTAAGTAAACATTTAAATAAATAAAACTAATTTCATTGCGAGCACTGCATCGCATTTTGGAATGCAGTGTACTCAACGAAATTCGTTTTATTTATTTAAATGTTTACTTACCTGTAAAACTCCATAATCCATATATTACTACCCCCACCCTGCCCCTCCCCCTCGTCACTGCCCTGCATTTACTCCCACTGCTGGCCCCAGCTGCTTGGGCCACATGTATCAACATTAAGAATAGCGATTAACTAATTGAGATTTTCTGCGAATCACAAAGCTTTTCCTAATGTGTGAAAGAGTTTCATTTAGTGATACCTATGGGGGTCGTAAATCGACCTACCTCATTCATCTTACAGGTTATGAGTAACAAAAAAGGGTTTGAGAGGTAGGAAATGCCTTTTCTGCTTTCGCAAATGGGCCGATTCTGTGAATCAGCCTGTTGCGAATGCAAAATAGGTTCATACGTGTGGCCCCTTGTCTCTGTAAAGTGAATATAATGCTTTTTGCCTTGCCCCTGATATATGTGCACATATCTCACGGTGCTTGCTAATGGCGGCCAGCCGTCCCGGTTTGGGGTTTGAACCCCTTGGCTGCTGGGGCTATTCCCCTGCTGTGCTGGGGGGCGGAGGGGGGGCGCACAGCGCCCCCATGCTGATGAGAGCTCAGCTCGTCATGAGCCACGGTGCTCCGGTGGTCATGACGAGCTGAGCTCGTCACGACCACGCCCGTTTAATGGAACGCTCAGCACAGCAGGGGAATTATCCCAGTGTGCGAGCGTTCAACGGGCCATGACGAGCTGTGCTCGTCACGACCACGCCCGTTTAATGGAACGCTCAGCACAGCAGGGGAATTATCCCAGTGTGCGAGCGTTCAACGGGCCATGACGAGCTGAGCTCGTCACGACCACGCCCGTTTAATGGAACGCTCAGCACAGCAGGGGAATTATCCCAGTGTGCGAGCGTTCCATGGGCCATGACGAGCTCAGCTCGTCACGACCACGCCCGTTTAATGGAACGCTCGGCACAGCAGGGGAATTATCCCAGTGTGCGAGCGTTCAACGGGCCATGACGAGCTCAGCTCGTCATGAGCACCAGAGCACCGTGGCTCATGATGAGCTGAGCTCGTATTGGGCATGGTAGGGGTTAATAACAGGGCGTTAAATGCATCAAATGGGTTTCATTTTAAGGAGTGGGAAATGGTAGACATAGTGCCCATGTGATCCAGTAATGCACATAAAAAATAACTCGTATTGATACCGAAACATAGCAAGACTTATATTTAATTTACAAATGTAATGCGTGTTAAAAATCGAGTATGATGCTCTCTCAGCATCACAATAACATACAGAACACAAGCATGAATCTTAGAAGTTAACATTTTAAGAACATATTTATTTAGACTACTCACTCAGTACATACAGACTGGAAAGTGCAATAAGCAGATTGTTCTGTGTGGGTGAATATGAGTGTAATGCAGTCAGCTGAGTACACAGTTTACGTTCACATTCTGAAGCATGTGCTTCTAGCGAGAGAGTCCCTGCCTGTGCACCCTTTACGGTCGCTCTGTGTTACCTTGCACTGCTGGTAAGCCTCAGTCAATTCTACAAACACTTCTGCTTACATCTATCCATCACAACTGGAAAGAAGCAATGTACCAGTACATTGACAAGCTGTCTGGCTGATGGAGACAGTTCTGTGAAATCTAACGTTTTTGATGTAATTTAAAATACAGCACAATGTTCTGTAATTCGCTTTGCGTCTCCTGACCAGGCCCGGACTGGCCCTTGCGGGCACCGGGCAATCCCCCGGTGCGCTCCTCACGTATCACAGCACTGTAGATAAACTGGCAGACATCAAATATCTGGAAGGCCCTGAATATACCCTCCATTCGTGCCCTGCTTGGTTCAGAGGGCAACAGAGTCTTGGCACTTATGTTTTCCCGTGCAATGCCAGAGGCTGAGAGCGGCCAGTGACGTGCAAGATTCACAACCACAATTTAGAATAACTCCAGTCGAGACGTCAGTTTTCATGGCGACCTCGGTCAATGGGCTCTCGTGATGCAGTTGCACTCACCCCAACTCCCAAGTTTCTAGTGCTTGTTTTTAGCGCTCCAGTCCCTTTGAGTTGAGTTTGTGCTATATCAAACTGAAACCGCGCATGTCCTGGCTTATTCGCACAGACACGGCCAGAATCCACTTTTGTAGTCGCACAATGTGCCTGTCTGCCACCAGTACTCACACAAGGAGCGCAAAGAAAAATACTGTTACTACCCGACCAATCAAGTCGATTATGGGCTACATGCACCTTTAGTTTCAGTAGGCATGATGAAGTGCCATTGAGCTAGGCAACACTTTATTGGATTGTGCAGACCAAAGTCTGGGCTGTGCATATATCTAAGAGCTAGGCCTCAGGAACATCGAAATGCACTCTACAAAATAACAAAAAAAGGCAGACTGGGGTTCGGAAAATAAAAGCAAGTGTGGTGGGTTGAGGTTATGATCCTTGGCACGACTTGGGGCTTGTTCTAGGCATTTATTCTGGCAACCCTCATCCACCCTCACGCAAGCAGTTTAAGCCCAGCAGATCCCGTGCCCCATAAAAAAATACCTAATGGCCTACTAGCAAAGGGTCCTTGAAAGACGAATGTTTGGGAGCCCTGGGTATTCGGAGACCCAATTGGCGATCTCAGGTAATTGGATGGGACTATTCTAAATCACCCAAGAAAGGAGAAAGTTTAAACAGAACAGGGGATGTGGAATTTAGGAACACCAGTATGATGCAGACACACCTTCCTATTTAATGGGATGCAGTTTGACCCTAATTTCTTTACCTTTTACATGTACCTTTTCAGTGTATCCCTGAAGGTTTTGGCTAATCATAGTGTTTGCTGCACATGTTTAAACAACTGTCACCAGACATTTCTTAAAGACAGAAGCTTTGAGTATTTGGTTTCTACAGCAAGCAAAGCAGGCTTTGGGGCAGCAGGGTGACCTATAGTAATCCCTTCCGCCTGCATGAGTCAACGTATTTTCGCCTGAGGGTGCTTCCTGAGCTTTTGCTGATCTTGTGAAATTGTTGCCTGCAAACTCGCCACTGCCTCGAGCTTCCGTCTGCTATTTTGCAGAGCAGCTAGAAAAAAGAGAGAATGTTAAGCCCAGGGCACAAGTCAGGGGTGCACGTGGGTAGATGACGTCTGCCCACTATTTTCACAGGCTGGACGCCGTTTTGGGCCCCTCTGTAATATGCTAAACTGGTCCAGGTGTGACTTTTCCAGGAGAAATGTATAGGCGTCTGTAGCGTGCGCTTTAAAAGAATAGTTGACGCGTCTTGGGCCCTTTATTATTTTAAATTCGAGCTGGGGCCAAAACAAAGACTGAATGAAGTCAAAGGCCCAAGTTAAGGGGCCATCAGGCCTCATTTTGGGAGCTATCTAGAGCCTAACACCCAGATACAAAGGCAGTGAAGGGGAAACAAAGGCACACTGCTTATTACTTCTCTAGTACTTAAGGGAGGCATGGTATTGACTTTGTTCAGTCCCATATAAGAGATATGCATGCTCTGTTAGTAGGTCAGCTGTGTTGATCATTCCTAGTATTTGCACAAATAGCAATTTAAATATCACTATTTTCATTTAGAGCGCCATTTAGCCCAATACAGTGTCAAGCACTTTATATCACACATACACATTGTATGTTGACAATAAATGATGTGTGTACATTAATGTACAGGATGTTTTGCATAAGGCAGTGAGGGTTATACGTTTATGAGACTCATATGCCTTATAGGATTACAAATTATGAACTGTAAGTAACAAAAGGATCTGTGTCCAAGGCAGTAACCCACTTACTTAGATACATAAAATAACAAGCATTTGCAATGCAATAGGTCTCGCATTAGGAAAGTTTGAGCTATTGGTATTGTAAATGACAATTTTTTTCTTTGTGTTGGTTTTGAAAATAGCGAAATGAATAGCTTTTTTATTTACAATGCCAATAGTTTTAACTTTTGCAAATGTGACACCTATAGCATTTGTAATGCAATATGTGTTGTATTTAAGTGATAGAGGCCTGAGTCATCCAGGCCTTTTCTGAGCCCAAATTTTCAGGAGCAAAATCAAATTGGAATTATATTTTCTAAGGAAAAAAGTCTTGTTAGTTTGCTTGTCGAAGACGGCTCTTCTCTGTTACTAAGAAAACGCTTCTTATTATGCATTTGACTTTCCCATGCTTCAAGTGGGGGTGCTAATGTTGAAACTGAAAGTTGATCCAGGTGGCACTGCATTTGGACTAAATTATTAGACATATTTTCCTTGTTAGTAACAGGATTCGCACTCCAGCCTTGCGGTCTGAAACAGTTTTGTTTTGATTGTTATTAAATGAGACAACATAAACGTGCTTGTCCCCTGGGTCCTTGTTAATAATAATCCCAAAGTTAGCTGGTGTGATCACTGGTGCCGCTGTGGCTGGGCAGGTAGCTGCCACTGTCTTTTTGTTCCACTTCGGTGTCACTCATAGTCGTTGAAATGTCACTTTATAATTACACTGCAATTATGAAAGTGTCACACACAGCAATCTGAAATATTGGCAGCTATAAGGGAGTTATTGCTGGCAGGGTAGTACTGACATTACGGGGTCACCACTTCCCATGAACTAAAATGTTTAGGAAGTTCTGCCCGTGCTTCCTAGTCGAGCAAGAAGAGATAATGTTGCCAAAGGAGGGTGGGTTAATCACAGAGCGCTGGCCAGATGTAATAAATAATGCTTTATCACCACTTGTCGAAAACATCAGGTTGAACTTAAAAAAGATATTTTACTAGGGGAACACAATTTATATGTCAATTTAATTTAGTGTATGCTTACCATATTTAAAAGCGAAACATCTGTTCTTTAATCTCAGTAATAAACAGAAGTCTGATAAGGGCCTGTGTGGGCTCATTCTAGCTGTCTCTTGTCCTCATTCGAGACCCTCTGAGCAATAGGCCTCCAGGACCCATTTCTCCTTTTGGTTAATCAGACAAGAAGGGTTAAGTATAGGTCACCATGTGCTATTTACATTACAACACTTGCTCTCTAAGACTAACACTCCATTAAAGAAAGCATGTTGCATAAGCAGGATGTGGTGCCTCGGTAGATTAATGCATTTTCATCATGAATCTATGTTCGGCCTCAAGGTCATGTTTGAATTCCTGAGGGGTTGTCCTGCCCTTTTACCTTAAATGTGTATTGCCTACAATATGTTGCTATGTTTCTATCCATTGCTGGATACGATTATATGAATTTGTCAGTCCCCCTCCCCCCCACTTAAATCCCTGCTCCATTCCTTTTATTTCACTTTGTTTCAAGGCCTCATGGTAGCTACACTCATAAACGTTTCAGTTTTGTAATCTTTCTTTTTGCCTGTCGCTTCTTATACTGTGGAGGCATTAGACACGTCTCCGATAATTTGTAGCCTAAACTGAATTTGAGCATTCAGTAACCCCGCCTGAAATTTAGCTCAGCTGCCTCGATCTGCTGCAGACAAGGAGGCGTTTATTTTCAGAAGATAGCCAAAGAGCGGGGGATACACGAACTCTACGGAATATCCAAATATTATACAACGCTTGCCCTATTGTAGCAATTTGAGGTTGAAGGGTATGCCAATTCGTGTAATGTCTAGTTGTCAAAAAATGCAAGAGCTTATTCAGTGCACTTTCCGACAGGTGCGAGGCGCAGCCTAGAATATTACACAGGTGTGCTCAGTGGCCCCGGAGTCCTAATAATTACCTGTACTGCTTAACAGTCAGGACGTGCGGTGTGCCGGACGGGAAGCCTGGTAGTCGGTCTCCCAGATATGTTTCCAGAGCGCATCTTTTTGCTGCTCTGGGCCAAGCCTTTATTTGGTCTCTCTCTCGTACGTTGCAATGACATTTCTCTGGTGCCAAGCTGCCCTTAAGGGCGACAGTGTGCCCCACAAAAGCGCTAGCACATCGCATAAGGTATGTACATTTCCCCATTATTTCATACTATGCAAATAATTCAATGTTTATAAATGAATAGATTATGTTCTTAATAGATTCAGCGTCTAAACCAATCACTGATTTACATCCGCAGGCCAGTAAATGTACGGCAGTGTTTGTTTTACATATGAATAATACATTGTACACCTATTGCAGTGATATATTGCAAAGGCTTCCTTTGAGCCTATGGACTGTTCACTCATAAGTGAGGGGTAAGATAGCGCTGTGACATCACAGAGCTGTGACTGTGATGTCATCGAGAATGGCCTATGATTATTAATTCAGCCATTGTGTTTTAGGGCTTGTGCCATGCTGACCCAGCTGCAAGTGCAGAAATGGCCTGTGTAACCAGACAGCCTCGGGCGAGCTCAAGGCAAACACGAATCACTCGTGAGATTCTTGCAAGTCGGCAGGTCTTTTAGGCACGTCTGAATGTCTCTGTACTTTCAGACTTCAGGGAGACATTGCCGCAACGAGAAATACTTGTATGCAGTGGGGGTCAGGACTCAGGGGGCTCAGTCGTAAAAGGGTTCCCTGAATGTTTGGGGTACTCATCAGCAGCCAGGGACACTTCTAGGCAGCCAGCGAGCTTCCTGTAAGATCCGAAGCCTGCATTTGCATGCTCTGGGGTGTGCAATGCAAACGTCGAGACACCCACTTGCCACAGCCACTGCTGGGCGGAAACAAATGTAAGAACTGTAACTTCCCTCCAGGATGTCTACGCGGAATGGTGTGGAGACTTCATGGGTCTTGGGCCAGAACAGGAGCTGCACCTGTCCCTCAACAGATGTTCATGAATAGGCCTTGCCTGGCCTCTGTTTCCTGCCTGGCCTCTTTCAGGCCGCAAAGGCAGCTGAGTTGACCCTACCTAACGCCCCCCCCCTCCCCCCACCCCATCCGAAGGAATGTTGTAAATAAGCCGGGGCGGGGGGCACTGGAAGCAGCAGCCTGCCAACGTGATGTCACTCTCTGAGCAGGCTTTGTCAGAGGGCTGCGGGGGCTCAGCTCTCCAACGCTACACTTATGCGGCCTTGGCGATAATGAATTGTCCGTGCAACAGGGAGTAAGAAAACAGAACATGGACCTCGCTGTGCCAGCTACCGGGCACAGGAGGGTGCGGGGCGGGCACCAGTCTGACCTCGCCCGCATCTGCGCTGGCACCGACAGTCCTCCCTGGGAACGGCCGGGCAGGAATTCAGCAGGGAGTGAACTCTCTCACAAAATAATCAGATAATCAGTCTCAAGTCCTTCAGAGAAGCCGGTCCTCTCGCCAGCTTCCACCGCTGACTCTCACTGGTGTGTACCTTTAACAGGAGAGCGGTGTGAGCTGGTCATTACAACCGGGGTGTCTGGGTCTCGCCGGGCACCTGTCGCCCTCTCTGCCCGAGCTGGTTTCCCTGGCGTATCTCCCAGTGGTGCAGCGGCACCGGGGCCCAGGGGGCGGCCCAGTCAGCCCTGCACCAGCTGCAGCCGTGTTGAGGGGGGTCTTTCAGAAATGTCCAAACACAGAACTTGTCTGGGCCCGGCTTGGGGTTTACTCCTTGGGGAGGCGGGAAGCGGAGTGCAGAGGCAGTGCAAGACAAGTGAGAGATGGAGGAGGGAATGGATGAACGAAAATGAGAGGGTGAAAAAGGATGGGAAGAGGATGAGGGGAAACATGACAGAGTGTGAGGAGGTAAGGACTGGACAGAAAGAGGAAGACGGTAAGGACGAGTAGAAGGAGCAAAGGAAGAGGAAAAGGAGGGGTAAGGAAGCGTGAGAGGCAAAAGAGGGCGGAGAGAGAGACAGGGAGGGGAGAGGAGGACATAAAAGGGAGGAAAGAGATGTGAGAGGGGCGGAAGTAGGGAGTAGAGAAAGACAAGTCCCCGCGGGCCGCCGCGCTGCCTGCGACGACCCGGAACCGGTTGGGCAGCCGGCCAATCCCATCGCGGCCCCAACCGGAAGTCCCGCCCCATCGCGGCAAGAGAGAGAGAAACTACTGCCCGAGGAGCCACGAAGGCTCCTGATTGAGTCCCGGTCCCGAGATGGGGGACCGGGTGAAGAGCGGCCGGGCGCATGGGGAAGGCGGGGCTCTCATGTGGTGAGAGAGCCCCGCAAAGCGCTACTGCCGCCCGAGAGGCAGAACCGCCGCCGAGCACCGCCAGAACCGGTGAGTGTGTTGAGGGAGAGGAGGGGCGTCGGGGCACATTGCCTGTGCCCGCCCCTCCCCTCCAGAGCGAGTATCGTTATGCAGAGAGGCCCGTGCGCTGTACTTTGGTGCATGGGAATATGAGGCACGGCGACGTGCGCGCTCACGAGGTACAATCTCGGCAAGAAAAAGCGCGTGGCACTTTGCTGTCCACATTCCCCCAAAAGTAACAACATAAGTTGTCTCACCGTAGACAGCAAAGCTTCGCTTTGCTTTCGTCTAGGCGAGACCTAAAAATCTGTCATCTGCATGTTAGATGATTTTCTTTCACAGGAGAGAAATTAACCCTTTATGCTACTTTTTTTTTTTCTGCAGCCTTTAAACTGCAGACTTTTTACTGCCACTTTCCTCCTTGTTGCCAATTTCTTTGTGGCAAAGTAAAAAAAAAAAAGTATAAGTTGAGGTCCAGATTTTGCTTTGGGATACGCATCACTTTTTTGGCACAACCCAGATACAAAAACTCCCTTGTCGAATCTCGTAATGCACTCAAATGTACTCATGATAGACGTGCTAAACATACATGTGAGGTGTTAAAATCTGATGTCACCTGTGATGTCATAGGTAGTCATGCCACTTCCTGTGATGCAGCACCGTGATGTCACAAGCCATGATGTCACTTGCATACTGCCTAACCTGGTTAGTCCCCCTACTTTTTTTTAGGACTGATGCCCGGCAACGTCTAACAAACGTCTGCTTCCCACAATCCTAAAATGACTCGTAACTTCCATATTGAATAACTACTTAGTTTGTGACCCCTACCCCCGGGATACTCTAAAATGAGAAAGTAAATGGGTGAAAGAGGAAAAAGTCTGCCCTGGCTTATTGGAAGATAGCCGCCTTTTAGCATCTAAGTGAATTTTTAGTCATCTAGAGGAATGCCTTGACTGCATGGAGGCATCCATCTTCTGTATCCAGTTAGCATGTACACCATGGTAAATGGAAGCATCCAACGTGTGTACATCTTATGAAGCGGCTGATATTAGTGCTTCACAAATTTAATATGGTTGCCATTTTACAGCAGCCCCTGTTCACAGAACCGGAATGGACACCTGCTGTTAAATCGGCAAATGCATTTTGTGCACTTAGAGCTAGAGCCAGAACTTGCCTGGCCACCCAGCTACACAGAGGAGCTACACCCAGCTAGAGGTATGCTGCAACACTCTTCTGTCCGGTCCTCCATGGACCACTGTCACATCTGTAGTTTGGGTCATGCTGGTCCAGGTTTGTTTTCTTTAATAATGGGCGTATATATGCCTTTTTAAGTCCAGTCGTGTAGTTAAAATTATTGATGATTCTTCTTACTGGTGCAGAGGTAGTTGAAAGAATGTTCTTGAAGATTTGTGGTTGACAAGCGTCAGAAAGGCAGCCGGTTGGCCTGCTTGCTTTGACCTGCAATGGATGGCTACTGAGACCAATTTTTCCAAATCATTCACCGTGGTCCTCAGCTCAGTAAAATCTAAATCCAAAAGTTACTCGATTAAATGCCATCAAATACGCATGGCCGAAAAAGTTTGTTATCTGGGTTTGCCACTAGATAACACATTGAATTCGCATTTCTGCGTAATGCCAATGTACAGTCTTTTAATTGAGTATCATATAATATTGAGGAATTCTCCCGCCGTCTCGACCGCTCCCATATTAGGCCAGTTATTGATCTTTACAAAGCGAAATGTATATCGGAGCAAGCTTCGGTTGTGAGATCTAGGGATACAAGGAATGTAATATAATTCAGGTGGCAGAAAATAAATTCTTGAGAGAGATTTTGAGGCTGCCCCAAAGTGTGCATGAGGAACTGGGGGTTGGTTATATCTCTGATTTTACGCAACTCTGCCTGTTATTACTGTGGCTCTCAATTTGGCTTAAGAGAGAACCAGCTTTTTAAAGAAGGATCTTAAGAGACTGCCTGGTCCTGGACCACAGAATTCACATTCCTTGGTTGAATTATATTAAATGTACTTTGAGTGATTTTGGCAGACCTGATTTATTTTAAGACCCAAACATTATTACTAAAGCAGATATTATTTGGGTCAAACAAGCTTTTTTTCTGTAAAACGTAGGAAAAAGGGGAGTGAATGCATTGTCTAAAAGTTCCCTTGTGCACTATTCTATGATTAAATCCCCAAATTGTATTGATCTATAGCTGATGATTGAAATGCCTGCTGACCGCAGATGACGTTTGATTTATTTCCATCTGAATCTGTTTCCCCAGCTCTTAGTGGGTTGGCACAAGTTCTCTGAGCCTCAGCTTTGCACTTGTGACCCAGCTGCTGTATTTGAAATCTTGCACATCGTTTTTATATGTCCTACATTTTCTAGATTGTTTTAAGTTTATTTTTCCTTTATTTCTGTCAATTCATTTTACACAAGTTAGACCTGCCTTATTGTATCTTCAATTTCTAGACCCAACTACTGTTTGTTTTTATGTATATGGTTTTTAGTAGGGGCGTTTCATTCACATGCATGAGAGGTTTTGATGGACCATTTGTTTACCTGCTTGGACTGTTTGTTCCCTTTCCTTTTTTGTACCACTGTTTTTATGTACTTTTATGACCTGTTTAATTCAAATTGAATAAAGTGATTACTGAATACAGAGGTATCTTGAAGCGTACAGAATCCCTACTCTTTGTTTTCTACAGACCTGTCTATAAAGTCGGGCGTACTGCTCTGGGAACTAGCAAGTGTGGTGTCTCTTGTGTAGGTTGACGGTCTCATTTCTCCTTTTGCATCTCTACCTGCCAAATGTACGAATAGAGGGTGTTTATTTGAGCAGATTTCAAGTTCTCATGTAATGGTGAGCTAAACACTTGTCAGGCTTTAAACTTAGCCTCCCCCTGTTCACCCTCCAGGTCCCAATGACACGAGGAAGAGATTGAGACTTAAGTGAGCCATATGGCGATGCGTGACATCTAAGGTGGTGAGGGATGGTCATAGAATATGGTGTGCAGAGTTGCGAAGTTTTTTTCTGAAATCTAGGAAAGTATTTTTAAACCTCTTCATTTACGTGAACTTTAGGAGGTTTAAAAACATATGGAAGAAGCAACTTGCTAAAAAAAAGGGTTGTAGGTGTAAACTTTTAAATCTACTTTTACCAAGGGAATTGGCCTGGAAAAGTGTTTTTGGAGAAAAATTCTTTATTTCAAAATTCTTATGCAGTCAAGGTTGTAACTCTGCAAACTGTGCAACGTTTGCCAACTTCAAAATTACACATTCTAGAAAGGTGAAGAGCAAAGGGGAGACAATGAAGCAAAAAAGTGCCCCAGCAAATTGTATGGATGTTATACTTTTTTTTGTTGAATACGTATCAAGAGTATATATGCAGGATATGCACTTTTGAAAAGAAGTGCTGTAAAGTCTGAGTTTGGTCACACTTGTAATATGTAATTATAATTTATTTCCACACTTAGAAATGCGTGCTGAAAGACATCCATTTCTGAATGATGAGGAACAATTGTCCTTATCTGGCTATTAGCTGACAACCTGAAGTTTGTGTCCTATCTAAGGCTCACAAATAATTTACTCTGTGATTCTTTTACTTTTAGGGCCAGCTTTTCATGACATCATGGCATCCTTTGAAGAAACAGAGACTGAGGAGAAGCTGACCTGCATCAGGATGAAAGTGTATCACATCCACCATGCAGAAAAGCAAGTCTTTCGATCCATTTCGTTTTTTAGAACGAAAAAGCACAAAACAGATGAGACGATTACCTTTGGGCGAGACATCAAGACCTGCAGTTATGTCCTATGGGATGCACGCGCTTCCCGGGTTCAGTTTGCCCTGCAGGTGTTCAGATACTTCAACAGCTCTGAGATCAGCTTTGAGATCAAGAACATGAGCAGAAAGACCAAACTCTTGGTGGACAATGTGGAGCTGAACTACCTGAATAAAATGGAACTACCCAGCAAATGCATGATCCGCTTTGGAGACTTTCACTTCTTGGTGGAGCAGGAACCAGGGGATTCTGTGGAATATTTTGAGACCTATTTTGAATTAACACCAACATCACCTTTACAGGAGGTTCTCATTAGCCCGTCGCTGCAGCCCATCCCTGAATCGGGCATTATGACCTGTAGCCCAATGTCGAGTTTCCATTTTTCCCGTGCGGAAACTGCAGAGGAAGTCGATGAAAATGATTCCTGAGGGACCACGAAGAAGGCCATTTTGGTCATCAAATGATGAAGTCCCCAACCTATTAAAAACTGAACAGTACACTAAATTTATTAGCATTACTGTTACATAACCATGTGCTTATAGCACAAGCTAGCTAACTACTTTTTACTCAATTGACCTGTATTTATGATTGGCTTAGGATGATGTCACTGGAAGGCTATATCCTATTTATTGACCAGATGCCTGCCAATTTGATAGATCATTTTATAGTTGTTGTTTGCTGAAAAGTATGATATAATCATTTCATATTTAATCTATACAGAAATTAGAGTTTGAGATCTGTTCTACCACAGGCCCTTACTTTTTTGGCCACCCCCGCAGTGTGCACTGCCTGCCTAGGATTATGTAGTGACCTGCCAACACCATTAAACTGTATAAACATTTGTAGGTCTTTATTTTATAAATAGTGAACAAGGAACATATTACCAGAGGCATAACAAAATATCTTGCTCGAAATTGATCAGAGTTTTCATTCTTGAGAGATTGTGAACTCGTAAAAAAAGTAAATTTCCAGGGCAAAACCCATGTCAAAAAAGCCAATATCTTGCCACAGCAGATGCCTCTTCTGAGATCTTATGTTATTCTGTCTGTTCTTTTGCACCATCCTCCCCGTATGCTATAACACGTAGTTATGAAGCATTGTGATATGAGGGACCTCGTACACAAAAAGGCACTTTTCACCTCTCTCAATTTTTAATTATAAAGTTTTGGGGAATGCAAAGAACAATATTTATCACATTATATCTGAATTCAAAAGTATTGCACACACAAACTCATTGGTTATTTTGGGTTCTCAGCACTAAGTATTTCCTATTGTATAACATTTTTATTTCACATTGTCCATGCATTTAGCAAGGAGCCACGCATTGACCAGCCACACACTTATGCTCGTTAAGCCATGTATGCCACTGTAGCAATATACCAAGTTTTGGAGTGTCTGTTATTTCCACAGTGAGCAGTGGGCGTTAACTTTGTCAGAAAATCTGTTGACTCCTCTAAGCACACTAGCTTTAAAAACAATATAAACTTGTCTGTGGAGTTGCTTGTTAGGTTGGGCACAGTCCCCCACTGAGTGACTTCACCCCATCCCTTAGTGGTGGAAAGACCATTGTGACTCGAGTTGGTACTCCATCTGATAAAACATCTTCATGGTGTACACTTGTGTTGGTGATCTCGGCTGACTGATCTGCTATTGTAGACTTATACAATCAATGTTCATTCGCACCCACGAGTTTAACCTTACTAGATCTGGTTATTCCTGTATTGGTTTTTCAGAGAGATCCTTCCGGAAAGTGTAGCACCTATTATGAGGATACATGGTTTGTCACTGGCACCCATTGCTCGTGTGGAGGGAAGAAATCATCTGGTCAAGCCCTAGTTTTGCACTTTTCCCATTGCTTTTTCAGAACTGCAGAGTGACCTTATGGTGCCACTCTTCTAGACACTGAGGCGTGAACTGGAAGCTCTTAAGAGGTTCAATGGGGTCACATTGGACACTAAACTTGGTCATACCTAAGCCTGGAAACCACCCTAAAGGGATATATGACGTTACAACGCATGCTTTTACAACGCATGCTTTTACAACGCAGTTTTTACAACGCATACTTTTACAACGCATAATGCTTTTAGGCGCTGGATAGTGAATAGTTTAATTTACTATTCCAACTCCAGTCCCCGTGGATAGTAGGGAAGGTTATTGGATAGTAAATTAACCTATTCCGTATCCTAGAGCGCCCCCCAGAGCAATGCGCTGTAATAGTTTGCGTTGTAAAAGTTGCGTTGTAATGGTATGTCGTTGTAAAAGTTTTGTTGTAATGGCTGTATACCACCCTAAAGCTTTCATAGTAATACGATTGTGTGGTTTGTGGACCACGTGTGAAAGGGAGCCCTACTGTCTGTACACCATTTCAGCTATTGGTTTATGTATTAATATGTCCATCTACTTGACACTGCTTTAAACGTGGTTTGCTGAACTTGGCATATGAAGTCCATTACCATGATGTGAATAAGTGCCTTTTTACCGAGAGGAGAATTGTATATCTATTTCTTATATAATAATTATTCCCATGCATAATGGGAGTTTCTATTTTTAGAAGCGTTTATTGAAAATGTAATAATGTACATATGAATGAGCATTGCATCTGATAAAAATACATGTGATATTTTAAATATGTAGCATTCAATAAAATCTGTCGTCTTTTTATAACATATATGTTTTACCATCTTCTTTATAACATGTCTGGTCAAAGGAAAGATGCAATATCAACTTTTTAGGATGACTGAACATGTGAGTAGATAAAAAACATGCACCGAAGCCCCGCTGTGACCATGCTAAAGTACTTCCGGGAGGTATTTTATGCATAATCCAACATGATGCTGTATCTTACTTTTATTGTGCAATTTAGTTGCTCTTTCTTGCTCTGACTAAAAACTTGCCTCAATATAAGTGTTCAAAACCTAATTTGAAGGAGGAGGGCACCAATGGAACGTAGCCAAAAACAACAAATGTCCTGTCCATCCACCTCTGTGTTAGCCTGCAGGGAAGTCATTGTCTTCCATAACAGAATAGTTCTGGCAAGTATGTAGTAGCGGAGGAAAAGTGGCAACATATAGCCTTGGATCACCTACCCAATTTAGGTTTGTTTGCCTGCCATCATTTTGTACTTTTAACCCTTCTGTGCAACACCGTCACATGAACCATGAGATGTGCACAGTAAAGGTTCAAAATATCCGTGATCGATGGGAAGGTAACACGCCCGCCACTCCACTACCAGGGGCATTTCAAATGAGGGCACTGGAAATGTACTCCCAGTTTTGGGGATACATTTCCTGTACCAACGCAAGATCATGATGCCACCTTGGCATGGTGAGCCTTCACCCACAAATATTTCTGCCCCCCTCCCCGTGAAGTGGCTCTGTTTGTGCTGGTTGGAACCCTGTGCCCCTAAAACGGAGACTGAATTGTGGGGGGGGGAGGAAGCACCAGTTTTGAAACGGGAATGTATAATTACAGCAGATGGTCTAGTGCAGATGCGCCAACTGTTTGATGGTATTCCAAATTTCGTATGTTCAGCCTCCCCCTCAGGGTAATCAGCCACTTGGATTATGCAGAGGTGCCGAATTGCCAAATTTAAACTATTTTTACAGTGTTTTGACATGTTTAACTTTACCCAAATATTCCAGTTAGAATAGTAAATCTGTTTCCTGGACAATTTCGGGGAAACTTGCACTGTCTCCATTTATTATAGGCCTTGTGTTAAATGGTAAGTTAGCTGTTCCAGCGTCCACAAAAGGACTACTGCCCTGAGGTTGCAACTCAAAGAAAAAACCCAAGGCTGCCAGATTGTATTTTTGGATGTGCACAGAATGGGAGGTGAGCTCTTTTTAACTATAGACGTTTATCAAAACCAAATTTGTCACTATAGTACCATATTTTTATTTTCCACCAGAGATTTACTTTCGTTGATAAGGAAATACGTTAGATAGACATCAATCATCCTGGGTAGAGTCCAGGTAGACTGGTCGTTAGGTTTTGCCTGGGAAAAGCACACAAGCGCTGTCAGGAAAAACAATTGTTTACCAAAAAAAAAAGCTATTACCATTGGTTGTCTTTCACTTCACTCGTTTTTCCTTGCTTCTGATTAGCCAGCAACTCCTGCTCCCTCTAGGCTCTTCCAGTGTTGGCCCCTGCCTTGGAGCATGTACCTAGTACTGTTCTCAGTCTGCGGCCATTGTCCTTCCACTGGCCCAGAGCTCCTGCAGAAACTTTGTTTTGGAGATGCATATTTGAAGAATGCACGTCTGCCATCCTTCTCTCGCCCCTCCCTCGTGTTGCTTGCCCAATTTATCCTAATATTTGAATTCTCAAAATTAACTTTAGGATTATATACAATTACATATACAAAAACTGAGAACACAAATAACTGTTTTTGATTGACACACAGAGGTAAACTGAGAGAACAACATTGACTGAACAAGGAAAACGTGTCCTAAGTTCAAAGAGCTGCCCCTCTGGTCCATATTCCTGTAGGCGGCTAACCAAGATGTTTATGGTCAGTGGTGTCAAATGACACTGAAAGATCAAACAAAATCATGACTGATACTACTACTATCCTGGTATCATCAACTGATACGAGGATGAGCTTGGGTCCCTAATAGAGCACAAGCGTATAGTCCTTAAAGATATACAAAGCCTTCCCCACACTCAGTCCGGAACCTGGTCACTTTTCAGTGGCCTGGGACTCACAAGAAGAGATGCAGGGGCTTATTTATGAGCCATTGTGTCACATTTATGCTGCAGTTGCGTCACTTTTTGTGACACTGCGGCGACGTAAATAATGCACCCCATTGTGCCATATTTACGTAGTGACGCATCTAGGCAGATGCATCACTTTGTAAACCCCTGCGCTACATTATACCTGCTTCAAGTATAATGTATACAGGGTGGGTGTTCCCCCGCAAGAAAGGGTTGTAGGTGTGGCGCAGTGAAATGTATGAGATTTCACCGCCCCACTTCTAGGACGCCAATGCGTCAAAACCTTACGCCTATGACGCAGGCTTGCCCCATGTGAAAAGACGCATTGCTGGAGTTGCGTCTGACAGACACACCACAGAAATGCGTCACTTTTGCACCTACAGATACATCAGTAATACTGACGTATCTGTAACTCCTTGCAACATGATGCGCCGTACTATAAATATGGCGCATCCATGGTGTCGCAAGGAGGACACACTGAGAAGTGTTGCATCAATACTTTGTTGTGACACTTCTCATAAATAAGGCCCAAAACATTTTGAAAACTATTGGGTATCAATACATCCAAAGACAGATATTTCTGTCATGGCGTAACCATTTTTCTTTTTCACATGAATTTCAGTGAAATTAAATGATGGGAAAGAGATGGGAAAGAGCTAACATTTATCATTGGTTTTGGAATATCATTGTGTCCACGACTGTTAGAACCCTTAAAGACTAAGCGTCCAATTGAGAACCACATCCGAACAAAGGGGATCGAATCCTCAGAAGCAAAACTAATGTAAACTTGGTCCATGTCAGATAGTTAGGAGAGTTCAGGGAAGGAATACATTTTCTTTTGGTTCTTTCAGACGTCATGATCAAAATATGAGATAAGCTGGGTACGGGGTTTGTGTAAAACTGTCACTTTTGTGACCTTATGTTCAGGACTTTGATGATTCTCTGTGCTTCCAAATGATCACCACACCTATCCTGTAAGTACCTTTTTAGGTCGAGCCTATCGCAGTGTGCCTGCGCTGCTCTATGGGGAGGCCTCTTGGAAACAATCCAGACTTTCTCTAAACTTGTGCGTGTGGTTTTTTATTTTCCACACATTCTATTGGACTTTGCGTGTGCCTTTCAATAATGAAAGCACGCAAATGGCCAAAGACGGGTGCATGTTCCGCCTTTTCTGTAAATGTTCACTCCCATGGCCTTTTGGTCTCGGGAGCGAGCAGCAACGCGCAGGGTGTCAGCTGCATTCCTGGATCATGTTACTAATCAACATAGCGCAGTCGCTTTCACTTTCGCGACCGCGCTTGTTTCAAAGGTCGGCGCCGGCTCGAGACCTATTCGCTCCTCCTTATTTTTTTATTTTTTTTATTTTAGAGAGTTTTATATAGCGCGAACTTGAACCGAATCAGTTATCAGAGCGCTTTACATAGCACCAGTTACGTTACATGAGGACACACTTTCATTTATTTTTTTTTTATTTTTTTTTTAGGCACGGGGAGATTAAGTGATTTGCCCAGAATCACAGGGGGGTGTTAACCTTCAGGGTTTTATGAATAGTCATTATTAATGTTGCAATATTTTAACCTCTATGAATAAGGTCAAAGTTTTTAAGAAGGCAAGTTACAACAGTGAGTTAAACTCTCGTTAATGATATCAGATTGTATCTAGCGGTCGAGAGTTTGAATCCAAGAAAGACTAACTCGGTCTTCACTCTTCCAAGGTGGGTAAAGCTGCACCATTAAATTGGTACAGTTACCACCTGTTCTAAACAGCGCTTAGAAACGCCAGGGATGCTGTGAGGAGGCTGCAGCGGATACATGTCATTTTTAATATTATTAATATGTAATAATAAGTAAATATGCCACAGGCGTACAGAAAATAAATACGGCATTGTTACCACAGTTTTTATATAAGCTGACTTGCTGGTGTAAGCGTGTTACAAACCAACCGCACACAAATTAAACACGAACATGTATTCCTACAATCTATAGAGTTAAACCTCCACTCTGCAAGAGTGCAAGGTTGCCTGCGTTGGGCCTGCTGCCCGAGATGGTTATGGTTCAATGGCTCACCGGTATGTGAACTTTAGACCTCAACGGCTAATCTGTTCGTAACTCAACACTGGGCCACAGTGCCCAGGTCGCCTTCTCCTTCCCAGCAGCACGCTGCTCCCACCTCTGGACTTCGTCTGTACGTGGGGATCCTCCGTGGTCACCTGACCAGCGCATCCACCAGCTCGCCGTTTGCTCCTCGCTTGGCCTTCCTGGTTGTACAAAAAGTGCAGCACCCATTTCCTGAAAGGAACAAATTAAGGAATTGCTCCTGCAGTTCAGAAGGCAGGGCTGGTTCCTTTCTCCAAGTCTAAAGTATCAAGTGTGAAGGAGGCCCAGAGAGGCATTACATTCATGTAATATAGCAGAAGTACCAGGCAGGACATGAGTCATAAACAAGCATTTTATTTATTTATTTAAATTGGAAATCATGTAGTACATTTTTACATTATCCAGTTATTCTTACATTTGTTTTTACCTTTACACCATTATTCTCATTATTAGATTTAGCTGCATTGTCACCACTATTTACATTTTAGCGTATTTATACATATTTACACCAATTTACATATCATTTCATTCTATTATCTCTTTCTTCCAAGTTTAAGCTATTGGCATTGTAAATGACAATGCCTTTTATTTATGTTTTAAAAATGAAAACAAAAATAAAAGGCATTGTTATTTGCAATGCCAATAGCTGAAACTCGCGTAAATGCGAGACCTATTGCATTGCAAATGCTTGTAGTATTACAATAATCTGAAAGATAAAATCCAAAATCTGAAAAATAAAATCCAAAAGATGTGGTAGCTTGATCAGGTCAAAAGCAAAATAACTTTAGAGAGATTAAGCAAAGAAGCGCAAAAACAAGATAAGAAGTATGAATAGCTACACATGTTTAATAATGTACCATTTTACAAATTCACAGATAGCAAGATCATAATACATCTCTCTGTTGGCAAAGCATCCTTCACCACAGTTAAGGTCAACAAGCAAGTGTGTGATAGGACAAAGAACGCTGGAACCAGGTCTGATGGTTGATAGGTATGACCCTCTACACGTTTTAACAGTGTACACTTCGAAAATGTCCACAAATAGCAAGATGGTTCATAAATCTCTCTTTTCGCAAAACAGTCTTCAACAACCTGAGTTTAGATCACCAAGCACTGCAAAGTGATTAGAGGACAAACATGCAGAACCAGGTCTGATGGCTGCAGGCAAAAGGTTTTTGTAAACTGCTGAAAGCCAGATGACGTGGATTAGAGTAGTACTCAAAGGAGACAAATTGCATTTTACAACCATTACCTCTAGTGACTGGCGGAGCCTGATAATTGGCAGGCAGCACTGTCTCTTTCACTTGCAGGGCCTTATCTTCTCCAAGGATTGCATGAGGGCTATTCCAGGTGAAAATCTTAACAGCTCACAAAACAGAGTAAGTATTTGCTGGACCAGGGGGTCCCATAACTAACTGTGTGTCAAAACCAAGGTGTCCCAGCCATAGTTTACATTGAAATTCTATACCTTGCGATAGCATTTCATCATCAGGTGTGGCTCAACAAGTTCTCTCCTCCTTGTGTGTGCCAGCATGTTTACTAGTTGAGGTGTATTTATTTTAAGGTTGCTTGTACCTTGGGAATGAGGATCAACGAGAAAGTCACATTTGGGACAGAGGTGTAATGGACAGGAGACAGCCTGGGATCAGTTCATATAGTGGATATCTGTACATATTAGGGGGTATATTTATGTAGGAGGGGCGTTGCCGTTGCGCAACGGATGGCAAGAGCGACGCATCTCCAAAGTTTGATTTATCAAGCCATGCAAGGCCACCTTCCGTGGCTTGATAAATCTAGAGCAACCCAACATGGCACAAATCACTGCACTCTGTTACTCTGCCCCAGGGAGGCGTTCCATGGGTGCAACGTGGATGTTCCTACGCATCCACCGATGGATTTTGGTGTATTCCCAAATTTACCATCAACCCTGAGAATGTGTCAAAATACTACGCCTCCCCGGTGAGGAGTAATGAGGAGAAATATCTTTATTTCTCCTCGTTACTTCCTTTACATAGAAAGAGGAAAATGCCTAGGGGGATTGCTTTTGTGCAGGAAGGTGCACTTTCCTGCACAAAAACAATCCTGCTTACAACGCAGGCATCCTTGAGCCATGGTGCAAGGGGGCCTGTGTTGGCGCTAGGCAGCAGAGCAAGGAAAAGACAGTAATGTGACGTAAAATACGCCACATTCCTATACTGCCTGGGAAAGCTTAAGGAGGAGAGTACATGGGACGAGAGGATGAACCATGCATGCTGCCAGCGGTTGCCGTACTCAGGTGGCTGCCAATTGTCGCGTACACGGCCTCTGCTATGTTAAATGTCATTTATATCACTCAATATCACCAAGGTCTCTAGGCGCAAACAGATACAGCCTGGTAACGAAAATAACAAGCATTGGCAATGACCATAGGTCTGGCTTTAAAGAAATGTTTTATGGTAATGTGAAGCATTATAAATAAATAGCATGTGACTAGATATGTATTTGTGTGGAAACAAAAAATATTGGTGTAGGCTAAAAGGTCAGGTGACAGTTGCACTGTCAAGCCAGACCTGAAAATCCACCTAGGTTAATGACTGCCCTCTTCCCAGAGAAAAACAACATACATTATCTAGTTAACTAAGACACTTTAATAGCGTTCCAGTGTCATGTGTGGCCCCCTGAACGTTCAAGTTTAGCTAGCTGCATAAATAAATACAATGATCACAGCTGGTGGTGGGCAAGTGCCTTTTTGTGGAATAACACTTCTGCCTAATCAAAACATGTACTTCTAGCTCCCAACATGTGGGCAGGTTCAAAGCCACTCCCTAGTGATGCTCACATAACTGTCTAATGGCATCTGTGCTGTTGAGCCAAACCATAACAAGCATTAGAAATGCAATCGGGCTCGGATTTATTTGAGTTTGAGCTAATGGCATTGTAAATGGTAATGTATTTTTGCTAAGTGTTATGGAGTGTGTTAATGTGGTGGTGGTGGTAGTGGTAGTACTGGTGGTGGTGGTACTGGTAGTACTGGCGGTGGTGGTAGTACTGTTGGTGGTGGTAGTGGTAGTACTGGTGGCTGTAGTAGTGGTAGTACTGGTGGCTGTAGTAGTGGTAGTACTGGTGGTGGTAGTACTGGTAGTACTGGTGGTGGTACTGGTAGTGGTAGTACTGGTGGTGGTGGTACTGGTGGTGGTGGTAGTGGTAGTAGTGGTAGTACTGGAGGTGGTGGTACTGGTGGTGGTAGTACTGGTGGTGGTAGTACTGGTGGTGGTAGTACTGGTAGTGGTGGTACTGGTGGTGGTGGTACTGGTAGTGGTAGTACTGTTGGTGGTAGTACTGGTGGTGGTAGTACTGGTAGTGGTGGTACTGGTGGTGGTGGTACTGGTAGCGGGAGTACTGGTGGTGGTGGTACTGGTAGCAGTAGCATTGGTGGTGGTGGTACTGCTGCCTGTAATGCTTGAGTTATTATTTTTAAGCTGGGGTAGGACTGGTTACAACGGAGG
This sequence comes from Lissotriton helveticus, assembly GCF_964261635.1. Taxonomy (NCBI): domain Eukaryota; kingdom Metazoa; phylum Chordata; class Amphibia; order Caudata; family Salamandridae; genus Lissotriton; species Lissotriton helveticus. Next base: position 1,789,377,500 of record NC_136059.1, on the reverse strand, counting down.
TCTTTTGGGAGGGCATTCCAAATAAGTGGGGCATTGCCTGAAAAGGAGCGTGACAGAGTGGAATTCTTTTTCTGAAGGGGGGGATAAGTAGGAGGGTGTTGGAGCTTCTCAGTGATCGTGTGCAGCCTGCTTTGGTCAGTTTGTTGGAGAGGTACGTCGGTGTGTTTTGGTGGAGGATTTTGTGCGTAATGCAGGCGAATATGTGGATCTACCTTCAATAGGGAGTCATTTGAGGGATTTGAGGGCGGGAGAGATGTGGTCAAATCGTTTGCAGTCCGTGATAAGCCTAGCCGCGAGGTTGAGCACTGATTTTAAGAGGTGCCAGGTGGGTTTTGGGAATTCCAGTGAGGATGGCATTGCCGTAATCAATGCACAATAGAGCAAGAGATTGGACAGGCAGTTTAAAGTCATCAATTGGGACCAAGGACTTAATTTTCTTGAGGTTACGGTTACGGTAGAAGCATTTACTGGGAGTCACTAAGTACATACCACAAAGCTATTCGTACTGCAAGGAAAACCCACATAACATCTCTTATTTCAGAGGCAGATAATTCCCCCAGGGTTTTGTACCAAATACTTCAATCTTTCGTTAAACCAACAGCTAGCGAAAGTCCGGACATTTCATCACAAAAGCTTTGTGATGAGATATCCCAATTCTTTTCTAACAAGATAGACCTGATCTATAAAAAAATCATGCACTCTAATAAAACCATGACCTGCGAAGAAGGTCTTGCCTCATACGAAATTGAGAGTAACCATAATGATCACACTTTGGATATTTTTCCCCCCATTACCCCAAAGGAGTTGTCAGCACTCACCATGCAAATCAAAAGTGGTAGTCCCAATGATATAATTCCTGCCAGACTTATGCCCTCTTTGCTGGAGGTACTATGCCCCACAATGGAAAAACTCATCAATCTCTCACTTAGAACAGGCTCTGTCCCAAGACAATGGAAACAAGCATTAGTTAGGCCTATTAGAAAGAATACCGCCATTCCTTGGACTGAATTAACAAATCTTAGGCCCATCTCTCTGCTCCCATTTTTGGGTAAGCTGACGGAAAAATATGTAAATCAACATCTTTCCCACTATGTTGAAGACACTGGCGGCCTAGACTATTCCCAATCTGGGTTTAGGCCGAAACACAGCACGGAATCTGCCCTCTTGGCTGTCTCTGATGATTTACATATGTTTCAAGACAAAGGCTACTCCGTGATTCTAGTGTTATTAGATCTGTCGGCAGCGTTCGACACCGTGTCACACAACATCCTTATTGACCGGTTGTCGAACGTAGGAGTTAAGAACAGAGCCCTTGATTGGATAAGGAGTTTTTTAACCGAGCGCACCCAGACTGTCACCATGGGTGCCCATCGGTCAGCAGAGGTGGAGATTTCTAAAGGGGTGCCACAGGGCTCATGTTTGAGCCCAACACTTTTTAACATCTATGTGGCACCCCTGGCAAGAGTGATGCGAAAATTTGGTTTCATCCCCGTATCTTACGCGGATGATACGCAGCTCCTCTTCCCTTTTGAAACTCTCACCGCTGAGATAAAGAACTCCTTCTCCGCTGGTATGAAGGCCGTTGCACAGTGGATGTCCACTAACTTTCTACAGTGCAACGTTAGCAAAACAGAAGTTATGCTATTTGGCGAAGCCAAACTTCTATGGGCTCCGGACTGGTGGCCTTCCGATCTTGGTGTGGTCCCAGAACCCAAACTGGTCGTGAAAAACCTGGGGATCCGCCTCGATCAGGAACTGTCTTTAAAGCAACATACCAACCTTGTCGCAGGTTCGTGTTTTCATGTCATCAGCATGTTGCGAAAAAAATTTCCTTTGTTGCCAGACACGTTTAGGAAGACCTTAGTGCAAACCCTTGTTCTGAGTCGTATCGACTACTGTAATGGCCTGCTCCTATCTGCCAACGAGGGAGTATTGGCCAGACTTCAGGTAGTCCAGAACACAGCGGCGCGCCTAGTCCTGAATGCCCCTCCAAGAACAGCATCCAAACCTCTCCTACATCAACTTCACTGGCTCTCCATACGACAAAGAATAAAATTTAAAATTTGTTGTATAATACATAAAAACATAAATGCCCAAGGTCCTACCTATCTGCAACAGAAATTCATCCCCTACATCCCGTCCAGGCCACTCAGATCCAGCACAAGTCATCTACTGGTGGTACCTCGTGTCAAAAAAATCAGACACGGAGGCAGAGCACTGTCCGTAGCAGGACCAAAACTATGGAATCAACTTCCCCTAACTCTCAGACTCTGTACCTCTCATTTACAATTTAGAAAACTCCTTAAAACTGTTCTATTTAAAAATGAGATTTAATCCATATCGGTATTCTCATCTGTATTTGTTAAACTGGCCCAAAAGCGCAGAGATACTCCAGCTGGAGTCGATTCAAGCGCTATATAAGCTTGTAAATAAATAAATAAATAAATAAAGAGGGCTCCTTTGGCAGTGTCTCTTGTGTTTCTGCTCTTCCCTCCCCCCCACCTCCCTCATGTTGCTTACCTGTTGTTTCTGGTCCCACCCTCCTCCCTTGCACATACCTAGTGTTGCATTGGTTTTGCTTTTTTTGCAGTTTTATATAGTGCAAACTCGACCACAAGATATTGGTAGCACTTTACAAGAGCAACTGTTACATTAAGGACACCTTCATTTTTAGGTTTCGCCAGCACAGCTGTGCTTGTGAAATCTATAGTCTTTAATGTATCTTAACAGGGGCTTCTCTCATCAGTTCCCAAGGGCAAAGTACTCATCCAAATCCACTTTAGGCTGCACAGCATGCACTGTTTACAGATACTTATCTCCCCCTGACTGCACGCATTTACAGTAATTATCTTCTACAAAAGCTATTCACACTGTTTTAAGCCCCATTCACTGTCCAGACTTCAGGGACTGTTGAACGATAAGATCAGATCTCTTCCCAAGGAAAAACACAGACAACAGTATGGAGGAATGCTTGCTTTTTTTATTACTTTGTTGTGCAAAGCAGCTGCTTTAGCCTTAGAACATTTTTGGCATTTCCTATACATGCATCAGTACCTTTCTTAGCACTTTGTAGGCATTATCGGATTGATTTACTACTATGCAGGCAGTCACAATTGCAATTAAAGGGGCTTGATTTAATGGTGCAGCAAGTGCAGTGGCACCAGGGCCAAAAGTTGTCATAAATTCATATGTTTTACTACTAAACAGGCCGTCATCAGTGCAGTTATCTAGAAGATTCTAGGGCTATTATTTCAATAGTGCAGCAAGTGCCTTGGCACTGGGACCAAATGCTCTAGGCACTCCACTGAACACCAATTATTGCTATGTTTTACAACTAAACAGGCAGTCACAAGTGCAGTTCTCATTCACTCACTAAGGTCATGATTTAAATGGTGCAGCAGCTGCAGTAATACTGGGCCCAAAAGTTGTCAGAACTCCTCTAAACACTAAATATTGCTATATTTTAAACAGGCAGTCACAATTACAGTTACCTTGCCATTAAACGGGGCATCATTTGAATGGTACAGCAAGTGCAGTGGCTCTGAGGCCAAATCCTCTAGGGACCCCACTTAACGCAGGTTATTGCTAAATATTACTACTAAACAAGACAGTCATGAGTGCAGTTACCTAGTCGATAATAGGGTCATAATTTCAATGATGCAGCAGGTGCAGTGACACCAGGACCAAAAGCTCTAGCCACCCCACTAAACACCTAATATTGCTATATTCTAATACTAAACAGGCAGACACAATTGCAGTTACTTTGTAGACAACAGGTTCATGATTTGATGCAGGAGTTGCAGTGGCACTGGGGCCAAAAGTTGTCAGAACTTCTCTAAACACGAAATATTGCTATATTTAACTACTAAACATGCAGTCACAAGTGCAGTTCCCTTGCAGGCACTAGGGTCATGATTTCAACGGTGTAACAGATGCAGTGACACCGGGGCCTAAAGCTCTTAGAACCCTCTAAACACCACATTTTGCAATAGTTGACTACTACACAGGCAGTCACAGGTGCAGTTACCTTGCAAGCAATACAGTCATGATTTTAATGGTGTAGCGCGTGTAGTGCCACCTGGGCCAAAAGTTGTCATAACTTCTCTAAACACCAAATATTGCTATATTTTACTGCTAAACAGGCAGTCACAAATGAAGTTATCTTGCAGGCACTAGAGGCATGAATTGAATGGTGCAGCAGGTGCAGTGAATCCAAGCCCAAAAGTTATCCAAACTCCTCTAAACACATACTATTGCTATTACGCTAATTAATTCATTCTATTATTTCTCTCTTTCATTTAATTTTTCAAAATATTGCTATTACTTTCACACACTATACCACTAGTAACAGCACAATATATTGCTTTTTTGTAATTAAACAAGTCATAACACTTTAACAGACTTTATGAAACTTATATTGTACAACTACTCAGCAAGCTACAACTTACAACAAAAAACAGCTTATTAATCATACAGGTGAAACCTAATGCATTTACCAATGCTTGTTTAGGCATGGAGATATGAAGTGTGCTTCCTCCCCTTTATGTTGTTAACGCTGCCACCCTCTTCCCCTGCACCTCCTTCATGTTGCTTTCCACCCTCCCAATGTCAATTGTTGCTGCTCTCCCCACACATCCTTCATGTGGCTTGACCCCCCCAAAGTTTGTTTAAAAAAACAAACCTAAAAAACAAGCACTATGACACGGTCAAAACTGGCTGCGTCATATCCCTTTTTTTCTTAACGTTAAGCCATGTTGCACAGCAGTGTGGGCTGCTGTGCAAAATGGCTTAAAGTAAAGAAAAAACACCCTATGACGTGGGCAGTGCTGGCAGCGTCATATTGTTTTTTAGGTCACAGCCTACCAGAAAGCAGAGCTATCTGGTTTACTAAAGACATCTTGGGAACTTTCAGAAAGTTGACTCAGGAATGCCTTCCGCTCATTGATTACCATTGGCTTTGTGGTTTGTAACTCACATTTTATGGCTTTCTATTTGCTGGCTTTATTTGTCTTAGGCTCTCCAGGTTCAGTTCGTCCCTTCTGTTGCCTAAACCGTGTTTACAGTATTCTTCCACGAACTCCCTTTCTGCAAACAGGCCTTTAAATCTTGTTCTTACTTTGTCACACTTGCTGTGAATTCAAAGACAGAGGTCAAATGTCAGGCACAGTCTTCCGAGGGGCTTGTTTACTTTTCTTTCTCTGCAAGGGGAGAGGATTTATGTAACAATCTTGCTGGATACTGGGTGTAGGAAATAGGTTTCTTCTAGCACATGACGGCATTTAAATGAACTATTTCAGAATTAAAAACACAAATGAAGCACATTTTTTGTTTGTTATATTTTGAAGTGTGCTGGAAACAAATACTTTAATATGATCACAACAAATCATGACACTAGGTGATACAATCTCCACACGTTTTGCATTGTATAGTTTTATCAGTATAACTATGTCTCTGCAAAATATCATGATCATTTCAATTGAAAATTGTCTGAAATGGCTGTGCGCTATCATACAACACGTACTCCGCTCTACGCCTCTCCACTCTACACCACACCACTGCCCTCTGCATGACTTCACTTTATACCACTCTGTGCCACTCTACTCTATGTCACTGCACTCTTCGCCACGGCACTAAACCACTCCAGTCTAGGCCACACCAATCTACTCTGTGCAACTTCACTGTACGCCACTCTGCAAAACTCCACTCTACGCCACTGTACACAGTCAGTACACTCTACACCAAGGCACCTTACTCTGTAACACTCAGCTCTATACCCCTGCACTCTGAGCAAATCCACTGTGTGCCACTCTAATCCACTCTGCCCCACTGCACTCCACACCACTTTACTCTACGCTATTACACACTATGCAACTGTACTCTAACCTGCACCACTCCATTCTATGCTACTTCACTCTACTCTGAAACAATCTCCACTCTGCACTCTACTATGCACCACTTTGATCTACGCCACTGCATTGTATGCCGCTATATTCAATGTCACTGCACTCAATGCCACTATACTCTGCAATACTTTACGGTAATGCACTCTACACGACTCCACACTAAGCCACTCCTATACACCACACTCTCTGCCACTCCACTCTACCCTTCACCATTCCACTATACAGCACTCCACTTGACTCTCCTCTACACCACTAACGTTTAGCCAGGCTGAACAGCAGACACGCTGGAATATACCATGACTAAAACTTATTGGCAAAGCCAGTAAGCTCCTGCATAGGCAATACCTATTGGCTTTACCAGTGCCTGTTTCTCTGGACTTTAAGCCATGTCTCACTGCAGCCCGCGCTGAAAATGTCCACAAATAGCAAGATGGTTCATAAATCTCTTTTCGCCAAACAGTCTTCAACCACCTGAGTTTAGATCTCCAAGCACTGCAAAGTGATTAGAGGACAAACATGCAGAACCAGGTCTGATGGCTGCAGGCAAAAGGGTTTTGTAACCTACTGAAAGACAGATGACGTGGATCAGAGTAGTACTCAAAGGAGACAAATTGCATTTCACAACCGTTACCTCTAGTGACTGGCGGAGCCTGATAATTGGCAGGCAGCACTGTCTCTTTCACTTGCAGGGCCTTATCTTCTCCAAGAATTGCATAAGGGCTATTCCAGGGGAAAATCTTAACAGCTCACAAAACAGAGTAAGTATTTGCTGGACCAGGGGGTCCCATAAGTAACTCTGTGTCAAAGCCAAGGTGTCCCAGCCATAGTTTAAATTGACATTCTATACCTTGCGATAGCATTTCATCATAAGGTGTGGCTCAACAAGTTCTCTACTCCTTGTGTGTGCCGGCATGTTTACTAGTTCAGGTGTATTTATTTTAATGTTGCTTGTACCTTGGGAATGAGGATCAGCGAGAAAGTTACACTTGGGACAGAGGTGTGATGGACAGGAGACAGCCAGGGATCAGTTCATATAGTGGATATCTGTACATATTAGGGGGTATATTTATGTAGGAGGGGCGTTGCCATTGCGCAACGGATGGCAAGACCGACGCAGCTCCAAAGTTTGATTGATCAAGCCATGCAAGGCCACCTTCCGTGGCTTGATAAATCTAGAGCAACCCAACATGGCACAAATCACTGCACTCTGTTACTCTGCCCCAGGGAGGCGTTCCATGGGTGCAACGTGGATGTTCCTACGCATCCATCGATGGATTTTGCTGCATTCCCAAATTTACCATCAACCCTGGGAATGCGTCAAAATGCTACGCCTCCCCCGGTGAGGAGTAATGAGGAGAAATATCTTTATTTCTCCTCGTTACTTCCTTTACATAGAAAGAGGAAAATGCCTAGGGGGATTGCTTTTGTGCAGGAAGGTGCACTTTCCTGCACAAAAACAATCCTGCTTACAACGCAGGCATCCTTGAGCCATGGTGCAAGGGTGCCTGTGTTGGCGCTAGGCAGCAGAGCAAGGAAAGGACAGTAAAGTGGCGTAAAATACGCCACATTCCTATACTGCCTGGGAAAGCTTAAGGAGGAGAGTACATGGGGTGAGAGGATGAACCATGAATGCTGCCAGCGGTTGCGTACTCAGGTGGCTGCCAATTGTCGCGTACACGGCCTCTGCTATGGTAAATGTCATTTATATCACTCAATATCACCAAGGTCTCTAGGCGCAAAAAGATACAGCCTGGTAACGAAAATAACGAGCATTGGCAATGACCATAGGTCTGGCTTTAAAGAAATGTTGTATGGTAATGTGAAGCATTACAAATAAATAGCATGTGACTAGATATGTATTTGTGTGGAAACAAAAAACTAGAAAAATATTGGTGTAGGCTAAAAGGTCAGGTGACCGTTGCACTGTCAAGCCAGACCTGAAAATCCACCTAGGTTAATTACTGCCCTGCTCCCAGAGAAAAACAACATAAATTATCTAGTTAACTAAGACACTTTAATAGCGTTCCAGTGTCATGTGTGGCCCCCTGAACGTTCAAGTTTAGCTAGCTGCATAAATAAATACAATGATCACAGCTGGTGGCGGGCAAGCACTTTTTTGTGAACGAACACTTCTACCTAATCAAAACATGTACTTCTAGCTCCCAACATGTGGGCAGGTTCAAAGCCACTCCCTAGTGATGCTCACATAACTGTCTAACGGCATCTGTGCTGTTGAGCCAAACCATAACAAGCATTAGAAATGCAATCGGGCTCGGATTTATTTGAGTTTGAGCTAATGGCATTGTAAATGGTAATGTATTTTTGCTAAGTGTTATGGAGTGTGTTAATGTGGTGGTGGTGGTAGTGGTAGTACTGGTGGTGGTGGTACTGGTAGTACTGGCGGTGGTGGTAGTACTGTTGGTGGTGGTAGGGGTAGTACTGGTGGCTGTAGTAGTGGTAGTACTGGTGGCTGTAGTAGTGGTAGTACTGGTGGTGGTAGTACTGGTAGTACTGATGGTGGTGGTGGTACTGGTAGTGGTAGTACTGGTGGTGGTGGTACTGGTAGTGGTGGTACTGGTAGTACTGGTGGTGGTGGTACTGGTAGTGGTAGTAGTGGTAGTACTGGAGGTGGTGGTACTGGTAGTGGTAGTACTGTTGGTAGTACTGGGGGTGGTGGTACTGGTGGTGGTGGTACTGGTAGCGGGAGTACTGGTGGTGGTGATACTGGTAGTGGTAGTACTGGTGGTGGTGATACTGGTAGTACTGGTGGTGGTGGTACTGGTAGTGGTAGTAGTGGTAGTACTGGAGGTGGTGGTACTGGTAGTGGTAGTACTGTTGGTGGTAGTACTGGGGGTGGTAGTACTGGTAGTGGTGGTACTGGTGGTGGTGGTACTGGTAGCGGGAGTACTGGTGGTGGTGGTGGTACTGGTAGCAGTAGCATTGGTGGTGGTGGTACTGCTGCCCGTAATACTGGTAGTGGTAGTACTGGTGGTGGTGGTACTGGTGGTGGTAGTACTGGTGGTGGTAGTGGTACTGATTATGGTAGTACTGGTACTGGTAGTACTGGTGGTGGTGGTAGTACTGTTGGTGGTGGTAGTGGTAGTACTGGTGGCTGTAGTAGTGGTAGTACTGGTGGCTGTAGTAGTGGTAGTACTGGTGGTGGTAGTACTGGTAGTACTGATGGTGGTAGTACTGGTAGTACTGGTGGTGGTGGTGGTACTGGTAGTGGTAGTACTGGTGGTGGTGGTACTGGTAGTGGTAGTACTGGTGGTGGTGGTACTGGTAGTACTGGTGGTAGTGGTACTAGTAGTGGTAGTACTGGAGGTGGTGGTACTGGTAGTGGTAGTACTGTTGATGGTAGTACTGGGGGTGGTAGTACTGGTAGTGGTGGTACTGGTGGTGGTGGTACTGGTAGCGGGAGTACTGGTGGTGGTGGTACTGGTGGTGGTGGTATTGGTGGTGGTAGTACTGGTGGTGGTAGTGGTACTGGTTGTGGTAGTACTGGTACTGGTAGTACTGGTGGTGGTGGTAGTACTGTTGGTGGTGGTAGTACTGGTGGCTGTAGTAGTGGTAGTACTGGTGGCTGTAGTAGTGGTAGTACTGGTGGTGGTAGTACTGGTAGTACTGGTGGTGGTACTGGTACTGGTAGTACTGGTGGTGGTGGTACTGGTAGTGGTAGTAGTGGTAGTACTGGTAGTGGTAGTAGTGGTAGTACTGGAGGTGGTGGTACTGGTAGTGGTAGTACTGGTGGTGGTAGTACTGGTGGTGGTAGTGCTGGTAGTGGTGGTACTGGTGGTGGTGGTACTGGTAGTGGTAGTACTGTTGGTGGTAGTACTGGTGGTGGTAGTACTGGTAGTGGTGGTACTGGTGGTGGTGGTACTGGTAGCGGGAGTACTGGTGGTGGTGGTGGTACTGGTAGCAGTAGCATTGGTGGTGGTGGTACTGCTGCCTGTAATGCTGGTAGTGGTAGTACTGGTGGTGGTGGTACTGGTGGTGGTAGTACTGGTGGTGGTAGTGGTACTGATTATGGTAGTACTGGTACTGGTAGTACTGGTGGTGGTGGTAGTACTGTTGGTGGTGGTAGTGGTAGTACTGGTGGTTGTAGTAGTGGTAGTACTGGTGGCTGTAGTAGTGGTAGTACTGGTGGTGGTAGTACTGGTGGTACTGATGGTGGTAGTACTGTTAGTACTGGTGAAGGTGGTGGTACTGGTAGTGGTAGTACTGGTGGTGGTGGTACTGGTAGTGGTAGTACTGGTGGTGGTGGTAGTGGTAGTACTGGAGGTGGTGGTACTGGTAGTGGTAGTACTGTTGGTGGTAGTACTGGTGGTGGTAGTACTGGTGGTGGTGGTACTGGTGGTGGTGGTACTGGTAGCGGGAGTACTGGTGGTGGTGGTACTGGTAGCAGTAGCATTGGTGGTGGTGGTACTGCTGCCCGTAATACTGGTAGTGGTAGTACTGGTGGTGCTGGTACTGGTGGTGGTAGTACTGGTGGTGGTATTGGTACTGGTTGTGGTAGTACTGGTACTGGTAGAACTGATGGTGGTGGTAGTACTGTTGGTGGTGGTAGTGGTAGTACTGGTGGCTGTAGTAGTGGTAGTACTGGTGGCTGTAGTAGTGGTAGTACTGGTGGTGGTAGTACTGGTAGTACTGATGGTGGTCGCACTGGTAGTACTGGTGGTGGTCGCACTGGTAGTACTGGTGGTGGTGGTGGTACTGGTAGTGGTAGTACTGGTGGTGGTGGTACTGGTAGTACTGGTGGTACTGGTAGTGGTAGTAGTGGTAGTACTGGAGGTGGTGGTACTGGTAGTACTGTTGGTGGTAGTACTGGTGGTGGTAGTACTGGTAGTGGTGGTACTGGTGGTGGTGGTACTGGTAGCGGGAGTACTGGTGGTGGTGGTACTGGTAGCAGTAGCATTGGTGGTGGTGGTACTGCTGCCCGTAATACTGGTAGTGGTAGTACTGGTGGTGGTGGTACTGGTGGTGGTAGTACTGGTGGTGGTTGTGGTACTGGTTATGGTAGTACTGGTACTGGTAGTACTGGTGGTGGTGGTAGTACTGTTGGTGGTGGTAGTGGTAGTACTGGTGGCTGTAGTAGTGGTAGTACTGGTGGCTGTAGTAGTGGTAGTACTGGTGGTGGTAGTACTGGTAGTACTGATGGTGGTAGTACTGGTAGTACTGGTGGTGGTACTGGTAGTGGTAGTACTGGTGGTGGTGGTACTGGTAGTGGTAGGACTGGTGGTACTGGTAGTACTGGTGGTGGTGGTAGTGGTAGTAGTGGTAGTACTGGAGGTGGTGGTACTGGTAGTGGTAGTACTGTTGGTGGTAGTACTGGTGGTGGTAGTACTGGTAGTGGTGGTACTGGTGGTGGTGGTACTGGTAGCGGGAGTACTGGTGGTGGTGGTACTGGTAGCAGTAGCATTGGTGGTGGTGGTACTGCTGCCCGTAATACTGGTAGTGGTAGTACTGGTGGTGGTGGTACTGGTGGTGGTAGTACTGGTGGTGGTAGTGGTACTGGTTATGGTGGTACTGGTTATGGTAGTACTGGTACTGGTAGTACTGGTGGTGGTGGTAGTACTGTTGGTGGTGGTAGTGGTAGTACTGGTGGCTGTAGTAGTGGTTGTACTGGTGGCTGTAGTAGTGGTAGTACTGGTGGTGGTAGTACTGGTAGTACTGATGGTGGTGGTGGTACTGGTAGTGGTAGTACTGGTGGTGGTGGTACTGGTAGTACTGGTGGTGGTGGTACTGGTAGTGGTAGTAGTGGTAGTACTGGAGGTGGTGGTACTGGTAGTGGTAGTACTGTTTGGTGGTAGTACTGGGGGTGGTAGTACTGGTAGTGGTGGTACTGGTGGTGGTGGTACTGGTAGCGGGAGTACTGGTGGTGGTGGTACTGGTAGTGGTAGTACTGGTGGTGGTGATACTGGTAGTACTGGTGGTGGTGGTACTGGTAGTGGTAGTAGTGGTAGTACTGGAGGTGGTGGTACTGGTAGTGGTAGTACTGTTGGTGGTAGTACTGGGGGTGGTAGTACTGGTAGTGGTGGTACTGGTGGTGGTGGTACTGGTAGCGGGAGTACTGGTGGTGGTGGTACTGGTAGCAGTAGCATTGGTGGTGGTGGTACTGCTGCCCGTAATACTGGTAGTGGTAGTACTGGTGGTGGTGGTACTGGTGGTGGTAGTACTGGTGGTGGTAGTGGTACTGATTATGGTAGTACTGGTACTGGTAGTACTGGTGGTGGTGGTAGTACTGTTGGTGGTGGTAGTGGTAGTACTGGTGGCTGTAGTAGTGGTAGTACTGGTGGCTGTAGTAGTGGTAGTACTGGTGGTGGTAGTACTGGTAGTACTGATGGTGGTAGTACTGGTAGTACTGGTGGTGGTGGTACTGGTAGTGGTAATACTGGTGGTGGTGGTACTGGTAGTGGTAGTACTGGTGGTGGTGGTACTGGTAGTACTGGTGGTGGTGGTACTGGTAGTGGTAGTAGTGGTAGTACTGGAGGTGGTGGTGGTGGTACTGGTAGTGGTAGTACTGTTGGTGGTAGTACTGGGGGTGGTAGTACTGGGGGTGGTAGTACTGGTAGTGGTGGTGGTGGTACTGGTAGTGGTAGTAGTGGTAGTACTGGAGGTGGTGGTACTGGTAGTGGTAGTACTGTTGGTGCTAGTACTGGTGGTGGTAGTACTGGTAGTGGTGGTACTGGTAGCGGGAGTACTGGTGGTGGTGGTACTGGTAGCAGTAGCATTGGTGGTAGTGGTACTGCTGGCCGTAATAATGGTAGTGGTAGTACTGGTGGTGGTGGTACTGGTGGTGGTAGTACTGGTGGTGGTAGTGGTACTGGTTATGGTAGTACTGGTAGTGGTAGTACCGGTGGTCGTGGTACTGGGTGCCACTCACTCTGCTGTGTTGAAGTGTGCTGCTTGTCGTATCCAGGAAGGATTAGAACTCCGTGCAACCTCATAACCTGACCTTCTGCGTGCCGCCTCCCCTCAACGAGGACTCGCTGGTGTGAGCGAGCCCTGCAATCGGCAGGGCGAGCATAGCGCTCCCAGCTCGAGTCCCTTGGGTAGAGGCTTGGCCAATTACCATCAGCGAGCCGGGGGACTGCGAGGACCAGCAATCTCCACGCTGCTCAGCTGGTTCCTCTTCCCCCGGCGGCCACGCCCACGGACACGCCCACCGGCTTATAACCTTTCGTGACACCCGCTTCGCGGGTGCCACTCACTCTGCTGTGTTGAAGTGTGCTGCTTGTCGTATCCAGGAAGGATTAGAACTCCGTGCAACCTCATAACCTGACCTTCTGCGTGCCGCCTCCCCTCAACGAGGACTCGCTGGTGTGAGCGAGCTCTGCAATCGGCAGGGCGAGCATAGCGCTCCCAGCTCGAGTCCCTTGGGTAGAGGCTTGGCCAATTACCATCAGCGAGCCGGGGGACTGCGAGGACCAGCAATCTCCACGCTGCTCAGCTGGTTCCTCTTCCCCCGGCGGCCACGCCGACGGACACGCCCACCGCCCACAAGTATTTAACTGACATCAATCCTCCCGCGTCGCGGGACGCGCGCGGGGCGGAGCACGGGGCCGTTTGAGGCCGTTCGAGAACGTGAGAGTCCGGTCCGGGCCCCTGCCCTAAGTTTTTACATCCGCGGACTTTAAATTACAGGTATTTACCATCACCCGGAAGTTAGTGACAACTTACTATTACTAATCAAGAGACCTTTGCATATCCCATCTACAGAAAATGAACACGAGATCAAGTAAGCAAAAAAAACTCAAAAAAAAAATTGGGGTAGGAGAAAAACTGTTAGGACCAATGGATGACTTTATTTCTAAAGCCAATACATTCATTGACCAAAGTATAAGTCTGATTGAGGGTAGAGTATCAACCGAACTCGCAATCGCAAGGCGATCCTCAATGGGTCTACTAGCAACTGCAAGAACCCCAGATACACAGTCTGCTCCAACACTAACAACAGCGGCCACAAACAGACTTATTCTTCCAAATAATGTAGATCTTTCTGCCTCTCAACTTTCTGTAACATTCTCAGAAAATGAGTTAGAAAAAACTCCTGAAATTTTTCCTGACAACACCCCGGAAGAACTAAGGCAAGCTAGAGGGAGGAGGGAGGGAGCCATAAAGAAAAGGAAGGATAGGGAAAATCTAGATAACATCTCAAATATAAAAATGGTCGATCAAATAGACCTGATCAACACCATAAATCCAGCAGTACCATCCCATCAGACTGCTGACCCAATCAATAATGTGATAACGATCCATTATCCACCACAGAACCTCCAAGACATCACCATCTTAGAATCCCCCCCCCCACTAACAACGGGCAAGGAAAGAGAAGCATCAAGGCTAATCAAGGAGATAGCTTCCCTCCTAGATTCCTTTATTCGCCCAATAGAGACTAGACTGCTTAACATAGAGGTTCAATTGATTAAAATCGCTACTTGCCCCAAGGAAATACCTTTACAGGGACCGCCAAAAGCAGGGACAAACACCTTGGCTACATTGCCTACACATAAGAAACCTGTAACCTTAGCCTGCCCGTCGCCCAAACAGCAACCCACAGTAAAGGCCCCTACAGCACCAAAGGCTCCCCCTGTACAGAAACCCACGCCCAAGGTCCTTACAATTCCCCCGCAGACCAATACCATACTAAATACACCTAAAGTAAATAACCACAAACACACCGGCCCCCAAAACTCCTGCCACCAAAAAGATAAATTTTCCAAATAACAAAGGAGCTTTGAGAGGGACCACTGATAACAGGCACCCTCTAAACATGCCACCTGAGGCATGTCCTTATGTGGTAGTGATGACGGGGGTTCCCGAACTAACGGGAGAGGGGATGGAACCCAATTGGTCGTTGAAAAATAAAGTACAGCATTGGCTGAACACAAACCGACCTGTTCCGCCAACCTGGAAAAGCAGGATAACATCAGTTTGTAGGACCCCTTGGGTGGGGCACAGGAAAAAAAGCATTCGGGGAGACTGTATAGTGATCACTTTCGAGGATTCTAGTATAGCTGAGTATATCTGCTCTTGGGAACATAATAATACAACTGGAGGGATCGCTACAAGATCCCTCTCCTATTTCTACCCAAAAAGATATTATAATAACTATGCGAATGAATCCGATAACATCTGGCGAAAAGCAATCCCACAACCATGGGAATTAGACTTCGCTGGGCCTAAAATATCTCATCGATATAGTGATCCTGACAATTCTTGGTGGTCAGCAAACCAGAATTACCAACACCACGAGGGCCCGTGGCAGACTGTGGGACCACAAAACAGAGTCAGAAACTGGGAACAGTGGGACAGACCGCTCTATCGATCATACAGACCCAATTATAGAGACATCACATATGGGCAAAACTGGCCAGGCATACCGACTATGAACCGGTTTAACAGCCTGGAAATGGCCGACTGACCACGAGTCAAATCCCCGAACCCCCTACATGTAACCCCGGTCATATCTAATGATCCCCCTGTTTTATCAGAGCCTAAAATGGCTGACACAGAAAAGGAAATCTTACAGCTCCTGGTGATCTTTTGGAACATTGCAGGTCTTCGATCAAAAATAGAGGATGGTTCCGCCGCCCGATATTTGGAGGATGCTAAAATTATATGCTTACAGGAGACATGGGTCACGATGCCCATACATCTTGTAGGATATAAGACATACTCATCTCCTGCCCTCCCAAGCAGCTC
This sequence comes from Lissotriton helveticus, assembly GCF_964261635.1. Taxonomy (NCBI): domain Eukaryota; kingdom Metazoa; phylum Chordata; class Amphibia; order Caudata; family Salamandridae; genus Lissotriton; species Lissotriton helveticus. The sequence goes on along the minus strand of NC_136059.1, from coordinate 1,789,361,892 downwards.
AGGTAGACCTAGGGGGGGGGCTGGCAACCTACATAGCGAACACAATAACAGACCTGATTGTATTAGAGGCAGATCCTTTTCCAAACTTTCAGTTGCTCACTCTCACAATAGGGAAAAAACATATCATTATATTAATCAATTTATACAATAATCTAGATGATGACAATTTCATAAACACCCTTCTCTTAATTCAAGAAAAAATCATTCACCATCGGCACCTTTATGAGAGAAAGGGTAACGTTCATATAATTTGGGGAGGGGATTTCAACTTACACCCCTGCACTAACAATCAGACCTGTGGAATGATGGACGAATACGAGAACCCACTCGTCCACTTCCTCCACTCACGAACGGGGTCAGCTATGAACAAGATCCTCTCAGACTTGGAACTTCTAGTAATAAACCCTACTCTACCACCAGATAATCAACTAGAACCTACCTATCGAGGAAGGGGGCACGAGACCACAGTCGATTATATAATTACTACAGAAGGTCTAAGAGACCTAACCAGTAACTTTACAATTTTGGAAAATATCCTAAGCGACCACTCTGCTCTAAGCTTGAACTTACAGATGAAACAACCAAGATCTCTTATGGCAACAATAGCAAGCACCCTATCACAAAATAGGCTTGAATTGGGCAAAAACAACGGATACACTATAAAATGGGAAAAAGTGGATCCCAACAAGCTCACTAACACTTTATTAAAGACCGCTCATAACAATATATTGATATGCCTGGACTCCCAAGCAGAACCAAAGCAAATCCTGGAAAATTTTAAGATGATATTAGAACAAGCAAAAACACTGCTGACCAGAGTACCCAAACAAAACAAACCAAGTACCACAGGCTGGTTTAACCATGATTGTACTAAGGCACAGACCAACCTTAGAAAAGCACTTGGAAAAGCAAACAGAGATCAAATAGAGATCCAACAACTCCGGCGAATCTATAATAACGCCAGAAAGGCAAGGAAAAACGAGCTGAAACTGTCTTTGTGGAACGCTCTGCATAAAAGTGCACTCTTGAAAGATAGTCAGTCATTCTGGAGAATTGTTAAGTCACCTTTGCTATCGGACTCTAACATTCCACAGATCGACGTTGCCATCGATGAGGAAACCTGGGTGAACCATTTTTCAAAAATATTTGAACTAACATCATTAACAGAAGAACATTATTTTAATCTTCCACCCGTAGTATTTCCAATACCGATAGACTTCGAATTACAAGACATCGAAATGGCACTATCAATGAGCAAGAGCGGCAAAGCACCCGGCCCCGATGGGGTCCCAGTGGATCTATTTAAACACCTTCCTGACCTTTGGGCACCAATACTCACAAGAGTTTGCACAGCAGCAGCGAATCTCGGACTGCTGGAGTCGTGGTCACGTTCCATCATGGTCCCTATCTTCAAAAAGGGGGACCGTCAGGATACGAAATGTTATCGACCTATATCGCTGCTTGACTCCCTAGGCAAAGTAGTCGGCAGAGTGGTCCTAGAAAAACTTCAGCAATGGGCAAGTGATAAAAATATCCTTTCGGATCTCCAGTTTGGATTTAGGGAAGGCTTTGGAACAGTGGAACAGGCCCTCAACTTAAGCATGCTAGTTTCGAAATACATCTATGCAAAGCCAGGATCAATTTACATGGTCTACGTGGATTTGTCCTCCGCGTTTGACTGCGTGTCGCATGCGAAGCTCTGGTCACTGCTGAGTACATTAGGGGTTGATCCTCCCCTCCTGGACTTTCTGAGGGAGCTATATGGCGAAGCCTCTGCAAGAGTGAGATATGGGACAAAAGGAGAGTTAACTGCACCGTTTAGGGTAGAGCGTGGAGTAAGGCAAGGATGCGTCCTAGCCCCCTTCCTCTTCTCACTGTATACCAACGGCTTAGAGGAGACTATGTTGAGGGGGGGGCAGGATTTGCCCAGATTGAAACATCGCCTGATCCCCGCTCTGCTCTATGCGGATGACGCAGTTATTTTAGCACGCACTCCTATCGAGCTTCAGAAATCCTTATCTAAGTATGCTGACTTTATGGGTGCTTTGGACTTACATATTAATGTAAAAAAAACATTTGTCATGGTAGCGGGTGGAAAACGAAAAGCCACTAAGACCATTTATTTAAAAGATCAAAAAATCGAAAAGACCTCACAATATCCATACTTAGGCATCATGATTGATGACAGCTTAAACTGGAAAGCAGCTGTTGAGGCCAGGAGACATCTCTTTAAACAAGCAATTCTAGCACTGATAAATTTCTCAAACAAACTTGGAAAAAGATCATCAGTAGAATTGTTACAGATTTATGCTGCAAAATGCCAAGCCATCGCCCTATACGGGGCAGGGATTTGGGGACACACAGCTACTGATTCACTGCAAAAAGAAGAGAACATCTTCATGAGATTCCTTTTGTCCACGCCAAAAGGCTCTTCCATCTATGCCTCACATATGGAATTGGGAATCCCATATATCGAAGACTTAATAAAGATCCAGCCACTTTTACTCTGGAGGCGCGTCTGGCTGTCGGATGATAACCGGCTGACCAAAAACATCTTGCAGGACTCTATGGATCTGGATCATGTACATAAAATAGTATGGCTCTCCTATATCAGAAATTTCTTTTCCGATCTAGGATTACAAAAGTATTATTACACTCCAGAAAAATTAAATGAAATATCCAAGAAAGATCTGAAACAAATCGCGCTGAGCCACCTAGAGTCTTTGAGACTGACTTTGCTGTTGACCAAAAAATCTGTGATCCATGCGAATATGATACAGCATTCCCCGAAAATCCAGCTTTATTTGACCCTGGAATTTACAGCATATGATAAAATGCTCCTAACAAGGTTCAGATTGAATCTCTTTTACAGACTAGTGACTTTCCCTGATAAAAACAATTGGAACTCTAACTTGGTCCCTTGTCCATGTGACGATTTGTCCCAACAGTCTACCATTCACACAATTTTGTTTTGTAAATTTTTTCATACCCATCGAAAAATCTGGATAATCCCTCTATTAAAAAGATGGGGTCATAGACAATGTCGCCCAGCCATGTTAACACTACAGATGTTGGATTCGGAATGTACCTGTTACCACGTACTTAATTTCCTAAAGTGTATTATGAGGCATAGGAGTAACCTTTGAAATAGAAGGAAACTTAGAAGGTTATTATTGTCTTACTACTAACCCACCTGGTGGTGGTGGTGGTACTGAAAAGAATACGCTCTTAGGAACTGCTGGAGCTTTAGGACACTATCCCTCTCCCACATTACCAAATGCCATCAGTTTAATTAAGCCAATAATACGATGCCACCCAATAGAAAAGAGCAACAGCAAAGCAATTAAAAAATGTAGCATAACAAACAGAACTGTCGCCATTAACAATGCTCGATTTACGGTAGCATCTTACCAGCATATGCTTCTAAGCATCAATTAAACTCCCTGTGCCTAATAAATGTAGCTTGGTTTAATTTAATATCATCTACTACCTTCAGATCGACTTCACGCTACATAAAACTGCAAACACCAAATATAGTCGGAAAAAAATGATTTTGACACTAAGACAGACTACGCACGCGTCTACACTTCCCTGCTTCACAAATGACCTGGTTGTGCAATGACTCCAAAAAATGACACACCAAACGGGAAGCTGTGAAAACTACTCGCACTCGGCACAAGGCACGGAGCAAGAAACGTTCCCGTCTTAAGAATCTTCTTGTCTGCACCACGCTGCGATGCACACCAGACAAATGTTGTGCTTTGCATGGCGCGCGCCCACCAAGCGCACTGCAGAATGGTGAACCCGCCCACAGCATCTGGATTCCATTACAGCACCTCCCTGACAGCTCCTAATTGATATTTATGGACGGCCGTGCGCATAACCGCACAGAATATGCCAACAATGGCGACCGGAAATAACATGTAGCCTATCGCGTCAAGGCTACTAAAAAGACAGCACAGCGAAGACGAATCACTATGCAGATGCCAAACAAAATGACTCAAAAAGCTTGCGCACTGAGGAATTTATCCGGCACAAAACAGAATACCCTTTACAATACGGCTCGCAGCTCCGCCCCACTTCTGACGAAGTGGTGACGTCGCCGAGCCCGTAAAAAGGGGTAGTAGACTTGTATACTAAATGCGCTGGTCTCAATCTGTCATCTGAATATCACAAGAGAAATTTCAAGGCAGAAGTTATAAGGAAGAGAATTCCATAGCATGATCTGAGGAAAGGAATAACTTTTTTGTCTAAGGCCCTTTGGAACAACTAATACATTCATTTCAGTTGAATGTAAGGATCTTTTAGGAGTTTATTTTTAGAGCTGACTACTAATAAAAGGTGGCGTGTCACTCAAAAGTGTATTATGAATAATGTGAAGGACTTTAAACTAGACCCACTGCTTAATTAGGAACCATTAAGGCTGCTGCAAATGCGGCTTAGCTTTGGTGAATTGAAAGGCCCATGTCACTAACTGTGCTGCATTGATTTGAATAACTTGCAGTCTGAGGATTAGGAACTGAGGTGCTCCCTTAAGCGATTCTCGATCCAATGAGGGCCCTCAAATCCGTGGGAGCAAGGGAAGAATTTTCCCTACCATCTTCAAATGGTGTGACCATGATGACACAACTGCTGAAATTTGGGTCACATAGACAGCTGACAATCAATTTTCCTCCTCAGACTTTTGACTCATGCTGATGGAGTAAGAAGCCTACCTGTCTCTGAGGGCCATATGTGTCTAAGCCATAGGTCACTTTCGCCATTGACAATCAAAATCTCAAATGTATCATTCAGCTTTAATTGATTGATTTACAATCTCTTGTGCTGAAAAGGGAGCCAGCATGACTGGCTTTCCCTGATTGTCTAAAAGAGACTGAAACTACTTGAGGGCAGTCATACCTGTTGCAGCATTATGGTCTAATAATAGTGTATGATCAACCATTTCAAACGCTGCATAAAGGTCAAAGATGACTGAAGCATCAACATGCCATGCATCTGAATCCTGAATCCACCCTAAGATTGTCTTAAAACTGACAAACTTGCAGAGAATGGATTTATAGCAGCCAGTCAAATCTGTTATAGGTCTCAGAGCAATAAGAGAAACAAATGCAATTATAATAACAGATCATTATACTTACAGAAACAAAATGTCCATGACTGACATATTCTCTGACCAATCCTGTCTACATGGAGATAAGTCCAATACATTTCCCCCAACTATTAAACTGTGAAGGGTTATCCTTCCAGCATCTGGAAATAAGGACACAGCTAGTGGCCGGTAGGCAGAAATGTGGTGTAAACATGAAAAAGTATTTGTCCAATAGATGTGCAGTTGGGGGCAAATGGAAGACTTCTACCCCATCAGCCATGTTTCAAGCAGCACTGTGGGGAGCTGACCGGCCCTTCGACTTCCAACCTGTCTTAGCAGCTCTGGTGACTAAATTAGTACTTCTTTGTCTAGAGGCTGGCTGTGTATACTCATAAATTTATCTTTTAACTGCTGTCTTTTTCAAGGTAGAAACGTTTGCCAAGAAAACTAAAAGGTTTAAACGGTGATCCTCTTTTTATATGAAAGGTGGTGGAAACAAACCCCTGATAATGAATGAAAAGTGGTGGTAACAGCGCATACAACTAGGAATTTTGCACAAAGACAGATCTATTAAAGTGACTATTCATAAAATTCCAGTACCAAACGAAACCAGGCTCAAACAGTATGCAAGTCAAATATTGTTATATTGCCCCCACACCTTACTTTGTGGCCGTTGCCCTCCCGTAGAAATTTGTATTGAATGGTGTACATCGAGTATAAATGTTACACAAAATCCCACTGTCTTGACTTTGTGCTGTGACACACTAGTTAGTGTTATGCTCAAATGCCATTTTTGCAAAGAACTTGGCTGATGAATTACAATTCTTTGCAAATACGGCTCTGCACTTTTTGGGGCAGATTTACAATAAACTAACATAGCGCGGTGCCGCAAGTCATTTTGCTGCCCCGCGCTGCATCCGTTTGGAAGCACAGGGATGCAACATATTTACAATATTATGTCCCATCTCTGTGCTTCCCACTGCACTGGCGCACAAACTGCTGCCATGCGCCGACGCAGGCATCCTTGCACCATGGTGCAAGGATGCCTGCGTCACAGGTATGATTGTTTATGTTCAGGAAGGGAACTGTGGTAAATAAATAATTAATTACCGGTACTATTTTTGAATACAGTGAATAAAACAGATAGCTCAATAAATAAGAGACAGGATTCGAGGTATCTTGAGTCTACAGGCTTTAATCAGGCATAAGGGACAGGAACAGGACAGCCTGCAATAGAAAGCACGGGATGGCAGCTGCCAGGGAATGGGAATCGGGAATTGGGTAACTTTTAGTAACAGTGCTCAGTATATATACTTAAACAAATACATTACATTCAATACAGTAGGCGTAGCAGTAGGCGTAACTTGTAGCAGTCGCGAAAGATAAGGACGAAATGGGAGTAACAAGAAGGCGTGTACAGGGCGTATACATAGACATGTGATGTAAACGTAACAGAAGTGTCATAAACAGGGCGGAAACATGGAGGGGGCTACCTGAGCAGCTGGGACCTTTAACCTAGTGGTGCGCGCAAACGGGCAATGACGTGTTACCAGGAGAACTGGGGGCTATGACTTCTGCGCTAGAAGAGGAGACTAAAGTCTGCAGTGTCAGAGCGACTTGTACCTAAAACATATCTGGTATCTGGTGTTTGGAGTACATGTTGATAGAATCCAAAAGTTATCAGGGCAAAGGCTACTAGACATTAAGACTGGTGCATGCATAATTCTACATGTATTGCGTGTGCTAGGAATATCCTATGAATATTAATACAGTATTTCTCTTACATGGAGACATAAAGGCTAGACCATGACGGAAACTATTGATGCGATTCAGTAGCTTAGGAATGCAGAGAAGGAGGGCTGGACTGATAACTAGAAGCATAACATACTCTTGGCAGACTGGGAGGCAGAGCCAGGCTGGGCCGGGCACTGTGAGGCAGGAAGTAAGTGAAGGGTCAGGGATGCAGGTGGGGGGCTGTATCGCTCCTCGGAGAGGGTTCAGGAGACGGGAGCTGAATCTGATGTCCGGGCCCTTTTGAGGCCTAGAAACGGGGACAATTCAATGAATTAACGTGCACACTGTAAAAGGTGGCAACATAGGCCTAATACTCGTTGCTTTCACGAGAACTGGAAACTGGCATATTAGAGATGGACACAACTATGATTGCGTCTTTAATCGATCATAGGGGGATACATGCATATCGATCATGCACATATAGCGTAAGATGGGGAACACGTAGGCACATACAACATGGCAAAATTTACTTTTCCACATTCCCTCCTTGTGCCCTACGTTTCCATCAGGAAACATCAATATTCATGATACCATCTATCATTTCATATAGCATCATTTGCTCGTCTCGAATTGTCTTGGAACGGGATTTAGGACTAGGAATACAAGAGGTAGCACACATGCCGCAAATCGCAGGGCCACATTGTATACAGAGGCAGCAACTGAATATGATCATGACTGCAATACCCAGGAATGACAATACTTTCCATCCCCAGGCAGATATGATACTCCAGAGCCAACCGGACCATGTCCAGGTGCCTGGATTCTGGTGTAACTGATGGGCAATTTTATGAAGTCTGGTTATAGCTGAATAAACAGACTGCGCGTTATTAGGAATGAAAATGCAGCAACCAGATCCGATGACTCTACATGCTCCTCCTCTATCGGCCAGTATGACGTCAAGAACGAGACGATTTTGGAGCACAACAAAACGCATAGCAGATTGTTCTTCAGTTAAGTTACCTAGAGCAGAAGTAGTCTCATTCACTACTGCCTCAAGGGTTCTGGTTAACCATACGTTAACCATACGTATTAACTTACTATTCTGGACAGGTCCTATAAAGAAGAAGAAACCTTTATTGAAGTCTTGATACTGTTCTAGAGTAGTTTCAGTTTGATCGATAATTGGGGACTCAATCTCCCTTCTATGTCTGATGTGTACTAGATGTGTGTTTCTGTGATAATCAGATGGGGCTAGGAAAACTGGTGGCAGTAGGAAGGCAATGTAACATGTTCCATCCCAATCGAGGGGCAGACGAACATATGCGGTCTGACCACAAACAAAATAAGAATGACGTGAGGCTTTGAAAATAGATTTCCCACTGTCACTATACTCGACAGTAGTAGTACAATCACTATGTCCTACATGTGCGGAACCATTCTTTCCGATACATAATTCGCCTTTGACTGGTAGTACTGAAATAGCAGGCAAATCTGGAGTAGTATCGGACTGAACATTCAGGACCATGAAATTCGAGGAATAATTACCTAAATCATATACTTCATTTTCTAGATCTAACCCTGTTCTATGGGTAAGACCTTGCTTGTCTGGGAAACATGTTCGATTCAGAAAGGACATATCATTCGAGGATGACGTTAACGTGGACCATGCTCCACACAAACCATTATGTGAAAACGGATAAGGAAAGAGTGGCAGAACTCCCTTCGGTGTCTGGAAAGGGGGGAGTCGACCACACACCCAACAATTGGTGGCATTGCTGGTCTGGTGTGAATAGTGCAACATTCGGATGAATGTATTGTTACGCATAGCAAGACGATAGGATAGCTCGTGAGGAGGCAGATCACTAAATGTGTGCTCTACTGTAGCATTAGAAAACATATGTACATGTGAAATTGGAAAACATAAATGTAAAGCATAACTTGTGCAGGTAACCATAAGACTCAAAAATAACAAGAAGAATAGAACGATAATACATCTCTTAGAGTTTTGACTAACTCTCTCACTATGTGGGTCTATCTCATACATGTCAGGAACCTGTCTAACCGTTTCACCCGAGAGGGACTTAGACAATTAAACTGGCTGACTTATTTTACTAGACCTCAATTTTGCTTTATACTCCTGCTGCGGAGTTTTCTCCAACAGGGGATGTTTGAACTCAGAGTCTGTTTTTAGGCAGTCCTTAGGAATAAGTCAGTCCTTAACAAATGTCTTTTGTCGCAATCCATGGAACTTCTTGATATGACTGAGGTGGACCCACCCCTTCCTGCCTTCAAGTTTGACAGCGGTCCTTGTTGTCAACAACACCATTCGAGGCTCTTTCCAACGGGGCTCCAGCGGACTTGATCGATCAAAATTGCGGACCAAAACTTGGTCTCCCGGAACGACTTCATGCGGTTTCACCTCAGTGTTGTCTGGAAATGCAGCGGCAACCTGTGAACGACAAGAGTGTAGGGCAGACATCAAGGAAGCTAGGTAATCTGTCAGCATATTACTGGAAACATCTGTAATACTACGGGGTCTAGGTGTACCCCACATGTTGGGAGGACGGCCGAATACGACCTCATACGGGGACAGACCTGATCTGGAATGTGCAACCATTCTCATGTAGAACAGAACAACTGGCAGAGCAACTAACCAGTCTACACCTTTTTCTTTACATACTTTAGCAATGCGGATTTTCAAAGTCTGATTATGTCTCTCTACGAGACCGGCTGCTTCAGGATGGCGCACACAATGGAACTTCCACTGGTACCCTAACAGAAGGGAAACATGTTTCATGAGCTCGGATGAGAATGGCTGGCCGTTATCTGAATACACGACCCTGGGAAGTCCATAGCGGGGAAAGAACTCACGAACCAACTGCCTGGCAGTGGTCGCGGCTATGTAATCTGGAACTGGATATGCTTCTGTCCACCTGGACAAAGCGCATACAACTACGAGGACATACTTGAAACCTCGACATCGCTCCATCTGAATATAATCCATCTGGAGGACTTCAAAAGGGTGGTCAGGAGGTTGGAATCCACCTTGTTCCACCGGAACACTTTTACCTGGATTGAACTGACAACATATCATACAGGTACGGACTTTCTGCTTGGCTGCAGCTCGTAAATGCTTGTTGAACCAAAGGTTCTGAATACTGTCTAACATAGCTTTTTCTCCTAGATGTGCTGGACTATGTGCGGTATTAATAATGACTTGAACCATAGAGTCGGGGAGAAACCATGTGGCTTTTCCCTTCGTCAACCATCCTTGATCTGTCTGGACCCCTCCTTGTTCGGACCATTTCTTAATTTCTTCAGGAGTAGCATGTAACTGTATGTCTATGACATCTTGTGTAGGGTCCTTAACTGTCATACAAGTAGTCTAATCTGAAGTGAGTGTCTGTGTCGTGTTAACTGGAATGTCTGGAGTCTGAGCTGTAAGCTTGGCTGTTCGATCTGCTAGATCGTTACCTTGGGAAATGATGTCAGTGACTTTCGTATGTGCCTTGCACTTCATGATAGCAATAGCTGTCGGTAAATGTATTGCCTCTAACAGAGCTTGAATGAGGAGACCATGCTGAATCTTGGTTCCATGAGAAGTCATGAAACCTCTCTCCTGCCAGAGCACTCCAAAGTCGTGTACGACTCCGAATGCATAACGTGAATCTGTGTATATGTTTACTTTCTGATTCTTGGCACGTATGCAGGCTTGGGTCAGAGCAACTAGCTCTGCTGCTTGAGCAGACAGGGTGTCAATGCGATGTGTTTCTATATCTTCGGTTTCAGTAGTCACTGCATACGCGGCTACTAATTCTCCTGTACTTGTTCTCATACATGAACCATCCACATAAAGTGTCAGGTCGGGATTAGGTAATGCAATATCTGTCAGATCTTGTCTTGGCTTTGTCATAGTGTTGACAACTTCCACACAGTCATGTGTGGCAGGATTTGAAGTAACTGACGGTAACAGTGTAGCAGGATTTAGAATGTTGCAGCGTCTGATTTCTATGTGTGGCTGGAACAGTGTCAGTTCATAACCTGTTAAACGTGCAATTGTCAAGTGCTGAGTCTGTGTTCGATTTAAAAGAACTTCCACGGAGTGTGGAACTTGTACTGTCAGGGAGTGTCCTAACACTATGGAATCACTTTGTCTGATCGCTAGAGCTGTGGCTGCAACTGACTTGAGGCACGCAGGCAGAGCCTGGGCCACTGGATCTAATGTGCTTGAGAAATAAGCACAGGGCTTGTATTGTCCTGCTTGATCTTGTGTAAGAACAGATAATGCAGTACCATCACGTTCTGTGACAAAAAGTGTAAAAGGCTTACTGTAGTTCGGTGTTGCTAGAACAGGTGCTTGGCATAAGGCTTTCTTTAACTCATTGAAAACAAGTGTATGTTCCTGGGTCCAAGGGAGGACAGTCGATACGGCTGCCTCCTGTGTCGTTAACTGTATCAGTGGCTTGGCTAGAAATGCATACTGAGGAATCCATTGTCTGCAGTAAGAAGTAAGGCCGATAAAAGCTCGTACCTCCTTCTGTGTCTTGGGCTGTGGAAGACTCGCTATTAACTGGATACGGTCAGGTGTCAACTGCCTACCCCACTTGGACAGTAAGTGTCCTAAGTATACCACTTGCTGGACACAGAATTGTAATTTGGAAGGGGACACCTTGTGCCCCTGCTCGGCCAGAAAATACAGAACTGTAAGTGACGCACGCTCGCAGTCACGTTCAGAACGGGCTGTGATCAATAGATCATCGACATACTGGAGCAGAGCAGTGTCAGTTGGCATGTGAATATTGTCTAGTTGTCTCTTAAGTGCTTGACTGTAAATTCTAGGACTTTCTGTGAAACCTTGAGGAGCTCGTGTGAATTTATAGCTTCTTCCATTTAAACAGAAACCGAAAAGGTACTGGCTGTCTGGGTGAATGGGGACACTGAAAAATGCGTTCTTGAGATCGATAACTGTGAAGAACGTAGCTTCAGAATCAATGGCTGTCAAGAGGGATGAAATATCTGGGACTACTGGATACTGAGGTATGATACATTTATTAAGCTCTCGAAGGTCAATCACTAATCGATATACTGGAGGTGCATTTGGATCAGTTCGTTTCAGGACCGGAATGATAGGAGAATTACATACATTGGAGTCAGTTTCTACAACCACTCCTTGAGCAATAAGTTCGTCAATAATTTTGGATAAGGCTGCTACAGCCTCAGGTGGCAATTTGTACTGTCTGATTCGTGGCAAAACTACACCTTGCTTTAGAGTCACACGATGGGGTGTGATATGCATACAACCTACATCAGTTGGACCTTGCGCCCATAAATGCTGTGGTACATTCAACAATCTCGGATCAAAATCACGTAATACATAATGACCTTTAAGGTCTCTCAAAAACAAGCGGACCCCCTCTGGGGAGCAGCAAATAACTGCTCCTAATTCTTTTAATGTCTTAATGCCTAACAAATTTTCTGGACATGATTTCGTGAGTAACAAATCAGTAGTTCGGGACAATGGACCAACTTCTAGAGTAACTGGTTTCGATATTTCATTAACAATCGGCTTTCCTGAAAATCCAAGGGAAACATTTTTAGAGCCTGAGAGCGGAGCCCCTGGAACCTCGTCATGACTGATGGTAGTCCTACTTGCCCCTGTATCAATCAAAAACTTTCTGTCTTTCCCTAATACTTGACTGTGTACATAGGGACCCTCTTGATCTACAGGTATCTCGATGAGAGGCAAGCCTACCTCCCTCTCTAGGCTGTTTCATGAATACGGCTGATAATCTGGATACTCCGTCTGGGCATACTGGTACATCTGCTGTGTAACATGCTGTGTTGCAGCGATAGGCTGCGGTGCTGGAACTGTCTGTTGTGCATTCTGTGGTGGCTGAGAAGTCTGTGAAACTTGTTCTTGTCTAGGCGGACGTGGTCTTTCTTTAGTTTTACCAGTAGCTATGTTGTGTTTCAGAACTGCACACTCGTTTATAAAATGACCTGGCTGTTTACAATAATTGCAAGTCCCTTTAACGGGAGCTGCAGGATGACTGGCTTGATTCGGACCCCTCTTCTGACTGTCTTGTGGAACAGATTGTGCAACTAATACTTTCATTTTCGTGTCTTTCATACGTCTCCTTTCGTGTTCCTGCTCTTCCCTGATTCTGTTCTGGTGATACTGGAGCATTTGTAACATTTGTGACGGAGTATTAGCTTGCCAGGTACTTTCGACTTTCAAAACTCGATTTTTAACTTGTGGTAAAGAATTCTCGACTAGTTTGGTAACAAAGAGATGGGGGAACGATTCACTACTTGTTTTCAGACCACTGTTAATAATAAAACATTTTTCAAATCTAGAATAAAAATCACTAGTGTCTTCATCTTGTTTCTGTTTACAAGCTGAGATTGCATCCCAATCTTCCTTTTTCGTGGCTAGTAATCTTGGCAAAACGTGTATCAATAACTCGGGCAAATCTTTACATTTCTCCCCAAGACCGGTACCTGGTACTCGTAAACCATCTTCAGCTTCTAGAGCTGTCCAATCAATCTTTTTCTCTCCCACCCCCCATTCTTTTTCCTTGAGTTTTTCATATACCCCTGCGGGCAACAGGACCTTTAACATTTTAATGATATCAGGATACGTGTATTCTCCCATACGGAGCATGTCTTTTAATTCACGGTGGAACCCTGCTGGATCTTTGTCGTGACAGGGAATTAACTTTTTCATCTCTAAGAGTTCCATCTTTGTGATAGGGGTGTAAACAAATACTCGTTCTAGATCACCACCCGTTCCTCTAACTGGGTGTACTTCTCGTAACGGATTCTGTCTATCTATGTAAAATGATTTACTTTCTGGAGGTGAGACATGAACAAAATGCGGATTTAGAAACGTTCGATATTTGTGGCGCTGTTCTAGAATGATACTAATTAAATCAGTACCTAGACCTCTCCATCTATACTGGAGTAACTCGTTCAAAACATCATGCAGTGGACCTGGATCAGAATGTTGTCCCTCATACAGTGTAATAAGGTGCTGGATCATATACATACCCACCAGTCGCTGTTCGGCTGGGGGCAGTTTCAGAAACATTTGTGCCACTATTTCGTCTGGAAAAGTGGTAGAATCAGTAGTCCATCGGACTGCTGATCGGGCTAATTCTTGTTCATGCATTGTACTAAGCTCACTATAACCGATTCGTGATTTCAGAATGTGATCGGTAGCTTGAAATACTTGCTCAAGAGAACCCTGTTCTGGTACTGGAGGAGGGAAAACTTTCTTGTGATCTGAGCGTGCATGTCGGTCGGGAAGTCTAGTTCTACCTACATACGCTATTCTGGAGGGATTCTCGTCGTCTACCTCTTCAGTAGGAGAGTCGTCTTCTTTCTCGGTTACTTGTGCTGCTTCCCGTTTCTCGTGTAACTTTATTATTTCCCTACGGATTTTCTTGTACATACTCTCTATACAGTTCTGTGTCTTGTGTCTTCCCTCGGCTATATGGTCACTCCACCTAGTCAGGACTTTCATTTCTTCCGGATCTTTATCCGGATAATCTTGTTCTCTTATTAAACAATTAATTAAAAACTTTAAAAGCATGAGCTGAATCTCGACTTTTCTTTGAATCATGGCGTCGCGAACACTTTCTGGATCTACTCCTGTACGGATAAAACGATATATTCTGTCTAGATATTCTTTCATATTGGGCAGGGTGTCCAAATAGTCGGTCACCCGTCTTACACGCAATGAATATATGACCATATTACCATCGCCTGAAACTGGATCATAACGGCATTCGGTAAGTGCTCGCTTGATATCTGTAAATGTCTGAATTTTTGGCGAACGCTGTAACGCTCGTTCATGTAGCTCAAGTATCGTCATACGTCTGTGTTGAGGCGGGGTTCCAGGAGGACTTCCCCCCGCGGCTCCTAAACTAGAATCGTCGGTGTGTACTGTACGTGCTGGTAGAGTGACTGATGTAGCTGGTACATGTACTGTAGGCTGGACCGGGGGTACCGTAACAGATGCTGCAACGGGTGCCCCGGTGGCTGGAGGAACAGGAATTACATTATTTACGGGAGCAGGCGGAACAGGATTTGCATATTCCGGGACTGTGTCCTCCAAATAGGACGAGAGAAAAATATCAGCTGCGGTCGGTTTGTGACGTAGCTTAATCGGAACTAATGGCGGCGGAAAATTACATGGTGCTTTCGGGGTTGCTTTTGGCAAGCCCTCGGCAAGAAGAGGATACATACCCTTAATAAGGGCATTTCTCTGTCTGTCTGACTGTTCTGCTTTAACTCGTTCACCTACTTCGATTAATTCCCTTTCTTGGGCTCTTTCTGAGGATTCCCTACTTAATTCTGTTTTTCTGATTTCTTTTTCGGTTCTTTTATGAGATTCTTTGCGCCATAACTCGATGGCATCTTTCTGGGACTGTCTGGCTTTCTTTTTCCATAATGCTTCTTCTACTCGCATGATGCACTCGGCATCCCACGTACCTGATACGGGCCATCTGTATTTCTCTTCTAACTCCTTGGTATAATCCACCCATAAGTCTAGATATAATATGGCACTTAAGCCATGCTTATGATACATAAAATGACCTGGACTGTCCCTAGGCGGGACAGGAACTGCTTCCTCGAGCAACCCTTTTCTGGTTTTTAACTGACGTAACTTGGAGAATAGAGGCATTCTCTAGGCTGGAATCTGAACACAATACAATACACGATAAACACAATAATGACTAGAAAAACAAATCACTCATACCACGACATTGAAAACACATTAAACGACATTTAAAATAACAGTTCGGACTGAATATTACCTGGTATACTGAGAACAGAACACATGAATTTCTCGAGAACGAAACTTACTAGAATGACTAGATGCACTGCTAAACAGTACGAAACTTACCGGTCCCATAAAGAGACACGTCAGGACCCGCATCCACCTAGGTGAACACTTCGTATTGGATCTGTGTACCCAAACCCACGGACCAGAGACAAATTAATTGACCCTGTCTAGATACTACCCCAGCAACGGTACTCACCGGCCAGCAAGAACGGAAGGCCTCGGACTGGACTGGACTGCTACGACGACGGACTACGAACTTCGGACTTCAGTTACAGGTGGGCCTCCGGATACCTCGGACCTTGGACTCTCGGCTTGGGCTCTGGTCGGGACTCGCCGCGTTCCTCACCGCCTCGTCTGGATGCTGGACCGCAACCTCCGTGGGCCTGAGGGATACTTGAAGCAGAAATATCTGCCGGTGCGCAGTAGAGTTCCGTCACGGCTGCAGAGGATCAGGGGGCCTGCGTGGCTTCGCCGGCGCATGGGGAAAGGGCAAGTCTCTATTCGGGCGCCATTATGTGGTAAATAAATAATTAATTACCGGTACTATTTTTGAATACAGTGAATAAAACAGATAGCTCAATAAATAAGAGACAGGATTCGAGGTATCTTGAGTCTACAGGCTTTAATCAGGCATAAGGGACAGGAACAGGACAGCCTGCAATAGAAAGCACGGGATGGCAGCTGCCAGGGAATGGGAATCGGGAATTGGGTAACTTTTAGTAACAGTGCTCAGTATATATACTTAAACAAATACATTACATTCAATACAGTAGGCGTAGCAGTAGGCGTAACTTGTAGCAGTCGCGAAAGATAAGGACGAATCGGGAGTAACAAGAAGGCGTGTACAGGGCGTATACATAGACATGTGATGTAAACATAACAGAAGTGTCATAAACAGGGCGGAAACATGGAGGGGGCTACCTGAGCAGCTGGGACCTTTAACCTAGTGGTGCGCGCAAACGGGCAATGACGTGTTACCAGGAGAACTGGGGGCTATGACTTCTACGCTAGAAGAGGAGACTAAAGTCTGCAGTGTCAGAGCGACTTGTACCTAAAACATATCTGGTATCTGGTGTTTGGAGTACATGTTGATAGAATCCAAAAGTTATCAGGGCAAAGGCTACTAGACATTAAGACTGATGCATGCATAATTCTACATGTATTGCGTGTGCTAGGAATATCCTATGAATATTAATACAGTATTTCTCTTACATGGAGACATAAAGGCTAGACCATGACGGAAACTATTGATGCGATTCAGTAGCTTAGGAATGCAGAGAAGGAGGGCTGGACTGATAACTAGAAGCATAACATACTCTTTGCAGACTGGGAGGCAGAGCCAGGCCGGGCCGGGCACTGTGAGGCAGGAAGTAAGTGAAGGGTCAGGGATGCAGGTGGGGGGCTGTATCGCTCCTCGGAGAGGGTTCAGGAGACGGGAGCTGAATCTGATGTCCGGGCCCTTTTGAGGCCTAGAAACGGGGACAATTCAATGAATTAACGTGCACACTGTAAAAGGTGGCAACATAGGCCTAATACTCGTTGCTTTCACGAGAACTGGAAACTGGCATATTAGAGATGGACACAACTATGATTGCGTCTTTAATCGATCATAGGGGGATACATGCATATCGATCATGCACATATAGCGTAAGATGGGGAACACGTAGGCACATACATCATGGCAAAATTTACTTTTCCACAGAACCCTTCTTCTCCACATAAACAATCAGAAATGCAACTTGTAAAACGTCTTTATTTAAAGGATTGTTTATGTGCAGGAATGGACACCTTCCTGTATATAAACAACCACCAGAGGTGATTTCCTCGTTCTATGTAAGGTGCAGAATGCAGCACGGATAGAAAGACGAAAAAAAGGCGGAAAAATTACTACATTTCTCCTCATTGCGCCCCGTAAGCCTCTCCTGAGGAGGTGTTGCATTCAGACGCGTTTGCAGATTTACAATTTCTTGTAAATCTGGAAATGTGTCTGGTTCCATGGGTGTTGCATGGGAACACCCACAGCAAAGTGCTGCGTGTAAAGCGGCCATATTTACAACGACAGGAAAAGCCACGCAGGTTGGCTTTTTCTGTACTTGTAAATATGGGGAAGAGAAATGCACTGCCGGTGCGTCACAAAAAGTGACGCACTGGCAGCGCAAGGGGCTTGTAAATCTGCGCCTTTGATTTTAGCTTTTGCATAGTTAAGTGCTGGAGATTTTATTGCAGTTTTAAACAAATACAAGCTGACCCCGTAGGTAGCTAAGGGCCTTGGGTAGCAGTTTCAGTAACAACAGTGGTCCTTAGAAAAAGGTATAAGAATATACAGATACAATATAGCCTTCAATGAGTCCTATATTCATTGATGTCCAGCCGGACACAAATTTAATTTGTTCAATAAACGTAATAAATGATCAAATGAACAAACAAACAATACAGTGGGACACAATCCTGCATCAGGATGATGATCCCAATATATGTTGAAAGGGATTGAAACGCCGTCGACCACTTGTATAGTTGCACACAGTCAACCAATGTATTCTACCAGTGTGTTAACTATCAGGGATAGCTTGTTTTTGCATTATCATTGACCTAAGCTCCCGTCCACTTGACGCCTGAACAACTTCATGTTTGCCCTAAAACAAACCCCTTTTTTTCTGTATGATTTTCTTGTAAATCGGATGCAGGATTGTGTCCCACTGTATTGTTTGTTTGTTCCTTTGATAATTTATTACGTTAATTTACTAATTACATTTGTGTCCGGCTGGACACCAATGAATATAGGACTCATTGAAGGCTATATTTTATCTGTATATTCTTATACCTTTTTCTAAGGACCACCGTTGTTACTGAAACGGAGATTTTATTGCAGCACTGTGTCACCCATCGTTTGGTAAATCCAGGCTCTAGTGTCCTCTCATTACCATTAAAAGTAACCAGTATTTGTGGAACAACTACAAAACTAATGCAGAGAAGCTGCATAGGCCACAGTACACTGGCACAACCATAGGCCATTGTCTCTTGGGGGTAGATCTTGCTATTGGCAAATGTACATGGAGGTGACCAATGTATAAAGCAACTCAGGGGCATATTTGCATAGAAGTGACAGAGCACAGAATTAGCCTTCTTGACTTAACGCCTCGCTCAGCCACTTCGGAAATGCAGGGCCACATCACATTTACAACAATACAGTGTAGCCCTGCGTTTCCCCCTGCGCTGGCGCTAATTTCAGGTGCCTAGTGCCATAGCAAGAACCCTTGCACAATAGTCCAAGGGTGCTTGCGGCGTGGGGAATGATTGTTTATGTGCTGGAAGTTGTCGCTTCCTGCACATTTTGAACAATCTTAAATGGCGATTTATAACTTCTATGTGTGCTGCTTTGTGCATAAACAATCATGCATGGCGTTTTGCTGTTTTTATATGTGCTGCACAATGCAGCATACATAAAAAAAGCTGAAACAAGGAGAAATAAAGCATTTCTCCTCGTTGCACCCTGTTAAGACCAGGTTTTCCATGGTCTTAATTTTGAATCTGCCCCATCTTTACACCACTCATGTAAATATAGGACAGTGTCAAGATCAATGGGTGTTACAGCGGAATACCCACTGCAACACCCATTGCCCACCCCTTTCACGCTAAGCAAGTGTGAAAGGGTTCCTTATTTACAAGGCAGCGTTAAGCCATGTTAAGTGGCTTAACGCTGTGTTGCAAATAAGGCGAAGCCCGTATCGCCACCACAACGCCAAAGAAAGTGAGGTTGTGGTGGCGATAGGGGCTTGTACATATGCCCCTGGGAGAGATTTGAAGAGGGTCATTACTTTAACTGAATCTGGACTAATATCCTACCTTCTACACTTAATTCATAAACGTATCCAAAGCTGTTCTGAAGGTAAGGCCCATGTATGCATAAGGCCCACGTATGCACTGTGTTGCCCTGGAATGATTTTCAGTCGGACAATCTGTCTTAGAATCAGACACAGGTACACTCGTCCAAGAGTGTTGGTGGATAAGCTTCAGTCTCGGGAGGTGGCCACAGTTGTGTAACAAGGATCAGTTTTATGGCCTTGAAGATCAGAGCTGGTGCAAGGGAAGGTGTGGCTCTTTGATGATTACACTGACATTTTGCAACAGAGTTGCTACACAGAAAGATGGAAAAAAACAGACATGGAAAATAGCAGTCAGTGCAGCCAGGTGCAAAGTTCTACATTTAGAGTCGAGAATCCTCCCAATGATAGATAGATAAAGGAGAGGAGGGGATGTGTAGTTATTTGATAACTCAACCTTGAAGTTTCCACCCCGAGTATAATAAGGAAGTAGGGAGCTAGTGGAACTTTGGAGTGAATATGGAGCAGCATAAAATGACTAAATACGGTGTGTTATCACTGAATTAATCATTAGTGAGGCCTTACCAAGCATGTCACATCCAGTCCGGGAAGTCGCCTCTCCAGACGGATGAAACAGAAACATGTCATAGGGTAGGTTCTGAACCGTGAAAAGTTGGCTACACAAGAACTACAAAGCTCAAGGCAACACCTTTAAACGTTATAGGCCAGAGGGACTCAGACCAGAAAGATATAATGGATAGTTAACTATCTTTGGAGTAGTGCTCTCACAACGTGCACTGTGGTCTCCCCGCTCTTAAAAAAACCCACGCTCGACCCTGCCTGTCTTTCCAACTACCGGCCAATTTCCATGCTCCCCTTTCCCGTTAAAATCATGGAAAAACTGGTTACCCGCACTCTGTCCGGCTTCTTAGAAGGGAACATCTGGCTGGATGAAAGGCAATTTGGTTTCCGTCCAGCTCATGGGACGGAATCAGCGCTAGTGACCGTGCTGGACAATCTACGGACGCGAGTCGACAGTGGTCGGGCAGCCTTTTTGGTGCTGCTCGACATGTCGGCCGCGTTCGACACGGTCAGCCATCCCACCTTGATTATGAGACTGGAAGAATGCGGGGTTAAAGACAAGGCCAGGGACTGGCTGATCTCCTACTTGGACAATCGTCAGCAACGGGTATCGCTCCCTCCTTTCAGTTCAGAGGAGCGGAGAGTAGGACAAGGAGTACCTCAGGGCTCTGCCATCAGCCCTATACTCTTTAATATCTACCTCCGCCCTCTGGTCCAGCTTATTTTTTTTGTATTTGTATTTGTATTTGTTTTTGTATCGCGCATAGTTCACCCGTTAGGTCTCGTAGCGCTGACAGATGGATAAAGACAAAACAGAACCAGTATGTATGGGAAGTGGATGACTAAGGTTTGAAGAGCAGAGTTTTTAGGTTCTTACGAAAAATGATCAGGTTAGGTTCTGCTCTCAGATCTAAGGGAAGTGAGTTCCAGAAAGAGGGACCGATTTTTGAGAAGCATCTGTCCCCGTTCCTCACTGTGCGGACTCTAGGCATCTTTAGCAGTAGTTGGTTGGAGGAGCGAAGATTTCTCATTGGGCTGTATCGGTGCAGTTTGTCTCTGATATATGCTGGACCATGTCCGTTTAAGGATTTGTGGACTAGGCAGCAGACCTTGAATTTTATGCGTCTGTTGACTGGTAGCCAGTGTAATTGATTCAGACAGGGGGCAGACGGGGTTCTTGGTGGGAGATCCAATGCTAGCCTGGCTGCACTGTTCTGGATGGTCTGTAATTTGGCTATGTTAGAGGCATTTATGTCTGCAAACAATGCATTGCCATAATCCAGCCGGCTGGTTATTAAGCTTTGGATTAGTGGTCTTCTGCTGGTTAAAGGAAGCCATTTAAATATTTTTCTAAGGCTTTTCATAAGGCCTATACAGGTATGTACCACTTTGTTAACGTGTGGTTGCATTGTGAGTTGGTCATCCATTAAAATTCCTAAATTTCGGACTGTATTTTTGGGTGGGGGGCATTGACCAAGTTCAATGGGCCACCAGTCCTGTTCCCATATTTGATGTGCCTTTCCGAACAGCATTATTTCGGACTTTTCTGCATTAAGCATCAGAAAGTTCTCAGTCATCCATTTTTTGATGGCCACCATGCAGGATTGAAATCTAATTTTGGTGTCGCCTGGGTCAGGACCCATGGTGACCAGGATCTGTGTATCGTCGGCGTATGAGACTGTTTGGAAGCCATGATCTCTGATTATTTTGGCCAGGGGGGACATATAAACTTCATTTGGGATTTGGGATATTACATCATTTGGGATCTCCGCATTTAACTATGCGGATGATACCCAGCTGATCTTTTCTCTGGAGGGACAGGATGCAGTCCCTTTGGAAACTTTCCATCGCTGCATGCAGGCCACAGCGGAATGGCTCCGATTGAACTCGCTGCAGTTTAATGGGACTAAGACAGAGGTCCTATATTGTTCCAATGATCGAATCCCTCGGATTCTCCCGGACGACTTTTGGCCCCCGTCTTTTTCTGAGACGGTGTCAGCTGCACAATCAGCGCGCAACTTGGGTGTCAGCTTTGGGCCCAACTTACAGTTAGATCTGCACGTAAACAAGGTCATCTCGACGTGCATGATGCTGATCCGCATGCTGCGCAAAGTCTTGCCCCTTCTTCCTGAGCAAGCCAGACCAGAAGTAGTACGGAGTACCATCTTAAGTCGTCTCGACTACTGTAACGGACTACTTCTGGAGGCCCCGATAACACTCCTGGGTAAGCTACAAAGGGTGCAAAGCATAGCGGCCAAACTCGCCCTCTCCTGCCCTTACTACAGTTCATCCACGGCAGCGCTACAGGAACTCCATTGGCTGCCGGTCCATCTACGCGTGCATTACAAAGCAGCTTGCATCGTGTTCAGGGCTATTCATGGTCTTGGCCCGGTCTCTTTGCGGAAGATGTTCGCCTGGTACCTTCCATCCCGAGCCTTACGCTCCTCTTCTTCAAGGCTACTTGTAGTTCCGCGCTTCCAGAGAGTGAGGATGGGTGGTCGATCCTTTAGAGTAGCGGCGGCCAAGCTCTGGAACTCCCTGCCGATATCTCTAAGGAATCTTGAGGACCTCCTAGCCTTTAGGAAAGCCCTAAAAACTTATCTCTTCCCAAGGTCAGGCTAAGCTGCTGTATTCTGCTGGCTTACGGTTCGAAGCGCCAGGATGCCCTTTGGGTGACAGGTCTGCGCTCTATAAGTATACCACAAATAAAAAATAAACAAATAAAAACGTGCCAATCGTTAACTCTGCACTGCGGCCAGGCACACCAGGCAGCTCCATTCTCCCTTCCATTTCATAACAAGAAAGATGAGGCAGACACCGAGGTGTGTGTTCTACCACGACATAGCTATTTAGGGGCATATGTAGGTAATTTCCATTTTGCGATTCCAAATAGCGATTTTTAAGGAATCGCTATTTGAGAATAGCAAAATGGAATGCAGGTAAAAATTCGCAATTTTTTTGCGAATCTGTAACATTCCTTAATTGCGATTAGCAAATTGCGAATCGCAATTAAGGAATGAGTGTCCCATTCATTCCTATGGGCTAAGAGGCCTATAGGAATGAATGGGGATACATTCTCAAATTGCGATTTTGAAAATCGCAATTCCAAGGGTGCCAGGGTGTCCAAAGGACACCTGTTGCACCCCTGGAATGTGCCTCTAAGTACATGTGGCGCACATACATGCCCTATGGGCATGTCTGTGCGCCACAGGGCACTTACATTTTTTTTTTAAAATGCATTTTGAAACGAAATCGCAAAATACCATCTACTTGAAGTAGGTGGTATTTTGCGATTCCTTAAGACAAAATCGCATTTTAAAATGCACTTCTACATAGCATTTAAGGAATCGCAAAATTGCGATTCCTTAAATGCTTGAGCAAAATAAGGAATCACAATTTTTGCGATTCCTTATTTTGCTAATGTGCACCTACATACCAAAGCACCGTTTGCGATTCGAAAACACCGGAATTCTGCGAATTCCGGCGTTTGCGAATTGCAAACGCCTACCTACATATGCCCCTTAATCTCTTAAAATTTAATCAGGAATGGAAGGCTGGGCAGATAAATATATAAATGATATGAAAAGCAAGTGAATGATTCACACAGATTGTACAGCAAGTGACACTTGAAACTATGAGAGATCAAAATACATTCCGCCGTGACACAGCAGTGGTAAACAGTTTAATATTGAGGATCAACTCTACAGCTGCATGCTCCTACCAATGGCAATATGGCAGACAGCAACGCACCTTGTATTACTTACCCTACAGGGGCAGGCACCTTTATTCTCCGCCAAGAGTCAGAGGCAAATATTCCCATCAACATTTGCTTGTTCAGGTTCCACTCTTGACTAGGTGAGGGATGAAAAATGACACAAATTAATACAAACGCACACAACACCAGGCATCTGCTCAACACATCAGCCCTGTAAGGGCATCTGTGGCCTGACCAGCCTCCAAGCGAAGTCCCCATCATCAATAGTCAAATACAGGCTAACGCAGGGTAGGACTGAAAGGTCGAGGACCACCAATAGGACAGTCCCTCCTCCAGCCAGCCCTGTGCCCAGATACTCATTACCTCATTATTGGGGCAAACCAGCACAGTAGACAAATGTGTTGAGTTACCCCCTTCTTTCCTGTTGAAATGTCCCCTCTTGCTAGGGGAAGGTGGGTGGATGTTTCGCAAAGCGGCGGCAAGGGCCAAATAGGTGTGTCTGAATCCTCCATCTGAAGAGCCACGTGCCTAAAGAACAAAATGGCCACTCCTCAATCCTGTGGTGTTTTTAAGCCTAATCATGGTGCCACTAATGACGTCATGCATCATACATGAATGGAGCTATGAGGTGGAGTGTCCAGTCTCACTTCCAGGGAGAAATGGATGATTGGGAGGAAGATCCCCTCACCCCCTTGGGCACAAACATAATTGCCTCACCGCTCCAGCCCATGGAGCGACTAAAGGCAACCCTTTGCTAGCTGCAGGGGTCACCATCTCATAAACAAGTATATGTCAATCTGGACAGAGCTTGAGATTAAAGGAGTCTATGCTTTCTGAAAGGAGGAAATAGTCATTCTGATTGGGTCAGACAGTTCTGTAGCATTGTCTATGCAACTATGCAGAACTGCACAGGAAAATCAAGCTTCCACTAGCATAATACTTGGAATGGGCACTGACTAGATTTGTGCTGTTTTCACGAGCATATTTGTATCTACATCGATCAAAGAATAGGTGTGTATGTGTGCTTTTTTAATTTTGCAACTAGTGTTTAAGTTGCACACATATGCAAATAGTACATTTGAGTATACCATTAAAAGTAGTGTACTCACACGTGCAAGAGTAAATCTACCATTATTCAGAGGGACTGAAGATCAAGCAATACAACATTGCACACCAATTCCATATTCTCCAACACACCTTTTTGAGACTGCAGCGAGTATCTAGACATACAACCTTGGTGGGTGTGGGTGGAGGGTAAGGGGGTATTTACTAAGGGTTGCACTTGTGCAGTGATGTACAATTTTGCTCTACATACACTCGGGATAGCTCATAGAGGTCTAACACGTGTTTAATGCAAAAATAGCCAGCAAGCGTCAAAATATTCTAAGAGCAAAGTGCCATTTTAGCGGACCAGAGCCTCGTCCCCATATCAGCTAGAGCATGTAATGCTAAAATTGGAGCATTTTGGCACTACTTTTATACTATGCAATGAGTGGAGGAAGGAGCACCTAGTACAACTGAAACTAGAGACTGACGCTATTAAACAGATACCAGATTCTTCTTATGAGAAGATTGTGAGAAGACATTGCTGAGGGATATAGTAAGCTAGGGTAAAAGGGTTGCATTTACTAAATCTTTAATTCTCAACTGGATGTGCTATAACTTCAGATCGGAGTGTACGCTTACTAGAACAGTTAAGTTAATTGTGCATTGTATAACGTGGGATAACAATATGGCAGTGCATTTAAAATATGTGGAAATGTGCAACACTGCTAAGACTTAAGTGTGCTTTAAGAAGGCATAAAAACTAATTTCATGTACTTCGCATGTTTGGCTCACACTTGACTGGATATCTGTCATATTGTCATTATAAGAGTAGCTCTTTATGACTGAAGGCTGTGCATAAAATTAAGCAAAAACAGTGTCCTGTGGACACGATTAAGTTGATCATCTCTAGGGCATGTTGACTGTTCTACCTGTTCATTTGGATGACACACTTTTCACTTAGGTTGATAACTTCTTTTTGTTTTATTGTGATATGTAGCTCAGTGATCTAGGTGGCATGATTTAGGCTCAAGAAGGAGTTAAGCATCCCATTTAGATAAGGTAAGGCTGAATCCTTTAATTTATACACCACCTTTGCGGGCATTTACACTTGTATTGTGCACATTAACCCTTATCTGTTCACACTGAATGCAACTGGACTTTATTTTGATCTATGCATGTGATATAATGTTGTTCCACTTTTGTCTTTCTAGAAGGTAGAATAAAAGTGGAGTTTCACAAACAAGATGTTGTGGGCCACCTCCTGTATCAGGTGGCTTGCCAACGCTCTGCTTTACTAGTTTGTATATACTTTTTTTCTCCCTTCTTTAGGTCAAGCCTAGAGGCAGCACGTTTGTGCTCCTCTGCAAGACTTGTTGTAGTGGAGTATGGAATAGAAGCCCCGACCACTCTACGCCCATATTTGTCATTGGCTTGTGTCATTGTCCTTCGTAAATGCTGGCTTCTGATTCCTTAGTAGACTTGTTAGTCCCGCCTTAGAACCAACTTGTCTTCATTTGTAACCCCGGACTTTCATACTTCCGAGATAGGTAAGTATACATGGTTAAGCAGTCAGCCATATTTATGTGCGGACAATAAAAATGTTGGTTCTATTATGCTCTTTATTGCTACATGCCTGAGTTCCGCGCCCCCTGATGGATCCGAGCCGTAGGCCCGCGGTGCCAGCTGCAAGGGACAGATGTGACTGGAGCACCCCAGCGGCTGCCTGGAATCTTCCGAGCCCTGGCAGATGCTCTGCATGGAAAAGCCACTCTGTATCAATAACTTCCTGCAGGAGGAAGTGAAAGGCCGAGAGGGTATCGACTCATAGCGGCCCATGTATGTTGGGGCCCGGCTACGCAAAGCTGAAGTGCTTTTAGCATTTATCCGGGTTAGTGAACAGCCCCCACCTTCTTCAGAAGACCTTAATTCAATTTCCGCTCTCAACTGGCGTGGCAGCGTCAACCCACCCAAAAAAAAACCACAAATAACAGGAGTGTCCCGCTTGAATCGCACATGTATGAAAACCAGTGAATTTTTCATTGAGAGAGTCTTGTTATCCCACCCACATCTAGAACTCACTCTGACACATCATTCGGACTTTCGGACTTGGCACCAAGACCTGTAGGTCCTGCAGAAGGTACACTGCGCCTACAGTCGGGTCCCAACTCCCAAATAAGGTGTTAACTATGGTGCTTTACATGCACGTGTAAAAAAAAGCATCGCAGAGCAAACGTGTGGAGACAAAAATCCTGGCAATAAGTAGAGGGACAGCAGCCCCTCCTGCCCAAAAAACTGGCATCTAATTTAGCATAAGCGCAACACTAGGATGCTGACCTGCGGCTGCGTTCGACGTGGCCAGCTACAACTCCAGTCTCCTTGCCTCCTACTTATTTGTTTAAAGGGTGGCGCTCTATTAGCTGCATGGCTAAGGTACATACCCCTAACTAAATAGTGAGAGTAAAACTCAGAATACTCCCAGATAAAACATTTCTCACATTTCAATTGTGTGACACTACTCATCGCATGCAATCATCATGTGACATTGTCATCTACATATAATTACAGAAGGGGTTTATAGTAGCTGTGCGATAGCATCATTTTGAGACTCTGGATCATGACAAAACAAGCAATTGCAATGCAATAGGTCTCGCATTTGCGAGAGTTTAAGCTATCGGCATTGTAAATGACAATGCCTTTTATTTATGTTCTTAAAATCAACACATAAATAAAAGGCAATATCATTTACAATGGCAATAGCTCAAACTCGCGTAAATCTGAGACCTATTGCATTGCAAATTCTTGCTTGTATATATTACAGAGTGACTTTGATTGCTACTCCTGAAGAATGTCCCTGAACCTATGATTTGGGTCAAACATAGGGCAGAACATGTTGACCGTGCAGGGGAGCTAATATTTCTAACTTCCCCTCACTGTTTTACTTCTGTCCCTTGGAGGCACTGGAATAAAATTGGAATGTAAGCTACCAGGAGATAGTTTCAACTCACCTCGACATATAAAATTGGCACTCTGTCTCTCTCACCCAGAGCTGATCCTCATCTAGGATACAAAACACTTCAAGAACTCCTCTCCTTGGGAGAGTTGTAGCCCGCGCCAGGTACCTTTGATTCTGGTGGGAACCCAATGATGAAGCATGCCACATTCGGGTCAGTGAAGGTTCCTGCCCTAAATAAATAATGTTTTCACATACATAAATACATTCCTCTGCTTTTCGTCCCTTTTTAGAAGGAGTACTTTTTAGTGTTTCATAAAAACTAATTTTCAATTGTTAATTCAAACAGAAAAGTATATGGGGAAAAATGATGTCCTCACTGGTAAATAAATGTATGCAACACTTTGGATCGCATTCTGCCTTGCAAGTGGCTGTGCTAAACCTTAGTAAATAAGGCCCTTCATTTTCAATCCACCCCGGTATTTAAAGATCCTACAAATCCCAGTAAGCTCTAAGCAGAGCCACTAATCTTCAAACACAATGCGGCTAAATTGCCAATTTTACTAAAAGTGCGCCCCGAGATTATATTGTAGTCTACTGTAGCACTTATATAGTGATTACTATCCCTGTATGGGGCGCTGAAGCACTTAGCCACATGTACGCAATACACTATGGGTGGGGTGTGTGGCCGGAAGAGTTGTCTCTATTTCCGGCCGATGTGGGAAGGGTGAGTGAGTGACCAGAGAGCGGATTTTATCTTGCTCGTGGGCGCAGCACTTACACGAGTAACACCTCGGATCCTCGCTACTTCTCCAGAAGGCACCCACAGGATTGCTGAAGCTTCATTCCAACAAATGTGCACTAAACATTGAGAAATCTCAATTCATCATTTGGACAACATTTTTCATTATAGGACTTTGGTAAACAATTGCATTACAGAACAGTCCCTTGAGGCTGCCTACAGATTCTCCTGCTAAATCAGCCTAAAATGAAGAAATACATAGATTAGCTAGGTCGGCTGCAAAGCTTGCCAGAGTTTAGTGCTCATAAAAGCAGAACTTCGCACTCATCAGAAATGTGCATTTGTGTAATTTTAAAATAGAGAACTGAAACAGCAGCCTGTGACGCTAAGAACCGAGCAGGAGTCCCACTCCTGACAGCCATTTCAAAATAGCTTCTTCTGGTTAACATCAAATATTAGTGCCCGTCACTGGGTCATATGGCTTTTTTGACCTTCCCAACAGAAATGCCAAGCTCAAACGGGTTGCACTTCTCCTCGGTTTCTGGTGCAGTGTAATGTGGGTAGTCGCCCTCTCCCCTTTTTTTAGCAGGAAGTTGGCGGTGTTTCTCACTTTTTAGGATTCGCCTGGGGCACGGAGCGTTAGCTCCGCCCCAGAGAAATCTCTAGTCTTCAGTAAGGGACTCTTGGAATACGCCCTCTGTTCCATTGGCTAGCTCCATAAATGGAGGCTAGCCATTGGAACAGAGATCTGTCCGTCAAGGCCGGACCAGATTCGGGGGCGTTCCCGAGATTTTTTCCATGGTCGGAGTTTCGTTTTTCCCGTTCCCTCCCCTTTCACTGAAAGTGATTTGTTTCTGGAGCTCGGGTCAGATGCGCTGTCCATTCCCGCCCCCCTCCGTGTGCCTCCCCGCCCCCGCCCCCTCCCGCTGTCCGTGTGCTTTCCCGCCCCCTCCCGCTCCCCGTGTCCTCGTAGGTGCTTGTTAAGATTTATCGTTTAAATGTTCATTTACATAATCATTCTTTCAATGGCTCAACCTATGTTTTGGTTTCCCACCTCAAGCGTCTCATGGCTGTCCCGGACGTCTTTATGAGTGACAGTTGCCCTGGCCTATGAGCGTACTGAAAATCTCTGCGCACACTAATCATGGAGAGGGAAGTGGCTGCTGGGCGGGGCTTGCGTGCGTCAGCTTGTCGGCATTGAGGGTTGTTGCCTTTGAAATGATAAATCAACCTGAAAGGTTCATTGAAAAGAATTGTTCTGGATGAATATATCGGAAAATATGGCTTGTCCGGTACAAGTTTGGTTCGAAGGAAAGTAAATCAGGATTAAAACTTTTAAGGCACCCCACAAGTTTGCACCCTTGCCCGCCACGCCCACACACTCACAGGAAGATAAACAAACTGCTTGTACAAATATGAGTGTACTCACAAAGTCACTAGTGTTTGTACATCTTTTCAACTGTTCTTTACAGGCAATGGCTGTGGGAAGGAAAGGGGGCCGGGAAATGACAATGGACGGGGCACCTCGGCGGTGCAGTCAGTTCCTGCACATTTCCTCTCTTTCTGCTGCCGCTGGGAGGAAGGGAGGGGGCGGGGTGCGGCATCTGGGATGGGGCTGGCAAGTTTGTTGTTCTCTCGGAGCCCCGGTGTAGTGCCTAGGGTGCAGCAAAGGAGAGCAGCTTGCACGAGGCACCCTCCCTGGATATTGTCTCTGCCGGCAGAGAGCGGGAACCTGGGCTGAGGGTCCCGGGAGATTGATCCACCCTGCGGACCCCCCTGCCACCCCTGGGCTGGCGGGGATGCGGCATGTGTGGAAGCAGAGGTGGTAGATGCCGGGAGAAGGAGCGGCGGCGGCTCGGGGAGCTGTCACGGGGGGAGCAGCCTCCTCTCCCGCCTGGATTCCTTCCAGTTCTCCTGCTGACCTGTCTGTGGACTGAGCCGGTGTCACGAGGACACTTCCGGCTCCTGGAGCCGCCCGCGGTCGCAGGATGGAGCTCTCGCAGCTGCTAACCCTCACGAGGATCCGAGGAGGTAAGGTTGGGAGGGGACCTCGCAGTGCATTGTGGGGCACTTCTTTGCCAGCCTCTCTGGTCTCAGAAATTGGACCACAGCCGGTCCCTCTGACACCTTAACGGGATCTATTGAGTTTAATCAACAAGACTCAATCCTGGGATGTGTACTTGTTTATGGAAATGTAAACTTTTGCTGTAAGACCCTTGCATCTCACTTTTGTGAGGTGAGGTGGCCTTATGTGTCACTGAGAAATGTCTCAGGGGTCTGTAACTCTGAATAAGCAGCAGGACCTTGGAAGACCACTCACATGTCACGAGCTATAGTGAAATCCAGAATTTTCCCAACGCGTGAGTTGCCCTGGCCTTTCCTGTGAGTGACGCTGCCTCAACCCACCTGGCCTGTCAGAGGCAGTCGTGTAGTATCAGAAAATCCTTATGACAACCCCGAGAGATGTCGGCCACAGGTGTGATCAGTGCAGAAAGTTGAAATAGATATGACACACACATGGAGAGGATATGACACATCCGTATTGCCGCAATCCTTAAATATGATTCTACATTGAGAAGGTGTCAAGATAGCGGCACACAATAAATATATTTATTATCTCCCAGTGATTAACTAGGCCAAGTAGCTCATACTCATACCTGGTAAGGTTGGGTTAAACCTAACTGGCGTTTGCAGGTGATTGTGGTGGGCCTCTGTAAAAGTGGACTACTGCTACAAGATTTGTCCTAGGAAATTCCCGGTCTGGAAGGTTGGGGCATCTGTAGTCTTGGAGCATTAAACATAAAGTATAGAAACAAAATGAGTGAGGTGAACTCTCCCCTTCCACATCCCGCGGGTAGGGGTGCTCAGTGAGAGAAGCAATCCTGTAGATCTCGACCTCAAACCCACAGAGGCATCACTGGCTAGCTGTCTGTCCTAATTCACCCCACTGGATTCCCTAGGGAAAGCAAACATCTGGTCAGAAATCTACTTCACCTGGCACAGCTCGTTGACATAGGGTATGGAACTTGTTCCTGCTAAATCAGGCACGACTGTGACCCTTTATTCAGTCCTCCAAACCATTCAGGTATTGGTTTCTGGCACAGGAATGAGCTTTACCCACTGGATTTGCCCAGGACAACAACCCTCTTTTAATTGTTAATCATTGGTGCCTTGTTGGTTTGTGGTTGATGGAGACTTAAGTTAAATATCCAGTGTTGTTTCCATGGAATGACTTGTGAACAATACAAACCGTCTTAGATTGTGAGTTTTCTTTAATTGGTGTGTTGTGAAGGCATGTGTAGTGTTATGTGATTGCTGCATTGTGGGCTGTGAGAGCTGTGTGGGCTGTGAGAGCTGTGTGGACTGTGAGAGCTGTGTGGACTGTGAGAGCTGTGTGGCTGTGAGAGCTGTGTGGACTGTGAGAGCTGTGTGGACTGTGAGAGCTGTGTGGACTGTGAGAGCTGTGTGGACTGTGAGAGCTGTGTGGGCTGTGAGAGCTGTGTGGGCTGTGAGAGCTGTGTGGGCTGTGTGGGCTGTGAGAGCTGTGTGGGCTGTGAGAGCTGTGTGGGCTGTGAGAGCTGTGTGGGCTGTGAGAGCTGTGTGGGCTGTGAGAGCTGTGTGGGCTGTGTGGGATGTGTGGGCTGTGAGAGCTGAGCGAGCTGTGTGGGCTGAGAGAGCTGTTGGCAATGTAAATAACAATGCCATTTATTTATAAGTAAACAAAAAAAAAGAAATGTCATGAGCAATGCCAATAGCTCTAACTTTTCCAAAGGCGAAACCATTGCATTGTAAATGCTTGTTTACTTTTTCATGTTAACATTTCTTCATTTCCCCCTTGTTCTCCCTCAATCGAATACCACTCTGCCAGGGCACATCCGTGGGGTAGTAAGCGGACTTCTGGAGGTTCTCTTGAATGGAGTGCTTGATCGTTGGCAAGATTGACTTCAGGCTACACATTTTCATGTTTCAATATGTTATTTCCATTAAAGTATTTTTGGTAGTACCGTATCGTTCTTTACCTGGATGCTTTCCAGCACACACTGCAGCCAGTGACCAATTTCTGTGCACCATCTCTGAGAGGGCGAGAGCTGGCCAATCATATGCCAAATGCTTTACTTGCCAATGACATCATTAGACTGAGAAGTTTTCAATCCTTAGAAATAATCGTGACTTACTACTGAAGAAGGAGCTTCGTAGCCTAATATTTATTTAAAAAAAGTTCTGTTTTGTTTCGAAATGAGATAAGAAGGGGCAAACTCCCAAAGAACATCAAGTGAAGATGACAAAGACATCTGCTCTTCCATTAGCACAACTGTGAGGGGAAAAGCAGGGCTCAATGAAAAGTTTTCTCTTCTCCAAAGTTTGCATGCGTGATGTACTGTAGACAACACAAACACAATTGGAAAGTTTTTAAACATAGTCTGAGAATTAAAAGTAGCCATTTTGTATAGAAAAATGATGCAATCTCAGGAGGGTCGAGAGATGGGCTTGGGCCAGTCAGCATTCGGCATGTCTTTGGGTGAGAGAAAGCTCATCAGTTCTTTAAGATGGATGATAAGCTGAAGGGTTTCCAACTTGAATATGGTAAATATGCAAAACTAGTTCACCCACTGCAGGACTATGATAGAGGGAGTTCCCCAAACTATATGTGGACCAAAAACAATAGAGAAGGTCCTTTTCACCAGTTCCTTGAGGGGCTCCAGAATGATGCCACCTTTCAGCAAAGGTTTTTGAATGGCTTAGTTATTGCCCCATGTCTTACTTAATTTCTTGACCAAGGCAAGACAGGAAGAGTAGAGTCTTGGGAAGATTTCAAAGAATAGACTTTTTTTACTAAGTGCAGTAACTAGAAAATTTTCACATTTTTCAACGAGGTCTTTAGGTAATGCTGCAACCTACCTCCTAATGGAGAATAGAACTGTGAGGTGGAAGGGCCAGAAGCAGATAAGTCAGGACTGCTCCTGGAGGTTGGAAGGAGGAGTGTGGAAGGATCCTTTTCCACTTCCTTCTTGCCTAGAAAAGAAACAGGATCTGTAGGACTGTGGGTGGAACAGAGGACACATAGCAGCCTCTGGATGCCAGGAGGCTGTCAAATGCCAGGATCTAAATGGAACAGATGCTCTACAATCTTCTGCCACCAGTGTGACCAGTTCACCAAAGCGAGACCCAAATAACGTATTCACAAGGAAGTGCAACTTCAACATCCTACCTGTTATACCTCACATCTTTGTTGTGCCCCCCCCCAAACATTGTGTCTTCACCTCTCCTGTTTTCTGAATTCATTTTTGTCTGCATCATTCCTTTGTGTACTTTACCACTGATAACCACTGCTATATTTCTTGTGCTCTCTACCTAAAACTTGGTAAAATTGGCCTACACCTGTTTGGCATATTTAAGTTACTTATAAGCCCCTAGTATATGGCACTCCATGTGCCCAGGGCCTGTAAAATAAATGCTACTAATGGACCTGCAGCAGTTTGTGCAACCCCCTACAGTAACACTTTAAAACAGGTCACAGACCTGTCAGTGCAGCTTATAGTGCAGTTTTAAACTACTAATTCCACCTTACAAAATAAACCTTTTGCTGGTCCTAAACCTTCCTTTTTAATATATATAACTCACACCTATTGTGAACCCTAAAAAGCCCATAGGGCAGGGAGCACTGTAATTGAAAGTAGGACATGTGGGTTTAAGTTTCACATGTTCTAGTAGGGAAAAACTCATAAGTTCATTTTTTCACCACTTTAAGACATATCTCTTCCATTTGATAACATTAGGTTAACTTATCACATTTAATAAGTACTGACCTTTGTTTGGGAGTAGATAGAAATATCAAGTTTAGATTCAAATGAATTGTAATTTAAAATCCTCTTTTAGGTAAAATAGGATTTTACGCCACAATTTTGAAAGTGTGACTTTTAGAAAGTTGACATTCTCTTGTTCTACCCATTTGTGCCTTCCGCCAGTGTCCTGGTTCACATGAGTAAGAATGGGTTGGCTGTTGTCTCCCACACTGTGAGGCAAAGATGAATAGAACTGGACAGAAGACTGGGACCTACCTGCCAGTCAATCTGCAAAGATGCATTGCCAGTTGGCTTGACTTCGCTTTAGATCCAGCAATGTTTGCCACAGCAACAAGTCCTATTCAGCGGGACCTTTCGGCATAGGCTTCCAACCTAGTGGAGCCCTTGTTGGCTACAGCCTGCCGATTTGTCCTGTTGGAGATTTCGATGTCCAAAAAAGTGACGAAGTCCAAAGGTAATAATCTTCACTGCAACTCCGTCCATTGGGTCCCCTACAATGACACCTCCTCCTGGGACACCACCTGCTGCCTTGATCCACTTAACTCTACATTCTCATTAACTTTTCTTCAAAATGTCTTCTTGATCTAAAGGTAAGCCAAGACCTGACCCAATCTACCCTTTGCATCTGACCAGTGCTCCATCGCGGTCAGCCTTAACTTTTGACTTTCTTGTATGACCAGATACCCACATTTTGCACCTCGATCTTTAAGGTGCTATTTTAGGCTCTATTTTACACTGGAAACTTTATAAATTCATAACTCCAGTTCTATGGACTGTATTTAATTTGTTTTGGTGTCATTTTATTTATGAAAAGTTTCTCTATTTGTCAAATTTGGTTTGGGATTTTTCTTGTGTGGATTTTCAAAATCATTACTTAATCTGAGACCAATCGTTGTAAAAATATTACATTTTGTATTTTTATTACTAAGAACCAAAGACACTTAGTTGCAGTAAAATGTGTTTTGTGAAAACACAGTTTTTAAGTATAAAAACTGGATACTTAGTGCATTTTTCGAACAGTTCACTGTTAACCTATAAGAGAAAAACAATCATGCCATTTCACAGGTAAGTACATGACTTACAGATTTAATATTCGGGTTTTAGGATTAACACTGGGCAAGGCTCTGGTTAATGTAGACACTGCACCACCAGCTGAACTGTGGCGACCCGGTGCAGAGGTCATATTCGGTCACTGGGCCCAATGTTAGTCACTGGAGACTGGGGGCATGAAAAGAGGTGCCCCTTGCAGGTAGGTAAATCGGAGTTGGGGGGTTAATCTCCGGTGTTAGGACCAGCACTGGGGGGGGGGTGAACGAGGCAGCACCAAACATACACCCTCAGCGGCACTGAGGCGGCCTGTTGCAGAGTGCCAACACAGGGTCGGGCGCCCAATGCAAAGCAATGGAGATTGAAGATCTTGAACAAAGGCTGCAGGCTCGGATCAAGGTCATGGGGTGACCCTAAAAACTAAATTTAGAGGTGTTACAATACAGGCACTTACCTTTAGGGTGACTACACCCTTTGTGTGTCCTCTCCCTTTGGGGAGGGGGCATACCCCTAATCCTATTGGCTAAAGTCCTTACATCTAATATGGAGGATTTTCAAAGGAGGGGGACACTTCAGCACAGGACAACTTAGGGATGGTCCTGGCTGAGAGGGGGCACACCTTTCCTGCATACTAATTTTCCTGCTGACCTTGCCACCACTAGCTGGAGAGGCCCTGGCTAGCAGAACAAATGGAAGGAAGTCTTTGAGGCTCACCTGCCTTGAATGTTATTCTTCCTTGGGGGTTGATGTGAAGCACCTTCACCCAGTGCAGGCTTTGTTTCTAACCCACAGGAGCACAAGGCTCCCACCTCAGGCTGGTCAGAAACGTGTCCGAAAGTGGCAGGCTGGTGCAGACAAGTCAGCTACACACTAGTGTTTGGGTAGGTCTTTAGGGGGCACCTCTGAGGTGCCCTCTGGGTACATGTATTAATAAATCCAACACTGGTATCAGTGTGGGCTCACTAATCCAAAAGGTTTTGGGATTCGGTGAAGCCATCATGGAGCTGTGAAACCTGTACAGACAAATAATAATTTGGGGAGTCGCCCTCTCCCCTTTTCCATCAGAAAGTTGGCGGTGTTTCGAACTTTTGACTTTTTCATGTTAACATTTCATCAGAGGGATGCCATCAGGGGGTGCACTGACAGCGTGCCACCTTTTTGTGGGGCACTGTCAGTAAGCCTCCTGACAGGTTATTTACCTCTGCGCTGGCATCCATAATAGGGAGTGGGTTCAAAGGTAAAGAGATTCCCTCATTTGCTGGGGGCCTTGCCCCCAAGCAAATGTGGGAACGCCCTTTTGAGAAAGCTGACGCAACATAGGCGCCAGCGCTATCTGTATTACAGAAAGGGCTGCACAAGTGTCTGAGGCCCCTTCTGTAATACCAAAGTTCCCCTTGGAACATGCAAAGTGGGTGCAAACGCCCATTGTGGCCCTGGGGCACTTTTGTAATATGGGCCCTGGTGACTTAACACACACCATCTCAAATTACAGACAGACCAGTAGCTTTGAATATTTGGTTTGGGGGCATGGTCCTTGCAATGAAAACATCAAGAGAATGTTCCAGCCAGGTTGCATTGTCTTACAGTTTTGGAGAAAAAAAAGAATCTGCTATTAATGTGATTTCAAAGCAGATGTATTTTGATTTGCATTTTCTTGCTTACAGTACACACTTCCATGAGGATTTTTGGTGAAAATGTGCAACAAATTATGTATTTTAAAGCAAGTTGAGTAAAACATGTATATCATTTTAAAATACTGTTTTACAGGGTGAGGCAGGATTGTCAGGTTTTCCACAACAAGTCTGGGGAACATTAATGTGCAGTGGTGTACATATGGCAATTGTAAAGTTAGCAGCCCTGCTCAAAATATTTTAAGGCAACTTTGGGGATTCCACCCTAGGAGTTCTGTCTAAGGTTGTGCAGATGATATATCACACAGCTTATTGGAACTTTTGCCATAGCCAACACTGAATATAATGAAAAATGCAAATGTACAGGAGATTCGGGAATTTTCCTCAAAATAAAAATGAATAGCATATGGTCAGCAACATTATTTAAAAATGGACAGAATACAGAAATGTTATAGGTGGTTTGTTATCTCCAAGAAATGTCAGAAAAGGCCCTAAATACCAAGTGGTGGCTCCAAGAAAATATAGGTCAAACAATCAGTCGCGGCTCGCGATACTCGCGGGTGGTGGGGTTATGGGGAGGGGTCGTGCGGGTGTTGGGTCGGGGTAGGGTAAAAGAAAAAAACATACCTGACCGGGTCCCGCACCGCCTTTGCTCCTGTGCCGGGTCCCACGTTTGGCGTTTTCCTGCTCCTGAACAGGAACAGGTATGCTCCCTCCCCACCCGTACGCCAATGGCAGCATTGTGATTGGTGCGGACAGCGCCCAGGCGGGCACCCATAGGGAGGCCATTTTCTCTATGTAGGCTGAATGCAGCCTACATAGAGAAAATGTAGAGTGCGCATGACTGGTTTGGTTGGCCCCAGAGGGCCGACAAAACAGTCAGGACCGCCAATAGTGGGCAAGCCACTCCTGCCCGCCCCCAACCAGGCATACCCACATGCCTTCTGCCTTCTCGCAGTGCAAGAAGCAGAAACATAAAATGGTCTTTAAAATTCCATTTTATGTTTCTGCTTCTTGCACTGCGAGAAAGCAGTGGGGGCGATGATCCTCCGCCCTAATGGAGGAGCCGCCCATGCAACCAATACATGTTAGGAATTCCATGTTAATATTATAGGAAGTGAGCTCACATCAGGGCCCGATTTCTACTGCACCAAAACCTCTGTGAGAGCTCTATGCTAACCAAATATTGAAGGTTCTCTATTATTTCTGCTCAATGTTTTTCTGTGGAACTTTATTCTGATTTCAAAAATATCTACTGTTGCACTCCCCAATTGGAGTGCACATGCACTTTCAATTCCATTGCAGTATTTTACCTTGGTACTAACATACTATGTATGTCTGTGATACGACAACCGGTACTATAGGTCAAAAAGCATACAACAAACAAATGATGGAGGGAATGTTGATTATGCAAACTTTCTCCCCAGTCAAAAGATCTGGGTTAAATCCAAATTCTTTTGCCCACCACGCCACCCCAGTTTGGACCCAGCCATATGCAAATCAGTCTTGACCTTGTGCTCTATGGCAACAGTCCAAACCGAACTGCCAGGCCAGGTCCTTCCTGGACTGGAAACAAGCATTCTAGGACCGGTTTCAGAATTTCAGCCTTCATCAGCCAGGATATCTTGATTCCAGTGACATGGAGAGCTCGAGCATTGGAGCGGAAGTGCAGTGCGGAGCGGACCGGAAGTGCAGTGCGAAGCGGACCGGAAGTGCAGTGACAGTGTGCCCGCGAGCGAAGGGTCTCCGGAAGTGCTGCTGCGACCGGACAGGAAATAGCACGTTCCCTACAACAGTGAGCTACTAACTGCTCTGAACGTCTGAATTTACTAGACCCGGTTTTCGTGACTCGTGCCATTCTTCATTAAATTGGATTTGAATTCAGATTATTCTTCTGAATTAGGATTGTACCCCCTCATGACCATTAAATTGGATTATTGACCTGGTATCTAAATATCCAGAATAAGAAATACATATATGGAATCAATGATGTATTTGCGCCCTGACGAAGGAGTTTAGGACCAAAAGTTTCTTTCCGAAACGCGCGTCGGCGCTTCTTTTGCTTTCTCCTATGTTTTTGTACTATAGATTGATATGAACTGTTATTTAATGTTTACCTTTTGAATATTGTCTGTTGTGAGCTTGTGATTGTGGCGAAACTGGTTGTTCGGTTGAAATGTATGAGTGGTTCTGACTGACTGGGTATGTCTGCCTGTGATTTTGGTTTTTGGGGGTTCTTTTGTGTGTATATAATATAAATATGTATATATAGAACATTTGTAGTGTATTGTGGTCACGAGTATGAGCTTATGTTGCTATTATGTTCTAAAGTATCAGAAAAATGTGTAAATACAATTTGACAATATTTTTAGGTCTCGCCTGTCGATGCGCATGCGCATCGAGCTTGCGAGCCTATTGCAGCTTAAACAACTTTTAACTAAGAAGCAAGGAATCGTGGCGATTCCTTGCAGTGCCCGTGACTTTTAAGCTCAATGCGCATGTGCATTGAGCTTAAAAGCGCGTGCACAGCCACAATCTCCCTAGCCGCATTCCTCCGACACCTTTTGAAGTGAAGCTTAGCTTCACTTCAAAGGCCCCGGCTTCTTGACACCCACATGCCGCTCTCCCCGCTCCGCCCCCTCCCCTGCCCGCCGTGTGCATTTCTCCTCCACCCCCTCCCCACAGCAATGCCCTCCGTCTTGTTTGGCTTTGAAATTCTGGACACCCTACTTCAAAGCCCCAGGCACCCCATCTGCTGCCTTCCGCCTGGCATGTGTTTGGTGGATCCCAAAGGCGACGCTACACCGGGAGGGGAACTGAGGACACATCGCCGACCAGCCAGCATGCATTCTGAAATCTGAACCCCATTTTGAGCTCCTTAATAAGTTCAGGGTTGTCATTACCGCCTGCAGTACATGTATCGTCCCAACAATAGCACGCGTTGGGCCAGATCTGGTTTCCGCTTTTTTTTTACTGGAGCCTTGAGTAACGTTGCAGACCATTAGTGTATCGGCCTAGATTTGCAAGATTAATTGTCCAGATGTTTCCTAATGTCTTGTCCTTTCTTTCCCACATAATAAAAATCTCTCAGCACGTTTCACCCCCAGCACCCCGTCCCTTGCTCAGTAAAACCACAGTATATCGTTTGTATGCTGCACGTCGCTCCATCTCTCAAGATGTGGCGTGCTGCAGCCTTGCTTCTGCAAGATTAAAAGAACTCGCACAGGCAATATGACTCGCTATTTCTTTTACGAAATGAACTAAACAAAATACATCTCAGCCGCTAAATTGAAAACACGGACTTCATGCAAGTATTTATTTATTTGATAGTTTGTTATAGCGAAAACTTGACGGGTATCAGAGCGCTTTATACATTTGCAGAGAGCAGCGCAGTGATAACAATTAAGTCATGCAGTCACTCACCCTCAACCCCTCACTCACTCTCAACCCCTCACCCTTACTCACCCTCAACCCCTCACCCTCACCCTCACTCACCCTCACTCACCCTCAACCCCTCACCCTCACTCACCCTCACCCTCACCCTCACTCACCCTCAACCCCTCACCCTCAACCCCTCACCCTCACTCACCCTCACTCACCTTCACTCACCCTCAACCCCTCACCCTCACTCACCCTCACCCTCACTCACCCTCACCCTCACTCACTCACCCTCACCCTCACTCACCCTCACCCTCACTCACCCTCAACCCCTCACCCTCACTCACCCTCACCCTCACTCACCCTCACCCTCACTCACCCTCAACCCCTCACCCTCACTCACCCTCAACCCCTCACCCTCACTCACCCTCAACCCCTCACCCTCACCCTCACTCACCCTCAACCCCTCACCCTCAACCCCTCACTCACCCTCACTCTCACTCATCCTCACTCACCCTCAACCCCTCACCCTCACCCTCACTCACCCTCACCCACCCTCAACCCCTCACCCTAACTCACCCTCACCCTCACTCACCCTCAACCCCTCACCCTCATTTACCCTCAACCTCACTCACCCTCAACCCCTCACCCTCACTCACCCTCAACCCCTCACCCTCACCCTCACTCACCCTCACCCTCACTCACCCTCACCCTCACCCTCACTCACCCTCACTCACCCTCACTCACCCTCACTCACCCTCACTCACCCTCACTCACCCTCAACCCCTCACCCTCACTCACCCTCAACCCCTCACCCTCACTCACCCTCAACCCCTCACCCTCACTCACCCTCAACCCCTCACCCTCACTCACCCTCAACCCCTCACCCTCACTCACCCTCAACCCCTCACCCTCACTCACCCTCATCACCCTCACTCACCCTCAACTCCTCACCCTCACTCACCCTCACCCTCATCCTCACCCTCACTCACCCTCACTCACCCTCACTCACCCTCAACACCTCACCCTCACTCACCCTCACTCACCCTCAACACCTCACCCTCACCCTCACTCACCCTCAACACCTCACCCTCAACCCCTCACTCTCACTCACTCTCACTCACCCTCACTCACCCTCAACCCCTCACCCTCACTCACCCTCACCCTCACTCACCCTCAACGCCTCACACTCAACACCTCACCCTCACCCTCACTCACCCTCACACTCACCCTCAACTCCTCACCCTCACTCACCCTCAACACCTTACCCTCACTCACCCTCAACACCTCACCCTCAACACCTCACCCTCACTCACCCTCACAACACATATTGTGTTACAATAGGTGTCACATTTGCGGAAGATAAAACTATTGGCATTGTTAAAAACAAAGCTATTAATTACGCTATTTTCAAAACAAGCACATACATAAAAAATGTGTCCTTTACAATACCAATAGCTCAAACTTTCATAATGCGAGACCTATTGCATTGCTGTGCTTCTCTCCCCTGCTGCACTCTCCTGCTCTCTAGATATGTGGCATAACGACCAGAGCTGCCATATAAGTCACGTAAATACAAAACATGTTGGATTCCAAATGCTATAGGTGTCACATTCGCGAAAGTTATATTATA
This sequence comes from Lissotriton helveticus, assembly GCF_964261635.1. Classification (NCBI taxonomy): domain Eukaryota; kingdom Metazoa; phylum Chordata; class Amphibia; order Caudata; family Salamandridae; genus Lissotriton; species Lissotriton helveticus. The sequence goes on along the minus strand of NC_136059.1, from coordinate 1,789,319,868 downwards.
TTATATTGGCATTGTAAATGACAAAGCCATCAATTTAGCAATTTTAACAACCAACAAATAAATAATATATGTCATTTACTAGACCAATAACTACAACTTTTCTAATGCGAGACATATTGCATTCCAACCCCACTCATCCACGCAACCTCACTCATCCACGCAACGCCACTCACACATGCAACGCCACTCACACACGCAACGCCACTCACACACGCAACGCCACTCACACACGCAACGCCACTCACACACGCAATGCCACTCACACACTCAACGCCACTCACACACTCAACGCCACTCACACACGCAACGCCACTCACACACGCAACGCCACTCACACACGCAACGCCACTCACACACGCAACGCCACTCACACATGCAACGCCACTCACACACGCAACGCCATTCACACACGCAACGCCACTCATCGACGCAACGCCACTCACACACGCAACGCCACTCACACACGCAACGGCACTCACACACGCAACGCCACTCACACACGCAACGCCACTCACACACGCCACTCATCCACGCATCCACGCAACGCCACTCATCCACGCAACGCCACTCATCCACGCAACGCCACTCATCCACGCAACGCCACTCATCCAATTGCAAAACGAAAAAGGTCAAACTCTTCTATTGCGAGACCTATTGCATTTTCAATGCTTGTTTGAATAACTTCTGTTTGTGGGACAATGTTATTTTTCATGTGAATGTAGGATGTACTACCGAGTTTAAAGTATTACTAAGTGAGGGGCCTGTTTTTGCCGTTGTTCATTTTTCCCTGCCTCCCCCTCACTGTATCAGTTCTCAGGGACCCTCTTGTGTTACTGATGGAGAGCCCGCGACCCATGTCTGAGCATACCCGTCCCACTCAGGGTAACAATTGCAAAAAGAATGATTGATGGACAGAATGCAGAACAATGTCATACATTCTCCCCAGTACAGAGATCTGGGCCTAAAACCATCGTTTTTTTGCTCACCATGCCATTCCAGTTCGGACTCATCCATATACAAATCTTTCTTGACTCTGTGCCCCATGGGAACAGTTCAGCCCGAACTGCCAGTACAGGTCCTCCCTGGACAGGAAACAAGCATCCTAGGGCCGGTTTCGAGCTTTCAGCCCTCATCAGCTAGGATAGCTTGAATCTAGTAGCACAGTGAACAAGGGACCCACGTCTGGGCATACCCATCCCACTTAGGGCGAAAAGTGTTACAGCAAACAAATGATGGACGGAATGCTGACAATGCAAACATTCTCCCCCAGTCAAAAGATCTGGGTCAAAAAGCATACAAAACAACTATGACGTTTCAAAATGAATAACACACTAAATTTGAAAATTAAACAAATACAAATTAAGTTTTACAAAATCAATTATTACAGGAATACTTTTTTATGTTAATGTGTTACCTTGTCCCCTTATGTGCTCCTGCTCATTGTCGTACTGTGTATGTTTTATGGAACTGCAGGTGTGAATTATGCCTGTTGCTTATCTGCCACCTGTGGGTTCTACTTAGTGGTCCTCATAAACAGCTCTCTCTGGCATCTCTCTAACAGTTTATCATTGCTGAGGGTCTGTTAGGGCACATGTCCCTCACACTCTTGGTTTCCTCTCAATTGATTTTTATCGCTATCCCTCTTTGCTTTTATTTTCCTCCTACTACAGCCTATTTCACTCTTCTGCTTTCTCTGACAAGAAAACACAGACCAACTACCTACTCCTCTGAAATCATTTAGTTCATAAGATGGAATACTCTCTCTCTTATTCCCTCATTTCACTCTCCTGTCAGATCTACCACTGTTATGCAGCCTTCCTGAAGTGCTATATAAGCAAGCAACACAATGCACCACATATCTTTGCCTGATGGTATCAGTGCCTAAATGTCAGGCGGTCTGTGTATACGGTCACCTATAGGTCAGTGGGCGAGGGAGAATGTGTGCATGGTCTTTGTGCATGGTTTTCTTGCAGGCATCTTGGTTTGGGTGTGGCTGGAGGCCTGTAGATGTTTTGTTGTGTTTAAATATTTGCAGGTATGCATCCATCTATAAGTTCCAAATTAAAATTCAAAATGTTATAAATATCTGGTGCACTCCGTTTAAACATACTCCGATTAACATCCACAGAAGGATGTAAGACCGAGTAGGCTTTGTCAGGAATTCAAACCAATGACCTATATGTTGCAGCATTCCAAGGGATCTAAAAAAATACCTGTTTACAGATTGTGGAATAAAGACTGGAGACTGGCTGCATAGTATTAATGGTAAAACAGTCTAGGTACAAATTGTCTACTATTACGTATGTCCTCAGAGATGACATTTGCATCACAGAAATGAGGGATATATATAGTACTTTCATTAGAGAAAGAGAAAGACAGCGAGAGAGGGAAAGAAAGAGGCAGAGAAAGACAGGTAGACCGAGATAAAGATAGGGAGAAACAGCGAAAGTTGAAGAAAGAGCAATATAATGGGAGCGGGGTGGAAATTCGGGATACTTAAAGGTCAGAAAGACAGGGGGAGATATAGAAGGACAGAGTGGCAAGATTAGGCAAATGGCAAAAGAAAGACAGACAGAGGTAGCTGGATACAAACAAAGGAGAATTAGAGAAAACGAGGACAGGTAGAGAAAGACAGTAAGAGACAGAAGCTAGAGGAACAGTTGGAGAGACAGAAAGTGAGAGACAGAACATGAAAGATGGAGAGACAGAAAGCTTTAAACAAAGAAATTATTAACATCACAAAAGGTGGGTAGTAGTGTTCTCTAAATAAAGAAACGTCTGCACATTCGTTAACCTCACTGTATTTAGTAATACGATATAAACGTGGGATTTAATATTTTATAAAATCAAAGTTTGAAGATGGGTGCTAAATTGGCCCTAACAACACCCACTACCCCACGGTGTTAATTGCACCCAAAGTGTGTATATGACAAAAGACACAAAAAAGGGCTCAGACAGCACACCTATACTCACTATTTAGTCGGCAAAGTATAAATAACATCAATGGTTATAGATTAACCCATTCATCACCAATCTGAAAATATTAACAGTGACAGTAGTCAAAATATAAGGATCCAAGGCATGTAGCAGTCTTGATAATCTTTATTCCAAAATCATTTCATTAAAACTTCCCAGCACATGACTTGCTGACACGTGTTTCGTCTTTCAAGAAGACTTTTTCAAGGCAATAATGGATGTACACTATCCTGGAGTCAGACACTGTAGGAGTTAGGGCTGGTCACAACTGTGGAGTAACGTTCATAGACAGCCACCATGTAGGCATAATCTTCAACAATGGTCAATAATGAGCCATGGAGTGTTACTTAAGGAAGGAACATATAACACTCCTACTCATGCTGAAGCGTTCTTGTTAAAAAATTCAGAGATGGTGACGTCACCAATAACACAAAATTGGATCACTAGATGAGTGTGTGATTCAGTAGCCATCCAAACGGTAGCACTTCTGTGATCCTGTCACAACTGGCATAATAACCAATAACACAAGATAAATTGATAATTAGATAGCAGTCCATTTAGTCCAAGTAGAACACTCCTATTATAACTGTTGAATCAACCAAAGTCACGACCGATAAACTATGTTTTAACGTTGTCCTCTCCTACATAGTGTACAAGATAGTGTCGAACTAGCAGCAATTCGAATGGGTGGTCAAAACCATGATAAGTCCCGACCTAATGGCGATGGCGCCCGCAGTCATAGAACGTCCGATATCAGAGATCTCTGATAGTATATCGGAATCATCATTGACAACAAGCTCACCATGAAACCACAGATCAATGCCGTGATCCTCTTCCTGCTTCCTCACTCTGCACATGCTATGTAAGATCTTCAAGTGCTTCAAGAAATGTATGCAAAGGCGCTCAAAATGATTGTACATTGAGTCCTCAGACCCAGACTCTGTAACTGAGCTTGCGGCCAAAGTGTTGGATTAAACTAACTGTTCCCGTTTTGCCAAACACCTCAACATTTTATTTTTAAAGGTAATTTCATATTCGAGCAACAGCCTATAACATGATTACCAAAGGCGACCCCCTTACAAATTCTCCCTCACCTAGTGCACAGGTGTGATCCAGCTAACATCACATAATTGTTGGTGCTACACTTGAATGGCTATACACACCACATAATAGGTTTTGAACACTTTTTTTGTGTGCAGTTATATATAGCGCAAACTCGACCCGAAGGTATTGGAGTGCTTTACATGAGCACCAGTTACAGAACTCAAGGACATGTTCATTTTTTGTAGGCACTGTGAGATTAAGTGATTTGCCTACTATCACAGGAGGTTGAGGCGATGCAGAGGCTCGAACCTGGTTCCCCAGCTCCAAAGTTGGCAGCTCTGGCCACTGCCCCACATACCAGAGTAAGTCATTGCGAGACGGAACTTGGTTAATCAACTCGGTGGAACTACCCGTTGTTACCAGTTGTTGTGGTGAGAAAATAGATGTGGGCAAGCCACTGAAAGTTCAAGGCAGATGCCTGCTCTCAATCAGTCGAGTTCTTCTTGGACCCTTGAGCTCAAAATGAAACTACCTTTACTGTGCCTTCCTCCTGCCACCCACGCTTTAAGCCCAGGACTCAAGAAGAAAAGTCAAAGTATTAACCTCTGTTGTAAAACAGGAAAGAGAAAGAAACTGTTATTTAAGCATTAACCACAGTTGTAAAACAGACAGATGAGTGAAAGAGATTCCCATCTAATCGCTAAATTGCACAATGTGAAACTATAAAACACTGGATTAATCTCAGCTTCCTTGTATGATCAAATTGTGTGATCATAGGCAAATATTTTATTTTACAGTGCCACCTTTTTTTCATTGTCACATGTGAGAATAAATACCTTCAAATATGTGAGTTTAGGGTATGTACTGTACAAAAAAGTATTGTGTTGGATTAAAATAGGCTATAATTGTGTTTCACGTATAATACATTAGGACACGTGACAAGTGACTTGCCTCTTACTTTTCATGAAAGGCACTGTGATCTGGGAGGGTGGAAGCAATATTTTTAAGTTGAAGTTTAAAAGCTACCATTTTTAATAAATGCCTCCCAATGCAGTGATATAATCTGAACTTTTTAGATAAATATGTCGCGTATGCTTTCTGGATATATTAAGAGTGTAAGTCAAAGCATTAACCTTTGATGTAATTTATTTAGTGGCTAATTTAAGTAGTTGCACAACCTGAAACTACAAAACATGGGACAAATCCCTGCTTCCCTTCTCAATTAAATAGTGTGATCTTAGGCATGACCAGACTTTTTCTTCATTATGGCATATGGGAGCACCTTGAAATATGTGATTTTCGGATGTACGCTGTACAAAAACCCAATGTATTTGATTTATTAGGCTTTAATGTTGCTCCATATATAATATAAATCCACAGCCTCTGAATGTTCAGTAATGGCATTGGTCTGGGAAAGAAGGAATGTATTTCATTTGAATTCTAAAACACATTAGTGTTCAGTGTAAAAAATAATAGTAATGTCTAAGAATGGACTTAGACACTATAGGAGCATATCTGCTCATACAATTATGTCCTCTCAAGAGGTATATGAACCCTGCCTTAGGGCTGTAAGGCCTGCTGTAGGGGGGCTTACCTATGCCCTTGCAGTGCTTGCAGGGATTTGTGCCAGGTCAACTCTTCACTTTCAGCTGCAACAAAACCCACAGGCTGCAGTGGCAATGTGCATGTATTTGGTGAGTAGTTTCCTAGGGTTGCATAATACATGCTGCAGCCCTTAGAGACCCTCTCTAGTCCCAATGACCTTGGTAGCATTTGTACCTTTTACAAGGGACTTAAATGTGGACCAGAGGTGTGCTAATTGTGGAAGCAAAGGTATAGTTTTGGGAAAGAACATAGGCACTGGGAACCTGATTAGCAGGAACCCAGCACACAACCAGTCAAAGTTGCTTTCAGAGTCAGACAAAAAGTGGGGAGTAACCATGCCAAAAGAGTACTTTCCTACAATCTGATTTAATAAATTGGTCTCCCAATGCCTCTCTGGTATAATTTCAAGGTGAACAGCCTCTACTTTGCTCATATTTAGGAAATGCACGTTTTTGAATATGAAGTTATAATTTTTTTTGATTGCTCCATACTTTACATGACAAATATTTTCGAGGATCTATGTTTATGCTCGGGATCTTTAGAGCTAGCAGGCGCTCCATTTTAATTTATAGGCTCACTGACCTCTTAAGAGTATAGGGTCCTTACTCATTATGTGCTTAGTACAGGACTTACTTGACAACCCTTATTCACTCAGGAGCACAGTACTGAGGGCCGTGCTGCTGATTCTACATCCCATGGAAGTGCCCTCGCTGCCCGAAGCTGGCCTTGTCACTGGTGCTGCAAGCCTTAAAAGCAGCACACGTGGATCCTGCTCTGCCTGTAAAGTAATAGAAGCTGTTCCTGAGTTGCAGCACACATGTGTAACTGCACCTTCAGGATGAAGATTTTATCCCTAGGCCCGAAGGAAACCTGTGGGACTCCAACATGCCTCAACCCTTCTCGACTCTCTTTGTAGACCAATGTCCATCCTAGCCTCAGTCACAGGGAACACTCTGGAGTGCAAAGCATTTTAGGAACATGCTCTGGCAAATTAAAATCATAATATAAACGAACAAGAACAATTTTTAATAATGTGGGAGGTGCGGGGGGTGCACAGAAAAATACAGGCTGGCCCGTAGCCATAGCTACAGCCCTGCTTACAGAATAGGGTGTGTGCTGTTGACCTGAACATGGAGAGGGAAAAGGGCCCAGGTACTAATGGGCAATGGTGAATGAAATCAGAGGGAGTGTCCAAGGTAGCTGAAGTATCATGAGCTCCTCGATGGTGCACGCTAATCTGAGGGGAGATGCCTTCTTTTTCGAGTGAATGGTCACTGGGTAGAGCGGCTAAGTGGTCTGTCAATACAATTTTCTGCAATCTGCGTGTCACCATTACTACATGGAAAAACAACAGTTGATGGACAGAATGCAGAACAATGTGATACATTTACCCCAGTATACAGAGATCTAGTCCTAAATCCATAGTTTTTTTGCTCACCATGCCATTCCAGTTTGAACCCAGCCATATGCAAATCAGTCTTTACCCTGTGCCCCATGGGAACTGTCCATCCCGAACTGCCAAGCCAGGTCCTCCCTGGACTGCCTCCCTGGACTGGAAACAAGCATCCTAGGACCAGTTTCGGGCTTTGAGACCTCATCACTCAGGATAGCTTGATTCCAGTGGCATTGAGAGCACGGGACTCACGTCTGAGCACACCCGTCCCACTTGGGGTGACAAATGGGACGGGTAGAACTCATCAGCAAATTGGCCTGGCCTGTGTGCAGATCTCTACATTGGGACCATTGTACATGACAAAAGTCAATTTCAGAGAAAGGGGAGGAGGGAAGGTTTGCGAGAAATCTGTGGTTTTATAGAGTATCCATCAGACAGCATTCCGGAAGGTAAGTAACTTGCTCTTCTAGCTGTGGATTCCTCAACTTGTGAATAAATACCAAAGCAGTAGTTCCCCAGGTGGTGGGTCTGTGGAATGGCTCAGATGAAAAAGTCCTGCAGGACCGAATGGGCAAAAAGCCTATCTCCTTGGACTTGCCTTTCAAGGCAAGAATGGTCCGTGAACATGTGCACTCATGCTCACATAGCAACCTGACATATGTCCCAGACAAGCACTACGTGTACCAGCACAATAGTAGCAGTCTTGGCTCGAGTGGAATGGGCCTTCAATCCTGCAGGTGGCTGCATCTTAACTGGTGCATATCAGAATTTTAAGCAGAGGACATTCTAGAACTGTAGTCCGAAAGCCGGAACCACCAGCATCAAAATGAGAGCATAGTCATCCAAGATAGGGGATTGGAATGGATAAGTCCTGGAAAGGACACACGTACCCTCATTCAACAACATGCAGGATCCAGCCGTACATCATTATAGAGTTCTAGAATGCTAAGTCATGGCACTCTTTCCACCCACAGGCCACGTGTTTTCACTAGGGAGCACTAAACAGGTTTTGTGGGAGGAGCTGGGTAGATGAGGACTGTTAGTGCAGTCCTTGACTACTTTTTGAACCGTCCTACATCCTATAGTTTCAAACGAGCTCAATGGGCTGCTGCACAAGCTGCGAGGACCAATGCCATTGAAGGGCAAACCATAGAAATAGCCGCTGAATTTGCAGTACTGCTGGAGGAAAAGGTGGGCAAGGTAAACAGGCCCCAAAGATTGGGCCATGGGCCTGTCCCTGCTTGAGCATTCTAGGTCAGTCTGCATTGACACCAAAAGGCAAGCACTGTCAAAGGGACAGCACATGAAACCATGGTGGCAGATGGCAATGGGGGAGACCATGAAATGCACCACTGAATCTACAGTGTCCAAGTCAGAGCATAGGATCTGTTTTGCTGTAAGACCCCCATCATGCACCCCTTCTGAAAAATGGTTACGGAGAAGCTCAGGAAGATTTACCAATAGTGCCATTTCTGAAAATGTATAGGAGAAGAGGGTCAGAAGGAAAGTTGCATTTGTGGACAATGAACAATGTTCCCCTAAATGAAGGCCTTCTTTCCAAGGCAACAATCTTCTTTGACTTTCTGTCAGGTTGGGGGAGGTGGTAATTGGGAAAGGAGTCAGGTTTCTGCTTGGAGGAACAGGATACCTAAACCACAGGGCTCTCTGGGGAATGGTGACCTGTACTGGCAACGCCATTCAACAACCTGGCTATTCACTGTCAGGGAAAAAACTTGGTTTGAAAAAAAGCAATGGTTTGACCATCGAAGAAGTTGACTGCAAAATCTCTATGAAAAAGTTGCCTTTGTACTCTTCCACAGGCAAGAGGCAATGGCAAGTCCAGAACTTCCACTGCGTTGTGCAGGAATGTCATGAACAGGGCAACTTCCCCAGAGGGAGGCACAAAGCACACACTAGATTCACCTCCAGTGAGATGTTTAAGCCATTTGCTTTCTGCAGAGCCAAGAAGTCACCAGGTTTCATTCCAATGGGGGAGAGAAGTGACCCACCTCACTGCTGTCAACATCATTATGATAAACAAAGTTCAGCATCTCAATGGGATCTGAATCCAAACCAAATAGCTCTCTAAGTCTGCCAAAATCTTTGCTATGAGGCAAAGACTGAAACAAACCTCCTTCAATAACTGCTGTGACTTGTGTCTGCATTGATCAGGTAGTCTTAGTTTTCAGAAAGTTCGACACAGTGTGAAATGACTCTGAAGACTGTGCTAATGGTGACGGGAATGGCAACGGTGATGGGGCAACCGGCAAGACCTTTGGCAGAGGGATTAGTTCAACCAGTGCTAAACCATGGAGCAACCCAGTGGGGTTGAGCAGTACTGGGGTTGGAGTGGCCAGCTGGTGCCTAGTCAAGGGTGCTGAAGTCTCCTTGGAGCCCTGAGTAGCACTAGAGTGACCAAGAGTGACGTTTCTTTGGAAGAATCACCAGCATTGCCTTGGTGAGGGCTGCAATCTGTGCTGGGTCAGCACTATAGGTTGGATGAGCAAGACGTGGAATAGATGGCTCCGCGTCTGCAGCCAGCATCTCTGTCAAGTCTGGCTCCGAAACCAACACTGAAGCTGGAGAGGAAGAATGAAGAGGCCAACTGTGAGATCTACCATTGGGGAGGTTGACGATCTTTCCTGTGCATGTTCTGCCCACTCTTGGAAGACTTCTCACTACCCTTAGAAAAGACGCTTTTTAAATGATTGGTTTTTCAAAGTGAGCCAGAACGGTTCCGGGCGTAGGAGCTGGAGAGATATCTCCTGGTGCTCATCCTCGGCTTGCGCCAATAAACATTTTCCCTCCCGATCCTTGATTTCCTTGGCGTACATGCAGCCAGGCTTCTTGCATGTCCAGGCATCACCAGCAGATTTGTGAGTCCAAGAGGTATATCTGCCTGCCACAAGAGTGGCATCGCTGAAAGCCTAATAACTTTGGAGGAGACATTCCTACCTATTTTACACAGCAAAAAAACATTTAATGGAAAATATTTCCAGGACAGCAACTCTGGATCCACCTTGGAAAGCTAAAAAACAAAATGACATCATTGTGCCAGGGTAGAGTCTTATGCTACTCTGTGATGTGAAGTCTGGAATTGTTTCAGGAGTTGGGGTAGTTGTGCCTCTTGCCTGTGAAGGACAGGTATTGCAAATTTTATGTCAAGAACGGAGGCTCCTATTATGCCTTCTTTTCTTGCTTTATTTTCAATAGCAGCAAGATAAGCAAGTAACTACAATACCCAGAAGGCACAGCAGGAAAGCTACTGGCCAATGGGATTGGGTAAAACAAACAATAAACCAATCACAACATGGATAGTATATATGGCCTGATATGACCATGAGTAGTCCTCTTTTCTTGCTGCTACGCAGTCAGATAAGTCGTATTTACATTTTCTCTGCTGTATTTGCATTGTAATTGCTTGTTTTGCTATTTCATTTGTGCCCTCGAGCGCTGCTTGCGCTCGTTTCTATCTCATGCTCTCTCGCGCTCCTCGCGCTCGTATATATTTTGTACCTTAGAGTGCTGCTTGCGCTCGTCTTCTATTGACTCCGGTCCCTTGGTTTTGACCCGTTTCCCCCCCTCGCGCGCTTCTGCGGTTGGTCTTTCCCGCAGCGCGCTTCCTCTCCCTACAGCTTCGCCTTGCCGCTTTCTTCAGCGAGCGTTTGTGAGGCTTTCAGCGTTCCAACCTTCGTTTCCTCACAGTCCCGCCCCCGGGGGAGTGTTTTCCCTCGCGCTCACGCCCCCTCTGCCTTTCCTTTTGTTTAACCCTTTCCTCACTGCCTTTTCGTCTCACTATGGAGGTTTCAAGCTCTCCTGAGCTGGACAATGAAGAAAGTGAGACTTTCAAGCATGACCTTAGTCATTTTATCAATTCCTCTGTGGAGACAGCTGTGGAAGCTTCTATGACTCGTGTTTCAAAGCACATGGAGAACTCTCTCTTGAGTCTTATGACCAAAGCTTTGGCCCATTCTGCGGGGGAAAGCAGAAAGCGTAAACTGGTTCCTTCCACTAATGTTTCAAAAAATGTGTCACTGCAGAGTCACGAGTTATCCTCGCGCCCGACTGAGGGCGTGGTCCCTTCCAGGCCTCCTACCACGGAGGGGTTTAAATCTGTGGGCAAAAGTAAAGCAAAGAGCAAAAATGTGGAGGTTCCTAAGAAGCTGGTCATTGACTCCATCCCTGATACGGATGATGATGATGATGATGTTCTGGGTGACTGACGATCTGGCAGACCTTTTTCAGTTTACTGATCCTCCTTCTCCCAAAAAGCCTAGACTTGACGCTTTTGCGTCACAACCTGTTCTTGACTCAGAGGGCAATCCTATGTTTGACCCTACTACTATTAGACATCCTAATTCCACGGAATGGTTTCCTGTTCCCCATGTGGGTGATTACATCTCCTCCAAATTGCGTCTTCCTCTGGATAAGTCTGTTAGAGCTAAACTCAAATCTGAATGCCCCAAACCTTCATTACCTTCTCATATCACTGTCACCCCTTCCATTGATCAGCCTCTCCTTACCTTCTTCTCGAAATTTGGCAAGGACCCTCGCAAGGGCGTGGATAGAGCTTGGTCCATTTGCCAGGACAAATTGTTGGATGTTGTTGGTCCTTTGGCCCGTGTACTGGACATGGCGGAAACTGCCCGCCTTGAGGGGTCGTACCTCAACCCTGAGGATATCTCCCTTTGTATTCAAAGAGCTTTTTGTCTTTTGGGCAATGACAACGCCGCAATTATTCATGAACGCCGCAAGGGCCTTTTGATCAAACTTGATTCGAAGCTGGCGAATCTGGCCTCCCAGGATCCTGGCGTCAAGGCAGATGGACTCCTTGTTGGCGATTCCCTTGTCAAAGACCTCAGTCGCTATGTTTCTACCTTTGCTTCTTTGGACAAAGCCCAATTTTCTATCAAGAAAGTCTTCGCCCCTCGGGTTTTTGGCAGGGCCGGCAGAGGCAGGAACCGCTCTTCCGGCCGCGATTATCAGAACCAAGGTTCCAGAGGTGCAGCCAATTCCGGCTATCAGGAGTACAAGCCACAATTCTACCCCCAGCGAGGCCGTGGCTTCCGTGGCCGTGGACAAAAAGGCTTCCGCAACAACAACAGCCACGCCAATACCCAAGGTAAGCCCCTCTCCTCCAGTCGGAGGACGTCTGTCTCTGTTTCTTCACAGGTGGCGCACTCTCACAGCGGACCCCTGGGTCCTCAATTCTGTCCAAGGTTCTCATAAAATTCTACGCTCCTCCTTTCCAGGATATTTTTCCTCCGCCTCTGGTTTTTTCCGCAGACGTAGCGCAGCTCGTCTCACAGGAGATTCAAAATCTTCTTCTCAAACAAGCTATCCTCATTGCTCCCTTTGATCCCTCCGGGTTTCTAAGCTCTCTCTTCTTGGTCCGAAAAAAGAACAAAAAGGTCCGTCCTGTAATCAATCTCAAGTGGTTCAACCAATTTGTGGTTTATCGTCACTTCAAGATGGAGACCATCATCCATCTCAGGGACACATTGCGCCCATCCGACTGGATGGTCAGATTGGACCTTCAGGATGCCTATCTCTCGATTCCCATTCACGAATCTCACACGAAGTATCTTCAGTTTCAGTGGCTCAGTGTCACCTACCGGTTGTGTTCGCTTCCTTTCGGTCTTTCTTCCGCTCCTTGGTGCTTTACCAAGGTGATGAGACCTGTCGTGTCTTATCTAAGGTCCCTGGGCATTCGTCTAATCATCTACCTAGACGACATTTTACTCATGCATGCCGACAAACAGTCTCTTCTTGCCAACCTCAGTGTGACTCAGTCTCTTCTTCTCGACCTTGGATTTCTGATCAACTCAGAAAAATCCATGCTCGTCCCATCTCAAAGTATAGAGTTTCTGGGTTTTCGGGTGGATTCTTCCACCGCTTCTCTTTATCTTCCACAGTCCAAGGTTATTGCCATCCGGTCGGAGATATGGCACGTTCTCCAGCTCTCTCAAGTGTCCCTTCGTTCTCTTGCTAGAATAGTGGGCCTTCTTTCGGTGTCTATCCAAGCCATCTTTCCTGGCCCTCTGCATTATCGCGCCCTTCAACGCTTGAAGATAAGACATCTCCGCCAAGGACTGGCGTATTCGATCTCATTCAGCTAGACCTAGAGTCTCGCCTCGAACTTCAATGGTGGATCGACCATTTAGATGCGTGGAACGGAAGAACGATCTTCGCGACGGCCCCAGATCTTGTCTTAGAATCAGATGCCAGTCTGTCGGGTTGGGGCGCCCGATGTGGTTCAATCTCGACTGGAGGTACATGGTCTCCAGAGGAGTCGTCATTGCACATCAATTGTTTAGAGATGCTAGCAGGCTCCTTTGCAATTCGCAGCCTGGCCAAAAACAAGGCAAGTTGTTCAATTCTTCTTCGGATGGACAATGTTTCTGCGGTCCGCTACATCAACCACCTCGTTGGAACAAAATCCAAACCACTCGCAGAACTTGCGAAGAGCCTTTGGGAATTCTGTCTCCAACACAAACTGGCCCTTCGGGCGGAGTACCTGCCAGGCACTCTCAACGCCATCGCGGATTGGCACTCTCGTTATCTGCGAGATTCAAGCGATTGGAAGCTTCTTCCCTCCGTCTTTCTTTCTCTCTCCCAAAAATGGGGGCCTTTCTCTATCGATCTTTTTGCTTCCCGTCTCAATTCCCAACTTCCCGCTTTCTTCAGTTGGCGACCGGATCCTCTCGCTCTGGCGACGGATGCCTTCCTCCAGGACTGGTCCCTACACCTCAATTATGCTTTCCCTCCTTTCCTGATGATCAACAGGGGCTTGCCCAAGTCCGACGTCAGTTGACCTCCTTGGTTCTTCTAGCTCCTTTCTGGCAAGCTCAAATCTGGTTCCCTTCGCTTCTAGAGCTGGCAGTGGACTTTCCGGTCCTTCTTCCTTTCAGCGAAGACCTCCTCCTCGATCCGCAGGGTCTCCCTCACGCCATGATCCTAGACCACTCCCTGGTTCTTTCAGCTTGGAAAATTTCCGGTCTTCCTCTTCTGACATCGTCGTTTCACAGGAAGCTTCAATCTTTATCAGTCAAGCTTGGGCCCCTCCAGAGCCTACAAGTCAGTTTGGACTTTATGGTCAAGCTGGTGTCTGGAACGGTCTGTCGATCCCTTTTCAGCTCCTCTAAGTTTTGTGGTTAACTTCCTGGCTTCAGAAGCTAGCGCGGGTAAATCTTACCGCACTGTCAACCTTTACAGATCTGCTATCTCTTTGAACCACTGTCCCATTGACAATAAGCCGGTAGGTACTCATCCATTGGTGTGTCGTCTTCTCCGAGGAGTCAGATTCTCGAAACCGCCGTTGGCTAAGTACTCAGTTTTATGGGATGTTAATTTGGTTTTCAAATTGTTTATTTCATGGCCTGAAAATGTTGCTCTCTCTCTCAAAATGCTTTCAGCCAAGCTCACCATGTTATTGTGTTTAATATCAATCAAACGTGTTTCTGATGTCAAAGCTTTGGATTTGTCTTCCAGACAATTTTCACCTTCTGGTGTTTTGTTTCAACTTCACAGGCGTACCAAAACCAATTTGCAATCTGTTTTTTATCCCTATTTCCCTTCCCAACCTCAGCTCTGTGTTGGTCAATGTCTCAAAAGTTATGAACAGAAAACTGCTGATCTCAGGACCTCCTCTCATTCGCAATTGCTCATTTCTTTTCGCAAACCCCATCATCCTGTGTCCTCTGCCACGCTCGCCCGTTGGGTGCGTTGGATTATGTCTCTTGCGGGCATTGACATCACCGCCTTTGGTGTTCACTCCGCTAGGGGTGCTATGGCCTCTAAAGCCTTTTGGGCAGGCTCTCATTTGGAGGATATCCTGAAATAAGCAGATTGGTCAAATGATTCGGTTTTCAAAACTTTTTATTGCAAACCTGTTGTTACTGCTTCTTCTTTGGTAGTTAATATGCTTTGAACAAGCATAATAGGAGCCTCCGTTCTTGACATAAAATGTAGATTTTCCTAGTACTTATGACGGAAAGTCTTAATTTTATTAAAGACACGGAGGCTAGTATTATCCCACCTCTGCTTTACTAATTATGTCTGTTTTTTCCCACCCTTAGGGACTCTGTCTTTACCACCAGCCTCCTCTTAAGACTGACTCTGCTCCTATGGACTGCCGCTCTGCACCAGGATCCTCCTCGGTGTTCCGTTGGACTCTCCTCCATCACTATCCTGCTGTTCTGGTTTTCCTTCAGGATTTATTTGCTTGGATTATGACTTTTTGCATTTTGTTAGCTATATTTCCTTTGTTTATGCATTCTTACTGACTTTCTCGCACAAGAAAAGAGGACTACTCATGGTCAGATCGGGCCATATATACTATCCATGTTGTGATTGGTTTATTGTTTGTTTTACCCAATCCCATTGGCCAGTAGTTTTCCTGCTGTGCCTTCTGGGTATTGTAGTTACTTGCTTATCTTGCTGCTATTGAAAATAAAGCAAGAAAAGAAGGCATAATACTCGCCTCCGTGTCTTTAATAAAATTAAGACTTTCCGTCATAAGTACTAGGAAAATCTACATTTCTATTCTAGATCCATTCTAGTGCTGAAAGGGATGCAAGAGTTGAGGAATCTGCAGGTAGAAGTATCCATCAGAAAGTATGGTTTCTCCACTAGCAATGTCTGCAGTTTGCTGACCTGTGCAGTGATTATATGGCTACTAAAAAGACTGTCTTTCATGTTCATATAGTGCGTACATGAATGTGTTGATTTAAAGGTCTTCCCATTAATCTAGTAAAATTAATGTCTCAGTCCCAAGAGGTGCTAGAATGGAGCTGGGAGGAGTTGTGCTTTTGAAACACTACAACATTCACAGCTGTTTAAAAAAGTATCTTCTCAGTTTTAAGTGTGCAGCAGTAGCTGCCAATATGCGCCACACTGACATGTAAGTCAATCTTGGCGTTTGCAACTACACATGACATTTAATAATGTTGTGTGTGAAACATTTCCATTTAGTCACCTTGCTCAATACCGTTTCAGTTGGGAGCTGGCTTTTTATGTAGCATACCAAAATGAGGCATACTATGAAGAAAGTCCAGACGGCCCTTATTGCCTTACAAAGCTTAAATGAATACTCCCAAATGCTCTCTCATGTGGTAGTGTGGGCAAGCAGTTTAGACTTTCCAGAGAGTAATGTTAAGCATTTGTTCAAAACAGAGTCGGTAAATAAAGCACAAGCTCAAGCAGAAATTTGAGACCAGTTTAAGGAAAAGAACATGTATTTTTATATATATTTTAACACTAAAAACTTCGCAATTGGGTAAGTTAGTTTCAAAATATCCGTTTTTAAAGGTAAGTAAAAATGGAACACAAGTGCGTTTTACGCTGTAATGCTTTCCTATGGAGAAAGAAACCTATACTGCATACAGGTACTTGCAATCATATTCTGGGGGTCTCCTTTAGTACTTAAGGTGCTAGGGGGCCAAGGTCCACAGTCCCACCAGCAGTTCGAATTTACATGCCATGGAGTGTCCAGGTGCCGAGGTGCTGGATGGGTTGGTAGCCTTTCACCCTACACTCTAGGCAAAGAGGGGGCCACCTAGAAACAGACAGCAGAGGGGGGTTTGGGGACAAGTCCGGGAGCTCCCAACGGGAGGCTCTGTTCAGGAGGGCCTAGGAGCGGGGAAGCGCAGTAAGTTGTCATGGACCCAGGCTGGGGAGCTTGGGTGCAGAAGGCTTTTGTCAGCTGGTGCCCGTGAGTCAAAGGTCCCCAAGTTTCTCGGTTGGACCAGCAGAGGGGGGACAGAACAGGACAGCTGGGCCATTATTGGTGCTGGTCTCTGAGATGCAGATGTCCTACATTGGTTGGCCAGTCTTTGCTGCGTTTGAGTCCCGATTGTACTCAAGGGGTCCGGTACCCTGGGTATTGATGCAGGGCAGCTCCAGTTGTTCCTGGCATCTTCACACTTGGTGGGGAGGCGGATCCGCCCTCTTAGAGCATGGCAACCTTCTCCTGGGTGGCTGCTGTGTCGGTACACCTGGTGGTCAGCAGAAGATGGAACCGGACATTGCGATCAGTGCTTGCAGGTTGCAGGGAAGTGGCTCCTGCACTTCAAGGGAGATACTGACGGCTTGGTGAAGTGCTGGACACCCTCAGAGGCTTTTGGAGGATGCATAGCTGCAGGATGTGTCGGGTTGTCGCAATGGTCAGGACAGGAGCAGGCAAGGTTTAGTGTCAAAGTCCATCAGTAGTCTGCAGTTCTCACTTCTTCGCCTCATCTTGGTCCTTTCTCTTCTTGTGTCAGGGGAATCTGAGTTCCTGGTGTCAGGGGGCCACGTAAATACTGAGTTTAGGGGCATTAGGGGTAGTAGCCCTTGAAGTCCCTACACCCCCCATAGAATTCCTAATTCCACCAAAACAAGATGGTGGAATCCTTCTTTCTTGGGGCACATCAGGCAGCCCACCTTAGGGTTGTGACTGGTCTGGTAGTGCACAATACCTCCTTGCACAGCAAATTTCTCGCCTGTCATGGTGCCAAATGGGCCTAAGGGCAGGGGGTCACATCTCCCAGGTCTGGGGGAAGCAGGGCCCACATATCAAAGGCGGCACAGGCTTTGAAGCCTCTGGCTTGGTATGCAGATTCACTATCCATCCTGCTGGAGGAAGAGTAAACACCTCCTGTCAGAGTCAGCATTGTTTCTGACCTCTGAGAGCCCAGGCTCTAACCTCCAGAGGGTCAGAGACGTGTCTGTGGTTGCAGGCTGGCAGATACCAGTTAGCCTGCACACTAAGAGGCTGGTAGGTTTTCAGGAGGCACCTCTAAGGTACTCTTTGGGTACATAACCTAAAAATCCACTACTGGCATCAGTAAGGATTTAATAAAACAAGGTGTTTGATACAAAACAGCATGAGCTTCAGTGAAGAAATCAGCTGGGGAATTCGTAATGATCAGTGCCCAGTACATATATTTAAGATGGTTTCCCTGTTCACCTGCACTACCTAGCAATTGACTAGACAATACACAGGCATATCTGCTCATGCAGATATGTCTTCAGATGTAATATAATGCACCCTGCAAAACCAAAGGGGATGATGGACGGAGTGTTGAACATAGCAATCACTCACCCTCAGTCAACTGATCTGGGTTTAATCCATCATCATTCTTTAGCTCACTCCGCCACCCCAGTTCAGACATGGCCATATGCAAATCAGTCTGAACCTGTGCCTCATGGGAACAGTCCAGCCCGAACTGCCAAGCCATGTCTTCCCTGGACCGGAAACAAGCATCCTGGGACCGGTTTCTGGCTAATCAGCCGTCGTCAGCCAGGCTAGCTTGGATCCAGTGGCAACGTGAGCAAGGGACCCACGTCTGGGCATACCCTGCCAAAGAGCGACCAAAGCAAAACCAAAGGGGATGATGGACGGAGTGTTGAACATTGCAAGCACTCTGCCATAGGGCTATAAGGTCTGAAGTAGGGGTGACTTACATATATTGCATGCAGTCTGTGGGCATGGCACACAGGGTGTGTGCCATGTCGTGATTTCACATGTGCCTGCACCATTTCACGCAGCCTGCAATGGCAGTTTGCATGAGTTTGGTGGTGGGCCCCTTAGGGAGGCACATTACATGCTGCACCCCTTAAGGACCCTCTTCAGTACCCATTCCCTGGGTACCAGTGGGACCATTTACTAGGGACCTATAGGTGTGCTAAAGGTCTTGCCAATTGTGAAACAATTGCACAGTTACCTTGTTTTAGGGAAAGAGCACTGGCAACCTGGTTAGCAGGAACCCAATGCACTTCAGTCAAACGTGCAACAATTACCAGGCAAAACGTGGGGGTGATCATGTAAAAAAAGGTCACTTTCCTACAGTTTGAATAACAATTTCAATACCTTCCTGGGGTAACTGTAATTATCCAGATTCTAGATTTCAGGAGACAAATCACTAAGTGGAAGTCTTGAAATTTATAAAGTGGAACCCACACTCTCAAAGGCAAGTGTCAAGGGAAAGCAAATGTCTGAACATAAGGGCAATCCAATGATCTTTAAAGTATTGGAGAAATGGGTAAGTACTAATTCAGGAATCTTGGAGTATTATTGGAGGCAGACATGTTCAAAGTATGGCTCTGATCAAAAAGACGCCACTAGAAAAAAGCTGAGCAAGTCAATAGCAATTAACAACTCGGAATCAGCTCAGGGGACATCGTTCGGAGTTCCCCAGCTGCAGAACAGGGTACTCGGACTTGAAGTCTGTAATGTGCAAGATATTTTAGTATGATCTACCGTGGAATCAGGGAGCACATGATCATTTAAATAAATGTGTATTGGGTTTTCTGGAGAAGCCTTATATTCTTAATCCACCCTTGGCGTACTGGATCTTTTGCTGGATTTTTATAGTTTATAGCTGTAGTTCTTTTTTTTTAACAGTCTTCAACATTTTAACAAAAGAGAACTGTTCATCTAGTTCTCTTTTCCCCTCCTTCACCAAATCATTCTGCTGGGGGTCTAATGAGTGAGGTATTGCATTTTGGAAGTTATTTTTTAGGGGTAATTCATCAATTCTAGAATGATCATCTATGTCTTCCTCATCAGTATGTAAAGAATGCAACGTCTCTGTGTTTCTTATATGTAGTGTCTGTCCTTTGCTTAGTTTAATAGGTGATTTAGGAGTGATAGCTTCAGACTGGATGCAGCACATCCAAAAGCTGTTGAGCTATGATCCCGGATCAGCCTGGATGGGGCATATTTTTCTGTCACTCCTATTTCAGGGCCCTCTTCAAGATTTTCAAGTGACTTTTGCAGTGAGTCGATAAACCCCTTTGTGCCACCACGGCATAATATGCTCAGCATTTCTCTCTTCTTTGGAGATTAGTCTTTTGCACCGAAATGCCAGGCATGCTGCACATTTAGGATTCATGCTTGATTCCCCCAATAAAGCTAAATCGCAAACCTTATGCCTGGTCAATCTAAAGAGCTTGAGGTTGGAAGAGGGAGAGAACTGCAAAAGGATATTTTCAATGTTCCATGCCCTGAACATTCTCAGGAGTGTCCTCTCTTGCTCACCAGCACTGGTGCCCACCCCCGAGTTTTCATCTCGGTGCTTAGTTTCCACACGAATCACAGTCAATTAGCTCACAGTCTAATGGTGGAAATAAATGTACGGTGTGGTGTGTGTCGTGAGAGTGAGTGGGATTTAGGAAATGTGGCCACGAGTCATTCTAGGCCTGTTGGATAACGAAAGAAGATTTAAAAGGAAAACAAGTATTTCCAAATCCAGCAAGAAATACTAGGGTAGCGTGCACAACATGTGATCTACACTGACCTACCCTAAGCGGGTTGTTCGACTAGCTCCTATGGCCTGTGTGACTTGTGGTAAGTCCCTCTGCAACCGGACAACATACAGAAGGAGTAGTGCGTAAAGCCACTGGAACTACCGCTCTTTTACAGTCTGAGCCACTTTGGGGAATATGCTTTGGCTGTCACATGAAGCAGGTGGTTGAGTAGTTCGAGGAGTGATTCATGAGTGGAAGAGGTGTAGCAAAGACCCGGCACATTTTGCATGCTGGATAGCCTTGCCCAAGTGTAATAGCATGGCGACACCAAAAACTTCACAACAATTCGTCTTTCAGAAGGTATGTAGGTACTGAGAAGGGGACCTGAAACCTCAAACAGGTGTACACACACTATGGTCCATATGGTCCAGATCTTGGATGTCTGAAGTACTCCTCCGCTTCAATTGAATATCTTCTGTTTTCAATGATTAAGTATGCACAATCTTTATATTTAACACCTTTTCAGTATATAGCTTTATTGTGGTCTAGGCATCTAGACTCAACACAAATTTAAGCACAGAGATAAAAAGTAATGGGAGTGGGTAGGGGTAAGGGTGAAAACATGTAAAACTACTCAGTGACCAACGTGGGAAAGAGTAAAAGGACACATAATTAAAGTGAAATTCATCAATTTTAATTTTTCTACGATTTGAATGGGCATTCATATACAATAAGTATATCCATAAAAAAAAGTCAGGAAGAAAAAAATGGCAAGAAGAAACTTCAGGAACTAAAAATATGCTGACGATCTCAGAGAAATGGTGAACATTTTCGCTTTTGTAATGTGCCGATTTAGGCAAAGATTAGCTTTCTATACTAGTCATTAATCAACGGCACAGTTAGTCGAATGATTGAAACCATCTAATTTTCTAGGCGTCCTTCTATCCGCGTCTCATGATTCATCACGTGGTTCTGTATGTTGGTGCACCGTCACAGGACTGTGAGGTCACAGGCTCCAACCCCCGTCGATGATGTGCTCGTTGCCAGTCACATAGGCAGACTATAAAGATGAACAAACAACACCAGCAGCGTTAGATTGAAAACAGAAACACAAGACTGTGATGTGCAAATATTCCAAAAAATAGTTCATATGCACCACGAGGGCCACAGAAAAGCGTAATTGTTGCTATTATACGATTAGCCCTAATGTTATCTGTGCTTTTGTTGAAGTCTGCATGGTGGGGGGAGCTGTGGTTACTTGTCTGTGGCCTCCTGCACAGGTGTCGATCAAGTGTCTTGTGGATCTCCTGTGGCCATGACATGAGAGATCCTGTGATCTTTCAGCAATGGAATTGAATAGGTAATGCATAGCTGCCAAGTTTTCCAGGTCCTAGCATGATGTGCTGCTCCAGTCAAGGAGTTTTCTTTGAATTCTGGGATTTGTAGTAGTTTTTAGGTCTCGCCCTGCGATTGCAGGCCAAAGGCCTGCTGTCGCAGAGCGAGACTATTGTTATCATTCCGGCTTTCAAGGACTCAAAGGGAGCCGGAGAGGACAACAGACTGTCACGCGCACGCAGCAGCAGCAGCCTGCCGGGATCAGGTCGCGCGCATCAACAGGCTCTTCACAACACATGCACAACACACATACAGCCCCCCCACGCATACACACACACATACATACATACATACAGAACCCCCCCGCATACACACACGCACGCACGCACACACATACACAGAGAACCCCCGGTGCTTACACACACATCCCTTACCTCGTCTCGGCGTCTTCGCGCTCCCTTGCCCCCGCTCCTCTGGTGCGCGCGCACCACTAGTTTCGATTCCCGCGTCGGCTCCTCAGCCAATCAGGAGGCAGTACTCCTTTTAGACATGCTCCCTCTCTGGTCCGCTATCATTTCTAACTGCAGGGTGCGTCGTGGCCCCAGCAAAAACGGCAGCATGGGCCAATCACCTTTGTTTTTGTAGTAGTAGCAGTTTAAAGAATGAGAAATTATACCTGTTTAAGATGTCAGCAAATGTTTAGGTGATGGCAGTTTTCGGTCTGCGAGTCTACGAATAGCAAACCGTTTTCGGAGTGAGCGGCCCTTTGCACACTGCAGGCGGTCGCCTCCTGACTGTTCTTTCGGAAGATTGTCTGTAAATGTTCCTGCGTGAATACGAAAAAGCGTCCATCTTTAAATGGAGACCGCACGATGTTCCTAGGACTTTTAACATAGGAATAACAATAATGTTTGTCATCATATGTATTAGGTTTGTACTATATCAATTTTAAATCGTATATATTTTTTAACAAATCTAGGAGATTGATTTAATATAATAATATAAGAATATTAAGAAATGCCTACGCTCACATTGTCTCATTCGTAGCTTCCATTACAGTTTGCGTTTTCTGCTATTTTCAATAGTTTACTCTTACAGAAGGTGTTTTTCAAGTTTGGTTTCTGATCTTCCCGTTGAACCTTGACGTTCTAGTATTGTTTGGTTCTATTGTTCATGTATTGCTCCTTAACCAAAATGGCGCTATGTTGACTTCAGAAGGGTATCCCAGCGTTTGTTCTGCAGGGCCCCGGAAGCGTAGTGGCTGTGGTGTCATCACTTGTCCCGCCTCCTGCTTTCCCTGTGTCTCCCTGGGAGGCGGGTGTAGAGTTCGCCAAGCCGGGGCGGACTTAGGAAAGGAGGCAATATCCTACCTCCGGGACCCTTCTCTGAGCTGCTGTACTGTAGAGGCCCTGGGAATGAAGAGGACGAGGAGGAGACCGCAAGGAGCAGACCACGGGAGGCTGTAGCTCCCGGGGGTGGGGGCTGCAGTGTGGTCAGCGTCCACGGAGTCGCCATGCAGGGGGAGACCACCCCGGTCAGGGTCTGCGACACCGAGAACAAGCTGGAGGTTCTGGGGCTGCCGAACAAGAGCGACCCCGGGCCTCGAGGGCCAGGGGGTACTGGCTGTAGCGGTGGCAAAGGCTGGCAGTACAGGTACATTTACCCCTCCTTCTGCGAACTGTCACACTGTATTGTAGTTATTTAGCCTCCAAATGCAAAAAAAGATACGTTTAATGCACACAGCCTCAAGTATACCTATCACATTTTTAACACCCCTGACAAAGAGGTGCAGTCCATCGACGCCCAGGCTTTGCGTGCAGTACCAAGAGCTGAACGTGTGATGTTTTGCCCAGACATTCTGGCATAGCTTTCATCCTAATGGCCAGACAAACATGCGCGGCTCATAAGACCTAAGGAGATGAACTCTCACAGAGGCAGCCAGTAAAGCTAGAGTAAAATTACGGTACATTTCGCAAATGCTGGCACACAGGTCTACCCTATGCCCTCTATGTGCAGCATTCGATCACTGTACTTTTTTCAAAGGATGAAGACATGCTACCACGCCTGGTACTGTCAGCAAGTAATTGAATGTAATCCCTTTACTTTAGAAGAATCAGCTAACTCCTTTGCCAGAAACTTTGTTCATAGCACCATCCATTATTTCTTCCACTAAAACACCTAAAAACACACATAGATGTTTTCAGTGCTAAAAGTTTGGATATATTGTTCAAGCACCCACTTCTGAATATGTTATCATCCTACGCCCATTAAGATTTTTTTAAACATAAAACAGTTTTGGAAATGCTATGGCTGCTATCAGAGAGGCACACTGTGTGATCTTGAACATGTCGCTGCAGCACCTCGACTTTTTTCCCTGCAGACAGACTATATGAACACTTCCTTTAGATACAGAATCTGCCTCTCCCCTGTTGACCATTGATTAGACCAGTTAGGCAGCGCGCACCAACTAACTAATAGCCTCTCAGAGCTATGTGTAATGTAAGCCTCGCTTGAAGGATGAAAAGCGGAGCCAGCCCTGCAGGGATTCCTGCCTGAGATTTGAAGGATCTCCAGCGACACTTAACCCCCCAGCGCCAATATTTACACTCAAAAGGCCTGCTTTAGAAATCATCCAGGGGGAGCTAGTCCTGACTTTGACAACACTGGCAAGAGATTGTTTGAGACTTAAGTCCTGTGCATGAAAGGGTGTCTGACTACAGCCTTGTGGGCAGACATATAATTTATTGGCTACACAGCGTGTTCGCAGTGACTTGTTTTATTTTATTTACATGAAATCACAGCTGCTGTGCGTCTCTAGCAACTTAATGGATTTTTTAAAGCTGGTATTTACCTCTATGTTTCTTTATTTTGTATATTGCCATGCAAACTCCTGCACGTATGTAATGTTTCCCAATATTCATTTTCCCATAGTTTATGTTCCCAGGAGACTCACCCTCACACACTCTGCACCCTCACACACTCTGCACCCTCACACACTATGCACCCTAACACACTCTGCACCCTCACACACTCTGCACCCTCACACTCTGCACCCTCACACACTCTGCACCCTCACACACTCTGCACCCTCACACACTCTGCACTCTCACACACTCTGCACTCTCACACACTCTGCACTCTCACACACTCTGCACCCTCACACACTCTGCACCCTCACACACTCTGCACCCTCACACACACACTGCACCCTCACACACACACACTGCACCCTCACACACACACACTGCACCCTCACACACACACACTGCACCCTCACACACACACTGCACCCTTTTTATTTGTAATATCAATACATCTAAGTCACGTAAATACAACACATATTGCATTACAAATGCTATAGGTGTCACATTTGCGAAAGTTAAAACTTTTGGCATTGTAAATGACAAAGCTATTTTCGCTATTTTCAAAACCAACACATAAATAAAAAATGTGTCATTTACAATACCAATAGCTCAAACTTTCCTAATGCGAGACCTATTGCATTGCAAATGCTTGTTTGTAATGGAATAAACAAGACTAAAAGTCCCAGAATTCAAAGGAAACAAAATTGGACTGGAGCAGCACATCACGCGTGGACCTATGAAACCTGGCAGGACTGGAAATGGATCACTCAGTCAGATATTCCTTCTTAAATACCTACATATAAAAAAATAGTTCTTGTCCAGAGTGGCCTTTCAGGGCCCATTATGACCCAGCTGCTTTGCCTTGAGAGAATTCAGCATAGAGACAGGCCAGGATTTTGGAGTCCACTCCCTTTCCAAATGCACTTTTGTTGTGGATAGCAGCTGCCGGGAAGTATAAAAGGGGTTGTTCATGTCCCTGCTTTGCTGCACTATCTGGAATGGCATATATACACTGAATTCTTTATAAACTCTCCCCTGACCAAATAACATGAGGATGTATGACGTTACAACGCATACTTTTACAACGCATACCATTACAACAAATTTTTTACAACGCAAAAACTATTACAACGCATGTATTTACAACGCATGTTTTTACAACGTAGGTACCTTTACAACGCATACCATTACAACGTAAGTATTGGTAAGTATATATTATTTTTTTTATTTTAAATTATTTGAAATTAATATAATTTAATTTAATTTAAATGTAATTTAAATAATTTAATTTAAATTTAATTTTATTTTATTTTTACCCTTCACCCCTGTACCCCAAAAACCCAAAACTGACTCTTAACCCTAAAAATACCCCTGTACCCCAAAAACCCATTTAAATAAATTTAATATAAATAATTTAATTTAAATTTAATTTTATTTTATTTTTACCCTGTACCCCTAAAACCCAACTGACCCTGAACCCTAAAAATACCCTTTTACCCAAAAACCCAAAACTGACCCTAAACCCTAAAAATACCCCTTTACCCAAAAACCCAAAACTGACCCTAAACCCTAAAAATACCCCTTTACCCAAAAACTGAAAACTGACCCTGAACCCTAAAAATACCCCTTTACCCAAAAACTGAAAACTGACCCTGAACCCTAAAAATACCCTTTTACTCAAAAACTGAAAACTGACCCTGAACCCTAAAAATACCCCTTTACCCAAAAACTGAAAACTGACCCTGAACCCTAAAAATACCCTTTTACCCAAAAACTGAAAACTGACCCTGAACACTAAAAATACCCCTTTACCCAAAAACTGAAAACTGACCCTGAACCCTAAAAATACCCTTTTACCCAAAAACTGAAAACTGACCCTGAACCCTAAAAATACCCCTTTACCCAAAAACTGAAAACTGACCCTGAACCCTAAAAATACCCTTTTACCCAAAAACTGAAAACTGACCCTGAACCCTAAAAATACCCCTTTACCCAAAAACTGAAAACTGACCCTGAACCCTAAAAATACCCCTTAAAAAAACCCAAACATATAACATTTTAAATATAATTATATACTTACCAATACTTACGTTGTAATGGTATGCGTTGTAAAGGTACCTGCGTTGTAAAAACATGCGTTGTAAATGCATGCGTTGTAATAGTTTTTGCGTTGTAAAAGTTTCGTTGTAATGGTAATGCGTTGTAAAAGTTGCGTTGTAAAGGTTGTTTCCCTAACATGAAGTTGGTTCTCACCTCCAATCCACTTCATGACAATGCTCAATTCGTTAATTGAAGATCAAACTGGAGCAAAGAAGACCCAGCAGATAGGAGCGAAGGAGAAGAAAAAAACAAAGACAGAGAAAAGAAAACAGAACACACAGCGATCTACTGCCTTCATAAGAGGCAGCCTATTAAACAGAGAAGCACTACTTTGATCTGTATACTAATGCCTGTGATCCAGTGTCAGCTCAGGCAAATTGGGTGCAATTGAGCTTATCGCTTCAAGGGTGATCTGAAGACAGGCTGATAGTCATGCAGCAGATGGTTAGCATTGGTGTGATCTTGACGTTGATCATAGACTGCTTTTTCAGTGATCTTAATGATAAATGGTAGGTGAAAGATAGAACAATAGTTGACGAGGTCATCATGTTCTATTGTAGGTTTCTTTAGGAGTGGGAGGATATGGCAGTCTTGAGAGCACTTGGGAAGATGCCTTGAATGAGGGAGGCACTGACTATGGTAGGTAGTGGTAAGATAGCATCCCCAGATAGAGTCATGATAAGACTTCATCTTCATAGAAAGTGGCTTTGAGGGACTTCAGTATGTCACCCAGATCTGGGAGAGATACAGCTTTGAAGGCTCACCATTTCAGGATTCAACGAGTAGGGATGGGTGTGAGAGATGAAGCAGGCTTAGTTTTGTCGATGTGCTGTTGGATCTTCTGTATTTTCTTTACTGAAGAAGAGGTTGATGGCATTGCACTTTTCTGTGGAGTGAGGAATATTTGAGCCTGGCAGTTGTTGTTGCAGTGTTTCATTATCTTGAACTGCGTCCTGCTTCTGTTGGTGGCTTCATTGATGGCAATGGTGTAGTACTTTCATTTGGCTGGTGTGATAAGCTATCTGTGTATTGTGTGGAGAGCCTTATGCTGAAAGGATATGTGCTGAAATGTGTGATTGTGGCCAGGATCACAAGGGGAGTGATGTGCGTCTAAATTAGAAGAATCACACTGTGGTGCTCATGAGAACTGGTGAGTTTACAGGCTAAAAAAAGATAGAATACATTTTGTCAGAGCAGCTCGAGCAGTTAGATTTCGTGTCAGTGTGAGACTCACAAGTACTATGAAAGAACTATCCTGTGTGGGTATTGTTGGGCCACAATACTCCTGTACGCCAAATGGGTAACTAGGTTTTTCCTGTTGGTACTTGGCTTTCTCAAGGTAGCGAGGGCAAGCTATAAAAGTCTATTCCCATTGTTGGGATTGGATAGACATTTTAACACCGATTTAACACTCAATATCCAAAACATAAATGTACAGCTTGTGCTTTATCTTTTAAAAGAACAAATTACTATTTAATGTTAGATAGCTGTACATATCTGTTAAGTTAGTATGTACGCAGAATGCCAGAAGGTGCTAGTGGTTTCTCAGGGTGCAGTAGACTCACAAGTATCATCATAGCTCCTACTCAATTGGGACTAGCTGTACTGGAACACTGTCCCGATGGCCATTGTTATTCTATGGAATCACACTCCATTCAATTAGGAGAGCTTTGTAAATACTCAAGTCCCAAGTCTTTTCTAAAGACTTCTCTTGCAAGAGATTTGAGTTTGCGTAATGGATTGAGATTTGGAGCCAAACTTGACACCGGGTCAATTTTTGGTACCACAGTAGGTAACCCAAGGGGCTAGGTGCCAATAGCCAATACAAATAAAAAATAGAAGTGCCCACAAACCCAACACTCTCATTATGTAGCAATGGATTCACAGGGAAGTGTCTGTGGTGCCTGATAGGACACAACCTAATGTCACTAAAGTTATGCAACCAGTTAGGGACCCAACTGGTTGTACTTTCATTTAATGGGACATATGTGGTGGTGGGCAAGTACCCTACAATGAAGTCCTGAAGTATCAACATTTTAAGTCTTCGAATCTACCAGAGATAGTGAAGAATTTCGGTAGCCTGTGTGCCCACTGCATTTGGTGGTTTCACCAGTTCCTACTGAAATTGACCCTTGGAGTTGGGACTTGACTTTAAAAGTTAATACTACTGGAACTGTACAAGAGAGAAAGATAGTTAAAACAGTTCTGTAACCAGAAAAACTTTATCCAACCAAGAGAACTGCTCCACATGTAGTTTGTGTGAAGGCAGACTGCCTGTTGGCCCTTGTGCACCCTGTAATAACGGATACAGGCACGATGTACAGTAGGCCAGCGACAGTAGTCTCACTGTCTGGATGAGAACAGATGATGCTGTTCAAAGATCAAGATAATACTGATCTAACTCTCTCCCATAATCCTGCCTAGCTGGGCAGCGAGTGTCTTCTGGCCCTTGGGTGATCCTCAGGTTTCAAAATATCATTCATGCATACTCTCCAGTCAGCACAACTTTGTGTATATCTTCCTGGGATCAGGCCAGCATCTACCATTAGGCTCAGTCCAGCTCCTTGGACAGGAAAGTTTTCAATCACCTTAAGGCCCACCGCAGCAAGGCTTCCCAAAACCAGCCTCAGTCTGAAGGGCGAGAAGCAATCCAACACAGGACCTACTCCTGGTCAGATTTATTTATTGTACACTGGTGGCCGTATGCAGGCTACCAAGTACTTGTCAAAGGGTCATGTTCATATCCTTCCTGGGTTGCCAAGCCATAAAGCCAGAGCCAAACAAAGGAGACTGCTTTATTACAGTTTTCACTGGCTTTGAAGTCAAGGGCCACAGGTCAATCCAGGTTCAACAGACCCTAAGAGCTTTCTGCTTAAACTAAAGTAAGCACTCCATGCCTCTTTCCATTGTCTTTGCAAACAGCAACATCACTAGATGAGGGGAAAGTGGGGCGTTGGATGGACTTCACTCAGGGGTCTTAAAGAGGATATCCAGGACGTATACGACTCCACAATTAGCTCCATTTAATTTTGTTGTAACTATGGACTGCTTCGAACTAGAGTGTGGCAACTTAAACCCTGCAGCACAATCGTATAGCAATTTGTATTGAGAATCAAAGACTGACTGATACGGCTGCTTTCCATTTGATGAAGACAAGTGTTTACTCATGGAGAAAAAATCTACTCTGCCCCAGCAGAAGTTGCTACTCGAGAATAACAGCTAAGTAAAAGGGTGAAATATAAAGAGAGGGAGGAAGAGTGGAAAAAGAGATAGAAAACAAGATAGAGAATGACCCTGACATAGAAAGCCAGAAATAGTGGAAGACAGAGCAAGGAAAACACTGAGAGAAATAAAGCTACAGCTTTTGAGCGAGGCAGAGCCAACAAGTTAAGTTTGTGGAGTTGCTCTCTATAAGCCTACCCATGCATTCACTTCAAGAGCGAGAGAGCTATATAAAGCAAAGTCTCAGACTGTCTGTGGCACATAGTTCCTAGACTTCATAATATTTGACTTATGAGACACAGAACCATATGTGGGACATCGCAAAGTGGCAAAACATTGAATTCTAAAAGCAAAAAAGGACAAATCGAGCAATTACACACAAGTATTACACAAAATCCATCTACAGAAATCCAAAGGGTGCACATACTTCCAAAGGTAGCCAGAAAAAACTTTGCTCACCTCATCAGAAGCCAGATACACACAAAGGTGAGCCACTTCTTCTGCTGTTGCCATTCTTCCCGTTTTCTGTCTGGCGAGGAAGTCTTTTAGTGCCTAAAATATTAAATGAAATTGTAAAAAGATAAAAAAAACTTTAATGCAGCAGGCCAAGAAACTGTAGTTGAAATCAGCAGCTAACAGCGTATGCAACTAGGTCTTTAGCAGAGTACAGCTTTCTTTCTTCTTTGAGAAATAGGCAGGCACATTACAGGCAAGTCAACATCCAATGTCTTGTCTCACTCCAAGACTGACATAGGTATGATGATCAAAGGACTAGAAAGAGGTCAGAAGTATAACATACACGCAATCAATCATAAACATACCTGCACATACTACAGGTTGATTGTGTGCGCATTCACCTCCTTCAGAGAGGACCTTTGCCTTCCTCTTTACCAGCACTGCCACTTATTAACATTAAGTCACACTGTATGGCATCTGTGTTAGTTGTTCAGTCATAAATAAGGTCTCAAGCAGAATTTCCTAGTATGGCCTTATTTAAGCTTTCCAATCTTCCAGTTCAAGTTATTTTTATATCTTCAGCCATCAAAAGGTATTCTGAAACAAACAACTCCATGTTTTCACTAGATCCTGAGTATGCAGAGTAATATGGAGTATCCTCACATGCCAGTCCGAAGGGAGCTCACACCGATAATTAGCAAATTCTCTGGTACTTGGGTTCAATATAAATGTAGGTTGTGGAATGACCAAAACAAGTGCATAAGTCAGCAATTAGACAGCAGTCAGGCATGGATTTCATTAGCAAGCACTTACTTCACTAGGCTCTCACCCAGTGCTTAAAATACAAAAAGCACAAGTTAATACTTGTGTAACGATATATCTGTAAGAGACATTAGTTAGTGATAGATTCCTTACCTTAGAATATCCCCAGGCGTCAGACTGGATCCGGAAATTTTTGCGTAGCAGTACCCTTGCGCGTCGGTAGGCGTCGTCTGCGTCTCCGCGTCCGTCGTCGGCGCCGTGATGACGTCGTCGAAGTACTTAGACGCCGCCTCCGCGTGCTGACCTCAGTTCTTAGACACAGCTTTTCCGCGCCAGAAGCGCTGAGCCATGTTAAGAACCAAAACTGGTGCCATTAAAACTAGGGCCCTGAAAGGGGGTAACCCTAACCCTAGATATCAGTTCGCAGAACGGGGAGGATGGGTGGGTCGGTAAGGAATCTATCACTAACTAATGTCTCTTACAGATATATCGTTACACAAGTAGTAACTTGTGCATCTGAAAGAGACACAATAGTGATAGATTCCTTACCTTAGAATAGATACCCCAGCAATACCAACCCCGGTGGTGGGTCTGCGAACCAATAATCACACCAGAAAGTCCTGGAGGACAGAACGGCCAAAGAAGCCATCCCTCCGGACTTGGCTGTCCAGGCAGTAGTGTCGTGCAAACGTGTGCAGAGATGCCCACGTAGCTGCCTGACAGATGTCTTGTAAGGGCACTCCCCGGCCCAGGGCAGTTGTAGTTGCCGTGGCTCGGGTGGAGTGAGCCCGCAATCCAACAGGGGGCTCCTTCCTAGCCAAGGAGTAACATGCCTGGATACACAAGATGATCCACCGAGAGATGGTCCGCTTGTGCACCGCTTTTCCCTTCTTAGCGCCCACGTAACCAACAAAGAGTTGGTCATCCACCAGGAACTGGCGTGTGCGATTCAAATAGAATGAAAGCGCACGTTTTGGGTCCAGACGGTGGAGCCGCTCTTCCTCTTTAGAGGGATACGGTGGCGGAAAGAAGGTGGGCAAGGTGATTGACTGCCCGATGTGGAAGGCCGTGACAACCTTGGGCAGGAAAGATGGCTTAGTACGTAACACAACATTGTCCGGATGGACAGAAAGGAAAGGAGGAGTACAAGAAAGGGCCTGGAGCTCACTCACTCTCCTGGCAGAGGTGATGGCAACCAAGAAGGCAGTCTTCAAGGTAAGAAGACGGAGAGGACAGTTGTGAAGTGGCTCAAAGGGAGCGCACATCAGAAACGTAAGAACAAGGTTCAAGTCCCACTGAGGCATCACAAACGGAACTGGAGGTAATGTGTGAGTGATGCCCTTCAGAAATCGATTTACAATAGGGGACTTGAACAAAGAAGGTTGATCAGGCAGCCTTAGAAAGGCTGAAAGGGCAGAAAGGTAGCCCTTGATAGTGCCCAGAGCAGTGCCCTGCTGGGCAAGAGAAAGAAGGAAGAGAAGAACCTCAGAAAGAGGGGCAGCAAGAGGATCCACAGCCTTTGCTGTGCACCATGCCACAAATCTGTTCCACCTGCAGGCGTATACCGACTTAGTGGAGGGACGCCTGGCTGCCAGAATGACATTACAGACTTCAGGAGGCAAGTCAAATGGCCTCAACGGTCGCCGCTCAATTTACAAGCATGGAGGTGGAGACTGGATAGGTTCGGGTGGAGGACCGTCCCCTGCTGCTGCGACAGAAGGTCCTCCTGAAGAGGCAGACGAACCGGGGGATCGACTGACATACTGAGTAGCTCTGGATACCAGTACCTTCGTGCCCAGTACGGAGCCACAAGGATGACTTGTGCTCAGTCGCGCTTGATCTTCTTCAGCACTGTGGGCAGAAGTGGTATAGGCGGAAAGGCGTATAACAGACCGCAACTCCACACGCGACGAAAAGCGTCGCCGAGCGAATGCCGCCTTGGAAATTCCAACGCGCAGAACTGATGACATTGCGCGTTCTCTTCGGTGGCGAATAGATCTAACCAAGGCTCTCCCCATTGCTGAAAGAGGCCTTGCGCCACATCCGAGTTCAGACGCCATTCGTGATCCATCATGCACCGACGGCTGAGTTCATCCACCCTGGCGTTCAGAGAACCTGCCAGGTGTTGAACCACCAGCGTCACGCCCTGCTGTTCCAGCCACTGCCAGAAGCGCAGAGCCTCCTGGCAAAGGGTCCACGACCCCACCCCGCCCTGTTTGTTGAAGTACCACATGGCGGTGGTGTTGTCCGTGAACACCTGCACTACACTCCCCCGGACAGAGGGGAGGAATGCCTTCAGTGCTAGACGAATCGCCCGCAGCTCCAAAAGGTTTATATGGAGCTGGGACTCCGCCGGAGACCAGGGGCCTCTGATCTCCGCCTCTCCCATGTGGCCTCCCCAGCCCTTGAGGGACGCGTCCGTCACAACTACGTGCTCCGGCTGGGGAAAGGAGAGGGATCTGCGCCACCACTGCAGCTGTCTCGCAGTGCCCTCCGAGATCAGGACGTGGTCGGACAGGTTGCCCTGATGCTGGGCCCACTGAAACTTCAGGCCCCACTGCAGAGCCCGCATCCGCCACCTGGCGTGATGCACCAGTAGGATGCAGGAGGCCATCAGCCCCAGAAGCCGCAGCGTCAACCTGACCGAGACCCGGATAAAGGCTGAAATATAGGAATCAGACAATCAAAAGGGGATGAAAGGGGGAAGAAAGGCTATCTAGGGCAGCCCCCCACTCAACAAATCTGAAACAAAAAGCCCTATTCAGCCTGCATGGTATAAATCTCAGACTATGTAACTCAAGGGGCCATACCTCATATTGGCTCACCAAGCGGCTAAATTAAACCAGTGCTGTGTTACAGGTCCGGACATGCCTTAAGATATACAAAAAGGATGTGCACAGGATACATCACATAAAGAAAATATGTGTGAAAGCAAGGAAAGTACCTCACGGACGTAACACCCGAGGGGGTTCCCGGTATGCAAATGACCGGTCTACCCACTTCTCATCATCGGTTACTTTCCTTGCTGGGAGGATGAAAAAGTGCAAAAAGAATGTGCACAAGACAGAATAGAGAGACAGACAGGGAGTGTACAAATACACTACCTGGTAGGACAGAGAGGAGTGCTCAAGAAAATCCTCCATTTTTCCGAGACGTCAGAAGCGCCGGAGGGGCTCGGCAGCGGTGACTCACATCTAGGAGTTTTCCAAGACGGACTCGTGATCTTTTGACACGCCGTCTTTCTGATGCTCGACGGTATATCCAGCATTTGCGAGCATAAGGTTTCCATATGAAAAATGGAGGATTGAGAATAGAGACCCAACCATTTGCCCTGACGAAATTGCCAATGACAAGGCAATAAAACATGTCGGTCCAGTCATAACAATGAATGGTATCAATGTAACCATTTTTTAGAAGGTGAAGTTTGGCAGCACCAGAATAAAATCGACTCAGCCAGCCAAACCTCACCATTTTATATTATAATTCATATTTGTCGGTGTTGGGTGTAGGTACTTGTCAACTTTTCCTTGAGCACTCCTCTCTGTCCTACCAGGTAGTGTATTTGTACACTCCCTGTCTGTCTCTCTATTCTGTCTTGTGCACATTCTTTTTGCACTTTTTCATCCTCCCAGCAAGGAAAGTAACCGATGATGAGAAGTGGGTAGACCGGTCATTTGCATACCGGGAACCCCCTCGGGTGTTACGTCCATGAGGTACTTTCCTTGCTTTCACACATATTTTCTTTATGTGATGTATCCTGTGCACATCCTTTTTGTATATCTTAAGGCATGTCCGGACCTGTAACACAGCACTGGTTTAATTTAGCCGCTTGGTGAGCCAATATGAGGTATGGCCCCTTGAGTTACATAGTCTGAGATGTATATCATGCAGGCTGAATAGGGCTTTTTGTTTCAGATATAGGAATCAGAGCCTGAATATCCCGGACCCGCTGTTTGGGTGGGTAAACCCGAAACTGCGCCAAGTCGAGAACCGCTCCGATGAAGAGGAGCTTCTGAGAGGGGCACAGGTGTGACTTTGGCACATTGATGGAGAACCCCAGCTGGTGCAGGAGATCTGCCGTAGTCTGGAGGTGGCTGACGACTGTCTGGGGCGAGTCTGCCTTCAACAGCCAGTCGACGAGGTAGGGGAAGACTGCAACCCCTAACCTGCGCAGATGAGCTGCGACCACAGCCATCACCTTTGTGAACCCCCGTGGGGCGCTGGTAAGGCCGAAGGGGAGCACGGTATACTGAAAGTGCTCGTGGCCAACCGTGAACCGCAGGTAGCGCCGGTGGGCCGGCAGGACGGGGATGTGGAAATAAGTGTCCTGCAAGTCCAACGCTACCATCCAGTCTCCTGGGTCCAGGGCAGCTAAGACCTGAGCCAGAGTCAGCATTTTGAACTTTTCCTTCCGGAGGAAGCCGTTGACGTTCCGTAGGTCCAAGATAGGGCGTAGGCCCCCTTTGCCCTTCTTGGGTACCAGAAAGTAGTGGGAGTAGCAACCACACCCTACTTCTGGCCCAGGAACGCGCTCGATGGCCCCCTTGGCCAAGAGGGCCGTAACTTCCTCCTGCAGAAGTCGCAAATGATCCCCCGATACACGGTGGGTCTGCGGTGGCTTGGCTGGAGGAGTCGCCTCGAAGGGGAGGGAGTAGCCCCTTCGGACGATCTGCAGCAACCACCTGTCCGACGTGACAGTGCGCCAGTGGAGGTGGTGATGGCGAACCCTGCCCCCCACTGGCGTCACTTGGGCCTGAAAGCACGGACTAGGAGGGTTTTGAGGCGGATGCTGCGGGGGAAGGTGTGGACTGACCTCGCCGTTGACCCCGACCGCCACCACGGCAGTTTCCACGGCCGCCACCGCGTTGGGTATTACCCTGCGGAGCGTGGCTGGCAGCACGTGTGGGAACACCCCTTCCGTGGCCACAAAAGGAGTGAAAGGCAGCCGATTGCTGGCGCGGGGCCGAGAGGCCCAAGGACTTGGCCGTAGCCCTGGAGTCCTTAAAGCACTCAAGCGCATGGTCTGCCTTGTCGCCAAAAAGGCGACGGCCATCAAACGGCATGTCCATCAGTGTGTTTTGGACATCGGCCAAAAAGTTGGCGGACCTCAACCAGGCGTGGCGTCTGACCGCCACTGTCGTTGCCATCGCTCTACCTAGTGAGTCGGTGGTATCCAGCCCACACCGGATAGAATATCTGGCTTCATCCCGGCCCTCCACAAGGGCTTGGCCGAGTTTGGCCCGTACCTCCAACGGACACTCTGGCAGCACTTCCGCAACCGTATCCCACAGAGAGTGGGTGTAGCGGCCCAAGAGGCATGCGGTGTTGGAAGACCGCAGTCCCAGACTAAGGGAGGAGTAGATCTTTTTACTGTACTGCTCGTACCTCTTGGATTCCCTGTCCGCCGGAGCCGACGGGAATACGGTCTGGGAATTGGAGGCCTGGATGACCAGGCTCTCGGGGGTGGGGTGGGTGGACAGGAAACATGGGTCGCCCGGAGCCGGGCGGTGGCGTCTGGCCACGTTCCTATCTACGGGTGAACCAGTAGCGGGCTTGGACCAAGTGCCCAAAAGAACGTCGGTTAAGGCCTCGTTAAACGGCAGCAGAGGCTCGGCTGAGCATGACTGCGGCTTAAGGACCTCAGTGAGGAGGTTAGTCCTCACGGCCGCGACGGGGAGCTCAAGGCCCAAGGCCTTGGCCGCCCGCATCAACACCACACTATAGGTTGCCCCCTCCTCCATAGCCACGGTAGGAGATGAGACAAAGCCAGTGTCTGGGGAAGTGTCAATACCACTGGCCTCCCCAAGTTCACCTGCCCAGTCCTCCGAAGACTGGCATTCACGTGCCAGAGGGTCCTCAGACCCCTCCCAATCCTCCTCATCACCCATCTCCTGGTACTCAGGGTAAGAATATGATGGGTCCGGTTCATGGAATGTAAACTCTCCGAACGGCGTCTGAAGCGGCGCCGAACGGCGCCGGAACGGGGTCGAGGGAGGCCTCGGGGACGGCGCAGCCCGAGGACGGCACCGGGGGTGACACCTGTGGAGTCGGCGCCGGGAGGTCGTTAAATCCACCGGCGACGACCCGGTTCCGGAGCCGGATCCAGCGGGGCCCTGGGCGCCGGGCCCGAAGGCGCCGGCGGCGTCGGAGCCGAAGCCCCCGACGGCATGGGGGCCGGAGCCCCCGACCCGCTAGGACCCCCAGACGGGTCCGCTGGGCCCGAAGGCGCCGCGGAGCCCGTCCAAGGAGAGAGAGACCTCATGGCCATGAGAAACCGCTCGATCTCCTCCGGCGTCGCATGAGGCCCAGGGACCGGAGGGTATGAGGCCGGACGTGGCGCCTGCGACTCCGACGGAGCAGCGTGGGCGGTGCCACCTGAACCCCCGGCCGCGCCGCGCGAGCGTCAGGGAGAGTCAGAAGAGCGATGACGTCTCTTCGACTTCTTGTGCTTACCTGACGACTTCGACCCGGAGGAGTGATGTCGACTCCCGGAGCTATGATGGCTCCGCTCCCGCGACCGGTCCCTCGACCTCCGTCCGGACCGGGACCTCTCTTGGCGCGGGGCCGACTGCCGGAGTTTGAGCCGCTTACGGGACCGCTCCCGTCTAGCCTTCGAAGTCAGGGCCCGGCAGTCGGAACAGGTCTTGTCGTCGTGGTCGACGCCGAGACAGTGGAGACACCGACGGTGAGGGTCGGTGACCGACATCAGCCGGTCGCAATCCTCACAGGGCTTAAAACCTGGCATCCCTACCGGCACCGTTCGGATTCGAAGACTTCGAAAAAGAAAGATCAAAATATCTAAAAAGTTTTTGTCAAAAAGTGAATAAGGTACCACTTTTTCCGGATCTGCGCTGCTGGCGCGGAAAAAAGAAGAACTGGCGTCAGCGCGCGGAGGCGGCGTCTAAGTACTCCGACGACGTCATCACGGCGCCCACGACGCCGACGACGGACACGGAGCCGCAGACGACGCCTACCCAGGGCCGGCGCTAGGCATGGGCAGTGTGGGCAGCCGCCCAGGGCCTCGCGGCTGTCTAACTGTGATTGGGCCCCCCCCACGAGCCCATCGACCTTTTGAAATGGTGCCATTGTAAAAGTGACAGGTGGGGAGCCCCCTCCCTTGGGGTTTGCAGCCGTGGTGTAAAGTGCGAGGCCCACGGAGGGGGCCCCCCTCACCTCCTCACCTCGCCCGGCTGCCATTGACTGAAAAAGGCAATATGACACCCCATCGCTTTCAGGTGCTGCAGAGTGGGAAGGCGGGTTTGTGGCCGCGATCAGCCTAATCGATGCATCTGCATAACATCAGTTAGGCAGCTACTTGAACTGGCATGAGGTGTGAAGTGAGCCCTGCCCCTGCATGAATGAAACGCAGAGCATCCTGCAGGGCTCACATCACAAAAGGCGCTGCTCCTTCCACGGAAGGGAGAAGACAGAAAATGGATAAAGGGCTTATTATTGTTTTCTTTTTTTGCAATTCTGTTTTTTTTTCTCAAACAAGCACGTTCATCCAAAACAAACATTAAAAGAGTAAAACATAAATAATAACTCCAGTTAAAAGCGCTTGGTGTTTTTATTTTCATGTAATTTACATGAACCGAAGGAAGAATGAGCAAATGGGTCTTTAAAAGTTTAGTGGAGATGCTAACATTCAGTGAGGGGGAGGAATGGGGGGGTGGATCCCACATCCATCCTTCTCACCCAAGGGGAGTGCAATGAACCCTCCAAGATACATCCAAGTAATATAACCCCTCAAGCCACTCACCATTCATTGCTGTATGCCTGAAAAGTAACACGAGAGCAGTTGTGTAACAACAACATTATGGGGTCCCTCTCTGCAGAATGTAATGATGGGCCCCAGAGTCTCCCACATCTCACAGATATTCATTTGCCCTAGGCTTCATGGGAGCCCCCAGGTGGGATGGGGCCCTCAGAAGTGTTGTGGGCCCATCTGTGCTGCAGGGGCCTGTATTGTGCCCAGGCACAAGACGTGAAGCAAGGTAAGAGGCCGGAGAGAAGAGTGGTGAATTGCAGGGCATGTAGGGGAGAGAAGGAACTTGAGAGTCAGAAACAGCAAATGGAGGGTAGAGGTGAGAGAGAGATAAAACATGAAGGGGGAGATTTTCAAACCTTTTGCCCTGGTTTTGTGTCACAAAAGTGACGCTAACCGGCGCAATTTATTTTGCTGCTATTTTCTTTCCAGCGAAAACTTGTTTTGCGCTGGAAAGCACAATCTAAGTAGTGCAAAGCAGTGCAAAGCAGCGCAAAGCACCATAGCGCTTCAGCGCTAAGGTGTGTGCATGGCGCACAGAGCTGAAACAAGTAACGGTGCAAGGGAAAGGGGAGGAGAGAGCCATGTGTCTGAAAATATGGTGCTCTCCTGCTCCCTCCCTGTCGTGCACTGCAGCGCAGCCTTACCGGGGAGTGGGGGGGAGGGGGCTGCGCTGCATCACATGACTTTTTTTTAAAATCTCCCCTAAAGAGTTGAGCATGGAGGGGAGAGGTGGACATGAGGGAGGCAGAACCTGTGAAAAAAGTTGAGGCCGAAGAGAAAGAGGAAAGGCAGTGCTTGGATAGGAGAGTTAGATATAAGAGAAGCAGAACCATCAGGAAAACTTAAGTGTCATAGAGAGGGAATGGTAAGTGTTGGATGTAAGAGGGCAAGACAACCAAGAGCTGGTAAGAGGCTGGGGTAGAGAGGCAGGGGAGAGGTAAATTTCAGAAAGGTAGAACCAGTGAGATAAGGCTAGAGACTGCAGAGAGATGAGAGGTGAAGGGCTCAGCAGGTAGGTAGGAGGTGGGTGAAATAAAGGCAGAATTTGGGAGAAAGGTAAGGGACAGTAGGTAAGATAAAGTGAAGTGTAGAGCATGGAAGGGAGACATGGATTTATGAGACAAACAGTGAGACAAGGTAAGAGGTAAGGGGATCAAAGAGGAGAGGTGGCTGTAAAGGGGACAGACCAGCAAAGAAATCTTAGGAGGCTGAAGGAAGAAATGAGAGGAGAATGGCAGTACATGGATGGGGTATGTAGATGTAAAAGAGGCACTACAATCCAGAACCCGTATACAGAGAAGAGAGAGGGAATGATGAGAGGTTGGTGTAGAAGGCCAGAATCAGTGAAAAAGGTAAGAGGCAGGGGGGGGAGATGAGGCATACAGCATGGAGGAGAAAGGTGGATAAGAGAAGGACATAACGAGAAAGAGAAGCAACAAAGCTGGGGATAGCAGAGAGATTGATGTAAAAGGTGCAGAATCCATAAAATAAGGTTTGAGGAAGAGATGAGAATAAGAGTAGAGCATGAATGGAAATAGGTGGTGTAAGGGGCAAAATCTGTGAGAAAAGATTAGTGTTCAAGAGGATGAAAATCGAGAGAAGATGTAAATGGGGCAGAACCAGTGACAAAATGTTATAAGGCTGGTGGAGAGATGAGCAGTGAAGGTAGTGTATTGATAAAAGTCATAGCTGTAAGAGAGACATAACCAGCAAGAGTACATAGGCAGAGTGGCAAGAGAGAGAAGTGGATGGAAGAGAGAAAAACCAACAAAAGACAGAGGTGAGTTGAAGAGTCAGAGAGGAGGGGAAGGTAGATGTTCGATGTGCAGAACCAGAAAGAGAAAGTTAAAGGCTTGGTGAGAGATTAGAGATGAAGTGTAGATCAGGGAGTTAGAGTTCGATGTAAGAAGGGCAGAATCAGCAAGGAGAGAGGGAAGAAGGAAGGGGAGAGGTGTATGTAACGAAGCAGGAGCAGAAAGAAAAGATAAAAGGAAAGGGAAGAAGTTAAAGGCATGGCTGGATTTAGGATGGCATAACCAGCAAAGAAGATAAAGAGTGGGTGGAGAGTTGAGATGTGAAGAGTAGGGCAGGGACGAGAGATGTGGATTTAAGAGGGGAGGAATCTGCAAGTGAATATGAGAGGCAAGGTGGCAAGATGAGAGATAAAGAGTCGAGCATGGAGGTGTGAGGGTCAAGATGGATGTAAGAGTGGCAGAACAAGAGAGTACAGGTAAAAGGCTTGGGCATTGGGGAAAGATAATACTTTAAAAGGAGAGCATGCAGAACGAGGTGGATGTAAGAGGGGCTGAACTAGAGGTGAGATAAAAAGTAAAGCACAGAGAAGAGAGGTGAATGTAAGTGGGCAGAATCAGCAAAAAAGTAGGAGGCTGGAGGAGAGGTAAAAGTGTCTTTGAACTAGCATGTGCTGCTAAGTACATTTAGCCTTCTGCCAAAGTTTTCAATGACCTGTCTCTTTATTTTCCAAGTAGAAAGTGTGGCTTAGATTGGCGATGTGTGTCATCCTTCACAAAAGTTTGTGATCTCGAACCATCCTCGACATGTCTGCGGAATTACAGCCTGCTCTCTGCGTACTCTTACTACTCTTGATCTTTCTATTAAATGTAGCTCCCATTTGGGTC
The DNA here is from genome assembly GCF_964261635.1 of Lissotriton helveticus. Lineage (NCBI taxonomy): Eukaryota > Metazoa > Chordata > Amphibia > Caudata > Salamandridae > Lissotriton > Lissotriton helveticus. The sequence goes on along the minus strand of NC_136059.1, from coordinate 1,789,278,474 downwards.
CCTTTCCTGCCCATTTAATGAATGGATATCTAAACATCATAGACCCTGCCCTGACCTCCATTTCCAATATCGCCCTTACGTTATCATCTGTCTCAACCAATGAAGAAAAAAAAAAGAAAAAACTAAAAAGCAGCGTTTGTTCCTCTGCTCAAAAATCCTTCAGCAGGCACAAAGCTTCTCAGCATCTTCTAACATCTCTTTGCTGCCTTTTTCTGAAAGCGACATGTGTCTGGACCCATCGCAATTTGGCAGGTGTCTTCTCATTTATTAAGGATATATGACTTAAAATGTGACTTCAAATCTTTAAAAATGCAAAGCTCAGGGATTCTGAAGGATTCTGGGAGATTTATTTTGAAAATCAAACACCGCTTCCCCAACCTATTCCACATAGCTAGATTTAATTTCCTTGTAAGGGAAACCTGCATTGAGTCTGCTAAAATAAATCCCTCTTCTTTTGTTGCTTTATTTACTACTTGTCTGTTGAGTGACTGGCTCCCATTGTAGCTTTTGGCAGTTTTTTTTAACCTGGATACACATTCTTGTCCCTATTTAGCCATCTCATCTTTATATCTTTAAGTTAGTTCTTTCTTTTCATCTCTTAAAAATGAAGTTTGACAGTAGTTGCTGGGATTAGGCATTCAGTTTGTGCGAAAGGTCTAGCTTCTGGTGCTCCTGCCACCCAACCTGTGTATGTCATCTGTGCCATTTCGTCCTCTTATTTGTGCTTACTGGAGCATTTTCAGGTCGCTCACCCGAACCAGCATAGATCCCTTTATTTTGATGTCCATGCCTGCTAAAACCAAATGCCTTAACCTTGACCTTCATTGGTGCGACTGGAGTATCAGGGAGTCACCTGAAGATCCATTGTATAGCTATGGGACAGTCTGTCTTAGAATTTTATTCATTCATTAATCTGGAAACATCGGTTTTGAAGAAATAGAGGCCTAGCTTTTAAACCCCGTTTGACGTGTTGCATTTCCACATAATAGAGCTTAAAAATATTTGCATTTATTTCATTAGGGCTATTATTTTTATTTGTAACCATCTCAGTGATGTACGCATTAGAGAGGTAACTTCTTTCAAAGCTACTTCAACAGTGCCAGAAAATGATTAGTCAGTGGACACTTCTTATGATGTCACTTGCTGTGATACTACATCTTATGCAAATTAGAGGGGCCTCGCATGTTCCTATCCTGCCCGGGGCCCCACGAATCCTAGGACCGGCCCTGCGCCTACCGACGCGCAAGGGTACTGCTACGCAAATATTTCCGGATCCAGTCTGACGCCTGGGGATATTCTAAGGTAAGGAATCTATCACTAACGTGTCTCTTTCAGATATAATTAAATAAATAAGTGCCAAGGCCATCGTCAGGAGGACACTGCAGCTTGAATCGCCCATTGGAACTGCAAGTGGAGCCAATGACAGAACCAACACAACTACTAACCATCATACCCTACAAGTGTGACAATTCAGACTATTCCAAAATGCTTAATAAGAATGAAACACATTATGCTTACCTGGTCTGGATCGGGCCGGGCTTGGATCCTTTCCCGTAAAGATGGAGTATCAACAGTTCCTAAGAAAAGTTTGAAAAGTGCACTTTATTGCAGAGCTAAGGGGGTATTACATTGATATGCTCTTGACAAAGAAGTAGTTACTGTCAATTTTGCATGACTGAGTATTTTATTATAGGACCTATTGTACAAAGGAATTTTCAGTGACTGCAGATTTAACAACCACAGGCTTAGCCAATAGGTCTGGCCTTCGAAAGCTAGTATAATGGTTAATTTATGAATTTTCTTATTGCAAATATAAAAATAAAAAACATGCTGCCACCTGCACTCTGCCACCTTTTGCTTGCAAGGTAAATTTTACATTTAAACAGCATTCACTGATGTAGCTGTTTTACTAGTGAATGCTTCACATGTCATATATTCTAATCAATAGGCCTTTTAATAGCACCACACATTTTGTTGTATTATGTCTGGCCTTTGAGACCGCTTTCTCTGTCTCACTAGACTGCTTAAAATAAATTATATATAAATCTATACATAGAGGTTGTTTTGGTCAATGGGCTTCATGCATTGGTCTCTTAAATTGTCATTCACATTTTGCTTCTGCCCACCACTGCATACAACATGGTGCAGTGTCATCCCTCTTTACCCATTGGCTCCTTTCACTTTGAGTGACTGCGCAAACTCTTATGCACATTGTTCACATAAAACAAAAGAGTGTTCTTTATTCTACAGTTCCAAAGCTGATTCAAAGTGTGCATTTTTATTTTTTTTATTTTTCTGAGAAACTTTAAATATCGGCTTATTTGTTTGCAAGCAATAATATTTAAAATTTACATTAGAAAGTGTTGATGCAACATTATAACATTGTACCTGTCTGCAGTTTGAATGCTTGGTTAGGTAGCGATGTTTTCTTCTCTCCTTCACAAATATTAATATTAAAATACCTGCTGGAGCTGAAAGGCCTGTCACTTGCTGAACAGCCACATCGTTAATACTTTAAATGTAAATTTTATTTTGGAAACATAATGTTATGTTATGTTATTTGTATTTGTAGAGCGCCTGGTTACACTGACCCAGTGTGTCCCCACGCTAGGTAACAACCATAGTACCCAAAAGCAACATCTAGAATAGCCAGATGACATATTAGATTAAACCACAGGAAACAAATAGGTCTTCAGACCTTTCCGAAAGGTGGATTCAGATTCCTCAAGCCAGAGATTCTGAGGAAGGGTATTCCACAACTGGGCCGCCACATACCAAAACGAGCGGCCACCCATCCTTGATCTCCTAATCTTAGGGACATGCACCATTACTCTCCCACTTGATCTAAGCAATCTGGTAGGTGCATAGGGAGTAAGAAGGTCGTGCAAATACACAGGACCCTTCTTCTGTAAAATCCGGTGGCTTACACACATGGCCTTAAACTTTACTCTCTCTCTAATGGGAAGCCAGTGCAAGGAGGCAAGTGTTTCTTTGCAGATGTTCTCTTTGGTAACATAAGAACAAGTCTTGCAGCTGCATTCTGGATACACTGCAATCAGTTGCACCCAAATACAGGAGATTGCAGTAATTCAGGCGCGAAGTCACCAGGGCATGCACCATGATCTTTCTAGATGCAATGGGAAGGGTATCCAGGGTTTCCCAAAGACCTGGCGCCTGTCACCTGTCTGGTGGGGTGATCAAAAGACAGCTTATTGTCCCCCCATACACCAAGGTTCTTTGCTTGTTCACACGGTGTAGGGGTAGGGCCCAACGTTTGAGGCCACCATGCTGATGACCAAACTGACAGAGCCATCCCTATTACCAGTACCTCGGTCTTAGTACCATTAAGCTTCAGACAATTACTTGCTATCCACTCAGCCAGTTCTTTCAGGCAAGACATGAAGTTAAAGGCAGCATCGGACCAAGCCTGAGTCAGGGAGACCACCAGCTGGGTGTCATCAGCATAGGACAGGGCATTAATCCCAAACTTATCTGCAATTTTTGCCAGGGGGGCGACAAAGATTGAACAAGGTCGAACTCAGGGTTGAGCCCTGAGGCACCCCCTACATCAGCTTCATGTTCCTGGATTAGTGGACCCCTTGCATAACTTGAAAGCTACGCTCGGTCAGAAAAGATTCCATTCAGAGCTCTATCAATAACACCACCTCTCTTTAAAGTCTGCAACAAGGTATGGTGGGCGACAGTGTCAAACGCGGCACTTAGATCTAACAAAATAAGTGCCGCTGTTTGTCCGTCGTTCACGTGCTTCCGAATGATCTCGGTGGAATACAGTAGTGCCGACTCAGTGGAATGGAGGGCGCGAAAGCCAGACTGAGAGGGGTGGAGGAGGTTGCTGTTACAAATGTGCGCTGTAAGCTGTATGTTCACAATCTTCTCTGCTACCTTAGCAAAATAGGGAAGCAGGGAGATGGGTCGCAAGTTGTCTAATTGCTCCGCGTTAATATGGGGCTTCTTTTGAAAAGGAAGCACCACTGCCTCCTTCCATCTGTTAGGAACCACTCCTAAGCTAAAAGACATGCCGATGAGATGTCTAATAAAGGGCTCTAGTATGTCTAAACTCCCTCTAAGCACCCTGCGGGTCCCTGGATCCCTTGGTGACCCTGATTTGATAGTACTCGCTATCTGTTTAAGGGTGTCCGGAACAGGCACAGAAAATACATGGAGATATTGTAGTATTGGAACGTCCACTTGTTCCCCCTCCCCTCCCATGCTTACACGAGCAGAGTCGGAGAAAGAGCAGTAGATCTGTTCTACCTTCGCCGCGAAGTACTCTGCAATCCGATTGCAGGATTTCTCAGACCCCACAACGGGTGGAGCAATAGATGTCAAGGAGGAAATTTCTTTAAAAACCTTAAAAAGTTCTTTAGTAGAGTTTTCACATGTTTGAATTCTCTCCTTGAAATAGGCTGACTTCGCCTTCCTAATGAGCGAATGGAATGACTTAATACAGCTTTTATATTCCTCTTCGACGAGGACGGAGAAATCTTTCCTCCATCGTCTTTCAAGACGCTTGCACCCTGTTTTGGCAGTCCTAAGTTCTTCCACAAACCAGGGAGCAGATTTGAGTTTTTTAGTGGACACTTTACTAGACATGGGTGCAGGACAATCAAGGGCGTCAGTAATGCGCCTCCCTAAGGCTTCGCACGCCTGGTTTACCTCTAAACCAGAGGGTGTCCATCTCTCAGAAGGGCCTGATTAAAAGCCCCCTGAGAGAAGCCAACCCACTTCCTGCTTTTCCGACCAGTTTTAACTTTCTCCTTTGCTTTGGGAGCCGGAAGCTGTATTGTAAACGGTATCCAAAAGTGATCCGACCACAGCACCGGACACGGGGACTCAACCACCAGAGCATCCCAGTTGGCAAAGATGGGATCAAGTAAATGTCCCTGCTTATGTGTAGGGCATTCCGACTTTAGTAATAATTGAAGTGTTGCTAATTCCTGACGCAACTCTTGTGCCCGAGGCCGACTGCATCATCAAGGTGCAAATTCAAGTCTCCTAGCACCAGTAGCTTGTCATACCTCAATGCCGGTTTCACCAGATAGTCAATTAAACTAAATGAGAACCTGGTATGGGGCCCCGGAGGTCGGTAGACCAGTAGACCTTTAATAACGTAGTTGGTGGCCGTTCTAAGCATAAATAGTATTGCTTCACTGTCCTCGATAGCAACTGGCTCGAGGGAGCATTGGATAGAGTGTTTATAAATAATAGCGATGCCCCCTCCTCTACCCGATAGTCCGTCCAATCTTATAATCCCATATCCCTCAGGAAGGGCCTCCAATATATCTGATACAGATTCCATATCTAACCATGTCTCAGTGACAAATAGGAAATCTATTTGTCCTTCCATCAGTTGGTCATGTATCTCAATTTTATGCTTCCTCATAGACCTACAATTAATTAGAGATAGAGCGAGCCGAGAACCTCTTTTCCCGTTCTCCGTAAACACTTTTGCTTCAAACGAACAGTTTTCGCATTGCCAACAGTTGCTATCTAAAGTTATGCTATGCTTACACTTAGCTTTTATAATTGGACAGAGTGCGCGGAGTGTCTGGGCGCTATATTGGATGGCAGGCTCAAAACCAGCAGGCGTTCTGGCCCCTAGCCCCGGTCGGCCGCGGACGGGCGCAGACGGCTGCCACATTTATTTTTATTGAATATTTGGATGTTATTGAAACTAAAAACAAACAAAAAAAAATAATTGACCCAGTTTGCGGAGGCCAGACATACTGGTTTTGTCAACATTTTTTATTATTTGTGAAGGCGATAATAATAAATCGCCAACTAACCAAGCACTCAAAGCGAAGGGTGCAAACATGTCACAAACTCTATTTAACACCAACATTATGGAGATAGAAAATACATCACCATTTAACTGAGTACCCCAAATCCAGGCAAAATAAATAGATGATATTTACAATTAATATAAACATAAATAAAATAAAACATGAACTGCAGCTGAAAAGTAAACTATTTTTAGGCCGATGTGAACAAAGTGCACATTCTTTGCACAGTCACTCAAAGTGAAGGGAGCCAATGGGTGAAGTGGGACATACTGACCCACACTGTATGTTCCAGTGGGTCCAGAGACCAAAAGCCCCTCTCTGTATACTTTTTTGGAACAGTCTGGTGAAAAAGATGAAGCTTTCTCAAAGGCCAGACCTAATACTACATGGCACTGGCATTAGCGCCTAGACGCCCTCGGGCATTCGTGCGCTTTACAAATGTATAAATCAGATCAAATCATATAGACAACATATTCTATGGCTGGGAATTGCAAAAGCTCTTGCTTTGGAACATTCAGGGACCCTGTTCTTCTCTAACTTTTTGCACTGGTTAATGCTTTGTAAATCTACACATGCAACAGCATGAAATCTACAGTGAATCTCATGCTTACAAAATCTAACTTTGTCCCGTTCCGATGATTTAAAGAAGTTACCAAAATCAAATGGATGGATATAGTCTTGTATGTGACAGTCTGTTACCATTCCTGTTGACTACTACCAGGAAAACAGCTTATTCTCTCATTCCTTAGATTATTTAGGCACCTAAGCCACAACTAAGTGCACAAAATGCACCATGTAGAGGCACAAATGATACTTCTGTATTCACAGAAATAGGATCTACGCAAAAGGAAATGATCCCAAACAGTACCTGCATAGTCTTTTTGTCGTCCTTTATAAATGTCTGAGGCCCTCCTTCCTCAGTTTGTGCTCTGCATTTCTTTCTGCAGTGTGTGCCATCATCCCTAGTTCTCATCACCTACCTTCTGCATTCTGTGGCATCTTTGTTCGCTGCTCTGTGGCCCACCTTCCCCACCCTCAGCCTCTGTCCTCCTCAGATAGGTGTTCCTCCTTGACAGGGCTGAACTTTCCTCCGGACTCGTTATGAATCCCTTATAATACTAAAATCTACCTAATACTCTTTTTTACAGCTCATGAAGGTGTAAACTAACAGCCTCTCTACAACAAGATACTACCATTCTACAGCCGAATTGAACCTCGAATGCACCAGTTCTGCAACAGACCGTTTTATATACACAAACTAACTCTGCTATTTTATTTTAATTTAGAGATTATTCATAGGCAACAATTTACTCTAGGAAGAAATTCTAATGTTATCGTTACATTTGAATTTAACCGCTAAGTAGATCAACAGTTAACCCTGACTGTTTATTTGTATTGTATTCTATACTCCACATCACATGCTTAAGATTGACAGAGGTGTAGTAGTGGCTAAACCACAAACCTTCCAAAAAAGGCCCATCTTCACAGGGCCGGACTGGTCATTTATTTCACTGGACATTACCCGTGGGGGCTGGAGCCACCGGAGGCCAGTTTTTGAATGGCGAAGGCTACTGCCACTCTCTCCAGCTCTTTGGCTCTTTATGGCAGCAGGATCAGCAGAGAGAGAGAGAGAGCAAGAAAAAAACAGAGGAAGATTGGAAAGGAAGAGATATGAACGAGAGACAGGAAGATAATGCGGTATGTTTGAACATTCAGCCAAGGCTGCTTTTGTCTCCCAGTCCTGCTCTGCCCCCGCCATACTCATTTAGCCCTAACTTCCACCCCCAATATCACTTGTAAAAGGTGTAAATAAGATGTAAATGAGAGATTAAGTATGTGGGAGAGTATGCTTATGTTTTAATCTGTTAACAGACAGGATGGGAGCTGGGTAAAATTCAGGATGTATAATCAATATACGCAATAATGTCCGTTATTTCTGATTTGATTATCTTGCCCTCATTACTCATGTGTTTATTGTTACCTATATTTGGAAAAAATGCACAAAAAAAATATTTGGAAAAAATGCAAAAAAATATATTTAAAAGCAAACAAAAATGATATGCCCAGTGTATGGCAATATAAGAGTACATTTTATACTAGAATTTAATGTTAAACATTTTTGCTGTAAATGCAATGTGTGCATGCTCTTCAATGTAGAGGTAAATCAATACACTACATTATATATGGTGCTATTTGATGTGCATGCAGGGGTGGTAGCTAAGTACAGGAAAGAGCCCCTTTTTGACATGGTCACCCCCACTTTTTGCCTGGTATTTGATGCAATTTTGACTGAAGTGCACTGGATTCCTGCTAAACAGGTCTCCAGTGCCAGTGCTCTTTCCGTAACATAAAGTAACTGGGCAAGTATTCCCCAATAGGCAAAACCTTTAGCACCCCTATAGGTCCCTAGTAAATAACCCTGGTACCTAGGGAATGGGTACTAAAGAGAGTCCCTAACGGCTGCAGCATGTATTGTGCCACCCTGTCAATCAATCAATCCATCAGAACATTTGTAAAGCACAATACTCACCCGTCGGGGTTTCAAGGCGTTGGGGGAAGGGAGGGATACTGCTACTGCTCGAATATACAGTTCTTGAAGATTAGCAGGTCCTGGGTCTGCCGTAGGAGAATGGGGAGGGTGTTCCAGGTCTTGGCAACGAGGTGGGAGAACGATCTGCCGCCAGAGGTCGCTCTTTGGAAGCGGGGGACAGTGGCGAGGGCGTGGTGGGCGGAGCAGAGCTGGCGGTTGGGGCTGTAGAAGGTGAGTCGTCTGTTGAGGTATGCTGGTCCGGTGTTGTGGAGTGCCTTGTGTGCGTGGGTGAGGAGCTTGAAGGCGATCCCCTTGTTGACGGGGAGCCAGTGCAGGTCTCTCAGGTCGGGTGTGATGTGGCTGCGGCAAGGGATGTCGAGATCAGGCGTGCAGAGGCATTCTGAATGCGTTGTAGTTGTTTCAGGAGTTTGGCCGAGGGTCCCGCGTAGAGGGTGTTTCCGTAGTCCAGCCTGCTGCTGACGAGTGCCTGGGTGACCGTTCTTCTGGTTTCGGTGGGGATCCACCTGTAGATCTTGCGGAGCATGCGGAATGTGTTGAAGCATGAGGACGAGGCGGCGTTGACCTGCTTTGTCATGGAGAGAATAGAGTTGAGGATGAACCGCAGGTTGCGTGCGTGGTCGGTGGGTGTTGGTGCTGTTCCCAATGCGGTCGGCCACCAGGAGTCGTCCCAGGCCGAGGGGGTGGAGTCGAGGACGAGGACTTCTGTCTTGTCCGAGTTCAGCTTCAGACGGCTGTTCTTCATCCACTCGGCGACGGCTTTCATTCCTTCGTGGAGGTTGGTTTTGGTGGTGAGGCGGTCCTTGGTGAGGGATAAGATCAGCTGGGTGTCGTGGGCGTAGGAGATGATGTTGAGGTCATGTAGTCTGGCGACGTGGGCGAGTGGTGCCATGTAGATGTTGAACAGTGTCGGGCTGAGGGATGAGCCCTGGGCTACGCCGCAGATGATCTCGGTGGCTTCGGAGCGGAAAGGGGGAGGTGGACGCTCTGGGTCTGCCGGAGAGGAAGGAGGTGGTCCAGTCCAGAGCCTTGTCTCGGATCTGGGCGCCATGGAGGCGTGTGTGTAGGGTGCAGTGGCAGACAGTGTCGAAGGTGGCCGACAGGTCCAGGAGGATGAGGGCCGCGGCTTCGCTGCTGTCCAGCAGGGCCCTGATGTCGTTGGTGGCGGCGATGAGGGCAGTTTCGGTGCTGTGGTTGCTGCAGAACCCGGACTGGGACTGGTCCGGGATGTTGTTCTCCTCGAGGTAGCGGGTCAGTTGTCAGTTGACAGTTTTCTCGATAACCTTCGCCGGGAGCAAGGAGATGGGCCGGAAGTTTTTTGAGTAAGGCATTGATCTCGGCGTGCTTCCAGCTCTCCGGGAAGGTTGCTGTCTCGAAGGAGATGTTGATGGCTTTTTGGAGATGGGGTGCGATGGTGGTACTGGCTTTGTTGAAGATGTGGTGTGGGCATGGGTCTGACGGAGATCCGGAGTGGATGGTGTTTATGATTTTGATGTTGTCGTCGTCGCTTATGTTGGTGCAGGAGAGCAGAGGATCGGTGCATATGGTGGCCGTGGGGATGGAGGTCTCAGTGGCTGTCGGGGGGCGGTCGTGACGTTGAAGCTGTCGTGGATGTCTGCGATCTTGCAATGGAAGAAGGTGGCAAGGGAGTTGCACAGGTCTTGCGAATGAGGGATGTCGTTGGTGTTGGAGCTGGGGTTGGAGAGTTCCTTCACGATGTTGAAGAGCTCTTTGCTGTTGTGTTTCTTGTCGTCTAGGCGGTCTTTGAAGGAGGTCCTTTTGGCGGATCTGATGAGGTGATGGTGTCTGCGGTGGCGTTCTTGTGGGCTGCGTAGTTGTCCAGTGTCGGTTCACTGTGCCATTTCTTCTCTAGTTTTCTGCAAGTTTGCTTGGAGGTCTGGAGGTCCTCGTTGAACCAGTTGGCTTTCTTGCTGGTGTGTCTGTTGGAGGGTTTCTTGATCTGGGCGAGGGTGTTGGCGCAGTCATCGATCCACTGTCTGAGGTTGCGGGCGGTGGGGTCGGCGGGTGGGCTCCGGGCGAGGGTGGTGGCTAGCTGGTCTTCGGTGACTTTTCTCCAGCAGCGGCGAGGAATCTGTTGGGTGCGGTGATGCGTGGTGGGTTTCCGGAAGGTGAAGTGGATGCAGCGATGGTCGGTCCAATGGAGTTCGGTGGTGTGGCTGAAGGAGACATGGGCGCTTGCGGAGAAGATGGGGTCAAGCGAGTGGCCGGCAGAGTGAGTGGGTGTTGTGACGAGCTGTCTGAGTCCGAGGTTGGAGACGTTGTCGCTCAAGGTGGTGGAGTTGGTGTCGTTGTTGTTCTCGAGGTGGAAGTTCAGATACCCGAGGAGTATGTAGTCTGTGGAGGCGAGGGTGTGCATGCTGACGAAGTCGGCGATGGAGTCGCTGAATTGTGGCCGGGGTCCGCGGGGTTTGTAGACGAGGGTTCCTCTGAGGGTGGTGTTGGGATCGGTGTGGATCTGGAACTGCAGGTGTTCGGCGGTGCTGAGGGTGTCGTCGGTGTTGGTCGAGACTCTGAGGGTGTTCTTGTGGACGATGGCAATTCCTCCTCCTGTTCCGTTGGTGCGGTCCCTGCGGGTGATCTTGTAGCCGTCCGAGAGGGCTATGGCAATGTCGGGTGCCAAGGAGGGGTTCATCCAGGTCTCAGTCTCCATCAGGAAGGCGACGTCTGGGGAGGTGGAGTCGAGTAGGTCCTAGAGTACAACGGCGTGTTTGCGGGCGGAGCGGATGTTGAGAAGGATGCAACTGAGGTGGTTGCGTTCTTTCACGGTGGGTCGGATGCTGGTGAATTTGCAGTTCCGGCAGGAGAAGGGTTCTTGTGTGCGCTTCGGGGCGGCCAGGAAGCAGGTGTGTAAACATCTGGTGATAAGTGCGTGGAGGGTGCTGGCATCGTAGCGGTGTCGGGCGTCGTGGCGTTCGCGGGGGCCAGGGGTCCTGGCGCTGGGCACGGTCCAGGCTCAGACGGGCGCAGATGGGCTTGCCTTAGGCATGCCAGCAGCGCGCCCACTGAGCGCGGCCGCCATATAAGGGGAGGTGGGAGGGAGGAGCAGCTGGGAGGCGGGAACGGGGAGGCGAACGGGCGAGCAGGTGGGCGGAGCCGCGGAGACGCAGCGGCGGGAAGAAACTGGCGAAGCAGGGATACAGAAGGCAATACAGGGGGTACAGTGAAAAAGGGGAACGAGGGTACAATACAATATATTTACAGGCAAAACAAGACAAAGCAGTGAGCAGAAGGAGCGGTACCTTACTACCGGACTACAGAGGTAAAGGGGCCTCAAACCTGCGGCAGCAGCCGTGACAGGCAACGGGGGCACACGGACGCACTGGTGGAGCTGTGCGGCGTGGGGGGAGCAACCTGCCTGAAGACAGGGTCAAGGGATCCTAAGGGACCCACCACCCAACTTATGCAGACTGTCACTGCAGTCTGTGTGAAATGGCACAGGCAAAAGAGAAAAAACCCTGTGTGCCATGCTCACCAACACTGCATGCAATATATGCACGTCACACCTACAGCAGGCCTTATAGCCGTAAGGCAGGGTGCATAATACTACACGTAAGGACATATCTGTATGAGGAGATATGCCCCTGTGCTGTCTAGTTCAATTGCTAGGTAGTACAAGTGAACAGGGAAGCCATCTTAAGAATATATGTACTGGGCACTGGTCATTATGAGTTACTCAACCTATGGTGTTTGTTATCAAACAGCTTGTCTTAATAAATCCATACTGATACCAGTAGTGGATTTATTGAGATATGCACCCAGAAGGCACCTTAGAGGAGCCCCCCGAAAACCTACCAGCCTCTCAGTGTGCTGGCTGAACAGTATTGTCAAGCCTGCCACCGCAGAAATGTTTATGAGCTCCTGCAGGTGAGAGCCATTGCTCTCCGAGGCCAGATACAATGCCTGCTCTGGAGGAAGGTGCACACACCTCCTTCAGCAGGATGTCTAGTGAATCTAACTACCATTGCCAGGGACTTCCAAGCCCCTACCGCCTTTGATATGCAATTCTGATTACACCCAGACCTGGGAGATGCCTCCCCCTGCCCTGAGGCCCATTTGGCACCAGGACAGTTGGGAAATTTGCCATTAGTTATATAGAGGGTGTAGTGACCCCCAAGGTAAGTAGCCCATTGGCTACTGACCTTCACTCCCCTTAACACTCCTAAATGGAGCTTAGATTCGTTTGACTGAAGAAAGAAGAGGACAAAGAAGAGCCGAAGAAGCAAAAACTGCGGACTGCTTGTGAACTTTGGCGCTAAACCTGGCCTGCCTACCTCCTCCTGTCTCGACAATTGCGACAACCCCGACTCATCCTGCAGCTCTGCATCCTTCAAATGCCTTTGAGGGCGTCCAGCACTTTTCCAAGCTGTCAGCATCTCCCCTGAAGTGGAACCTACAGGCACCAACAGCAACGTTCAGTTAACCATTCTGCAGTTCGCCAGGTCCTCTGAAGCAGCAACTACCTAGGAAGAGGTCACCATGCTCCAGGAGGTCAGATCTGTCTCCCTGCCAAGTGAGAAGATGCCAGGAGCAACCGGAGCCCTCCTGCACCAATACTGCAGGTACTAGACCCCTTGCAACAACCAAATCTTGTTTGAGTCCAATCCAGACTCAAACACAGCAGAGACCATGCAGCCGACGAGGAAGGTCAGCATCGCAGAGGCCAGCACAGAGAGTGGCCCAGTTGCCCTGATTTGACCCCCTTTGCAGGTCTAACTGAGAACCATGGGGCCATTGACGCACGGGCATCAGACGACCAAAACCATATGCACCAAAACTATCGGACCTGGATCCAAGATAATCAATGGTGCTACCCTGCTCCCAGGACCCCCATGAACTGAGTCCCTCGTTGGACGCTTCAGGACTTGTCCCCAAGTTCCCCTCTACAGCCTGTTTCTAGGTGGCCCCTCTCTACGCCTATGGTGTAGCACCCAAGGCTTCCAACCTGTCCCGACTGTTAATCCATGCTCGCACCTCTGCACCCTGACACTCCTTGGCAGGTAAACTCGCACTGCTGGTGGTACTTTGGACCTTGGCCCCCTAGCACCTACATCACTGGTCTTCAAACTTCTTAATTCCACCCCCCCCCCCACCTTGGCAAAAAAATAAATCATTGCGAGCCCCCCTCTGAATTTTTCACAATTATTCTGTTAAACTGCCAATGTTTAAATGTGTCTAGACTTATTTAAACATTGCAGTTAAGTTCTGTACCGTTTCAGAAATGCAATCAAATACATGATTGCCAAACATACTATTCTGGCAAAGTAGGCCTTACTAAGGATACAAGTATCCATATAGTGATTATTAGAAATTGAGGTGGGGGTTTGAAGTACATTTGGTGTCCCTTCCCTTTTAACTCCTTCCCCCAACCTAGATATAAATGACAAAAGATTGTGATGGCCCATTACTGCTGCTCATTCATTCACCACCAAACCCCCCCCACCCTGTTTTTTCTTGAGCGTGTATTTCATTTTATTGGCTTACGTGTGTTTAAAAAAAGCATTAACCACTACCACAAAAGAGAGCATTTGGGATTATTAATTTAAGGCCTGTAAACCAATAAGGGTCGTCTGGACTTTCTACAAAATCCACCTCATTTTGGTATACTACATAAAAAGCCAGCTTCCTACACTACGGATAAGGTGCATGTTAACTTTTGAATGTTATGTTTTTTTGACATTTTGAGCATCGGCCGCTATTACACCCCAATCAGTATTAACTTCCTTTTACTTTTAATCTTTTCAGGGTATTTCACTCATTTTTTTTATATATAGCTTTACGTTTCACCTAATGTTTGAGGCAAATGCCATTCAGAATAGGCCTGGTTAGTTATTGCAAACGCAGTGATGGGCTATGTCTTGACCCTCCTTCCACTTTATGGATAGACTAGGATAGCTACCAGCTGGGCAGACGCCCTATGCACAGTTGTATAAATGGCACAAGGGCAGGGTGTTCTTTTGCTACATTTAATCGACGAAGTGTGGGTTGTATTTTTTTTAACACTTTTCCTCCTCAAAGTAATGTTTGATGTCTGGTGGTGCGAGTGGTCTTGGGAGTCTGGCCAAAGCTCACAGAACATTAGAAGCTGGCCTTGGTGCAGGGCTTTGGGAACGGAGTTAGGGTCACACAGCGTTGGGCATTGGAGAGAGGGTACTAGCCTTTGATGAATGGCATTTTGGTACTGGGTTTTGTGTACTGGTGTTGTGTCTCATGCCTTCGGGGACTGGACTACTGTTGAGTGTCAGTTTTTATGACTAGCATCTGTGAAAAGGACTGGGGACTGGACTTATGGACTATTCTTGGATAACAGCCATGTGAAGTATGGCCCAGTAGTGCTGGGCCTGGATTGATAGTTTTGGGGACCAGTCATGTGCCACAGACCGGTGGGAAATGGGCCTTAGCGATGGTATCTGCTATGTGACCATGCCTCTTCCAGACCCCTATTCCCAAAATGCTTTGCCCTGAATGGGCAATGTGCTCGGCATCCAGATATAACAGCTATCACATGATTACCCTCAATAGAGCCAAGTGGAATCAATCTTATCCATCATAACAGACAGCCTCACAAGCCCAGCTGAAGAAAAACCACCCATGGTTAACTACAGCTACGGCTGTTAATTCTGAGGGAAAATACCAGGAGTTAAGAATTCCAGCTGATGGGGAACAACCTTTATAACGCAACTTTTAGCACGCAATGCTATTACAACGCAGACTTTAAAACGAAAACCATTACAACGCATTACACTGGGGGGCGCTCTAGGATAGGGAATAGTTTTAATTTACTATCCAACACCTTCCCTAGTGTCCACGGGGACTGGTGTTGGAATAGTAAATTAAACTATTCACTATCCAGCACCCCCCAGTGTAATGCGTTGTAATGGAATGCGTTTTAAAACTTGCGTTGTTACAGCATGCGTGATAAAAGCATGCGTTGTAACAACGTACATCCCCAGCTGATATCACCCAATGAATTAATGAGGATCATGAGTTAAACAGTTCAGAATAGGGAAGAATTTAAGGAGTTGTAGCCAGCATGCCAGACCAGGCCAGCTTTCTCATTGTCATGACCATCACACATGATTTATGAACGATCTTTGGAACTCTAAATCACATTAATTCAAATGTGCCAGGTTCTGCAGTGTTTCTGCATGCTGAGGAATCATTTTCAGCCTTTTGCTCTTGGCTTAGTAAGCCTGCAGGATCTTCAATTTAGTTTCATGGTAATCTATTTGATATGCCAAAGCACTTTCGATGATAGACTGTTTCCAGATACATATACTGCAGATATAATTGTATTTACATTGCGCCTACTACCCTGACGAGGCATGGAAGCACTTTTCGGCGAGTAGCATGCTACTCCAAAACACAAAGTGAATTAGCGATGGATTCGTTTAGAGAAATCTAAGTTGTTCATTCGAGTAATGGACATGTGAATCTGTTAGTTGGAATGAATAGGATAAAGGAGGGATAGGAGGAAGGAAGAATCTTGAAAGTGTTTTTTGGGATATCATGGTAGTAAAAAGAGGTTTGGGATGAGTCGAAGGAGAGATAGAGGAAGAAATAGTTTAGAAAGGGTTATTATGGAGATAACAGTAGTAAAATGAGGTTTGGAAGGAGTCAAAGTAAAGATAGAGGAGGGAAGAAGAGTCTAGAAAGTGTTCTTTTGGAGATGACGGTAATAAAATGCAGTAAATTGAGGTGTGGGGTGACTAAAAGGAGGAAAAGTGCAGGGAAGAGCTGAGAAAGGTGTATTAGGGAGATCACTGTAGTACGATGAGCTTTTGGATGAATCAAAGGAATGATAGAGGAGAGAATAGCCTAGAAGAGCTATTAGAGAGATCATAGGGGTAAAATGAGGTTGAGCTAAGTCAGAGAGTGGAGGTAGAGGATATCCTGAAAGTGGTATAGGATGAGCGAGTAGTGAATTGCGGAGGGTTGAAGTTTATATTTTTTTTATTTCCATTCAGTTTTTCTACAGTAGGAGTAAAGTAACACATATATAGACACATAACTACATAGAGAGTTATACATGTAAATGGAAAATAATAAAAAGATGTAAAGTTGTAATATATAAAGATCCATATATAGTACATGTATGCATAAATAGTTAGAAACTCCGGCTTGCAAAGTGCTGCTGTGATGTAAATTTTAAAAGCATTCCAGATAGTACTGGTCCTTGGGGTCAACCGTATTCTCAAAGAATTCAGTGATGGACCTCTAATCTCAGACTTATAGACTACATCCTACAGGAAAATGCCAGAACTGCCTAGCGTGACTTCTCACAGGAACACTCAGTGTAATTGTGACTGGGGAGTGATCTGAAAGTGTTCTGGGGAATACATCTGCACTAGTGACCCTTTCAGCACACGCGACATAGATCAACAAGTAATTCATGTGTGACATGATATGAAAGACAGAGGAGTAAAATATACCCTATCACTAGGATGGTCTTGCGTTTGTATGTCTATCAATTCATACCCAAGTGCAAAATTATCTCGGGCACCACTGACTGCTGCGTCAGGACTAGTTTTATGTAGAGATGGACACCCCACAAAATATTGAAGGCATTCACCTCATGGCACTTCTACAATACTGAACGATAAAAATCTAGTGAGACCCCGGCATACCCTGTACTATAATAGATCCACCATTTGTGTCTGCTCGGCTACCAATTAACCTAAAAAGACTTCCATGGATTAATTTTGTCATTCCTCGGAATAGGAATTGAAAGATATGCATCGAAAGCGGCTAAATAAGGACGGCTTCCTCATTTACTGCAAACTTCCCATGACCTGAGGGTTGATGGATAAGACTTCATTTTGCGGTGTTCTCACATTATTCAGGTTGCACATGTTCCAACTCGTGAGTCCAGTTGCTATATTTGGCCTTGCATCATCCTTTGGACCCAGAAAACTGTACCTGTTCCACTATCGGTTTCACCACTAGGTTCTTCATTCTTTTACTTAATTATTCTTGATGTTTCCTTCAAGTACAGCAGTTCCTCAGTAAGAGCAGAAGAGCTACGTTGAATGTCTGAGATATGCTGTACTACCTTGTTGATTCAAGGTGTCTGTTGAAGTATTCTTTCATGAGGTAGATGCACATTGTTAGGGAACCAATCTTGCCATCAATGGTTTCCAAGCCATGTTTCACGTGCAGCAGGACAGCCTTGACCTTAGGTGTTTTCAGCTTCCTAAGGTTCTTTATCTCCAGTCTTCCCTCCTGGCAGCATATTTACATTTAGCTGTTTTTTGGATCCACTTTCCCATCTGTTCTTAAGAGCTTTCCTGATCAGGCTGAACCCACTGGTCACCTTCAGTATGTCAAAAACCAAACAACCTCACATTTAACCAAAACTAAGTCATACAACACAAGAAAGCTTTCTTTCGTCACCTGAAGATACAAACCAACTCTTGAAATTTCCACAATGCCCAGGCCTCTCGGACTACAGTAGAAAGTACAGAATTGGGTTTGATGTCATTTCCAATGCTATTGACTATTTGCCAGTTAGAAAATGAGCGTAACCGTTGTTAACTGGAATGTTTTTGTCCCTGTGAACATATCTTCGTACAGCAATTGCACAGGAAACATGGCATAACGTCATGCTGAGCACCTTTTATGCTAAGCAGGAAAGACCCAGCCTTTTCTGATGGGTTGCTGAAACATGAAGGGAAGTTGGGCTTTTTTCAAGACTACAATGAATTATAATACAGGCAACAAGGAAAATTTGGAGGTTGGGTAACATGACCCTTGTTTGAAGGTTACCTCGCATGTTGGTAGACATAGAAGCGCTTTGAATTTAGAGAATTATTACACATTAGATTAACTGTGCTATTAACTTACTAGGTTTGTGCCCATCATTCTGCAGGAAAATTGGCATCCCAAGTCACACGCTTCCAAGAGGCCTTTCAGCACAAAGAAACATTCAAACTAGGAGTTTACTACGAAACACGCAAATTTGAAATCTAGATTCTCACGGTCTGAAGAACCGCAGTGTAAATTTAGTATTGTCTCATTATGGGTTTACGAATCTTTGTTATTTTGTCACCTTTCTACTCCCAAGGCCCACCACACTGGCAGTGAAATGTACATGCCGAGGCTCTGGCATGCTTTTAGAAACAGATATTCAACAAATCCCAAGAAGAGTGTCACGGTAACCAAAGACATGCCAGTTTGTTCATCTGGCCCTGAGAAGAAGTCGGTGCCCTTGTGGTCCCTGAGGCAAGAATTAGTCAGTGTTTGAAATGCCCTCATTCTTACTCAGTAGAGACAAGCCTGGATACCATCTCAGTTGGTTAGTGCGCTATACAAATCAACAAAACATACTATAACACGTCATATCTTTATAGGGTAGCCAGAATATTCTGATCTAGACTTGCACAAAAGTAGGTCCTGTATATAAAGGATTTATCTTTGTATAGGCACATTTTTGATGGTTGCAGGTGGCCTGTAGGTGCTTACTCTGTGGTCTTTAAAGCAGTTCCTTTCTTGCTTCGTGGTGGGTTCTGTAGTGTATCAGAATCGGAATGCTAAATCAGGTAGCTGATATAGCGTAGGTGTGCGTAAAAGTTTGTGGATCAGATCCTAAAATTGTGCCATGGCTGTTATATCTGATTCAGCAGCTGTTATTTTACATTCAATCTCAGTTAAATTAACTAATGCTGTGCTCAAAATGCTGCATTACAAAAGAGTGGTAGATCCAAGAAAATTGAGTATCTTCAGTCTCACACACACATCTACAACATGTAAATAACTTATTTAGAAGAATTTTCCAGAGACTACTTACGCACCTGGGCATACGCAGTTGCACCGGATGCCTCTATCAATAAAATCAGCTGCCACTGATTTTGTGAGTCCAATCACAGCAGCCTTTGATGTACTGTACACACATCTGTTCACAACACCTACCCAAATAAACCAATAAGCACAAAATTAGTTTGCAATCAAGATACAAAAATGATTCGTACTTTATTGAAAATTAAATTGGGAATGCAACTCAAGATAATCAAAGTTTTCCTTTGCAATATACATATGAATATTTTAGTTTTCTGCAAAACAATTTAGGAGAAACAGCTGGAGGAAGTGAGGAGGAATAAAAGAGGGTGTTTTTACTAAGGGAGGAAAATCCTCTGTTCTGCGAATTATCTTAGAAAACAATGTTGAGAATATAGGTCTTGCTAGGTTATGCTAAACTTAGTTCTAAAGCGTACGAACACCATAGGTCTCCTGGCGTTTGGTCAATATGAGCCAGAAAAACAAAAAAGCCAAAAGCAGAGCCTTGAAAATGCCTAGTTAGACAGCTTATACAGTTGGTATTGGCTGTCAGAAAAGCCAACTCTTAAGAGAACATCTAAATGCAAAGAGATATTTTTCATGGTGAATTGGGTCAGGTCGAAAATTCCAGAACTTGTCTGAATAATTGGTAAATTTACAGCCACCCATATTAAACCTGGGAACAACAAGAAGATTAGTCGAAGCGGAAAGTTGACTGCTAATAGGAACATACCTTTTAAATTGACTACTACCAAAAAGGTACCTTATAAAATACAGTTGCATACACAACACAAAGAGCCTTAAAGTGGAGGTGAAATGGTAAGGGGCTAATGCAGGTGAATCTAGGAGCCCGAGAATAAATGTACATCTGTGTTCTGGATAACTTCAATCTTGTCAGCAGATAAGCGAGGAGCCCCAAATAGAGGGAGTTTGCATTATCACACCTTTCCCATCCTTTGACAGAATTGCATCTTTTACATTAAATTAGGAGACAGAATCCAGGAAATGTAGGAGTTTTGTAGATTGTCAGAAATTCCTCCTAGGACTTTACGAATCAAAGCAAACAATCCAATATCTAATCAGGCACACGGTTATTCATGCAGGATTTCTGGACAGATTTTTTAATTAGTTCTTGAAATTAGCACCCACTGTATTTATGAATAATGAGGAAAAGAGGGGAACAGAGTAAAACTTAGTCTTCCTTGACATTGTTGACAGCGGTTTTGTCGGTAATATGCAAACTACTCTCCTGCTTGGGATTGGTTTAAGATGTGTGGCATAAGTTCAGCTGTGACACCGGGTAATCAGGTGGTGACAGCATATATTAGATGGTTTTATGAAGCCAGGATCATCATTCCATGTTCCTCTAGTGGCACAGTTATTGCATCTATTCGGGTCTAGATGAGCTAGTTCAGCACTTCATCGTCTGTGTGAGAAACGCCGATTGGTAATACAACTGAAAAGCACAGTCAGTGACAGAAAATACAGCAGAGGTGTGAACAGCAGATGGTTTGGGGCTACTTAATGTCACCTTTGTGGTCACTCTCCAATGCACTTCCATTTCCTTTGCATTTTTCCGATTCTCAATGCATGTCTCAGAGATGACCATATGGTCTCTCTGCAGATATGGTTACATGATTCCAGGGTCTTAATTCCTGTTTAACATCCACTTTGTAGGAGAGTAGGGTCTGCTATCCTATGGTCACCCCAAATTTTTGCTTTTTGCTTCACTGGTTTGCGACTACTGAGGCTGTGGGCCTGCTGATTAGACCCCCAGCCTGCTGTTCTCTCACTAAATTAATGATACATGTGCTATAGGCACATACCACAATTGGAAATGGACTCCTTGTCAGCCCCTGTATAATGCACTATAGGTGCCCAGGGCATAGGGGCCACCAAGGCCTACCAGGGGCTGCAGCATATCTTTTGCCACCCCTGGCTGGTTCTTAAATTGACACAACTGGCTGATCACTCAGCTGGGGTAAGGTGGTGTAATCACCCCTTACTTAGATATAGTATACCTATATCTAAACCTATATCTGGACACATATTAACCTGTGAGCCACTCCTATGGAAGGCCTCATCAATCCTGGAGGCAGAGTGCGTGGTTTAATGTGAGATGGAGCTCTAGCATGAGCTGAGCCTGTCTGCAGCTGTCGGGAACAACTCCCTAAGCCGTTTCAGGATACTGCCATACCATATACTCTTAAGTGCCTTATAATCCTTGCGGTTATATAGCAACTTTGGTTTGGCTTTATCAAAACTTGTCGTGTAAGGTGTCATACGATTTGGAATACTATCCCCTCGCCAGTTCTGGCGACGGGGATAGCATTCCACCCCTCTAGAGGGGTAAGACATGTTACTTTACTTAAATGCGGTTAATTTCTAAAAGGACCTTGGATCCACAAAATGGATGCCTCTGCCACAGACACGAGTCTGACCCCCTGAAGCTGACCGAAACTCAGCCAAATGGGGCCTGGACAAAGGGTTTCCTGTCGCAGGGAGGTGTTACACCCCCCCAGACAGGAGATAGTGGATTGTAGCAGGGAGGTTTGAAAGAAACCAGACACTGCATGGGGAGCACAAGGCTGCCCCGTGCATAATCCGGACAAACCGGTTCTGGGGCACTCCAGCCCTCGTGCCAGGGCGGCCTGGATCAAAGGAAAGGGGTGTATCCACCCCCTTCCTGGGTCCCACCCATAGGAGGGGACCTAGCACGTAATCCAGCCCCCAGATTCGAATAAGAGTGGGAGCAGTGCCAATGCACTTCAGATTATCCTGATGAAACATAAGAAACGAAACTCTGGACCCTTCGCCATCCTACTCGACGTAGAAGCCCGAAGAATCTCCCTTGTGGTCAAGGAGTGACCACCCTGTGCAAACAGGCACCATCCAGCCATCGACGTCTGCTTTGTCGCAGTTCCCGCCGGAACTCGAGCGACAGAGATCGACGAGATCAAGCTTGCCTGCCTTCTAACAGCCCGATCCACAGTCCCTGCAGAGCTGAGACCCGTGGAGGCGACCGGAAGCGTGGGGCACGCCATCTTGGAAAGACCACGAGACGCTGACCGTGCAGCCCACGAGTGACCCTCGAAGCTGTACACCGGGGTTTGAGAAGCCCCAACCCTGAGCCACACTTGCACCGAAGTTCAGCCCTCCACACTCGACGAGTGCTGCGTGGGGCCCTTCTGCTTCTTTTGGCTCAACGCATTGGCCCCCAGCCGGCTTGTGGCCCCTGTGCCGACGAAACTTGAAATTCGACCTGCAATTCAGGTTGCTCCAGATTTGCACCAGCTCCCCTGAAAAGGAGCCCCCACTCTGACCCTCCTGGTTCGAGTGAGAAGCAATCTCCCGGTTCCGCGTGGATTGCTTTTGCCAAGTGTTGTTTGCTCCAATCTTGAAGCCGACAGCGCCGACGGCGAGAGCCTGCGTGGGACAGATCGTGACCTGCTCCTGGACGTCATAGATGCCCCAGAGCCCACGTGACAGCGGAGAGAAGCTCCTCGACGACCACCTGATTGCGCCCGACATTGCCTGGTTCCGTCCTGGTTCCACCCTGGTCACTGCTGAGTGACCCAGACTCTGTCCCCTCTGCTTTCAGGTACTTTTCGACTTGAGTCCACCCTTGGACTCCACCGGACACTTCTCTTTCACCCCGCCTGCAGCCCTTTCAGCTTCAAGCACCAAGAGCCTGCGTGACAAAACCCGACTCAACTTCGACCCTGTGCACCCGCGTCCTGTGGGTGAGGTAACTTTGCTCCGCCGGTGTTCCCACACTGGTACACATCTCTAGGGACTGTGTCTTAAGTTTTGTTCCTCTAGGTTCAGCGGAAGTGTCCTTAAACTTTAACTTTACAACTTTTACGCACCATTGGTTAACATTGGTGCATGCGTGCGCTTTCTGCACTGCACCCAAATCCCGCGGGCTTTTCCCGACTTCAGCATTGCTTGTCCCGACTGCTCCCAGCGATTCCCTAGGCCCTAGGCCTAACCACTGTTCGATTGGTATCTCTTATACCACTTGTTTAGTATATGGTTTGAGTGGCCCCCCGCCCTCATCCATATTTGTGCAACTTTATATGTTTAAACTGTGCTTTTGATTTAACGCTTGTGCCCCTTTATTCATAAAGAATACTGGGGATTGTTTTTAGTAATAAATACATATATTTTTATAATATATACTTGTGTGGTGTCCTTTCATTTGATATTACAGGATTGTATGTGGTAAAACAGCTCGCTTAACAAGACCTCTTAAGTTAAGCCTTTAGGCTGCTTAGTCCATGCTACCCCTAGGATAGCTTGTCTAATAAGGTTGACTTACAACCAGACACCATAAGGGATTGTTTGGTCTGATAACCGGTGGTTCCAGAATTGGAAACATCACCTATCAGGCCAACTTCTCACATTGGTGAGCAGCGGTGCGGATTTGAGCTTGCTGTTGTTTTACCATTGCAATCTTTTATCAAATTGAAAGATCACATCAAGTACCTCTAGGTACATATAAATCAAAAGCTTAGCATATTTAAGTTCTACTGAACTTAGTAGTTGTAGAAAAGAGGGATTAGCACACCCTGACTACAACTCACTAGCAAGGTACAGTAGGGAAACACTTAGTGTAGGTAGGTGCATCACTTACACCACACTAGAGTCATGTCTGACACAGGAAAAGCCTCAGGGTCTGCTCCTGTGACAGTTGACCTTACCCAGGCAACTTCCAGCTATGACAAACTAACCCACAAAGACTTGGTTGCCTTGTGCATCTCAAGAGGGTTAAAAAGGGGCAGAAGTCCCACCAGTCCTTCCCTGATAGCCATTCTAGAACAGGATGACTTAGAAAAGGCGAATGCAGTTCCCTTAGAGTCAGGAGATGGAGTGAACCCCCCTGTAACTGATACCCCTCCAGAGGAAGAAGAAGAGGAGGAAGAGGAGGAGGAGGAGGACTCAGATGTAGAGGACCCAGAAAAACAGGATCAGAGGGGTAGCCAGGTCCTAGTTGCCAGGCTTAACCAGGCCAACTTAGACCTACTGGGAAATGGAGAGGGCCAGCACCTCCCCAGATCCCACCATGTCATTCTCCCAGGCAACAGAAGAGTGAGATCTCCCTCAGGGGACTCTCATGTTTCTAGTGCCTCAAGAGAATCTCAGAGAGGTATGACTGCCTCTCAGAAGATAGAGCATAGGGCCAGAATGAGGGCTGTCAAACTCCAAATAGAGAGGGAGGAGGTAGCCTTGGCTCAAGCTAGACTTGCCTTGGCAAGAGAGCAGAAATTGTGTGGCTTAGATGCCACTGGTGGCAGCAATATTCCTAGAGAAAAAGACAGGAGCTATGATAATAGAAACCTGACAAAAATTGTGGCCCCCTACAAGGAAGGGGATGACATCCACAAATGGATGACTGCTCTTGAGAGAGCCTGCATGGTAAGCAGGTTCCTCAGGATCAGTGGGCTGCAATTTTATGGCACTCCTTTTCAGAGAAAGGGAGGGACAGGCTCCTCACAGTTAGACCTGAGGATGCCAAAAACTACTCTGTCTTGAAGAGTGCTCTTATTGAAGGGTTTGGCCTAACCACTGAGCAATACAGGTTGTTCAGAGACACCCAAAAAGCACAGACTCAAGACTGGACTGATTTCGTAGATTGTGCCACTAAGGCTCTGGAGGGTTGGTTGCAGGGAAGTAAAGTTTCAGACTATACAGGATTGTACAATCTTATCATGAGAGAACAGATCCTTAATAACTGTACAAACCAGCTGTTGCATCAATACCTTATTGACTCTGATCTGACCTCTCCCCAAGAATTGGGAAAGAAGGCGGACAAATGGGTCAGAACAAGGATTAAGCAGAAACCCCAGAACTAAGGTGGTGACCAGAAGAAAACAGACCAGAAGGGTGGAAACCAGAAAGATAAAGAAAAGGACCAGAAGTCTTCAGGCCCCCAAACTAATAATAAGGAGGGTGGTTCCCAAAATGGAAACAAGAAAAAGAAGAATAATGGCCCAAAGAAGCCTTGGTGTAATACCTGCAAATCAGTTTCACACTGGGGCAGTGAATGCACCAAGACAAATCCAGTCCCCACCACTGCAGCTCCTAAAGCACCTGCACCCCCTAGTACAGTTAACAGTGGTGGAACACAGCCAAAGGGTGTAGTAGGGTTAACCCTGGGTACTGAAGTAGGATCTGGCCTAGTCAGAATCCCTACTCAGGCAGTTCTCCTATATGATGTGGACATAGCTTTGTCCACTACAGTGAGTCCCAGTAACCTGGGCAAATATAGGCAGACGCCTTTAATCAATGAGAAACTGGCTCAGGCCTACAGGGACACATGTGCCAGTGTCACAATGGTGACACCTGACTTTGTGGACCCTGGAATGATTGTACTAGGTGAAAGTTACCTAGTGACCAATGCAATCAACTCCACTACTTCCCATAGTGTGGCAGTTGTGAACTTCTCCTGGGGAGGGGTAGATGGCCTAAAGAAAGTTGTTGTGAGTGCAGACCTCCCAGTAGACTGTCTGTTAGGCAATGATCTTGAAAGCTCAGTTTGGTCAGAAGTGGAGTACAGGACTCATGCAGAAATGCTAGGGATTTCAGCACATGTCCTTGCAGTAACAAGGACTCAGGCTAAGAAGTGCCTTCCTGAACCAGTGGTGGATCTTGGAACAATAGACCAACCACAACCCAAGAGGAGGAGCAAGAGAGGAAAGGCTGAGCCTTCCACCTTGCCCCAGGTTCAGGATCAGGGTTCCCAGGAAACTGATTCTGCAGTCCAAGAGGAGACTATCTCTGAGGAGCTTGAACCTGACCAGGTTGAGTTTCTGGGGACAGGGGGACCCTCAAGGGCAGACCTGAGGCAGGCTCAATTAGATTGCCCTTCCCTTGAACCCCTCAGACAGCAGGCTGCTGCTGAGGCTGCTCGGGATGCCCCAGGTACCCATACTGTGTATTGGGATGATGGACTCCTTTATTCAGAGGCTAGAGACCCCAAGCCTGGTACAACCAGGAGGTTGGTCATACCTTTGAAGTTTAGGGGTTTCCTTCTTACCTTGGCCCATGATATTCCCCTTGCAGGACACTTAGGCCAGAACAAGACGTGGGACAGGCTTGTTTCACACTTTCACTGGCCTCATATGTCAGAAAATGTCAAGGAGTTTTGTCGCTCCTGTGTCACTTGCCAAGCCAGTGGTAAGTCAGGTGGCACAACAAAGGCCCCCCTCATACCACTACCTGTGGTGGGGGTACCCTTTGAAAGAGTTGGAATAGATATTGTGGGTCCCATGGATCCTCAAACAGCATCTGGGAACAGATTTATACTGGTGGTAGTGGATCATGCCACCAGGTATCCAGAAGCTATTCCCCTGAGGACCACCACAGCACCTGTGGTGGCAAAAGCCCTCATTGCAGTTTTCTCAAGAGTGGGCTTTCCAAAGGAGGTTTTGTCAGACAGAGGTACTAACTTCATGTCTAGCTATTTAAAAGCAATGTGGAAGGAGTGTGGAGTGAACTACAAGTTTACCACACCCTATCACCCACAGTGCAATGGGCTTGTGGAGAGATTCAACAAGACCCTCAAGGGAATGATAAAAGGATTACCAGAGAAGCTTAGGCGGAAATGGGACATTCTTTTACCCTGCTTGCTCTTTGCTTACAGAGAGGTCCCACAGAAGGGGGTTGGCTACAGCCCTTTTGAACTTTTGTTTGGCCACCCTGTGAGGGGTCCGTTGTGTTTGGTGAAGGAAGGATGGGAGTTACCTCTCAAAAAGCCCAAACTAGACATTGTGGACTATGTACTTGGTCTCCGCTCCAGGATGGCTGAATACATGGAGAGAGCATCCAAAAACCTGGAGGCCAGCCAAGAATTACAAAAAGCTTGGCATGACCAAAAGGCTGTTCTGGTAGAGTTCCAGCCAGGACAGAAGGTGTGGGTGTTGGAGCCAGTGGCCCCGGCAGCACTCTAGGACAAGTGGAGTGGACCCTATCCTATCATTGAGAAAAAGGGAGAAGTCACCTATCTAGTTGACTTGGGAACCCCTAGGAGCCCTCACAGGGTGATCCATGTGAATCGTTTGAAAGCATTTGTAGACAGGGAGGACATGAGCTTGCTCATGGCCACAGATGGGGAACAGGAGGAAGAGAGTGACCCTCTCCCAGACCTGCTTTCTCAGAACCCGGATGATGGTTCAGTTGATGGAGTAGCCTTGGCAGGCAGCCTCACTGACCAGCAACAGATGGACTGCAGACAAGTTTTGCAGGCCCACAGGCATTTGTTTTCACTCACACCCAGCCAGACTAACTGGTGCACCCATGAGGTGGACACTGGTGACAGTCTGCCTGTCAAGAATAAGATCTACAGGCAACCTGATCATGTCAGGGATTGCATCAAGGCTGAGGTGCAAAAGATGTTGGAGCTTGGAGTGATTGAGCCATCAGAGAGCCCATGGGCCAGCCCAGTAGTCCTTGTGCCAAAACCTCATACCCAAGATGGAAAGAGAGAAATGAGGTTTTGTGTGGACTACAGAGGTCTCAATGCTGTCACTAGGACAGATGCACATCCCATTCCAAGAGCAGATGAACTCATTGACAGATTGGCTTCTGCCAAGTTTCTGAGCACATTTGATTTGACAGCTGGCTACTGGCAAATCAGACTAGCTGAGGAGTCAAAAGCCAAGACAGCATTCTCTACCCCCAGTGGGCATTATCAGTTTGTGGTGATGCCCTTTGGTTTGAAGAATGCCCCTGCCACCTTCCAAAGGTTGGTGAATCAAGTCCTTGCTGGGTTGGATGACTTTTGTGCAGCATATCTAGACGATATTGCTGTCTTTAGCTCCACCTGGGAGGATCACCTGATCCACCTGAAGAAGGTTTTGGAGGCTCTGCAAAAGGCAGGCCTAACTATCAAGGCTACTAAGTGCCAGATAGGGCAGAGTAAGGTTGTGTACCTGGGCCACCTAGTAGGTGGGGGTCAGGTTCAACCACTGGAGAGCAAAATCCAGACCATACAGGACTGGGCTCCCCCAGTTACCCAGACACAAGTCAGGGCCTTCTTGGGCCTGACTGGGTATTACAGAAAGTTTGTGAAAAACTATGGGTCCATTGTGACACCATTAAATGACTTGACATCCAAGAAGATGCCAAAAAAGGTTCAGTGGACAGTTAGCTGTCAAAATGACCTGAAGAAGGCCATGTGCTCTGCACCTATCCTGAAGAGTCCTGACTACTCCAAACAGTTCATTGTACAGACAGATGCTTCTGAGTTGGGGGTGGGAGCTGTGCTTTCACAACTTAATCAAGATGGTCAAGACCAGGCCATTGCTTTTATTAGCAGAAGGCTGACCCCCAGAGAGAAACGTTGGTCAGCCATTGAGAGGGAGTCCTTTGCTGTGGTTTGGGCCCTGAAGAAGTTGAGGTCCTACTTGTTTGGAACTCACTTCCTAGTTCAGACAGACCATAAGCCCCTCTTATGGCTCAATCAGATGAAGGGTGAAAATCCCAAACTGCTCAGGTGGTCCATTTCCCTACAGGGGATGGACTTTACAGTGGAGCACCGCCCAGGGACTGACCATGGTAATGCAGATGGTCTCTCCAGGTACTTCCACTTAGAACATGAAGACTTATCTGGTCAAGGTTAGTTTAATGTCCCTGCGTTTGGGGGGGGGGGGGGTTGTGTAGGAGAGTAGGGTCTGCTATCCTATGGTCACCCCAAATTTTTGCTTTTTGCTTCACTGGTTTTCGACTACTGAGGCTGTGGGCCTGCTGATCAGACCCCCAGCCTGCTGTTCTCTCACTAAATTAATGATACATGTGCTATAGGCACATACCACAATTGGAAATGGACTCCTTGTCAGCCCCTGTATAATGCACTATAGGTGCCCAGGGCATAGGGGCCACCAAGGCCTACCAGGGGCTGCAGCATATCTTTTGCCACCCCTGGCTGGTTCTTAAATTGACACAACTGGCTGATCACTCAGCTGGGGTAAGGTGGTGTAATCACCCCTTACTTAGATATAGTATACCTATATCTAAACCTATATCTGGACACATATTAACCTGTGAGCCACTCCTATGGAAGGCCTCATCAATCCTGGAGGCAGAGTGCGTGGTTTAATGTGAGATGGAGCTCTAGCATGAGCTGAGCCTGTCTGCAGCTGTCGGGAACAACTCCCTAAGCCGTTTCAGGATAATGCCATACCATATACTCTTAAGTGCCTTATAATCCTCGCGGTTATATAGCAACTTTGGTTTGGCTTTATCAAAACTTGTCGTGTAAGGTGTCATACGATTTGGAATACTATCCCCTCGCCAGTTCTGGCGACGGGGATAGCATTCCACCCCTCTAGAGGGGTAAGACATGTTACTTTACTTAAATGCGGTTAATTTCTAAAAGGACCTTGGATCCACAAAATGGATGCCTCTGCCACAGACACGAGTCTGACCCCCTGAAGCTGACCGAAACTCAGCCAAATGGGGCCTGGACAAAGGGTTTCCTGTCGCAGGGAGGTGTTACACCCCCCCAGACAGGAGATAGTGGATTGTAGCAGGGAGGTTTGAAAGAAACCAGACACTGCATGGGGAGCACAAGGCTGCCCCTTGCATAATCCGGCCAAACCGGTTCTGGGGCACTCCAGCCCTCGTGCCAGGGCGGCCTGGATCAAAGGAAAGGGGTGTATCCACCCCCTTCCTGGGTCCCACCCATAGGAGGGGACCTAGCAGGTAATCCAGCCCCCCAGATTCGAATAAGAGTGGGAGCAGTGCCAATGCACTTCAGATTATCCTGATGAAACATAAGAAACAAAACTCTGGACCCTTCGCCATCCTACTCGACGTAGAAGCCCGAAGAATCTCCCTTGTGGTCAAGGAGTGATCACCCTGTGCAAACAGGCACCATCCAGCCATCGACGTCTGCTTTGCCGCAGTTCCCGCCGGAACTCGAGCGACAGAGATCGACGAGATCAAGCTTGCCTGCCTTCTAACAGCCCGATCCACAGTCCCTGCAGAGCTGAGACCCGTGGAGGCGACCGGAAGCGTGGGGCACGCCATCTTGGAAAGACCACGAGACGCTGACCGTGCAGCCCACGAGTGACCCTCGAAGCTGTACACCGGGGTTTGAGAAGCCCCAACCCTGAGCCACACTTGCACCGAAGTTCAGCCCTCCACACTCGACGAGTGCTGCGTGGGGCCCTTCTGCTTCTTTTGGCTCAACGCGTTGGCCCGGTCACTTGCCAGCCGGCTTGTGGCCCCTGTGCCGACGAAACTTGAAATTCGACCTGCGATTCTGGTTGCTCCAGATTTGCACCAGCTCCCCTGAAAAGGAGCCCCCACTCTGACCCTCCTGGTTCGAGTGAGAAGCAATCTCCCGGTTCCGCGTAGATTGCTTTTGCCAAGTGTTGTTTGCCAAGTGTTGTTTGCTCCAATCTTGAAGCCGACAGCGCCGACGGCGAGAGCCTGCGTGGGACAGATCGTGACCTGCTCCTGGACGTCGTAGATGCCCCAGAGCCCACGTGACAGCGGAGAGAAGCTCCTCGACGACCACCTGATTGCGCCCGACATTGCCTGGTTCCGTCCTGGTTCCACCCTGGTCACTGCTGAGTGACCCAGACTCTGTCCCCTCTGCTTTCAGGTACTTTTCGACTTGAGTCCACCCTTGGACTCCACCGGACACTTCTCTTTCACCCCGCCTGCAGCCCTTTTGATTTAACGCTTGTGCCCCTTTATTCATAAAGAATACTGGGGATTGTTTTTAGTAATAAATACATATATTTTTATAATATATACTTGTGTGGTGTCCTTTCATTTGATATTACAGGATTGTATGTGGTAAAACAGCTCGCTTAACACGACCTCTTAAGTTAAGCCTTTAGGCTGCTTAGTCCATGCTACCCCTAGGATAGCTTGTCTAATAAGGTTGACTTACAACCAGACACCATAAGGGATTGTTTGGTCTGATAACCGGTGGTTCCAGAATTGGAAACATCACCTATCAGGCCAACTTCTCACACACTTCCATGCTCTGGGTATACAATGGGTTTGGGCATCCCAATGTCTCACATAAAAGCTGAGCCTACAGTGGAGTAATATACTGCAGGCTTTTGGAATGTTAAAGCCAGCAAACACTGACGAAGACTTCGGTCAGGAAATTCCTCCTTGAGACTTATGGTATCTCAGGACTGAGAAAATGGACTACTTTTCTCTTCATACGAGAATTTTGAAGAAAAGGATTTTTTAAGGGTGTGACCTTGATGTATGGTTCTGTTTTGAGTCCTGTATATCCATTTTCTTCATATGAACTTGCTTTGAGCTGATGAATTATTTAATTTATACATTTGGACATTTTATCATTACTTGGTGCAGGAATTTTAAATGTACACACACCTTAACTCACCCTCCACTCTTCCTAATGACTTAGTTACCATGAGTAATGGTTTTACTAGTGGATACTCTAACAGCAGATTTCCCACCTTTAGAATATCCCCTGGCATCAGGCTGGATCTGGGCATTTTTCTTAGTACTCCTGCGTGCTGGCAGGCTGCGTCCTGCGGCTCCATGGTGAGACGGTACCGCACTGGAAGTGACAGCGGATTCCACATATAAGCTCCAACTGTGCGTGCTAATGCCAGCTTCATTAATCTTTTCCCTTCTATGCCCTAAGATGCGGGGAGTTGAACAAATTGTCTGTGGCAGTGAGCTGGTTACTAACTTGGAAACGTTTTTTTATGTTAAAAGAGTCCATTCCACAGAACAGAGTGGAGGGAGGGAGGGAGGAATCTGTGGATAGATTAACTAGCAGAAACAGCGTTACCAAAGGTAAGTAACTTGTTCTTTTTATGGATACTTCTAACCTCAGATTGCTCACCTTTAAAGTGGAGGATCTAGGATGCCAACACATATTGCTTGGGGTAGTACCAAATTAGGGTTGTTTTGTCTACAAGGACCTGCACCTGCCTCCTCCAAAGGACAGCAGGAAGCTTGTACACCCAGGCAGATCACCTAAAGCTCCAAAATGTTGATATGGATCTGGCTCTCTGTTGGAGATCTGAGACCTCTGATCTTCACCTTTCCCACAAGGGCCCTCCCAATCCAGCACCGACACGTCTTTGACAACCATGAACTCTGGGAGGGGGGGGGGGTGTTGTCTCACAGGGCAGACTGGCGCTTGTAAGCCACCATTGTAGATCCTGAACAATCTCCTCCGAGCTCTGAAAGGAGAGGCCGCACCCTGATGCTAGGCCCACTGGGATCACAGGTTCCACTGCAGGGCCCACATTTGCCACCTGGCATTCAGGAGAAGGCAGGTTGCTCAAGGCTAAAAGACCCAGAAGCCTTAGAGTCATCCTCACCCCATATCAAGGACTGATCCCAAAACATGGGAATCATATCCTGAATGTCCAAGACTCCTTAGGGTGGTGGAAAGTTCCTGAACACTACCATGTGGGTATATATACATCATGTCTTGCTTAGACAGACAGAGGAGACCATGACTTCCCGGCTGACACACTGACCAGAGATGCTGAGGTTCCTGCATGCAGACTCTCCAACTAGCAGTGGTCTAACATCCCTCGCGGGGTGTGAACTCGAAACCAAGACGGGGTCCCATATTCTCTCCTTTCTCAGGTAATGGGGTTGACTAGACCTTAGAGGGATTCTTGGCATAACACCTACACTGATGCTAGGTACATCTAGTTAGGGAGACATAGTAGTAGTACGCACTTTCTCATCATGTGTGTTATGTATTTGTATATATATATCCATGATTACTGCAAAAAGGTAGAACTGTACCATCCCTTTACTTTTGTAGTACTGCTAATCATATATCTCTTCTACTGTCTAATGGTTGGTACAGCAAATCTATTCTACACTAGAATAACAACTGTTCAATAAATCTTTATTAAAACACCCATACTGTTTATTCTGTGTATCTCGGAGACCGACTAAGTGAGCATGAGTTACTTGGCGAAAAGTATTATATTGTTTCCACGCTTCTGCTGGATCAGGTTTGTCATGTTCTAACGTTGCTTGAAACTATTCTCTCCCTGATAAGAGGAGATTCTAGTGGCACTGTGAGCTAGCTCATACAAACAGGTTAACATATACGGTGGGGGTGCTCAGAACCAGTCTGCCACCAAACCCACAGTGTATGTTATCCGAACGTGCAGATCCTGTACAGGATACATGGGAACGCCACGACAGTGCAAACTTCATCTTCGAGTGTGTGGCAGGAAGGGGATGCATCCCTATTGACTTTCTTACTCTTCTGTATTGCGACTTCTACTTGGACTTACTGGAGGCCTTTGACCATAAATTGGACCTTTTTGCAGAAGCAACCTTGTGAACAGGACTGTAACTTGGACTGGTATCTTGGGAAATTGAAAAGGTACTTAAAGCTCTGTCACTTTCAAGGGCAGTACAGAGTTACCACAGAGCCGCACAATGTCACCTAGCAGTGAGCATGAGCAATACTAAGAAAAATATCTGGTTCCAGTCTCTCGCAAGAAATTATTCTAAAGGTCTGCTGTTAGAAATATCCTTCAGAAAGACGAATTTTGCCTGACCAGATGTTATCATTGCAGGTAGAGCAATTCTGAGGACTTATGACGAGATGCTGTTGTTATAGTTATCATGCTTTTTTCCTTTCAGTGATCCCCTTTTTAGAGTAACATTATTTCAATATAAAATGCACATTTATTCATGTTACTATTCAGTGCAAAGAGTTATTCAAATCTGCTTGAATATTTTCATATTATTCAACCTAAATAGCGTTCTCTGTTCCAATAATTCTTTTGAAATCATGTAAAAGGATTCATGGAAGCTATTCATTTCACTTCTTTTTGATTATTAAACAATGAAAATGGTTTCAAAGAATGTAAGTGAGAGGTTGCCAAGACCTTTTCTGCTAATTGATCTCTTGAAAAGATTCAACAGTGATCAAATACATCATGAAAGCTAGGATCATGAAAGATGGAAAGGAACATCATATCAAAGACCCAGCTGCTTATCCATCTGCCTGACGACTCAATCTAGAGTAGAAGACACTGCACATTATACTGAACACTGCTTTTTTGTTCAGAGACGGTATGGTGGTGTAAGTCAGCTTTGAAACTCGAATTAGGCCCTTTCTTTGTGCGAAGATCAGCTTAGTTAGCCAAAGAGATGAAGAAGCTGCCGTAAATATTGACATAAACAAAAGCTTTACGATTTTTCCAATATGTAGCAATACTAATTATTTTTTACACTTCTACTGAATTTTTTCGCTACTATATTGTTTAAGTTCATAATGGTTACTATTCATATTGTATGCACTAGGATAAGGGTTTGATTCTTTACAAATATTTCTGTAAAATGTACCCATATTTTCCTAGTGTTCTTGAATAGATCTTTCCATAATAAAAAAAGAGTTTGCGTTCCACTAATTATTCCTCTCCTATCTCTAAGGATTGTTAGCCGAAATGCATCTTACTCACATATCGTTTAGTGGATTGCGGGTTGGCTGCTGTCCAACTAGCTTTCGGTCTCAGGCTGGCACGCTGACAAAGGCCATAGCGCCTGGGGTCTAACATACCTATTTCCAGGCCTTGTTCTGAACATTGATACAGAAAACTTATCACGATCTCCACTAAGGGCACTGTAAGCCTATATCAAGTTCTGGGCTTGATATTCAACGATCTCAAGTCCACTACTCAATATAGTGTTCCCAACAAAGGTGGAACATCTGACAGACTTTAAATAGAAATACGAATCTTAGTTCTTGTGGTAATCCTCCAACTGTGCTGCATACGCAGACGACTGCTGCTGGTTTAATCAAACACAAAGATTGGTATGGCAGAGAAGTATAAAACAGTCAGGAAAGGAAATGTGTAATATGGACAATTAGATTTTTTTATTTACAATCCAATCAGGCTTCTTTTTCTCAAAGTATGACATTTCCCGCTCTTTTTGCATTTTATTTGAATAAACACTGAAAAGATGGTTAGTTTAATAGACCACAACAAAACAGATTGTAGGGTACGTGTAGCCAGACACCAACCTTTTATACTAGAAGCCACTGAAGACATGTTAATAATGTTACCACACTTCTGTGAAAGCATCTGAAAAAAAAGGAAACACATGAACATAAAACATCTACATTTTCAAGAGAGAAGTTGCGGCTATCAAGCTTTGTTCTTTTGTGGCCAATTTGACATCAGTCCTGTGGAATTTTAGTTAATGCACACTTTTTGAGAGCATTACTCTTGGCTAGGTGGTAATAAAAGACAGTGTCTATAAACCACTGGCACTTTCGTTTGAATCTCATGGACGGCAACCTACTCAAAGTCTATGCAAACTGAAAAAATACCATTTATTGACGTTTCGGGCATCGCATGATGTCATAAATGCTACACTGGGATGGAACTTAGGAGTGTAAGAGACCCAATGAAGCACTACCTAGCTCCAGATGAGAAGGCCTCCTTGGCACTGAAACACTTAAAAGGCCATTTATACTGCACTTACCTAGCACACATTACGGTCTTTACAGGTCTCCTCCTGATAATGTTTGAGCTATGGGGTCTTTCCCTTTAGTTTCTTCTTTTCTTTTCTTTTCTTTCCTTTCATTCCTTACCTTTCATCTTGTAAACCATGATGTATGCATTGCCAACATGTGCCGTGTAACAAGAGGGTATTGCCAGTAACCATTCTGAGTGCTTATGTTACCATTGTTTGGTGTACACCGTTTTCTGCCATAAAACCCTAAATAAACAATTGCAAAACAGGGGTGCAATTAGAGACACATAACCATTTGAATTAGCATGTTTTTCTCTCTAACATGTTGATCAATGTAATTCAATGAATCGCACAGCCTACTCTTAGTGTTTGATCATCTGTTCCAACAATCGATGACTTCCACTCTGGGGTACCTTCTGTCCCGCATGACGCCCTTGTTGTGCTAGGGGATTTTTGCCCATTGTGCCACTTCTCACACTGTGCAAATGTTCCAGGATGAATGGTTTGCGGGGTGACACATTGTATTGATGTTCTGAAATGACAGGATATCTTCTGTCCAGAGTCACAAATCAAATTGCATGCTATTGTGCCCATCGACTCTCTGCAACTCCAACTTTTACTTTAATATTAACTGTAGCTCATGAAGAACAAAACACGAGGTTAGGGCTAACAAAACAACAATTCTTTTATCAAGCTAAGAAAATTAAATATTGTATGGAATTAATAGTTCTCGAGCTGAACTTCAACGGAAGAACTGCAACTCTGCAAAAATGATCCCCATTGACCAAGATGCACAGGGAGTGCTACTGAATCGTGATTTATTGAGTGCTGCTAAATAGAGGCTTTTGCCAATTGTACCTGTGTTTGCAAATACGGAGGCTCTACAGGTCTGAGTTTTGGGTGCATATCCAGACGTTTGGATAAATGTTAAGCATGTCTGCCTGATTTATGACCTTCTTCACTGCAAGCTACTTCTCGTTCAGCACAATAGAAACAAACTCTCCAGCCTCTGGAAACTGCTGAATCGGACCACCACCCCTTCTCTTACCCTTACCATCTTCTGGACTGAACTGAGAGCCCATCTAGTCATTCGGGCTTTTTCTGGACACTTCACTCCTTCAGATTGGCGCTCTTGCACTACCTTTATCTTACAGTATCACCACTAGTAAATTAATGTATGTTCCTGCAACTTTATAAATAATAATACAAATAAACTAAAGTAACCCGGGGTCTCATCACCAGCGCAATGTATGCAAGATATTCCATGTACAAAGTATAAAGAATACATTATCATCAAGTGTATATTAGTGAACCACATTTACTTCTTTCCTTTTGCAACTACAATATTAAAGATAGTCTGTATAACCTTTTCTACAGTCCAGGAGGCAAGAACAGAAGCTCTGTGTATACAGCAGCAGGTGTTACAACCATCTCCTTGATACTGAACAGGGTGAGAAGACCAGGACAGTGGTGCATATGTCTTGTTGACCCAGCACAATGACCAGTGTCTCTCTGTTATGGAGAAGCACATTAAAGGCGTACAGTCAGAAAGACAGACCTAGGCGTGCATGCCATCTTCGGTCCTCCAAACAGCGAAATGCAGAAATGGTACCAGTATTAAGAGATGTCAGTGGCATATTATTCTTATTCGATTTTACGTATTCTCAGCCAAGTATGCCACTATAAATGGAAAATCTTTGGTCTCCTACCTTTGGAAGAAACACTTTGATCATCAGGTACATACTTCGCACATTGAGGTTCATAGTAAAGTCCCAGTCGGCCTCACTGCAGTCTAAAATAGTTCCATGATGGACGAAACTAGAAAGAAAATTGGAAATGCTTTAAATATGTGTCATACAATTTAAAGGGAGCCAAAAGTTTTTAACTACTGAATAAAAGTGGAAAAGGTGAGATAACCAATGCCTCTTACAATTCAATCTACATGGCTATGAAGAATGGGGTCATGTAAATAGGAAGATGCTTCATGGGCCCTTGACAGGATCAAATATTGCTGCAACATTAGAAAAGACAGAATTTGAAATGTAGGTGCAACAGTATAAGAGACATTAATACTCTAAATCTAAATGTATGGGTAACAGAGGGTAAGCTGGGAAATACAATATATTGTCGAGATGCAACAACATATAAATGTATCCACACAATATACACATTTATCTTGCAAGAAAAACATCTTACTTGAAGGTGTCCTACAAGTCAAAAGAAACTGTTTGAGGGACCAGAATTACGTTTAAAAAAACTGTGGTGATGTGATGCTGGCAGAAACCTGTGAGTGTTCTGTGATGTGATCTAGAGTGTAAGCAGACATCCAGCCCTGAATGTTCTGTCAGTGGCAGCTGCTGCTTGTGCCTTGTACCAGCTGGGACGGCTCTCTGTATCCTTCTGAATAAACCTACCTATTGAAACCTACAACTGTGTTGCTTCTACATTTCAACAGTGGCGACAGAAGATGGGATGCGCTCTGCCTATCCATGGCCATCTTTGTTTCCTGCGTTTCCTGCTGTGAATGTTCTAAGCATCAAGTATCTTTCGCCCGAACTTCAACTCAACTATGAGTAATTTTGTTTTTACATTTCCCCATCTAAGGCACATTTGCGTGGATAAGTACAGAGAGCCGTGCCCAATTTTTAACACATCTTAAAAGCGTGCGTTCCGAACTCAGCTTCCTGGTGCTTGCTCACTTCCCATTTAAGCCTGTGAGCATTCCACATGTATTTTGGGAGCGGAGATCAACATAGGCTTCAAGGCCAACATAAACTTGGGTTTTAACGGAAGTTTTCCTGACATTGAATACCGACTTTAAGTTTTCCTTGTGCGCACCCTCGCGAGCTGCCTGCACGTTTCAGCCTTCATTTCTTCTTACGTTTGTGGCTTCCACAGCTCGCACAACTGCCTGTGTTTCCTCGAGTCTCCAGCGCGCACTCAGAGCATTCTGTTGCTAAGCAACCATCTTTAACCACCGAGCTACGTATTCCAGGAAGGCTTTGTTTACACGCGCTGACACAGAAAGCACTTACTTATGTGTGTAGAGTGCCTCTTCATTTCTCTTCAATCACATTAGAGCTGCAGCGTTTCACTGACTTTGTTGACGCTCTGCTAGCACACAACTCAATGCACTGGATTCTCTCGCTCCAGCTCCTCGTGCTGTCTTCACGAGCCATTCACATGTTGTTGCCTAGCAAACAAGCCTCTTCACAGAGCCGTGCGAGCACTTCGAGCGCATTTCAAATGTTCTGCTTTAAACACCTTGCCTCCTAAGGCAATTCCCGCTGGGTGCTGAGCTTCCTGAATCCCCATTGTGCATGACAAGGTCAGTTCGTCATAAGTACAGCTCCAGTGTACTGCATGACGAGCTGACCTTGTCATTAGCATGGAAGTGGTTAAAGCAACCTGCTTCTGCCACAGAGTGCGGCATTCCCAGGAAAACTTTATTTTTACCAGCTGACACGCACAGCACTTACTTATGTGTGTTGAGTTGTCTATTTTCTTTAACCTTCCTTGCACGAGCAGGAGAAAAGGAGAAAGGACATTGTTGACCCCGGATGTCCCGCCTTTTCTTTCCGGGTGATTTGAGATTGGTTGAGGGAAATATCTTGATATTTGGCATTAAGTATTTGTTTTAAAAGAAAAGCCTCCTTCAACATTTGTGCGCTGACACGCACAGCTATTTTGCGTGTCAATACTATTATTTACTTGCAATTTCGCTGACACGCATAGCATTTTTCTTCGTGTGTTTTTAATTTACACTGAAACACAGTTATTAACTCTCCATTAAAATGTATATACAAGACTACTACCATAATACGAGACTGCCATCCTGTGGTTTAATTGTGAACTGCACCATCTATCTACTTCGTCAGCATTCAGTGTGTTACACACACACTCATTTTTACATCGTTCTTCCACAGAACTTGTCTCCCCACATTTCTTTTTCTTCTCTTTTTCTTTTCTCTTTATTAATTTTTGTTGTCTTTCTTTTTCTTTTCTTCTTCTCTTTTGTTTTGGTTCTCGCTCCACAATCTTCTTCTTGGCAACATTTTTTTTCTTTCCTTCCTTTTCACAATTATGCAGAGTGTTACAGCTCCTGCATCTTTTTTTACAGGAACCTGGAGAACGCAACTTGAATGGAAACTATGGATTAGATCCTTCAAAGCATACTTGGGCGCGATTGATGGTCAAAGATTTAGACCAGAAAGGAAGAAGAATCTTATGTATTATCACTTGGGAATTGAGGGTCAAAATGTGTTTGACCTTCTACCTCCTTATGAACCACCTGAAGGTGAAGACCCCGATGAATTGGATGTAGCGGTAATGCAATTGGACAAGTATTTCACTAAAACTAAAAACATTTTAGTTCATAGATATCATTTTTTTCTACAGGAACGCAGAAACCCAATGAAAGTATAAACACTTTCATTACAGCTTTAAAAGTCCTTTCTGCAAAATGTGATTTTGACAATTTTACTTCTCAACTTTTAAGAGATCAACTCGTCGCACGATGCTACTGCAAAAAAATCCAAGAGAAATTACTTACTTGTAAAGATCCCACTATTGAAAACTCTATGGACGATGCTAAGCAACTTTAATCTGCTTCATCTAATTCTAATATTTCTTGTGTTGTCACCACTAAACCTCCTTTTTCTTCCCCTTCTCTTTCAAACATCTCTAGAGGATCTTACATATGTAGGGGTGGGAGGAATTTCACTCCAAACAGAGGTGGACAAACCTACACACCTACCAGACAGTTTAACTATAAAATAAGTTGTTATAGATGTGGGTCATCCTTGCAGGTTTCCTCTTTTAAAAACTATCCTGCAATTAATCAACAGTGTGTCCAATGTGGTAAAATAGGTCACTTTACAAAAGTTTGTATGGGAGGAAGAAGAAGAAGTGTAAGATGTGTATTCAATGGTTGTGATGAGCAATTTGATGATGATGTCACAAATCAAGAGTATGTTGTAGTAGTCAAGAACTGTTCTGATAAATGCTCTACACAACCCATTCCTGATCCCGAAGTTGAAGTTATAATTGAGACTAATCATATCCAGCTTCTTGTTGATACAGGAGCACGCATCACTATTGTATCCCAAGACAAGTACATAAAATGTTGGTCCACTAAGAGTTTGTTACCTCCTGACAAGATTACAGTAGCCTTTGAAGGTAGTAGGATTGATTTAATAGGCTACTTCTGGGCTAAAATAAGTGTTTTTGGAGTAGTCATCAATGGCAAGGTGTATGTGGCCAAACGTGGGATCAATGTACTCGGTCTTACCCATCAGGCTGAGTTTGGTCTAACTATCAAACCTGGTTTACCCAACCCAGTTTTTATTGACCATCAATCCAACCATAATCATTCTTCTCCCACCAGGGATAATGGCTCTCTGCCCAGTGCTCAATTGGCAAGTGCTTGGGAACAGAAGTACAGTCACATTTTTGAAGACCATCTAGGCAAAATTACAAATTTCCAACACTTCATTAGAATAAAAAAAAATGCAGTGCCCATCAAGCCTTAACTGCGCAAAGTACTGTTAAGCATTAGAGGTGATTTATCCAAACATTTACAAGCATTATGTGACCAAGGAATAATAGAAAAAGTCGAGTTCACTCTCTGGCTTTCTCGCATTGTTTTAGCCAAGAAGAGGTCTGGGGATCTGAGGATGTGTGTTGACTTGAGGAGCCTTAACGAAGCCATCTGGGTTGATGGTTTTCCCCTTCCACGCATTGAAGATCTCATTGCCAAAGTATGTCCTTCCTCATGGTACACAAAACTTGATCTAAAGCAGCTTACCATCAAGTTGAACTACATCCTCAGTCCCGACACCTCACAGCTTTTGTTACTCCGGATGGAGCATTTACATTTTGCAGTCTCCCTTTTGGTCTTGCCTCGGCTGCTGCCGTATTCCAAAGGTTAATGAGTGAGATGTTTCATTACAATCCTCATGTTGTTGTTTTCCAAGACGACATTCTCATATTCACCAAAACTGAAGCAGAGCATGATTCTGTTATTGATCAGGTATTCAACTTTCTAGCAAACAGAGGGTCACCTTACAAAATAGCAAATGTATCTTTAAAGTGATGGAGATTGAGTACTTAGGCCATGTCATCTCCGAACACAGCATCAAACCCAGACCAGGTCTAATAAAGAGCATAGTTGTTGCACCTCCTCCCCAAAATAAGGAACAGCTCATGTCCTTGCTTGGCCTCTTTGAATTCTATTCTAAGTTTATGAAAGACTTTGCCACGACCACAGAATTTCTCAGGGTGTTACTAAAGAAAGGACCAACTTATGTATGGTCTGAGGAGTGTCAAAAAGGTTTCCAGTCCATCAAAGACCATACAGTTCAAGCCCCTGCTCTGCAAGCATTTATAGAAGGAAAACAAACCATTATCACTGTTGATGCTTCTGAGTATGGTTTGGGAGCTGTTCTCTCGCAATATGCTGATGGAAAAGAGCACACAGTTGGATTTGCATCCAGGACTTTTCGTCCAGTTGAACGGAAATATTCAGTTATTGAAAAAGAACTTTTAGCATGTGTATGGAGCATTGAAAAATTCAAACCATATGTTTGGGGCAGAACCTTCATCCTCAAGACTGACCATCGTCCTCTGGTTGATATCCTTTCTGGCAAAAATATCAAACCCACCACTGCTCGTTTAGCACGGTTATCTACAAAACTCCTAGAGTACACCTTCAATGTAGAATATATTCCTGGAGGAAAAAACTGTAGAGCGGACTGTCTATCAAGACTTCCCATTTCTGACACTGATGAACAAGACTGGGAAACTGAAGTCGAAGAGTGCTTTGTGGCACTTATTAGTCAAGACAGCTTGTCCTTTGCGGAAGAAGACTGGATTATGCAGATTGACAAGGATCCCATTCTCAAAGTAGTTGCATCTTTAATTAATAAAGGCTGGCCAAAAGAAAGATGTATTTCACCCGATCTTCAGATGTTCTGGAAAGTTGGTGATGAACTTTCAATGGAAGATGGAAAAGTAGTCAGAGGTGACAAACGTATTACTCCTTCTTGCTATCGAGAAAAGATCATTCTAGCCACACATTCTGGCCATCTTGGAGCAACCATTACAAAAAGGAAAGTCAGGACCGATTTCTGGTGGCCTATGATGGACACCCAAATTGATGACCTGGTAGGGCAATGTTCACGCTGTAATGCCAGCGACATAGTTCTAGTACTCGAAGGTACAGTTAAATCTCCTGTACCTCCTTGGCAGAGCTCGACAAAGACTTGGTATGGATTTTCTGGGACAGTTTCATGTTCTTCCTTTCAACTCTAAATACTTTTTAGTTCTCATTGATCATCTGTCAAGGTGGGTGGAAGTTGAACCTATTACTACACCCAATTCCAAGAGCGTTATTAACTGTTTGAATGCCATCTTTCTCAGGGAGGGCTATCCTGAGGAAATTTTAACCGACAAAGGTGTTCAATTTGTTTCGCAAGAAATGAATTCATTCCTGCACTCTTGTTGCATCAAACACATCAGGACTCCACTTTACCATCCGCAAAGTAATGGAAAAACCAAGAGGTTTAACAGGGTGGTAGTGGAGTGTGTACAAAGAGCCTTTATATCCAAGTCCTGTGTTTTTCAAGCAGTGAAAGATCTTGTCTGGTCATATCGCACCTCTCTTCATGTTGCTACCAATTTTTCTCCCTTCGAACTTATGAGGCGCACAAAAGCTTCT
The DNA here is from genome assembly GCF_964261635.1 of Lissotriton helveticus. Classification (NCBI taxonomy): domain Eukaryota; kingdom Metazoa; phylum Chordata; class Amphibia; order Caudata; family Salamandridae; genus Lissotriton; species Lissotriton helveticus. The sequence continues at coordinate 1,789,235,147 of NC_136059.1, read as the reverse complement.
TCCCAAGTGTATCCCTTTTGGATGGTCAAAACCTTCCATCAAGGTTGTGACATGAGGTGCATGTGGGAATCTGCCAAGAAAACTTCCACTGAAATTAGTTCCAAAACTCATCAATTTCCCACCACAAAAGAAAATCACAGACTCAGTGTTGGAGACTGGGTCAGGGTCAAAAATCCTATCTCAGTAAGAAAAGGTTTTTCTAAATTTCTAGAATCACAACAAATTATAGAAATTTGTAAGAATGCTGTTAAGATGTCTAACGGAAACTGGTGGAACACTTCTCATGTTACCAAAGATCCTTGTATTCATTCTGAAACTGTTAAGGTCAACCAAAAGGTTTCGGGGGGGGGGGATCGTGATAGGAAGAGCACCAAAACCCATGTCAGACCACGAAGATAACAAAACTATGTATAAGTTTCATTGCCTGCTTTTCACTTTGTTTTCTTCTTTCTTTAATTCCCTTTTCCTTTCATGTACTCTTCTTCCTTTCTGCTGTCTTAGAGTTACTTTATCAAAAGGGGGAGGTGTGGTGGTGTGATGCTGGCAGAGGCCTGTGAGTGTTCTGTGATGTCATCTAGAGTGTAAGCAGACATCCTGCCCAGAATGTTCTGTCAGTGGCAGTTGCTGCTTGTGCCTTGTACCAGCTGGGACCGCTCTCTGTATCCTTATGAATAAACCAACCTATTGAAACCTACAACTGTGTTCATTCTACATTTGAACAAAAACATTATAACCAAACCTACTAGATTACAAAACTGTTTTTTTGTACACCAAAGCCCTACCACGTGGGAAACAAAATCTATGTATGGTTGTAAATTCATGATTTCCAGACTCCGAAGCTTAAGCCATTTACATTCATGGGTGAAAAACAGTATCACAAAAAACCTGCAAGTATGTTTGAAGGGAATGTTGGCCACCAAGCAGGGTGCATGAAAGAACTACAAAGTCAAAACTTTGAGTTTTCAAAACCAGTTTGCCTCACTTTCATGGCCAATGCCACCTTGAATGGTGCCATAAATGAACTCCAAAATATATCAGTAAGTATATTTTATTTGTGGTAAAGGAATAGATACATCCCCTACTTCATGAGGGTGCAGAGGAGAGAGCTTCTCGCCCAGCCTAAAGCATTTTAAATGTAGAGCAACAAAATGTTTATGTGCTATTGCAGTAATCCTGCTTTCAAATTGACGCGACAATTATTTATGAAAATTTATGATTATTATAGATATGCAGAAGTATGCCTAAGGATTTTTGTGAATCCTTAAAAGATTAAGACATCTACTAACAGTGATACTTAAAGTACAGCCCAGGGGCTGAATGCAGCCCTCCTGACCTTTGCATGTGACCCCCTGGTGAACAGCAGCACTGGGCTGCAGTTTACTTGATGGAGCACTACTATTCAGAAAGCTGATAATTAAAGGGGCAAGCATTTATTTCCAACTAAAGTAACTTATTAACTAAAGTAAAGGAAAAGAACTATAGGTGTCCTGCACCACTTAAATAGATCAGTGCACTGAAGTTTCCTTTTTAAGTGATAGTTTGCAAACATGAATTTAGAAGCATTTATGCTATCCCCAAACCTGGCAATAACGCAAATAGTAAACTAGGAGGCAAGTCAGTTGTTATGTTCACCACCTGAGTGGCCCGTTTTGCTATTAAACATGGACAACACCTGACTTCCTTAGGGCATCAAAGCGGCCCAAATTCACAACAGGCCAACCCTTTTGGCCCCCTGGAAAATGTTTGCTAGTACCTATATACTAAACTAATGAAGCAAACCTACAAGGTGGGGGGAAAACATGGCGGCCGGCTAACAGCGGGTCGCGGGTGTTTGGAGTGGCGGTGTGAGCAACTGTAGTGTAGGCGAGCACAGGCGGTAGTTTCAGGAGCGTTTCTGCTCTTTTCTCTTTTAGTTACGGGCTGGAGAGTGATTTAGCGCAGTCGGCGTTATCGCCGCGTCTTCTCCCCCGCAGCGAGAGGAACTGAACCGAGGCGTTCTGGTTTCGGTTTTCAGAAGGCTGGAGAGGGTGTCAGCGGACTCGGCTTTCGCCGCGGACGTTCACCGTAGGCGGCGTCTCCTGCCGCGTCTTCCCCCCACAGGGTGGCAGCACTGAACTGAATCGCTGAGGCTCTGGAGATCGAAGAGTGAGTCGGTGGAGTCGGCGTCCACCACAGGTGAGGGAGGACGCACAGCCACGGAACGGTGGGGGGCGGCAGGAGAGATTGTAGGGCACGGGGGTGAGGTTCTTTTTGGTGACTGTAGCGGTGATTGCAGCAGCGGCATAAGGATACAGAGGCGAAGTGGACGAGAAAGGACAACAGGCATCATATCTAAGACTATCATATGACTGTTTATAGTCACATAGTCACACAGGGGAATTTTTTGTGATTACAGCGGTGATTGCAGCGGCGGTATAAGGATACAGAGGCAAGGTGGACGAGGTGCATGGCGGCAGAGGGTGCAGACAGCCCTCGGTGTGAGGACAGACCAAAAGAGTTGGTGGAAGCAGTGGGAACGGAGGAGCGTGGTCTGGTTTTAGTCGAGCCCTTGAAGGCAGCTGGTTGTTGGGGGAGAGCGGCACATGAACTTGGGAGGGGGCGCCGAGCAGCAGCAAGAGTAGGTTATAAAGGGAGAGGTGGTATTGGCAGAGGTATTGAATTAGGGACTGCTTTAGGCAAGTGTAATTCATGAACTAATAAACCTAATAATAATACCAGCAATGGAGGCTCTTTAGACTTTAATGAGGAGTGTGGGGGTTTGTTAGAACATAAGCAAGCAGCAGGCCTAGCGGGATCTGTGGTGGTGTCTGGATATAAATTGAGGAGTGCGGCAAAAATTGCTGCAGTTCCGGATACTGTTAGGGCACAAGGGGAGGAAAAGACTTGCACCCCCAGTAAGGGGAAAAATAAAAATCCACGCGAGGTTAATTCCAAGAAAACTATAAAGAAAAGAACAGTTAAAAATAACAGCAAGAAAACCAATATTTTGGAGAAAAAAAATCAAGATAACGCCCTCACTTAACTCTTTTTTTAAGGTTGTCCCTAAAACTTTAATATTGAAGCCCAATTTGGTAGATTTTGCTGAGAGTGTGACACCGGCATCAGAGGACGAGGGGGCCAGTGCTTCGCCGATAGAAACCACTGCTATAGATTGGTCTGGTGTTTTGAGTCCTAATCGATATCAGCTCCTTACGACCGATATGGAGGGGGAAGATCCGGTGGATACGAGCAATGTGCCGGTAGTGCAAGGACTTGAGGAAACAAACGAGATGATTTTGTCAGAGCCGAACTTAGAGGTAGTGAATGAGCTGATTTCCTCAGACCTGAATAGAGTGGAAAATTCTGATATGGCAATAATTGCCCTTTTGAAGAAACTGGACTTGGACATGCATAAAGGGTTTGAGGAGTCTAAGGCAATTCAGGAGAATATACGTGCCTCATGTACTAGCCTGGAGACTAAATTCAGTGAGCTGAGCTCACGTTTGGTAGTTTTAGAGGCTGAGGCAAAGAAGCTCCAGGATTCTGTTGCAGACAACTATAGAGAGATTGAGGAAATTAAGTTCAGAGAAAGGGCGCAGGAAGAGCGAATGGAGAGACTTGAAAATATGCAGAGGCGTAACAATTTAAAGATATTGAAATTGCCGGAAGGAAAAGAAGGGACTGATATTAAAAAATTTGTAGCCCATCTGTTAAAATCTGAGCTGGGACTGGTAGAGGATGAAGAGACGATCTATGCAGATATACAGAGGGTCCACCGAGATCCTTTTAGATTAAATGCTAACCGCACCAAGCCAAGAAAAGTTCTGATACATTTTCTGACATTCAGTTTAAAAGAAAAAATTTTGTCAATCGCCTTGAAGAAAAATAATGTCTTTGTTGACGGGGTTAAAATCGAGGTGAGGTCTGATCTGTCACCAGTCACAGTCAACAGGCAGTGGGAGCTAGGCAAACGCATAGAACCACTTAGGGCTTTGGGGGCTACAGTTCAATTAAAATTCCCAGCATTTCTAAAAGTAATGTGGCGGAACAAGATGCACAATTTCCGGTTAGTAGAGGAGGTTGATGCATTTATTGAGCAATGTCAAGATATGACTCGGCATGCTGCCGTATAAGATAAATTTTTTACACAATGTTTACTATTGAGCCTGTGTTCACTGGTACAAAATGTTATAATAAAATATGATGCACCGCCACGGTAGAAACACCCACATGGCTTTGGCCAAAGGGAGGATGGTAGGGTTTTCCACGGGAGAGGTGGGTTGGAGTAGTTGGGGGGGTAGGGTTGTTAGGGGGGGGAAGGGGTGGGAAAAGGGGGAAAAAAGTCCTAAGAAGCTTTTCGACCACCAAAATATGTGTTATGGTTTTTTTTAGAGATCAATATGAGTGGGGCTAGTACAGGTGATTTAAATTTTTTGTCATGGAATGTAAACGGATTACGTACAAAATCTAGGAGACGAGTAATATTAAAATATTTAGAGGATTCAAAGGCCCATATCATAATTTTGCAAGAGACGCATTTGACCTCAATAGAATGTAAGGAGGTCATGCAGGGTCAAAGGTGGGTTACACAGGGGTTTTGCACTCCGCAGACTATAGTTACAAAGGGTGTTGCTGTTTTGGTTAGAAATGGGGTTCATTTTTGTTTAGAATTTTTTTTAGCAGATCCGAAAGGTAGATGGCTCATTTTAAGTGCAAGAATTGACTCTGAGTTACTAACCATAGTTGGGTATTATGGTCCAAATCTCGATGAAGTAGATTCCCTGGACACTTTGGCAAGGGAACTGCTAGGATCTGCTGGTAAAATTATAATGGCCGGGGATTTCAATGCAGTTCTGGATTACAAATTAGATAGATCTGTTATCTCACGTGGGCTCATGAATCCCAAAATGTCCAACAGAATAAGGTTGCTGATGACTCAGTTTGGGTTGTGTGATATTTGGAGGTTTAATCACGGACAACTGTTAGGGTTTACATACTATAATAAGAAATAGAAGCATAAATCTTGGATCGATTATGTGTTGTTGGATTTAAGGTTAATAGACTCAGTTACAGCAGTGGCACATGTAGGCGTTCATATCTCTGACCACTCGGCCATTACACTCAGTATTAAAATTAAAGCACCTGTAGCAGAAACAACTTGGAGGCTGGATCGGACAGTACTTTTAGATCAAGAGTGCCTGCAAACTATTAGTTCTGAATTAGAGATTTTTTTGGATGCAAATGTAGGCACCGCAAAGATAGAGATAGTATGGGAGACCTGTAAAGCCTTTTTGAGGGGCAGACTGGGTGCCCAGGGAGCAAAAAAACGAAGAACTTACTTTAATAAAATTACGGATTTGGAACAGAACATTCGAGAATTAGAGGCTAGCATCAAATCCTGTGAAGGTATAATGGAAGAGCAGATGCTGAAAGATCTAGAGATGTTAAAACTGGATCTAATGGCAATTATTAACCATAGAATTAGAGAGAAATGGGAATCCAGCCAGTTGGCCCATTTTAGTTATAGTGAAGGCTGCGGAAAGCTACTAGCTTGGAAGGCCAAGAAAGACTCAGTACGTAATTTTATTAAGGAATTGATTCTGCCAGGTATGAGTGAGCCTATTACTGAGAGCAAGAGTATTGCGGATGCATTCTTTAAGTACTTTTCGAACGTGTATAAGGATGATTTGAATCCTGATTCTTTGGAAATAGCGAATTGGTTGAGGCTGGTGGATCCGCTTCCAACCGAGTTAAAACAGGTATTGAACGAAGAGATACTCTCAACTGAGGTAGATAAAGCATTAAGATCAGCTAAGAGAGGGAAGGCTCCTGGGCCTGATGGTTTACCAGTTGAGGTCTATAAAGTATTTATGGAAAGCATCTTGCCTTTATTGGTGCAGTTATTTAATGATATTTTTCGAGGTAAGGCGGGGCTGCCGGACTCGTGGAATGTGGCAACTATTGTTTTAATTGCAAAAACTGGGAAACCATCAAGTGATCCTAATTCGTATAGGCCTATCTCGCTGTTAAATTGCGATTATAAAGTATTTGCAAAGATAATGGCGGATAGGCTTAGTTTGGTTATTCCTAAATTAGTGCAGGAAGACCAGAAAGGCTTCATTAAAGGTAGGTTCCTTAAGGAACTCACTTTTTCTCTAATAGGTATAATAGATTTGGCCTCGACACATAAACTTCCACTAGCTGTAATAGCACTGGACACCGCTAAGGCATTTGACCGAGTCAATTGGATCTTTTTAAAGGCACTCTTGACTCATTTAGACCTGGGTTCATACTTCACTAATACACTTTTATCATTGTATAATTCTCCCACCTCTAGAGTACTGATTAATGGGATCCTAACCAATTCGATTACAGTAATGCGGGGCACCAGGCAGGGATGTCCCTTATCCCCTTTATTGTTTGACCTTTATATAGAGCCTTTGGCTTGCAGGATTAGGGGCTCTGATAAGATCCTCCCTTTCTTGGTAGAAGCTTGCTCCAAGAAAATAGGTTTATACGCTGACCATTATAATCTATACTTCCAATCTTCAGTAGACACTGGAAAATATATCAGCAATAACTAAAGAATTCGGAGCTGTCTCAGGGTATAAAATGAACGAAGATAAAACGGAAATTATGAGCTGGAATTTAGATCCTGGCCCTATAGAACGTAAATTAGAAATGAGATATTTGGGGGTTAGGATTACTCAGAACTTGGATGACCTAGCAAAAATTAATTTCGTAAGAATTAAAAGAGAAATAGGAGGAATGCTTTGAGGATGGAGTCATTTGTCTCTTAATCTATACGGACGCACAAATTTGATAAAAATGATGGTTCTTCCAAAACTAACTTTTTTATTTGAGACAATCCCTCTTGCATTTAACCTTTTCAGCGCGACCGCGTTTCACCCTCCGGTGCTGGGACCTAATAAAAACAGGCGTGGTCATGACGGAACGGTTCCGTCATGAGCACAGCTCAACCGTAGCTCATGACGGAACCGTTCCGTCATGAGCATCGAAGGGGTTAAAGGGGAAGGGTTAAAGGGGAATGGTTTAAGAAGCTTCAGAGTGAGGTTAGTACATTTATATGGGCCGCAAAAGGACCTCGTCTCTCATGGACTAAGATAAGGCGAAAACTGCTTAAAGGGGGGTTGTCAGCCCCGGATTTTCAGTTATACTGTTGGGCTTTTCAGCTAAAAAATTACAGAATTTTTTTGAACACTCCACCGACTTCGGGTATTGGTGTATTGTTAGCAGCAATGTTAAAAAGCTGCCAACACAAGGAATCTGGTTTTCTATATAAATTTGCGGATCCAAAGTATTTAAAAAAAGTGCGCCTTAAGGTATTGCGGGAAGCAGCGGAACTTTGGTACCGGATTAGAAGGTTACTAAAAATCCCGTATTATGGATATTATACTTCTATTTGGGACAGCCCAGGATCTCCTGCATGGACCAAAGATGCTCTGGCTATTCCTCGAAGATTAGCAGGGGTAGAAATATGGGGGCATCTTTTTCCGGATGGAAAGTTGGTTGGGTGGAGTCAGGGAGCGACCATTTGGGGGCAGGCTATATCGAAATTTAAATATCTGCAAATACACAGTTGGGCCGGTAAAGCTGAAATCATTGTGGGACTTCAGAATGAATTGGAAGAGAAGATTTATTCAAGTAAAGTGTACAAAAAGGAAGTAGGACTTTGGTACTGGTCAATGTTGGAGACGGCGGACGGCCAGTTCTCACTGCCAGAAATTCTGTGGAGGGATTGCTTGCCGGACATCGCATCTGACATTCAATGGCAAGTAACTATGGCTATTTTGTATAAAGTTGTCAAACCCGCAAATTTAAGGCGAAATCATCTTCTTACACTCCACAGAGCATATTGGTCTCCACATAGACTTTCAAAGTTCAAGCCTGGAGGGCTGGTGGAATGCCCAAAGTGCAGAAGTCCCAATGAGAAGGATATACACATGTTCATGGAGTGTCCAAATATTAAAGTGTTTTGGGAGGAAGTAAGTAGCTGTTTATCCCAAGCTATAGACCACGCTATTAAGGTAAGCCCTGCACTTATTATAACTGGAAGGATGAATTTGCAGATAAGTACCATGGATGATAAAGTTAAACTTGTATTTTATGGGATACTTTTGGCTCGTAGAGAGATATGTAAACTGTGGGTGTCCCCGTTATCTCCAGGGATCTCAGACTGGCTGGGAGCTATGAGATTTACATCTAAAATGGATACTTTGGGTCCGACAAAAGATAAATGTAAATTTTGGTTACTATTTTTGGCACATTTTGAATAAAGAGTGTTTTTTGTTAGGGTAAGGGATAGAAGTTGCACATCCAGAAGCCAAATCAGCCATTAAATATCAGAAAGAAACTTAACAGTGCCTACCTACAATCCAGCAGTGGTAACAACTGTGGTTCAGAATGGCCAAGGAAAATATCATTAGGTCAATATGCAAAAACATAAACAAGCTATAGTTGAATACATGAGCAGGTATCGCCAGCGATTAGATGATGAAGAAGTATAGTGTTACATATTGCCTATTGCAGGCTTGGACTGGAAACCCAAAGCAGCCCAGGTAAATTTTGTCAGACCAGTTCCCGTATGTTGCACAGCGTGTGCAGCGAGCAAGCCCCACCACTAAAAAGATTTATTTTTTTGTGTGAGTGTGGGGGGCGGGAGGGTGTGGAGGGGATTCTGAGGGGGGGAGGGGATTCTACCCCCCAAGAAAATTTGAGAAAAAATTGTGCTATGTGAAACACATTTGTTATTATATATTTAATTATGTTAGCTTTTAAAGCATAGTATGTGATGAACTTACAGTGCACAAGGATACAACAATTTCTGTTGGGGCTCTTCAATGATTCCCCACTATCACCTTACAACAGTGCCTCATTTCTCCATAGTTCCGCTCACATGTATTTTGGTTGTTTTATAGCACCTCATATCAGTGTAGGGTGTCGTAGCACTTTACATGACACACACATACAGAGACAATGAATCGTACATGTGTAAATCAGTGTATAGAATATGTTACACAAGGCAAAGGGGACTACAAGGTGTAGGATTCATATGCCATCCATAACGGTAGGTACCTTTTTAGAGTGTTTGGTCTGGAGAAGCACAAACTCAGGATTCAGAAAATAACAGTGGTTTGGGTTGACTTTAATAATAAGAATTAATTTCTACCCAAACAAACCTTTTTTAGCCACATCATGATAATGAAAGACTAGGCTAAGAACATAACTTTCTAACCTGTACCATGCAGCTTGCAAGAAACTCTTAGATAGCAGTTCATAGCTCACTCTGCTAGATTACGATTGTAACTTATGAACTGCACAGTAACAAAAGAATATCTGTGAATATCTGTGACAAAAGCAGTAACCCACTGAGCCATGCACATAAAATATTGTTCTTTGATATGCATGATACAAATTCTTTGCAGAAGGCATATTAACCCTCTGCGCTACCTTAGATGGGTCAAAACTGCCACTAGACAAAACTCACCAGAGTTAACTGGATACTTTTAATATTGCCTGAAAACTGCTGAATATACAAGGAACTTTGCAGTGATGGTGATGAATCTGTACTTGATGCAGCTGATCTTGAGGCTGGTAAGTCCAGAAGGGCAGTCAATGTAGTTGGGGGGTGATAAGCTCAAACGTCTATAAAGCTTTAATGAGACAAGTTGCTGTGTAGGTTGACTTTTAAAGTGGTTTCTTGGAGATCATTGAGCAGAATGTTGCCTTTGCCTTGGTGGGAGTGGACCACGCTTGTCCTGCCATTCTGAAGTCAGCTTCTGGAAGAGAGGGTTTCACTATTTTCCGGAGATGCCAGGCAATCTCGTTCTTTGTGTTGTTGTGATATTTGCATGTACGGTCTGTGTTGAGGAGGAATTCAAGGGAGCTCCCACTGGCAGTCATCTAGGATCAGAAGCCATCTATGTTACAGTGAGATAGCAAGATGTGAATCAACAGATTTTTGGAGGTGCTGGCAAACCAGAGGATTTCAGTCTTAGTCCAGTTCAGCTTCGAGCTCCAATGCCATCCAATTCTTGATAAGTCTGAAGGAGGATATGAGCTGCTAAATGTCAGTGGTTGAGAAGAATTTGAGGTAGAGCAGAGTGTTGTTGGAACACTGAGGACTTTTGATGTCACTGTGTATGGATTCCATTTATAGGTTAAAGATGAAGGAGAGTGGATGGAGCAAGGTGGTATTCCACAGGAAAATAGGATTTCCCTGCAAATCCTAGCTGTATGAGTTGTTGGCAATTGGACAAGTAAGGAGGAGACCAATGCAGTCCTGTATCAGAAGCGTATGTATTTTTCCAGGTTGTGGAGCAGTGTTTCATCGTTGATAGTATTGAATGAAACAGAGGTCAATCAGGAGCAAGGGTTATTTCTGTCATTGATGATGTATGCATTATCAACAACTTTAAGAAACCGCTGTCTCTATGCAGCAGTTTGACTTGATGCTATTAACTATTATTTCTGATCTGCTCTTGTAACTGGGTGGGCACTGCTTTTACCAAGATTGTTTCCTATGAAGGCTAGGTGGGTGACATATTAGAGGTTGGTGGAATCATCTGAGCAAGGATAGATTTCTTTAGCAAGGAGAGAATCTGTTGTGCTTTGAGGGCATCTGGAACTAATCCCTGACTGTTGATGATGATGAGCGGGGTGAGAACATGTCCTCCATAGAGTTTTGTTGATGGGTGATGGTAAAACGTCGCCTTCATAGGCGGCTGCATTGAAAGAGCTCAGGATGTTTAAGAGTTCTTCTTTAAATGGGAGGTTAAAGGCAGGCAACTGGGATGGGGTAGGTGGTAATATGGAATTCTGTGTAATTTCTGTGGCATCCAGTTTGTTAATATTCTCGGTGGGAGAGAGATTGAAGGCATTGCATGTGTCGAATGAAGAACAAGGGTCTCAGAGTAGAATGATGAAGTGCTTGATGTCCTTAAACAATTACTTGTGTCCGTTAATCATGTTGCAAATAGTGGTCATGTAGAAGGTTTCTTTTAAGTTGAGTGATGAGGGATCCAAGTATACAGGGGCTTGCTTTAAGTTTGGCGAGGTAGCCTGGATGATTGGTTTGTCTTCATTCCTTTTATTGTATGTGCCTGGGGTGTTCGATTTTGGCCATTTTTTGGATGCACCATGGTGTGAGGGTTTTGGTTTCGAAGTTTAGATTTTCAGTATGGCACTAAGGTCTGCATAGTTTTTAAAAGTTGTGTTGCAGGTGTCCTGAAGTGAGTGGATATCTGATGCAGGCTAATGGTAGTATGGCAGGTAAACTAAAATAGGTTAAGATGAGGAGCCAAACACCCTTCCTGGAGCACAAATCCTAGTTACTTTATGCAATCAAGACACAAAAAGATTCAAATCATGAAAAAAGCTCTCTACGGTTGAATGGAAAATAGGAACCCAGGCTGCAGAAACAGAACACACAAGGCACTCGTGATTTCTCCTCCCTAAGCCCATGGTTTTAAAGCTCATACAAAAACAAGGTAATTGTGACAGTCTTTCAATTGGCACTAGAAGAAGCATTAACCATCAACAGACTACAGACTACCTTCTTAAACTTCAGTTCTCCACTCTACCGATTTCCTGCTTTTTAAAGATTCAGCCAGAGTTATCCAATAATGTGAATAGGCAAACCAAACACACAACACCAAAGCGAGAGGATGCTGCATGTCTAAATATGCCATACAATTTAAACATAGGCAGATACCACATTTAAATACTTCAACACATACCTCTACTCAGGATTAACGTTCTTTCAAGTCATGACATGAATGCAAAGTATAACAATATGTAAATGCTGATCCAATACTAGCTTAAGTGTCAGAATATGGTACTTCTGCCAAAGGCTTAGAAGTGAATAGGTTCACTAAAAGCTTTAGTGGACATTAAGCAGGGAACCTGCCTGTGTCTTGCCCAAAGGAACAGTGGGTGCATGAGATGAGCCTACTCAAACAAGCTAAAGGGAAAAGATGTACCACAGAGCGTACTTCTGCTGAAAAAACCTAATAATTACCATTTTTCCGTCCAGCAAGCACTACCATCTGCATGTTATTTCCCAAAAACTTGAAATGGGTGCCATTTATCACACCATATATATTCCAACTCCTGTAGAGGGGATTTTCCTAGGTGTGATAAATATCGCACCAAGCACCATGCCACTGGTAATAACGGCCCAAGTGCAGCACTGCACTATGATTCGAACCATGAATCAGGGATAAGGAAACCCAGGTATCACCCACCTCAAGGTCTCCCAACCATCCTAGAGAGGGGCATCACATAAACATGTGTATCTGATGACCCATTTTTAAGCTAATACTTTATGGGGATTATAGAAGACCATCAGGTGAAGGCAACTCAGCACTTGTTAGTGATCTAGACTAGAGTTTATAATGGTACTGAAGGGAAGATGTGTTCACAGAACTTACTAGAGGTCTTGGGAGTCTGAACGTTTGTATAGTTTATATATAAAGTGTGTGCCAGTGCGTAGATCGAGAATGGACCAACTCTGCAAAGGTTACAATTCTGACACAATCTAAACTGTTAACTAGAAATCACATAGCTCAGTAAAGTAGACTCATTATTACAGAAATGCTGAATGTTCTTCTACAATGGGTAATATGGTCTAGCTACCTCTTGCCGCTAGAATCATAAAAAGTAAGAAATTATGTAGAATGGCAGTAAACCACGTTTTGTGCGATATTCAATGATGCAACTATGGGGTTTCTAGAAACATTGACCTATGCCACATTTTTTTTTACACAAAAAAAGAGAAGGAAAATGAAACGGAAAACCACATTACCCAGCAATATTCACAAGGACATCAACTTTCTCTATTTCTTTAGCCAATTGTTCGATTTGTTCTTTCTTGGTAACATCAAGTACCCGTGTCTGGATGCCTACAAAATGCAGAGAAAGACAGTGTGGTTACACCAACAGTTAGATCCTCAATCAAAATCCAATAGAAAGAGAGACTCTCTCAAGAAGTCACTGTATTTAGCAGACTACCAACTCATTGGCATCATGTTGCTGTCTTATGGTACATTGACACATTTAAGGGGGATCTTTGTGAGATTAATTCTCTAATACCTACATTACCACCTAGAGCCTGAGCGCTGAGATGTTCACGGGTGTAGCAGTGAAGACCTGGAAACTTTGTCGGCCTCATGTCAACCAGAACAAGGACACATCCATACGCCTACATACAAAAAACTTGCTACTAGAGAAAAAAACATGATCTTTAAATTTAGTTCCAAAGGTTAAGGTGCAGTTTTAATCAGTATGAGGTTGGGGGAAAAAGGCTTTGGCCCGATTTACAAATCCCCTCCACTCTACTCCTGCCCACCAAAGGCACTGTTATTTTTCCTTATCCACATTGTGAGGACAAACCAGTGGTACGTATTAAGGCAATTGACTGAAACTCTGTTATTGGTGAAATAAATCGGTTATAACAATGCTTTCTGTGAATAAATATACGTTTTGCTTGGCTAGTAATTGCATTGACATTGTATTGTGTTAAAAGGTCAGAAATAAGTAATTTAAGTGCATGTGTATGCATAATGAAAACTGCCCCTGAACAAGAACTGAGAGGTATTTGTGGTTGCAAAGTGACAGAGATTTTGTGGCTGGCTCCAAGGACACTCAAAGATGTTAGTAAAAATTATACAGTTGTCAGAACTTCCTTCAGAGGGCCACTGGTCACCCAGGGCCTACTGGGCCCAACCATAGAGGTTAAGGCCTTTTACTACTGATGTCCCATGGCCCGACCTACTATGGATCTTGCTCAACTGGGCAAAGTAACCCTTCTGCACTTTAGGCTCAGTGGCAGCTGTGGTCAAGCGGTCCAGGCTCCCTCAAGGGTGCTGTAGATACTGATCAGTTAAGAACTCTTAACTCAAATTGCAAACAGTACGAACAATAATTCAATATCCAGCCACATACTTCCTTTTATAAGAAAAAGTACTATTTTATTTCTAATTCTACACATGCAAAGGCATACAACATTCAGCAAGCAACAACACAATCCCCTTTGCGGTCAGGGCTCTAGTAGTTGCTAGACAAATCCTTGTCCCATACTCCCCCGTGTAACCTGCCCAGGGTTATTTCCCATTCACGTGTGGCGGCATCAGGAAATATAAACTGTTAGGCCATGCACAAGAGCTCGCCCTTCTGACCTTTTGGGAACGTAGTCAACAGTGTCTATTGTACCAGGTGCGGTGCACATCAGCTACACCTCTTCCTCCTGAGGACACCGGCACACACACTCGGCGTTCCTTTTGACTCAAGATCCCTGAGATTTGTATTCAGATCCCCTGCTCTCTCAAAATTCCAGTGCAGCCGCTTAGACCTGAGGCGGGCATCTGCTGCACAACAACAGGACCTTGCTTCCTGAACCGCTCTCTTTAACTTTCACAATTCTCCGATCTGTACACTGCCCATTTGGCTCTCATAGAAGGGCCGCCCCATAAGGATTTTTCCTTTCCTGGATACGTTTCTGGCTATCTCTCGGGCATACAGATTTCTTTGTCCTGATAATGATCCCCACATTATAAGCTGGGGTTGAAACGTCGTCAACACTCCCACAGTGACTCCCACTCTATGATAATTAATAGGGAGCAGAAGATGTCATTCGAACTGTGACGGTTACAAACATGTATCATTGCTTGTCACTTTTTGAAGTAAATGCCTGAGGTCTGGAATCTGTTGATTTCCATACCCCTCTGCTTTTACACACTGAATAGTAATTTGAATTGGTTCTTGTCATAGCTATTTCTTTTGTGTGTTTAAATAAATATATTCTTGCCATTCGGATATACACCTACACAGCTCTGATTTTTGATTCTGTGGTTATAACTATATGTTCTTGTGGTTGGGACCACTGTCTCTTGTAATACAGCTCCGTTAGCAGCAAGTCCCCAGGGGCCCTATAGGCCCGGTTTCAGTCTTACCTGCTCCAGCAGTACTGCAGTGTTCAACAGTGAAGTGAGTGCCCTCCCCTTGGTTGCTCCCAAGTTAGGATCCTGTACAGTGAAGCTTGTGATGGACGCTGCAACACCCGGTGTTGCAGGCTCTTCCTGTCGAGCAGTCCTGCCATTCAGGCTCCAGTAATTGGAGCTGCTCTTGCTCGGCGGACAAAAATGGAAAATTGCTCTTCCTCCCGTGAACCTCAGGGACTTTGTCAGGAGCAGATCACACCATGCAGGCTCGACCTGCTGGTCACAGCATTTCTTCTTCGGTCCAGCGTGACAGCCCAAACTCTAGGGCAAAGTGGCACCGCCAGCCCCTCCTGGCATATGGGGTTGCCGTGGTACTCACAATCAGGGCACAGACTCTCCTTAGGCGATCGTGCTCCCTACAGCGGAACCTCCTGGCATATGGGGCCATTGATCTCGGCAGTCGCAGGTCCTAGACACCTGGCCCAAACTCAGTTCACCGGTGACCCCCTCTGGCATACATGGTCACCGCAAAGCAGTAGTGCAGCTAGGTGCTTCCTGCACACCGCTTTCGATATGACTCAGAACAACAAAGTCCTCTCCTGGCATAATTGGGCCGCAGTCGATGCTGCACACAGGCAAAGGCCTGATCGGTGCACAGCATCACATCTCACTGAGGGAATCCCCTTGCAGGGCTCTCCACTGGACCTCGATCCTTCCAACGCTCTCCTCTTCCTCATAGGGCACACCAGTCTTGGCAAGAAGGCAGGGGATAGTGCTCCAAGCTCCAGGGCAGGTGATCTTGGTGTCCTGGGTGATTTCCCCTCCTCCAGCAGGGGGGCTAGCAGGCTTTTTCCCCTCAGTCCTGGTCACAGGCATAAGTCTTGCAGAGCTCATAGGAATACAGCAATCCACAATTCTGTATGGGAGGATTCCTCTCCACCTTCAGTATTCACCAGGCAGACCTGGGCTTCCCAAAAAAGAAACCCAGGGTCCTCCATACCATGTACCCTGGCATGCACATTACTCGGGGTAATTTCAGTACACTTACTGTTCAGCACTAATATCGCTTTGCATTGTACCCTTATGTGTCCCCATGTATTCAGCACGTACACTCAGTCTGCGCACACAGTTTAGCACTGAAGCTTTCATATCTTTAATCAGGGTGTGTTATTTCAGCACGCTCTGCCAGCACACACACTCACTATGTGCACGCTGCAGCACTCTTAACCCTTTATGCATTGTACTTCACACAGACACATATACATCCAGCACGTTTTATCCACACATGCACCACACTACATCTCTCATGTAATGTATTCCTCTCAGGCATACATACACCCAGTACATGTACTAACCACGCATACAATGCATAGTACTGCTCCATACTTGCATGGTACCCTTCCTGGGCACACATGCAATCAACGCAGAGATGCTACTCCTGTGCTGCGCAGCATGCCACATTTACCTTATGTAGGCCAAGAGTGAGTTAAGCACACAGCAGCAGAACTTTAAAAAAGGTAAGCAAGACTGTAGGCCTCACTCCAGTGACAGAGTAAAAAGGCCCTGTTTACTAATACTGATCATTACACGGTATGGTTCTACCAGCATGTTTGTGCTGCTTAACTCTTCGTTATGGTAGTTGACTTCCACCGCTATCAGGGCAACATTTTGAGCAGTGCTCACAGTCCAACCGGACTGCAATCTGTGAGACAGGCCTATGTCATGGCTTGTATGAACTGTGTCCGCCTATGACCAACAAAAAAACAAATTAGCTTTAGGGTTCCAGACAAAAGTACAGCTGGGCACTCAGGGCAGGGGTACACATCTCATTCTATACAGAGGACTTTGCTGTAAATGCTTGGGGAACCTGAGAGAGAGAAGTCTGCACCCATTCCTTTTGTTGTACCCAATTCTGAATATTATTTATCTTGTCTGTCTCTTTCCAACACAAATGTAACCATCAAGGTGATGTGCATGCATTCCTAACCTGGTGCCTTGCCTAAAGCAAAGACAGGAGGCAAGTCACACAAACGTAAAGTGCTATTTGCTGCTTTTTAAATGAATGAAATTGTTCCAAGAAATAGAGTGGCATAAAATGAAGTACATGCCAAATTACGGAATGATCGGCTGCTATATTTTTAGGATCTTCTGAGAGGACTGGTAAAGGAATGCGCAAACATATTTAATACTTACTAGGTCTCTGAGAGATCACTTGAGTATATATAAAAAGGTGTGCGGGGTAGAGTGGGACACTGAGGGGAAATGTAAAGGACCTGACCAAGTTTGAAGTTGTTAAGCTAATGCAGTCTAATGTTAAATGAAAGGGGAAAAATTTACCTCTGTACTGTTTGTAAAACTCACTGTCTGGCCTGCTGTAGGAAGCTGGCTTTTTATATGGTGGTGCCAATGTAGGGGCAGATGACCCTTATTGGTTTACAGAGCATAAATTAATAATCCCTACTGCTCTACCTGTGTGGTCGAGCAGTTTAGGCTCATCAGAGGGTAGTGTTAAGCATTCGTTGTACACATAAATGAGGCACACACTCACAAAGGAAATCTAAGGCCAACTTAGAAAAAAACCCACTGATTTTTATATAATTTTAGACATCAAGATCAATGGGTCAGTACTTACTGAGAAAGGATTTTTACAGTAAAGCAAAAATATAGCAAAATAATGTTTTTTTAGGCATGAGCTTCAAAGGTGGTAATGTGATTCTATTGGAGAAACATACACCGCATATCTACACTTGCAAACGTTTTTCAGGGATACCTTTAGGGCCTAAGGTGCTTAGGGGGCAAGGTCCTAGAAACTACCAACATTCTGGGTTTACCTGCTCTGGTGAGTCTGGGAAAAGAGGTGCAGGTCGTGTTGGTAGCCTTGAGTGCTTTGCAGTAAAGTAAATGGCAAAGGTACCTGCAAAAGAAAGGCTGCAAGTAGGGACAAGTTCGGCAGCACCCAATGGGGAGATTGGCTCTTGAAGGGTCTCTGGAGCACAGGGACACAGTCGGTTTCCGTGAACCCGGGCTGGAGAGTGCGGTTGCAGAGGTGTTTTGACCGGCGGGTCGATGTAGTAAGAATCTCTTACTTGGCTTTGGTGACATGGAGAGGAAGAGAAAACAGGACAGCTGGGACACTCTCGTGTTGGCCCCGGTGATCCTGAACTCCCTCATCAGCAGGTCGGCTTTGTCGTCTGTGGTGGACAGACTGGACACACAAGCATTGGTTGCAGCAAATGCTCCGGTACCCACGGTATTGGTGTTGGGCAACTACTAGAGGGCCTGGCATCTCCAGACTCAGCAGGGAGACGGATCTGACCACCTGGAGCAGCAAAGACTTCTTCCTGGTGAGATGCTCACTCGGTAGACCCAATGGTCGGCAAGTTGGGGTACAGGGCAAATGTGGTCGGTGCCTGCCTCCTATACCCCAAGGGAAATGCTGCTTGGTTGTTGAAGTGCTGGGCAGTCCTCCACAGGCTTGGGAGGATGCTCAGCTTTTGTACGAGCTTGGTTGGTGCAACTGTCGAGGTACCAGTAGCAAGGCAGAGTTTGGTCCTTCTTTGGTTCCCAAGTAGACAAATCTGAATTCCTTGTGTCGGGGGGGCAAATACTGAATTTAAGGGAGTGTAGGGTAGTAGCCAATGGGCTACTTACCCCTGTATGACTGCTTTAAGTGGAGAGTGGGCATAATCCTGACAGAGTTCCTAGTTTCACTGAAAACAAGATAGTGAATGTCCACTTTAGGTGGCTCACCTTAGGGGTGTGACCATTCTGGAAGTGTGACATGCCTTCGGATTAGCTAATTTTCCCACCTGCTCTCAAGCCAAATGAGCAAGGGGTGGCGTTCCTCAGAACTGGGGGAAGCTAGGGTCAAAGGTGGCAGTGGCTTTGAAGCCTCTGGTCCAGATATGCTAAATCACTAACCATCCTGCTGAAGGAGGAGTGAACACCTTACTTCGGAGCAGGCATGGTTTGGGGCCTCTGAAAGCGTGGGCTCTTACCTTCAAGGGGTGTGAAACTTGTCTGTGGTGGCAGGCTGTAAGATAGATACCAGTCAGCCAGCTCACAAGAGGTCTCACTCTAAGGCCTTTGGGAATCGAAGGCTGTTCGCATTCTTTTCAGGCTATAGAGCTACCAGTGATCTGTTCGAGGTGTAAACAGATTCTTAAGCCCATGCAACTACGGGATGCGAAACGGGAGTACTGCATGTTTATGCTAAACTGTAGATCCCTACCAAAACATAGGATGGATCTTGCCCTTCTGTTAGAAGAACGTATGCCAGATGCAGTTTTTCTCACAGAAACGTGGCTTACGACAAACTCTGACCCCGACATTGTGACAGCCCTTCCTTCAGGCTTTCAAATCATCCGGCAAGATCGCCCTGAAGGGAGAGGAGGAGGTCTAGCCATTATATATAAAGAGCAGTATCATTGTCGAGTAACTCCTGAATTAATCCCAGAATGCGAGAGCCTAGCATTTAGCCTGTAATTTTCCCCTAACAACTGTTTTTCAGGCACTGTTGTATACCGCACCCCGGGACCCTCTAAACAGTTTCACAAGCATCTTCCATCCATTGTAGCTGAACGGGTTACAACTGCCTCAAACTATACATTGTTAGGGGACCTTAATTTCCACTTTGATGCCGCCCTGGATCATACTGCCATGGCGCTTGCAGATCTAGTGGCACTACAGTTAGCCCAACGAGTTAAGGCACCCACCCACATTAAGGGTCACTTACTGGGCCCAGTGCTCAGTAACTGTACAGAGCTTGTGGTTGGGTTACCAATTTCCCTCCCATGGACTGACCACCTACTTGTGCCTCTCACCTGGACTACACTTAAGCCATTCCCCCCTAGACCCATTGTAAGGAAGGCTAGAATTTGGGCCCGATTACCAGTTGCATCTTGGTCTAGTAGACTCGTGACTGACCAGCCCTCCTATAATGAGGACCCATGTGTGGCCAATCAGGAATATGAAGAATGGATTGTACAATCCCTCGAGGCCACCCTTCCCCTTTGTAAAATCACATTGAAACGCTCTCAAAAAACCGCCCCCTGGTATTCAGAGGCCCTTAGGGAAAAGAAACGCCACTGCAGGAAACTAGAAAGATGGTTGCGCATGGGTTACTCACTGGATGAGAAAACCCAATATAGAGAGGCAATTAAATCTTATAAGGTTGAGGATAAATCTGCCCAGTCTATGTACTTCTCGGATAAAATCATGCGAGCCAAGTCTAAGCCGAAGGAAAATTTTCAAATAGTGAAAAATCTCACCAAACTTCCCTCTCTTAGCATGCATCCGGGTAAAACTACAGCCCACTGCAATGACTTGGCAGAATTTCTCCATCACAAAGTCAACCAAATCTATTCATCCTTTCCCTCCATAGCACCAGAACGCACAGCTCAGGGACAGACAAAATTGGGGGATACTCCATCTCAATCCCCGATAACTTTGGATCACTTTCCACCGCTAGACCCCGAATCTTTGGATTCTATAGCCCGCAAGGTAAAATCTGGGTCTCCATGTGATCCAGCACCCCCAGAAGTTATGATGCTGGCAACTCAGGTCGTTCTACCCACCATCATGAACCTCCTGAATGCCTCCATCACCTCCGGTACCGTCCCTCTTGCTTGGAAGCGGGCCATGGTCCGTGCTCTGCTAAAAAAAACAATCTGGACCCCGGTGACTTCAGTAGCTATCGTCCGATCTCCTTGCTCCCCTGGGTGAGCAAAATTCTCGAGAGGCACATCAATACCCATCTGGTGGACTTTCTCGAGAATAACCAGCTGTTAGATGCCACCCAGATGGGCTTTCGACCCAAACATGGGACGGAGACCGCTCTGCTGGCAGTCACCGAGGAAACCAGAAAGATCCTGGATCAAGGGGGATCAGTGGCAGTGATCCTCCTTGATCTAAGTGCGGCATTCGACACGGTCAGCCATGACACCTTGCTGAGCCGTCTTTCGAATGTCGGAATAGCAGGCGGAGCATGGTTATGGCTCAAATCATTTCTGAGCAACAGGTCTTTCCAAATTTTTGATGAAGACACGGTATCCAGGAGTAGGCCACTGAGGTGTGGAGTCCCGCAGGGCTCCTCCCTAAGTCCTGCGCTTTTTAACATCTACATGAGACCACTGGCTGAGGTTGTCCGTCCGTTTGGTATTAAAATCATTTCTTACGCGGATGACACTCAGCTCGTGGTCTCCTTGGCGCAGGAGGATGGTCTATCAGCCTCAGGTGGACTGATAAAGTACCTGGAGGAGGTAAAGGGATGGATGATTTCTTCCTACCTCAAACTTAATGGGGACAAAACGGAGCTGATGCTCCTGGGTCCCACGAACCCCACATTTTTCAACTCCCTGTGGCCCCCATGCCTTGGCACCCCTCCAACTTCCAAGGACAATATAAAGAGCCTTGGGGTCTGGCTGGACAAAGCTCTATCTTTTAACACCCAGGCTACAAAACTTTCGGCTACCTGCTTTGGTCTCCCCAGGATGTTGAAGAAAGTTCTCCCTCTTCTGCCTGTGGAGGCAAAGCAGGTGGCCATTCAGGGTCTGATTCAGTCCCGTTTGGACTTTAGCAATGTCCTTTATCTCGGTGTCCCGGAATACACACTGCGTAAGTTACAGATAGTGCAAAACTGTGCGGTCCGCACATTGCTCCAGCTGCCGAGCAGACTGTCAGCCAAACCTGGACTGAGCAGTCTGCATTCGCTACCAGTACGACAAAGAATTGCCTTTAAGGCTATGTGTATATCCCACCAAGCCTTCTGGGACACAGGACCGGCTATCGTCCGGGATCTAATAACACAGTATCAACCTAGCAGAAATCTTCGTTCTAGCCAGGCGTTTATGGCTATAGTCCCTAGAATAAAAAAGGCAAGAGCTGGCGGCAGGATTTTTACTTATAATGCCGCCAAGCTATGGAACTCACTTCCCCTTCAACTCAGATCCAACCCTAACCTTTCCTCCTTTCGGAAACAGCTGAAGACTTTTCTCTTTAATGCTCCTCATTAATTCCTCAGCGATTTCCTTCTGTTAAGCAAATCATACTTGCTGCTAGCGCTTGGACGCCTCAGGGCAGCAATCGCGCTCTACAAATATACATTTCATTTCATTTCATTTCATGTCATGAATCCGATACTGGCATCAGAACGGATTTATCGAGATCACATGTTTGATACCAAGCACCATAGGTTTCAGTGAAGCCATTGTGTATCTGGGTAACTTGTTATGACCAGTGCCCAGAACATCCCATTATGATGGATTCTCTGATCACTTGCAATATAGGGGCATATCTACTCATGAAGAAGAAGTACTATAATTCACCCTGCCTTAGGGCTATAAGGCCTGCTGTAGGGATGACATATATAGTACAGGTAGTGTCTGTGTATTTTCGAAAATGTCTTGCCCCATTTCACGCAGCCCGCAATGGCACAATGGCAGTCTGTGTGCGGTCTTTGTGGGGGTCCCTTTGGGTGGCGCAATATATGCTGCTGCAGCTCATAGGGATCCTCTTCAGTACTCATGCCCTGGGTACTATAGGTATCATTTACCAGGGACTTATAAGAGTGCTAAAGTCCTTGCCAATTGTGTTACAATTGAACACGTGTCTTGTTTTTAGAGAAAGAGCTCTGGCACTGGGGCCTGGTCAGCAGGGTCCAAGTGCACTACCAATCAACACAATTAGTACCAGTGAGAAAAAAGTGGGGTTGATCATGTCAAAAAGGGTAACTTATAACACATGCGCAACTAAAAACATTGTCATTGCCCGAAAGCTCTGAAAACTCAATAAAAGTCTTAAACAAAAAGAAAATATATTTAATACTAAATGAGGTTTTGCATTAGACTTTTAGTAAGTCTGTAACTGCTCTGCGAAGACCGAGGGGGAAGCAAGGGCCTTACTGTTATGATTGATTTATGTCACCGTTTATAAGGTCAACTGAGCTTGCTTCCAAGCACTGGCTGACTAACTGAAGAACGGTGCAATTGGTTTAGGAATCATGGAAAAGAAGGTGTCTTGATGGGGTCACTGAAATGGGTATGACTGCCCTCCCATGAACCTTTGTAATAAACAATATGTCAAGTTTTTATGTGATCAAGGAATCTGATCTAAAGCAGATCCCCTTTTGTTCAACCCAAATATGTAAATTAAACCGATGTCCTATTATGAAATAAAGTTGCTGTCTGCAGATAAGGGCAACTAGGCCTACCCAGTCTCCCCTCTACCTGACATATCTTGACATAGAGATAATACTTTGGCTTAAACTAGCACGCGTATTATAGTTATGTAATTATTCCTCTACTGGGATTTTTTTAGTAGATTCACTATTTGTTTTAAATTGACTGGTCCATTTATCAATTCCCTTGTTATGAAAACATACTGACTAGCCCTTTGATGTTCATGACCTGCTCCTTCACCTGTCTTGTTCCCTTATTTTAAGTCCATACCTCCAATATTTTCTAGCGGAGGGCGTTGCAGTGTACCAGCGGTTGTCCTTGTAAAGTGCTGGACTTACTGCAAAAGTCTAACGGGCACATGCATCAACGATAATTGCATTCACAAACGGTGCGAATCGCAATTTTCGGCCTTTTGCGAATGCAATTATCAAAATTGCAATGCATCATGTATTTCGCAATTTTAGGAATCGCAATCATGTTGCGATTTTTAAAATTGCGATTGCATTTCAGAAATCGCAATTTCAGATTTCTGAAATGCAATGCATGATCATTTTTTAATTGCGAATTTTCAATTTGGAAGGGGTAAATTAGCATGAGGTTGAACCTCGTGCTAATTTACCAAAAACCTTCAAACATGCACAAAAATGCATTTTTGAACATTGCATGTTACACACACACATGTCCTTGGGACATGCGTGTGTGTAAATTGCACTTAAGTTTAATTTCAGGGGTGCAGGGAGGAGTTCTTTGGACCCCCCCTGCACCCTTGAAATTGCATTTTCAATTTGCGATTCGCAAATTGAAAATCACAAATTGTAAATGCCTTCCCATTGATTCCTATGGGCCTCTTGGCCCCTAGGAATCAATGGGAAGGGTTTTCCTTAATTGCGATTCGCAAATTGTGAATCGCAATTAAGGAAAATTACCGAATCGCTAAAAAAAATGCGAATTATTCATGCATTGCCGTTTTCGAATCCTTAATTGCCATACCTTAATTTTCGCAATTAAGGATTCGCAAACGGCAACATTGATGCATGTGGCCGTACATTTCTATGAAAGTGCAGTTTAAGATTACCAAAAAGTA
This sequence comes from Lissotriton helveticus, assembly GCF_964261635.1. Lineage (NCBI taxonomy): Eukaryota > Metazoa > Chordata > Amphibia > Caudata > Salamandridae > Lissotriton > Lissotriton helveticus. The sequence goes on along the minus strand of NC_136059.1, from coordinate 1,789,210,947 downwards.
GAAAACGTTCTTAAAAGTGTAAGCTACCTTTGTGGATCAGGCCCATACATACATAAATACACTATAAATTCAAGTTTCAAAATGAACAGCATCCACTCTCTCGCTTTCTTTGAATCTCTGAAGGAACTAATTGCATGGAGAAACTGTCTGATCAGAGCTTCCTTCATTGGCTCATAGATCATCTGACCAACAACAGGCATTCTCCCAATCGCTCGAGCCTTCTTTTCCTGCCAACACAAAGGCAGTACTCTACTGGTAAGGAAAAGCACCTCGGACAGGTCAGTCACTGACTTGTGTGGTTGTTTGTTACTATTCCTTGGAGTAGAGTGGCTGTTCCTATCTCCCACTTCTGAGTTCAGACAGCAGCGAGTCCTGTGTCATGCTGCTGGAGCGCCAGCCATGGGCTACGGGAGTTGGCGAGTCTGGCATACAGACATGATTAGCTGAGTGGGTGGAAAAGGAGAGAGGGAGTATTGAGACGAGTAATGACTTGACTAGCGACATCATTTGACATTTGCCCATAATGAGTGAAACTGTAGCGCAGGAGGGAGAGCACCAGACATGTAAAATAAGGTGCTACACACGAATGCTTGCAAGAAAAAACCCATCAAAGATGCAATAATGTCATTTTCCAGACTAACTGCGTCAAAACAGAATCTAGCAGCCAGGCTGCAGGAACCCCGCCCTACTGGTGCATGCAGGTGCTTTTAACTAAGGAACTTAGTTTTTTCACAGGTTTAAAAATAGCCAAATGATTTTACAATAAGACTATAAAATGGAGTCCATTGAAAATAGGGTTCTGTGAATCCTCCCTTTAAAGAATAAGGGTGACTTGAAGATGACCGAGCAGGAAACAGAAATGAACAAAGCATTAACAGCAACTGTGTGGTTAACAATCTACTGAATGCCTTAGGAGAAGACCAGGCAACTATACTTAAAAGGTTTGCGTATTATCAGCATACCGAGCGGTGCTGCGCGCTCGGTATGCCACGTTCCCGGTGGCGCCTCCTACATTACAGGTTCTTGAGAGCTTTATTGGGAACCCATACCCATGGAAGTTGATAACCAGATTGTACTGGGAGACCACTTGGGCGTAGCCATAACTGAAGAGCAGTGGAGTTTCTGTTGCGCTCAGGCGAGTACACTGTCACCCAATTATAGGCTGCGCTTGATACATTTTAAATTTCTTCATATAGTATACCGGACGCCAGAACGAATGTTTAAACTAGGATTAATATGAAAAGCGCGATGTCTGCTGCTCTGATCCCCGCGCAAGTTTTCTTTACTTGGCTTGGGCATGCCCTGGTATAGATTGGTACTAGGAGTCAGTCTTTAATGCTATTGACGAGATGGCGGGCCTGCAATAAGGGCGCACACCCCTTGTTGAACTCCTGGACTATGTTGAAGACGTCCCACCGGAGTCGCAGAAGCTGACCTCCCTTCTGCTATTACCAGGCAAGCCGCCGGTGGCGATGTGCTGAGGCCGCCGCCCACTCCTCCAGGTGGAGGACCGGCTCAGAGATGCAGCACATTGCCAGGACCAGCTGGAGCTATACTGGGACTTGATGCCAACTAGATCGCGCCCCAGGGACATTTGGGGTCCCTTTCAGGCGTACATGAAGCAGCGCGGGGCCGCGTATCTCCCTATGGTCACGGAGTCAAAAGAAGGCCCTATCCCCTCCTGTATGAGTGTGGACTTTTAAAAGTGAACTGCCAGGCAGAGGGTCTATATTGGGGCACTAGCTTGGTCACAGGGTATCTAGATCCTCTCTCGATGACACCTGCATGTCATGTCTGTATCCTGTGGCAGCCTCTTGTCTTTCTCCCCTGCTCCCTCTTCTGTCTCTTTGTCTGTCCCTTTCTTACATTCCTTCCTCTGTTTGAAACGAGCTATGTGGAATTGTTAACTACAGATATGTTAAAACAAGCATTTACAATGCAACCATCGCGCCTTTGCAAAAGTTAGAGCTACTGACATTGTAAATTACACATTTTTTATTTATGTGTTGGTTTTTAAAACAGATAAATAAATGGCATTGTCATTTACAATGCCAATAGCTTAATCTGTCGCAAATGCGAGACCTCTTGCATTTGCACACACACACAGAGCCACACACACACACACATACACAGAGCCACACACACACAGAGCCCCACACACACAGAGCCACACACACACAGAGCCACACACACAGAGTCACACACACACACACACACACACACACAGAGCCACACACACACACACAACCACACACACACAGACACAAGAGCCCCACACAAACACACAGAGCCACACACACACACACACACACACACACACACAGCCACACACACACACACAGAGACACACACAGAGCCACACACACGCACACAGAGCCACACACACACAGAGCCACACACGCACACAAAGCCACACACACACAGAGCCACACACACACAGAGCCACACACACACACACACACACGGAGACACACAAACACACAAAGACACACACTCACAGGCGGGGCAAGGCTCTGCGGTGTCACTCAGTCGGAGGAAAGGTTGGGATTTCCGGGTGAGTGCAGGACACCCCTCTAGCTCACTTTGGTGTGAATGCTGCCGGGGGTGTGTCCGAACTGTTCCTCTGGATGGGGTGAGCTCACGTGACCCCCTCAAAGGGTGATAATCTGCTCAGGTCTCTTATCTCAGACTCTTTCAGAAGTCGAGAAAGATCCCATTGGCAAACCGAGGAGGGAGGCGCCCAGCCTCCTCTTATAGGGACAGGCCGGGTGAAATGCGGAGCCTTTGACAATCAACCACCAATCTCCAAACATCAGGGAGCTGCTAAAATGGGCGCTACAGTGAGTGCGGACAATTAAACATAAACAAAACTAATGAATAACTACACAAAAGAAAGAAAGGCGCGGACTGCTGACCGCCCAGAAACTAGGGGGTTAACAAAGAGACTCCAATGGGCGTGAGATTGCCTCCAACTCCAACAGCCCCACCCCCACAACGCACAATTTTTTTGCATCTGTTGACATTTACATGCTGAAAGGGAAATGTAAGCTTGTACCTGACAATCTTTTATTGTTCTTGTAAGATTTTCTTGCATCCTTAATGAAGAAAATACCAAAAAGATTCACAAGACCTTCAGATTGATTGAAATGGGGTTTTCAGAGCCACAGCCATTCCTAGCTACTCACAAAAAACGTGGACAGAGGACAGGTGCCCTGAGACTTGTGGTAAAGATTACACGTGAAACAAGGTTGTTGATTTCCCAGATCTATACTGGGCAACCAAAGAAAGACAGCATGATTTATTTAGCAACAAGAAGGAAGGAGGGAAGGGGCATGGTTTGCTGCTGTCGAATGTGATGCTGCCACTACGTTCAAGCTCTATATTACACAGGCAAAAACTTATGATCACACTCAAGTAAAAGAATGGGTTTCCAGGAAATGTTAAAAACCAGATTCACAATAAGAATCCATAAGTGTTTGTGAAAAAGGCATTGAAAATTGTATACATTTTAGTCTTGTCTGATGCAGTGTTGAAGAGGTGATATGGATGGTTTATATAATAAAAGTTGCAAAAATAGTTAATAGCGAGGGATTAATCTCGAGCCATGCCCTGGTCGCTGGATGACGAAATAAGCGTCTTTGAGGCCCTTGGGGGTCTACAGATGAATAGTTCCTTGGATGGTGGGGGGACTTGGTGAGGGCATTGTGCATTTGAAAACTGGCCTGCATTCAGCGGTTGAAGTGCATTAAAAAAGTAAGGGAACTATGATGCTGTGCACAATGGGGTCGGGCGAGTAAGCATGGGGATGGGGTCAAAGGGGTGGCTAAAAAATAAAATGTTCTGTATTTTTGTTTTGGTGTTTCACCTTCAGGTATGTACATATAAAATAACACACAGCTTAAATGTAAAATAAATGAAACTTAAGTTAATCAGTAGTAAATGCACTATTGTAGTTTATGAAACCTCTATCAGAGGTCTGTTACTGTAACTAGAGAGTCACAGAATTGAATCCTGGTTGGAGCAGTGGTGAATAGTTAGGGGCGTAACACACAATGCAGGGGCCTGTGTTACTGGCCTTTAAAAAGCACACACTTCACAGCTCAGCTGGTAACTCCTTTCGGAATCGCACCCAAAAAAAAAAAAGTGGCATTAGGAAGCGTAAATAAGCAGGCACCCTGGCAAGAAGGCTTGTTTAGCTGTGTGCCTGCCTTTAGTTTCACGGTACAAAAGGGGGTGGTGATGGACGGAGCATCTGAACCAATCAAACACTCACACCCAGTCAAAAGATCTGGGTTTGATCCATCACTGTTCTTTAGCCCACTCTGCCACCCCAGTTCAGACATGGCTATATGCAAATCAGTCTGACCCTGTGCCTCATGGGAACAGTCCAGCCCGAACTGCGAAGCCATGCCTTCCCTGGACCGGAAACAAGCTTCAGAGGACCGGTTTCTGGCATTACAGCCGTCTTCAGCCAGCTTGCTTGAATCCAGTGGCAAAGTGAGCAAGGGACTCACGTCTGAGCATACCCTGCCACACTTATGGCGGCCAAAGCGGTACAAAAGGGGGTGGTGATGGACGGAGCATCTGAACCAATCAAACACTCACACCCAGTCAAAAGATCTGGGTTTGATCCATCACCGTTCTTTAGCCCACTCTGCCACCCCAGTTCAGACATGGCTATATGCAAATAGTCTGACCCTGTGCTTCATGGGAACAGTCCAGCCCGAACTGCCAAGCCATGCCTTCCCTGGACCGGAAACAAGCTTCCGAGGACCGGTTTCTGGCATTACAGCCGTCTTCAGCCCGGCTTGCTTGAATCCAGTGGCAAAGTGAGCAAGGGACTCACGTCTGAGCATACCCTGCCACACTTATGGCGGCCAAAGCGGTACAAAAGGGGGTGGTGATGGACGGAGCATCTGAACCAATCAAACACTCACAACCAGTCAAAAGATCTGGGTTTGATCCATCACCGTTCTTTAGCCCAGTCTGCCACCCCAGTTCAGACATGGCTTTATGCAAATCAGTCTGACCCTGTGCCTCATGGGAACACACCAGCCCGAACTGCCAAGCCATGCCTTCCCTGGACCGGAAACAAGCTTCCGAGGACCGGTTTCTGGCATTACAGCTGTCTTCAGGCCGGCTTGCTTGAATCCAGTGGCAAAGTGAGCAAGGGACTCACGTCTGAGCATACCCTGCCACACTTATGGCGGCCAAAGCGGTACAAAAGGGGGTGGTGATGGACGGAGCATCTGAACCAAACAAACACTCACACCCAGTCAAAAGATCTGGGTTTAATCCATCACCGTTCTTTAGCCCACTCTGCCACCCCAGTTCAGACATGGCTATATGCAAATCAGTCTGACCCAGTGCCTCATCGGAACAGTCCAGCCCGAACTGCCAAGCCATGCCTTCCCTGGACCGGAAACAAGCTTCCGAGGACCGGTTTCTGGCATTACAGCAGTCTTCAGCCCGGCTTGCTTGAATCCAGTGGCATTAAACCCAGATCTGTTGACTGGGTGTGAGTGTTTGTTTTGTTCAGATGCTCCGTCCATCACCACCCCCTTTTGTACCACTTTGCCTTTAGTTTCACAGCATAAAAGATTCCCTGCCTTACACTACAGCTGAAGCATTTCAGTTCTCAGAATTAACGGTCCTGGCCTTTTCACAGAAAGTAGGAGAACTGTTTTCCTTAAATTAAAAAAGTATCGAAACATGTGCCCCTCCGATCCAAAATGTTTACTAAAACAAAAAGGTTGTAAAAAGCAGAACTGCATGTGTACTCCTTCGTGAAAGAATACACTTGTACTTTTCTACCAATATTTGGCCTGACATCTCCAGTACAACAATGCTTGGTTGGGCAAACTAAAAAATTGATTGACCTAACTAGAGACAGAGGAAAGAATACGGACTACTTTCAACGTAAACATAATTTTCTTTGTATCTGTTGGACTGCCTGTGGATTTGTATATGTGGTAATCCTTCATTTTTGTGAAAATCTAAAAAAAGTCAGCCTGACAAAAACAGGATGATAAAATTTAATTTTAGAGAAAAATCAACCCACTAAATAACTGTTACATTAAAATGTTGCTTAAATAGGAATTTACCTTGAAATAATTAAAGACAAGAGGCATTTGGCAAAACAGAAATAATTGCTTTAATTAAACGCAGCGGCTGGGAGAATAAGCAACAGAGTCGGGGTCTGAAGACTGTCTCAAAGCACATTGATTTCGGCTGTCATTTTATATAATACATGAGGTGTCATAAAACAGTTGTACATTTCTTTGGAGACAGAAATTCAGGCCTAGTCATGTGACCATAAATTTGGTCTTTTGGAAAGAAGCGGAGGTGGGCCTCGACCTTGCGTGGACACAATGCAGGCCAGAGGTTACTTCTCCAGATTTCCAGCATGGGGGAATGCGTGATCACTGCGTGCAATGTGCATGTTGTGTTCTGATTGGCTGTGTGTTCACTAAAGGCATATAACTTTCTGGTGTTTTTGGGAACAAACGGCCCCTCCGGCCAGTCATGTTTTATTAGGGCTAATCTCCTGAGACCGTTGTGGTGTCGGTGCCTATCTGTGGGTCGTTTGGGTTTTCCTGTTTGTGCGCTTGTCTAAGGGTTACACGGCCCCCATCACCTGTGATCTGTTAATCAGTTGCTTCAGGCCTAGATCGCAGGGCCTGTCTAACCACGTATTTCTGACTCGGGGTTGAGGGGGGAGGTTATATAGGGTGAATTCAGCAACAAAGATGCACTTTCGTTACTATACACACATATATCATGGTGTACATCCACATCATATTTATCAGTATCAACATTCCCCCCTCTTGCGTTTTTACAGCAGAAAAACCCCACTTGTAGGAAACTACACAAAAACAGCACAAAAAGAGAAATAGGAAGCAATGACAGGCACAGTTTGGTCACCCACTGGGTGAACCAGGAAAATAAGTATATAAACCAGTTCTGCTCAGTGGCACCTTCCACCTTCATGTCAGCTTGTAGAAGACAAATAGGTAAAGTCTGTCTGAGCCCACGGTGTGGGACATAGCATGACCTAGCTGACATCTGGCCCCCACGGCAGTCATGTGTTGGTACCATGTGTTGTGCAAGAGTGGCTGTGTAGTGCATGTGGAATACCAGCATTTGGTTCAGTGTAAGTGTAGTGGTAGAAGTCTCTATGCAAGCGCTTAGAAATGTCGAGGTAGGCTTCATGTAACTAGTCAAAATCCTTGCTGCAGATGGATGCAGACACACCCATGCTAAGCAGATGATATACAAAGGTGCAATGATACATAATTTTAGGAATATTGCAGGTCTTGGGATGATGTCTGGAGGGGTAGTCTGCAGCTTTCTGGTGCCCTGGGATGTCTTTGCTTGGCACAGTGTAAAGAGTATGTAGTCAAACAATTGTCTGTAAATAATAGTCTGTGATCTTTTTGGCTTGAACCCATGGGCCTCGTTAGGACTTCGGAGGTAGCAGCTGAAGAAGTGGTGGGCTGAAGTAAAGATGGTGCATGTAAGGATCAATTCCAGACCTATATGATAAGAGCTGTGGGCTGTAGGTTAGCTTTTTAGAACAACATGCATCATTATTCGGTCTTGGAAACTCCTGTGCCTGTTCCTTTAGGCATTTCTGGGCATCCATTTGGCACAATCTTTACCGAACTACGGGATGGGGGGGCCCGGTGTGGTTGTCATTTTTAAGAATCCATGAGTTTTTGGTCATGGGTCACCTGAGTTTTGTTTTGCAGATTGTATGGTCTTTCCTTCCTCTGCAGAACAGAGGTGAGTGTTTTAGTGGGGTGATCTACGTTGGTGTGTGGATGACTCTTTTTACTTAACTATTTTTTTTGGGGCATTGTCGTCCCTTTAATACCCTACTTTCCCTAACGTGTGTGTGTAGCTTTATCGATGCGGATGGTACCTATTGACCTACAGAAGTGATGTGCCATAAAAGAAAGGGAGTCTGTATCAAGTTTAAGGTTGTGGGTAAATGCAACGTATCCTAAGGACATATGTATGCACATGATGTGCAACAAGGTTTTCTGTAATGGAGTTGGGTGTTTTGACTACGCCCTGTTTCTTGGAGGTTCATTTCCGGGCTGCTTTTTGCAGGTCGTTGGGCGTTTTCCTAGGTCTCGTGTAGTGTGGGTTTCATAGTGGCATACCAGTTGGGGTTGAGAGGCTGCTCTGTGGCCTCAGTGTGATTAGAATGTGGCAATGACGGAGGTCGGGCCTATTGCTCCCTTGAACGATGTTCATGAGACCCTGCATATCGCATTCGACAAACTGTGTGAGGTGGTGAGCATATCTGTGCACCTTGTGCAGGGGCAGTGATGGTCATTTACAGAACCCTCTTTCCCTCCCGTCGCCCCCCTCTCCCTCGGATCCAAGATGCCTTGGGTCTAGAGCCCTCAGCAGGAATCAGGGTCTTCCTATTCAGTGACACGCAACTCCTGCGGTTTTGAAGGGACATGAACCGATGAACAGACTTTGAATGTTTGGAAGTAGTAGGGGAGAGGAGACAGAATGTCCTGCTTATGACGGGAGTCAGGTGCTCCACTCGGGCCTATTGTGCTCCGAGCAACGAACTGAGATGGCTGATTGCCCAGGTGAATTTCCCTACTGACTTGGTGCAAAAATGAAGCGTGGACTACGGAATTCTATGGGGAACACCATATTCCCATTTGTGCGAAAAACCTGGTTCCAGCACTGTAGTGTCGCCTCATTTTGAAAATGAAAGGGGGCCTCCACTACCTGGAGGCCTAAAAATACTAAGAAATTGAGTCCTTTCGATCTAGTCATAGGAACCCATCCCAATAGGACTTGGATGTTGGGAACGCCCTGCCTCCTCGTCAGATTGCCCTCTCCCTGGGTTGTGGCCAGCTAATCCTGCTATAGGAGACTAGCAGCAGATGGAGTATTTTAGCGTGGATTCCCCATCGAGAAATCATACGACATCTCTGAGTTATTCCTGGACGCAAGTACAGGTTTGAGTTTTCTCCTAATGCTGTATCTCTTCATTGCTGTGGTGAGTTTTGTGACATGGGCATGTAGTGAATGTGTCATTTTGGGGGTTCGGCTTTACTGCATATTTGGATAGAGTGATTGCATGATGGCATTGCCTCCCCAGACGGTCACCCCTCCCTGCCGTGGCTGTTGCCCGGTGCTTTATTTAGTGACAGAAGTAGCACTCTGAGGTCTGGCTGTTGCCAGCCTTCCTGACCTCTGCTGCTAGGACTGGCTGGAAACCCTCTTGGGTTCGGCGGTGTAGTCCTTCTCAAAGCTGTGCCATTTGCACGCTTGCCAGTAAAAGTAGTTATTGCCCGCAAAATATCTTGTACATATTTTCCCCACGATCAGAGTAGTATTTAAGTTTGTTTAAAAGACTTATTCCGTTCTAAGTGTACCAGCCCTTAAAAAATTCCCAACCCATCATGGAATTTCCATTAAACCATATGCAAACTAGGATACCCAGACAGGCTGGAAAAGCTAGCTAAATGTTGCCATGAATGGCACGCACACACCAGAATGCAAGCATGCATTCCCCTTGCCAGAGGGGGGGAACTATGTCACCAACATAATGGAACACATAGGTACACACATTTGTGCCAATTATGTAGGACAGGAAAAGACTAAAACAGAGGCACTGTTAGATCTATGGGCCATCTTCAAGGTGGAACTGACCTGCAATCCTTTCCCAGAATCAGCAAGCATGGTGTCTGCACCTCCACCACCATACACCTGCACAGAGCCGCTCTCTCTAATGCCAGCCACACCAGACACTCCTGCACTACGTTACACCAACCTGCCAATCAAGGGGGCCGGAGAGCCCACCACCGGGTAGCGAGGCACTAGACATATGGCTGGGAGGTTGCCTCACTGGCTAACCCAAGAGACTTCCGCCTCACCCCAGTTCGGTGCTAGAATCCCCCGAAACTCGACCTTCTTTCTGCTGCGTTTAGCCCACAAAACATACACTCCATGAGGGGCTGGGAACCTCAGAGTGGGTCTAAACAGTACCACAACTAACAATAGCTAGGAAGAGGAAGATAACCCCCAGGATCTGACAGCGAGGGTGAAGTTGCAGGGATAGTCACATCAGAAACCGACAGGACACCCAAAGACATACATACTACCGCCCACACCAGGCTTCCCTGAGGAGGCCCCGTGGTCATGTTGCTGATAAACAGGACACCTTCCCACATTCTACTAGACATGAGGGTGACAAGGACGTGCCTACGAGAGGGAACAGTCCCCTTAACAAAAGGCACTGCAACCGTACAAGGGGTCTCTGGCATGGTGGCAGGAATCCCATTCACAGTACCCTCAAGTAGGACATAAGGAGGAAAAAGGTTAAGTAACAGTTGTACTTTCCCTCCTCCCTGGCTAATATCTTGGGACGGGATCTAATGACCAAACTGATAATGTTGATCCAGTTTGCTGAGGACGGGTAATAGCCTGCTCCTCCCCTGGAATCCTCCCCTCAGGGCACCCACCAGCAATATACTATCACGCCACATGGATGCCAGCCAAAGTGGCTCAGGCAAGTTGGATCCCTCCTGGAGTATTCAGGGAATCTCCGAGAGCTATGTGAAGTAGCTCTGCGGTGGGAATGCTGCACACACCACCTCTTAGTGGAGACCTCCAAAAAGATGAAGACTTTGTTAGCCAGTAAAGAACACAAGGGGCAAGGAATCCCAGACCTCGGCTTGTCCATGGTTGCCGAGGCCCCTGACGCTATGTGGGGAGCTGGCACCTCTCCAAATGGGGAAATGACACAGAACGGGTTGCCCAGCACTATGCGGCGCTTCCCCCGTGCCCAAACCCACTACCTTATGCTGAAAGCTGTGACCAAGCGAGAAACCATTGGAGGGAACTGGGAATATCCAGCAAATGGTACAACACCCCAAGGAAGTGCCCCCATCGGCCACATGGGGAGAATCCCAAAGGGGGACACTGGCCACCACACACCTCCCCCACACAATGGCTCACTAGGAAGGGCCAGGAGCAAGCCCAGAAAAAACTCCACTAAGCTGGGCCCCCACAAACGGAGTAAAAGTTTTTTAAACAACTTAAATATTACTCCGATCATGGGGGAAATATGTACACTATATTACGCAATAACTACTTTTACTATGAGCTCAGCTTAGGACACAAGTGCATCTAAAAACGTAGTACAAAAAAATACACATATGCTTTTAGCAGCGGAATAGCAAAATGTAAACAAACAATGACTTTCCCATACGCACATAGCATCGTTAACTGGAAATAACATTCAACACTGAACACAGTTGCAATACTTTTATCAGCACCACAACATCAAGAAAAAATGCATTAATTGAAAATCACAATGAAAATCAAAGAGATAAAATCAACAGAGGAAAAAATTATGACTTTGTCCAAAAAACCTTAGGCCGCTCTTAGGGCATGCCGCTCAATGACGAGGGGAAACTCTGCACAGTACACAGAACTAAGTGAGTCCGATAGTCTGTCAGTATCGGCTCGGGGACAAAGATAGCAACAATTTACACGAAGAAGGAGCAACTTGACAACTAGAGGCACTCCTTGGCCAAGCACAAGCCGCAGCTTGCTCTTAAAGGTCCACATTTTACCCTGAAGTCCAAATTACACCCTATATCACACCCAGGGGTCATACATGCCAGCTGTGTCACGCCAAGTTAGGTTATGCTATATGAATTTGTTACATGCACGGTTACTCTGGTGTCCCGGCGCGAGACCAACAAGGTGCGGCAATGGGCTTCAAGTAAATGGATGAGTTTTCAATTTTTTCTTGAATACAAATGGATCCTGGATGGTACGCAGGACCAGAGGAAGAGCATTCCATGCAACCGCTGCTTTAACTGAAGAGGAACTACCCCGCATCCTCTGACGCTTGAAACGTGGGAGTTGGGCAAAGCATAGGAACGAGGAGCGCAAAGAGCGCACACGAGCATAAAAGGAAACACGCCTCTGCAGGTAAAAAGGGCCACCACCATGGAGCGCGCAGTGGGCCATGATCAGTAGTTTAAATTTCATTCTGGCTGCTAAAGGCAGCCAGTGATAATAGCGCAACTGGTGATGAACACTGTCCCTGGCCGACAGACCGGATAGCAATCTGGCTGCGGTGTTCTGGACCACCTGTAACTTCTTCAACAAGTAACCCGGGATGCCATCAAAAAGGGCATTCGTGTAATCCAGCCGAGACAGGATCAGTGCACACATGATCGTTTGCCTCGCCGCAGATGGCAGAAGGGAAAACATCTCCTAAAAGATTTAAGCAGGCTGAAGCAGCCGCCGGCAAGCTTCTTGATGTGTACTGCAAAGGAGAGTTCTTCGTCAAACCAAACCCCAAGATTTTTTGCTGGCGTCCCAGTAGAGGTCGGGCGTGGGTACTCAGGAGGCCAGAGCTGCTCTTTGAAATTCGAGGGAAATGTGTCAAAAAGCAGGATCTCCGATTTGTCTTCATTGCACTTGAGCTGTGCCTTCGCCAGCTATTTAAAGATTGATGAAAGGCAATGTTGGGCTAGAAGTACAGAGCCTTCGCCTTTGACCCAGGTGAAAAGCAGCTGGGTGTCATCCGCATAAGCCAACACCTTATCCCCCAGCTCCTCTGCTAGATATATCAGCGGAGTCATATAGATATTAAATAGGAGAGGACTAGGGGAAGAACCCTGCGGGACACCCGTTGTTACCAGCTGAGGGGAAGAGAAGGTAGGTGGGATCCATATCTGCTCGGACCGCCCTTCCAAGAAGGAGCGGAACAAGCCCCACACGGTGTTCAACAGACCAATCCTTGCCAGACGTGACAGAAGCATTGGATGCAGGACCATGTCAAACGCGGCTTAGAGGTCGAACAAAATTAGCGCCGCCCTCGCGTCTGCGTCCAGACAGTCCCGTATAGCCTCCGCCACCTCAACCAGCACTGTTTCAGTGCTGTGTGATGGGCGAAACCCAGATTGCGCTGGGTGTAGGAGCGCCTCCTTTTCCACAAAATCGGTAAGCTGTTTTGTTTACCGCCTTCTCACATACCTTTGCCAATGCAGGGAGGAGGGAGATAGGCCTGTAGTTCCCGGGGCAAAGGGGGTCTAGTGACTGCTTTTTCAAGAGAGGCAGAATCTTGGCCTCTTTCCAAGTCAATGGCACCATCACTTTCTGGAGGGAAAGATTGATGATGGCATTCACTTCTGCATTAGCAACCTCAGCTGCCACTGCCAGCGCCCTAGCCGGACAAAGGTCTAAAGGTGAACCTGATTTTAAACCTTTAAGAATTTTAAGACATTCCAGGGAATCAACTGGCCTAAATTCGGACAGCGAGTGTCCAATAGCTACCGGAGGACACTCCAGAGAATCCTCCGAGTGGGGACTGCAGGGAATGAAGGTTGATTGAATAGCCAGAATCTTATCTCTAAAAGAGCAAGAGAGAGTGTGGCACCAGGAAGGTGAAAAAGGCATCACACTTCCTTGGGCCACAGTAGATATGAAACTCTGGACAATCGCATACATTTCCCTAGAGCTATTGTTGGCGAATTCAATGTGAGCTGAGTAAAATTGTCCTTTGGCCAGCTTGATCGCTGCATAGTATGACTTTTGCTTATCTCTAAGCTTGCTCTTATCAACTGGGCAGTAGCCACTCCTCCTCCACACCAGTTCAAGGATTTTACAGTCCTGCTTCAAGTCTTTGAGAGAAGAATTAAACCAGGGTTTGGACGGAGATTCTCTAGCCAGCCTGGTGGAATGTGGGGAGCCACCGTAGCAACTGCAGACGAGACCCAGTTGGAAAACCCCGCAACCTGGTCCTCAAGCTCTCCTACCAGTCTAGTTTTAGAGACTGCCAAGGCCACATTACACGCAGAGGGGTCAATTTTGCCAAAGACTGGTTTTTAGATTGGGTATGCCAGAGGCTCAGCCTTGGACACTTCCCAAGAGAAGTGGGTTATAAAATGGTCCGACCAGGAGACCGGACAAGGGTCCTTTAATTGAATCGGGAAGTTAGTGCAGATAGGATCGAGAACATGTCCAGCTTGGTGTGTAGGAAAGCTAACGTGCTGATTAAGCTGGGCCAGTTGTAGCCCATCAAGCAGGTCCAAGCAAATAGCACCTCTCAGTGCCCCAAAGAGCAGGCCGTATATCGGAAAAGGTCCCGTCTCCTTTGGATTTCAGTTTACCCTAGTGGTGTGAAGAGAATTTTTATCTTAACTTCTTTAATTTTGTGATGGGAAGGTATAGGCAGATCCAGTTGGCCAGATATAGAGGAGCCATTCCCAACCAAGCATTCTGAAAAAATATAACTAACCATGCTCACTACCTGTAGACTCACTTTAGCAGGTGAACAAACAACTGCTGCCTGGGAAACCATCCATGGTAAAGCAAACAAGGATCTAGCAGTACTGCATCAGAAACAGGGAGACCAAAGGGAGTGACGCAGATATTGAAACTCATCCTGTTCATAATACATGTAGCAAGCCCCCACAATTCTTATAAATCCCAGCACAAGTAAATTAACTAGAACAAATGGCGTACGTTCTACACTTTGAGTACAGTACAAGTCAGATAAAACTGCGAGTTACCACACCCTTTAGTTTCACAAAAAAATTGTTGTCAATCACAATACTGAGGCAATATCAAGAATGATGCTACACTACACTGCAAACAGTTCGATGTGGCACATGCTGCAACCTGTGGATGTCAGTACTATGCTGGTTTAGTACTTACCAGAGTATCCCTCCAGCTCCTTAAGTTTGGCCTCGTTGACATCTGTAGCAATAACCGTGGCTCCTTCTCTCGCAAATGCCTTTAATATAAAAATATAATTAAGAAATTGAGTACTTCGAACTATACATGGTCTCAAAATCAACCATGTTCACCAGGGCCAGACTGGCCCTTTATTCCACCGGGCATTTCCCCTGTGGGATGAAGCCCTCTGTCACTTTCCCCAGCTCACAAAGCTAAGAGCTTAATTGCAGCAGGACTGGGATGGCTTCAAGAGCGAGAGAAAGAGAGGGATGAAGGGATGAAGGGAGTAAGTAGAGAGCATGCGATCAGAGAAGGAGAAGAGAGAGAGGGGTGAGAAGGAAGAGAAGAGATGGATGGAAAGAGAGCCAGAGAGCTAGGAAACGAAGGGAGCAGGGCGGGTTTAAGTATTTTTGCCAGGGTTGCTTATTGCTCGGATGTGCACCCTTCACATCTTCCTATTTTGAATGTGTATATTTACTAATGAAAGGGATGTGATCCTACACACTTTTAGGGCATCTTTAGAAATCAGAATGAAACATTCTACATGCTACAATCAGGGTCAATGGTGAAAGAGCAAAGTAATACATATATATATCGACACAAAAAATTTATTTTTTCGTGCACATGTTTTGGTTAGCTTAATGCTTTATATTTAACACCCAGTGACGCCATCATAAGGCAGAAAAAAATGGAGGCTCCTGTAGTGGCATATTTTGGAAGAAAGAACATTGACACAATGTTCAATGACTAACCTCTACTGTCATTGTGGGAGGCATTGTTGATGTATGAACTACTTTGGAAGAGTATTTATTTTAGATGTTTGCAGTCTGGAAAGGAAAACTGGGTTACATTTCGATTCTGTGCAATTCGATTTCGACTGTCGCCCTAAGGAGGACAAAATAAATTGTTTAATTCAGACAAATTGCACTCCGTGGACTTGTTCCTGGCAGGCCCAGCCTTAGGCACTGGTGAGCTAGGCAAAAGCCCAGGGCACCTAATTTCAGAGGGGCGCACGAGCTTACCTCTGAAATTTCATTAATATTTATTTTTGTTCGGGGCCACCAGTGCGTGTTCTCCATGCGTTCCATAAATGACGCAGCTCGCTCCCAAGTAACTCCTTATATTTTAAGGGGCAGATGTATCAAGTAAATTTTTTGTCGCAAACGCTGCAAATCGCAATTTCGTAGCGTTTGCGACAAGAAAAAGTGCAACTGGCATGTATGAAACAAAGCGCATTGCATTTTAAGAATTCGCATTTTTTGCGAATTCTTAATGTGCGAGAAGTCTGTTTCGCAGAATTTTTTGCAATTCCTTAATTTGCATGTTCTTACTTTTGCGATTTTCGCAAAATTAGAAATTGCAAGTTAAGAAATCGCATCAAGATGTATTAAAAAAATCGCAAATTGCGAATTATGAAAAATCGCAAAATAAGAAATCGCAATTAACACCAAATGGAAGCAGGTGGTATCTCAAAAAATATATAAAAAGGCACCCAGAATGCATTACCTGATTGCCAGGAGGCTGCGCATTCAAGCTCTTGCCCAGAGAAGACAAAGACAGGAAAGAATATTCAGAATACGCATTACGCTGTTCCAGCAGACTCAGGAGGAGATTTATGACAAATACAGACTTCATCCACACACCATTTTGGACCTGATAAATGAATTGGAACCTTTTTTGGAACATTCTACAGGCAGGACACAATCAATTCCCACACGTGCAGGTATTGTGCTCACTGCACCTTTTGGCTTCAGGGTCTTTTCAAAGTGTCATAGCAGATGTTGGTGGAGTGTCAAAAAGTGGCCTATCACGCTTTTTCCATGAATTCCTGGATGCAATGCTAAGGAGACTCCCACATCATATACATTTTTCAAATGCACAACAAGACATACAGGAAACAAAGTTGGATTTCTATCAAATAGCACGATTTCCACATGTAATTCGATGCATTGACGGAACCCATATTGCTATCGCTCCTCCTGCAGCCATAGAATATGTATTTCGGAATAGAAAAAGCTACCACTCGCTCAACATCCAGATGATATGCAATGCCAAAAACATTATCAATGATATTGTTGCAAAGTTTCCAGGGAGTAAACATGACTCCATCTTCAGACATAGCGCAATTCATAGACGCCTTAGTGCTGGTCAATTTGGAGACGGATACCTGCTAGGTGAGTAACACTCATGCAAACATCCATCAATCCATCCATTTATTTAAAATGGAACATACAGATATTTTTTTCTCTCTCACATGCAGGTGATAGTGCTTATGCAGTGCGTGATTTCATCCTAACACCATACTTGAATCCTGCAAATGCAAGTGAAAGACGGTACAACAGGGCACACCGGTCCACACGTGGTGTAATTGAACGGACATTTGGTATATTAAAAAGCCGTTTCAGATGCATACACAAAAGTGGAGGAGCTTTGCAATACAATCCTGAAACATGTTGTAAAATTGTTACAGCATGTGCAATGCTGCATAACATGGCCATGCGCAAAGGCACAGACATTGAATTGAGTGAGTCTGACTCATCTGATGATGATGACATCCCTCCACCAAGAATAGCAGTAGCAGAAGTTGGAGCAATGGCTGGGCGTCAAAGGACAGAGATTACTCGAAATTATTTTTAGGTAAGAAAACACAAACTACTGACTCAAGTTTGCAATTGTTGTTTTAATTCACAACAGACAAACTATAGTGCATTGTGTGTGAATCCTAAATTACTAATGTTGGAAAAATAAAATATCCATACGTGGAACACAAAGACAGCTTTCACAATGCAGTTATGCTGAATAGGTTAATAATTCAAAAGTTACTTTTTACGCTGGCGGCTTGAAGCAGGTTGCTCCTGTGAATGCATGGCTTCTTGTTCTGGTCCTGCACTGGCACGCCTTCCACTTCTGCGTTGGGTCAATTGGCTTGTTGGGGTGGGGTTTCTACTGCTCCTACTGGAGTTGTCCTCACTTTCAGCAGAGCCTAGGAGAGCACTTGCACCTGAGTTGGAGGTTTGCATAGTTTCTAACACCGAGGTCATCTTGTCCACACTTTTAGCCATTTCACGTGTGCAGTCACTCAATTCACGCTGCATGTTAATGCTGCGCCGGGTGAAATTGCTAGTGACTGAACAAAGCCTGTTAATTGCCTTAGTGTAAGTATGCATCCTGATATGTGCAGTCTGTGCAGCCCTGTTACGAGCACTTTCTGTTTGTGCAAGGGTCAAGCAGAGTTTCTCGATTGATGCCGCAATGCCTTCTTGATTTTTATTGGATTTCAAAAGCTGTCTATTTATTGACCTGAGTGCCTTGTGTTGCAGGCGCTGTACATGAAGCATATCCTGCTCAAGGCCAGCAAAAACAGTGCCTCCTTCCCTGGGCTTACTGCTGCTCCTACATGTATCCAAACGGAATGCCCGTGCCCTCCTTGGTGTTTGTGGTTGGTCTTATGAGTCTAGAGGGGACACTGTGTCAGTCAGTCTCATTGGGTACTGAACCTCCATCTAAATTTTGCTCATCTTCCATTGCTGGCAGAGGTGCAACATGTCTGCGCCTCTTGTTGATGTTTCTGTTTTGGACAGGGGCATCAGTTACTCCTTCTTCTGTGTCAGATGTAACATGTGGAGGAGAGTTATCCAAAACACTCTCTGCCCTGGAATCTCTTGAATGTTCTGTGGATGTAGAGTGTGAAAAATGAATTTGTGTGTCTTCAAAATAAAATGTATTCATTGCAGCCAATAACTTACACTACACTGTTTTAGTATCACAAATTACTATTGTTAAAAAAATCATGTTCTCATATGTTGAAAAGCGTGACAATCATGATTGCACTACAACTCCCATGATGCATTGCACACTTGTGGTATCTGAGTCTAACTGGACTTCTATTTATCTTCCAAAAAGTATAAGCACAGGACACACAAACATTCATTACACACATTCTGAGAACAAGTTTGCATGCATCTGACCTTGTGCAGTTGCTGTAGGGTCTGAGCTATCAATACTAGCCACTCCACTCACACTCTCTGGTAGCAGGGTTGATTCTATTAATTCCTCATGGGGTGTTGGTTGGTCTACAGATGAAGTTACACCACCTGTTTTATTTGCCTCTTTGATTCTGCCTGCAAGTCTCTCTTTTGATCTTAGTCGCATGTCATACCATCTCTTCTTAATTTCATCAATGGAGCGAGTGGTAACTCCTGCAGAATTCACTTTTTCCTGGATCTCCAACCAGATTTTCCTTTTTCTTGAGTCAGGAACTTTTAGTGCTTTCTTCCCAAAAAGATCCTCATGGTTAAGTACCATTTCTTCTATGAGGATTTCTTGCTCCTTTTCTGAAAATCTTTGCTTCCTTTTTCTCTTTTCAGCTAACATTTCCTCCTGTGCCTTCTGTGACTCCATTGCTCTCCAAACAGGTCTGCTCTGCCTCACAACACTCTTCCAACTGCCACTGGGTGTGGCTCAGGGAAATCAGGTGCAAGCAATCACTGGAACTTCCTGATTGTGATGTCATCAGGCTGTTCCTGCATTGCATGTTCCCATTTTTGCGACTTCTTAATTTGCGAAATTCGCAAAATAAGAAATCGCAGAAAAAACGCAAATTATTCTGCGAATTTTAAGGAATCGCTAATTTATCACTAAAATGTACATACATCCCATTTTGCGATTCCGAAATTGCGATTCGCAAAAAATCACAATTAAGAACTCGCAAAATGAAATGTTGATACATCTGCCCCTAAGTGCTTAGAGGGGAGCCAGAGGAGAATGAGAAAGGGCATCAAATTTGGTTAGCCCATGGCACTTTTTTTTCCGCAAAGGCCGGTTCTTGGTATAACTCCTAAACATTTTCATAGGAGGATCTCTCTTCTGCCAAGTAAACAAGATTTACTTTATCAGACATGTTAATACATTTCCAAATAACATTATAACAAATGTGATGAAATGATAGTTGCTAGAACTTCTGAGAGGTTTATGTCTCACTGTCCTTGTAAAACGGTTCTCCAGCTTTAGCAGTTCCACGCCAGTAGGTTAGTGACATAGCCAAGTGCTAAAGTGCAGGTCTAGGCATGCTCTTAGAGATTTCTGTATGTCACTGGCTTCAAAGGAGTAGCTGAGGGTTTCTTTTGGAGGCAGAGTTGGCCAAGTTCTCTGCTGATTATCAAAAAACACAAGAAGCATTAATAAAAATAGTATTAATAACCCCACTTCAGACACAGTTTTGCCTTCTATGTACCTTCTTAACAGCAGCTGCTATTATCACCCGGTTTCACGGCACAGAATTTACCAACATATCAAGGGTGGAATGCTAATATGGCCTAGTCTGGATTCGATCTTGTGATCTCCAAAACGCAATAGTGAATGTTTAACTTACTAATCCTTTTTGCAGGCAAAAAGATTTTCTAACTGGGGAGCCAAATCGTTGCCTTTTTTATTTGTGGCTTTATACGATCTGTTAGACATGACAGCCTTGGGAGGGTCTTACCCCAACTTTTTCGTCTGTCTCCCTCTATTTTCTGTACCCATTTTGCTGGCTTTAGGACTCTGCAAGCTTTAGAGCTGCTAATCAGTGCTAAGGTGCTTGTGCACTCTCCCCTAAAACATTATAACATTGGATCATACCCAATTGGCATATTTAATTTACTTATAAGTTCCAGTAACATGCATTACAGGTGCCCATAGAATGTAAATTAGATGCCACTAGTGGGCCCGCAGCACTAATTGTGTTGCCCACATAAGTAGTCCCCTAATATCAGGCCTGCCATGGCAGGTGCAGATCCTTGTCACTATGACTTGGCAAGAAAAATTACTTGCCAAGCCCTAAACTACCCCTTTTATTACATATAAATCACCCAATAGGACGACCCTTGGCAACCAAGAGGGCAGAGTGGTATGTAAGCAAAGGGAAGGACATGTGCTTATATGCTTCACATGTCCTGGTAGTGAAAATAACCTATTTAGTTTTTCACTACGGTGAGGCCTACTCTCCTCATAGGCCAGCAGTGGGAATTCCCTTAAGTGCTTCTAAATGGAAATTCCTAATCCCAGGGGAGTAGCTTTATCCTGTTTGGCATGGGTGAAAAAGTAGCGATAAATGAGCTTTGCTGTTAAGGTTGGGTTTACCACTACTAGTGCATAAATACCACTTTCAGAGAGTGGGCTTTTTTTCCGCTCTTAACTTTGCTCCATGTGACCTCCAGTCTGTTTCCAATACCCATCTGGATGGGGTGACAGATCCAATGTGTGCATTCCTCCCTGACAGCCGCAAATCCAAGAAGGCCAGGAGTGGCTGAACACCCCTCCGCATAAATTGACATTTTGATGGCCGGCCTGAGCCGACAGAAGGAAAGGGGGATCACACCGGGACATTAAAGGACCACACACAAATGGCTGCTGATCTCCATAGATAACCTTGCAGATAGGACTGTCTTGAAGGAGTGCTTATGCACTTCAAAACCACTCTTTGAAGTTTCCCCCCACATCAAAGGCACATTTGAGTTTAAGTACTAGGTTTCTGACCCACCCAAATCAGACACTTCTGGACCTACACCGAATCGCTGTCAGAAGAATTGCGGTGCTGCTCAAAGGACTCAACTGGACTGTTTTTCTGGATGATCTGGTTTCCTGCTTGTTGCCCTCCTGCCTGCTGCTCTCTAAATCTGCTGGAAGGAGAGCTGGACTCTACCTTTCCCACCAAAGTGGTTCCGTGTTAATACTGAAAAAATATTACAGTCTCTCATCGTAGCCACGTGTACACCCCAGCATGTGGAGCATGTTAAGTCCGTGCTCCACAGTTCGCGGCCACTTTATACTTTCACTTTCTTGGCACTTAAAGTGAATTTCTCGGTTGCCAACCTTTCTTTTCTCCTGTATTGTTTCTGTCGCATAAAAAGTAAATTCTCTTTAGTTTTCAGGTTTATTTACGAAATGCGCTGTCAAGGGGTAGATGAGAGTCAGCCTTATGTATACTGTATTAGTGTTCCTGGATGTGTATTTTTATGAAGACTAATGGTGCTGCCTATATAAGCCTATGACCTAGAAAAATACGAACAGCTATACCATCTTGTGTTGTTGCAGTTAAGACATGTCTCATTAGTAAACTTTTTGGAGTTACTGTATGTAAAATGCTATCCTTATTTGCTCCTTGTTTACATATGCAGCAACTGTGTGACAAACAAAAGCTCTTAAGTTGGCGAACGTAGAATCTCTAATGTGCTACTGCAGAATCGATTACAGTCAGAGGGACCTTATTCATGATTTATAATACTTTAATGGTCCTGCAACGATCTTCCCTCCACAAAGTGCTCTTTGTGAAAAGTGGCAGTTTATGCACTAAAACACCGAAAATAAATAAGCAAATTAAGAAATGCACGTCGTTTCCTATTAACTGTCAACATTGAGAAATGTTAACAGATTTGGCAGCAATTGCAATTCTATGGGTAGATTGTTCTATGCTTGAGCTGTAACTACTGAGAAGGCACTTTCCCACCCCCACAAGTCTTGCTTTGCCTAAATTAAGTACAATCATCAAATTAAGCAGTCTAGAAGGCATGTACTTTTTCAACAATATAGACATATAATTCACAGGCTGTGCCAGGAAGGTATGTTTATGACCAAAGCATAAGGCCTTGAAAAGGCATCTTTACGCATAGGTAGCCAGTGTAGCTTGCTAAGGTGAACGGAAATGCTTTCACATTCAGAGAGACCCAATACAAGTCTGACAGCCACATTCTGGATTTACCGCAATCGTATAAGAAGGCCTGGAATACTGAAATACAGTGCAGTGCAGTAATTTAGCCTGAAAATTATCAATTCTTGAAACCAGGGTAGAGTACAAATAATTTAAAACCGGAAAATACATTTGGAAAAGTATATGTATGATAATATCTTACTTTGCATTGAAAAAAACCTAAGGAATTCACTGGAAAAAACAAAGGTTAAAGGGGCGTTATAATTAGATGAAAATGTCACATAAAACATTCTGTTTTTCAACAAAGAAAACCACTGAAATTCACCAGTTATAGTTATCTCAAGTGACTATAATGTGCACCCTCACCATGCGCTGTTAATTACCCCACATATTACACCGCTCCTGACATCATTGATAATATCACCGCAACATCTGAAAAGACATCATTGATGACTACACTTTGCTGGCAGGGGCGCAATTATACTTACCTTAGGGTACGAGTTATAGTTACTTGAGATAACTGTAACTAGTTCAATTAAAACAGTATGTTTTATTTAGACATTTTCACATAGTTATAACGTCACTTTGACCTTTGTTTTCTTCAGAGAATTTCTTTTTTTTTTAATGCAAAGTAAGAGATTATCATGCCTAACTATAACTTCTCTTTGGTTTATCAGTGAATTTCTAAGGCTTTTTTTACGCTACTCCAGAACCCACAAGGGATTAGTGTTAAATTAGTATAGTGAAATATGAAAGTAATTTAAGTGGTGGATAGGTTACTCAGTTATTTGGATTCAGAAGGATAGCGGAGGGATAAAAGAGGGAAAAAAATGTTTGCATTTATACAGCACTTGTTACCCCTGATGGGGTGTTGAAGCGCTTTTTTCGGCGAGTAGCATGCTACTCCTGAACCCATAAAGGATTAGTGGTGAATTAGTATAGTGGAATATGAAAGTAATTTGAGTTATTGATATTAGTCAGTTATTTGGATTGAGATATAGCAACACAGGCCCAGACCGTGTGGAAAAAATCCGCAGGCTCCTTGTCGCAAAGTTGGCTGGCGGAGGTGGGTCGTAAGATAGCCTTGTGCAGACGATGTGGACCTAGGTTGTTAGTTCCAGCGCGCCATAGGTGTGTCCCTCTAATCTTCTTCCAAAAGCCCCATCCATTCTTCCTATAGATTTCTAATGTGGTCCAGTGTCCCATAGGAGATAATAATAAGTGTGCGATATATCTACGAGATCCCCCTCTCTACCCAAATGTCCCATCAACACTTTAGCTTCCAGCAGGCTAAACTCCGGTAAGGGGTCCGAGAAGCTTGAGTGGGCAGCAAAAGCGTGTCTGCATTGTACGTACTTATAAAATTGAGAGTGTGTGAGGTAATATGTCTGCTGCAACTCTTGGTAGAACTTAATGCGAGTCCCTGACCAGACATCCCCCAGCCTTGTGATACCAATAAAATCCCAGGTGCGAAAATCACTAAGGGACGCCGTTCTCCTTCAACCAGGTGCCATGCCAAAGTGGAGTTTGTTGTGTAAGTGTGGACCCCCATTATTTATGTCGCACAGTCGATCTCCATGCCCGAATACCACCCTGGCCGCTGTAGGCGGTGAATGTGGGATCGGCGATCCATAGAGCATAGCTTGGATCTGGGAGAAATCCATTTGCAGGAGTTCCATCTGATATGCCGGGTCTAACCACCCTTGTTAAACCAGTCGTGGATTACAAGCAAATGAGCAGATAGGTAGTAAAGATAGAGGTTGAACATGCTCAGCCCCTGTCGTAAGTTCCCCTTTGACAATGCGCGAGAGCGATAGGCGGTCTGGAGTCCTTGCATTGGAACAATGTTATATCCCCGTCTAGGGCCAAAAACCAGGCTCGCGGTAGCTGGAGGGGTAGATTCTGAAAGCCGTACAAGAATCTCTGTAGGATCATCATCTTGTATAGGGCAATACGACCTTGAATATTCAGAGGTAGGGAGCGCCACCTGTCTTGGTCCGATTTAACTTTCTGAACCAGTGGTCGAGAGTTAAGGGTCTACGTGTGCTCAGAGAGCAGAGTGGCCCATATACCAAAATATTTCAAACGGAGGCTGCGCAAGGGGATCTTTTCCTGCCAGTCGAAATAGTACCTACACGGCGAGAGGGGAACTAATGCAGATTTTGAGGGATTCAGGTGCACACCAGAAGCCTCTTCAAATCACGCGAGCATCTGGAGGCACCGGGGTCCACTCATTGTTAGATGAACCAGCAGTGGCGGCTCGCATAGGGAGTGATGCAGGGCGGTGGGGCGGGGGAGGGGCATGGTGGGGGGGTAGTAAACTTGGACATACGACGGAACGGAGGACACAGTGACCCAGGTATAGCAGGACATAATCTGCATAAAGCGCGATGCAGTCTCCACGGCCTGCCCCCCACCTCCGACCAAAGAAATGAGGGATGGAGCGAATAAGTGCGGCTAGGCGTTAATAAGCAACAAAAAGGTGACCAGTGCAGCTTTACAAAGGGCCTTCTACTGAGCGGCAACACCTGTTGCTGCTTCTTAGTAACTTTTGAACCTTTTGAATAAAAACATTTTTTTGTTGTTAAAATCAACAGATGATGGATTACGTGGCAAATGCAGCGAATCTATAATTATGCTAAAATCGCTGCAGATGCACAATGACATAATCTCAGTGGTCCTTGGTATAATAGCGGTGATGCATGGGCTGCAGCTTTATTGCAGAGCACCAGAGGAAGACCATACTATATTTCATGGGATGCTCGCAGCTTGGCACTTAAAGCTGCTTGTAACTGGAGGTAGCTGAACATCATTCATCATATTTAAAACACACAATTTACAATCATTAATGATGAACTGTGAGGGCCAAGTAGTATGCTTTAATTCCAGGTTACCCGTAATCTTCCTTCATACTGTTTTTCTAAAAATATGTTTATTTTCAACATTATGAAAATAAATGCTTCTATTTTAGCAAAAACTGACTCCTGGTTATATTAGTTTGTTGCCCGTGTTGACTTCAGTCATGTTTTAGGGAGGCTGGAGGACCTTGAGAGTCTGAACAAGGGGGCTGGGTCACAGGTGTGGCTAAAAACTAAATATTCTGCAGGTGTTTTTTTTAGGTCTTTCACTGGCAGGTAGCTACATCTAAAATAACGAGTAGCTTCAATTAATAATAAATACATTAAAAGTTGTTACTCAGTGGGAAATGCACTATAGTACATTATGTCTGTGTGAAACCAGAGAGCCACAGAATTAAATTGGGGTTGGTTCAGTGGCGAATAGTAACATGTGCATTTTAAGTGCAATGAGGTCACAGCCTGTGACAGAAAGCACTGTGAATATGTAAGTCTTTATTTTATACTTGCAGTACACACAGTATAAGATTGACTACTACAAAATGCGCAAAACGTTTTACGATAAAATGGTGCTTCAAAAATATAGGGTCTTGTTTACAAGCCCCTTGCGCTGCGGGTGCGTCACTTTTTATGGCGCTCTGGTTGCACAGAGTGGAGACCCATAACTACGAGGCCATGCAAAGTCACTTTGTGTGGCTTTTCATGGCCTCCTAAATATGGTGTAAGGCAACGTAGCAAAAGCAGCTGTGTTGCCTTACACTGCATCAGGGGGGCGCTCCATGGCCTTGCAGTGGATTTTCCCCCACAACACCCGTGGGTTTTGACACATACCCAGACGTACAATGATCTGTAAACCTGAGGATGCATCAAAACTGTACTCCGCCCCAGGGTACGTAACAAGGAAAATTAAAAGCAA
Organism: Lissotriton helveticus; assembly: GCF_964261635.1. Taxonomy (NCBI): domain Eukaryota; kingdom Metazoa; phylum Chordata; class Amphibia; order Caudata; family Salamandridae; genus Lissotriton; species Lissotriton helveticus. The sequence goes on along the minus strand of NC_136059.1, from coordinate 1,789,184,753 downwards.
GCACTTCAGAGCTCAGTTAATTCTGTGCACTACCACTAAAAAAAGCTTCAAGTCATTCGCTAAATTAACTTCAACAGCACTCTCCTGTTCTGTGAAATCGAAGCCGGGCAGACAGCTAAACAAAAGCACCATTCTGTCAGTGTGCTGCTGGCCTGAAAGAAATTCAAATGTGAACAACCAGTTAATCTGCAAATGCAAAAGATCTGCAGGTTAACTCGTTGTGCACATTTGAATTTCTTTCTGGCCAGCAACACACTGGTAAAAAGGTATGTTTAGCTATCTGACTGGCTTCGATTTCACAGGAGAGCCCTTAAATACCACTCCAGCCAAAGCATTTTAACTACGGAAATTAACCATCTAAAGAGAGCGACCCCGTCCCATGACTCCACGCTCCTGGGGGTCGTGTCCCACAGATTAAAGACCTCTGCCCTAGAGGGTGCTGTGTTCCTAGCTGTGGAGCAAAAGATCCAGCCTGGGAAATATAGTAAGTTCACCAAAGGTCAAGGTTTAAATGGCTCAAGAGAATTATAGTTTTTTTTCCAGTGTTGCTGGGGGCTGCTTTTTCCAGTGTTGCTGGGGGGCTGCAGAACTCCCAGCAGCCCCCCACAAATAAAACCAGTGGTGCGCGCGCGCGCGCCACTGCGAGCATATGTTTTGAATTATTCAAAACATATGACCTCTGGTGCGCGTAACCGACACCAATAGGCCATAGGCGGAGCTACGCGACCGCCTATGGCCTATTGCGTGTTCTCTTTAAAAACAGCACGCACGCGAAGGCCAATGGAAATGGACCTTGGAAATCCACACGCACAAGCTATGTGGAATTTCAAGGTCCATTTTCAAAACGCCGGGAGTAGGACTCTCGCTGCGCGACACTGCATGCGCAGTGTACACAGCCCGAGCCCTAAAAATTTGGTGATGCCCCTTATAGGGTTATCACCAAAAATAAACATATAAATTGACCTCGCAGGGCATTATTTGGCTTTCTTTAAAGGAGCAGTGAATAATAAATGAGCGGCTGGGGCTGCTCATTTATTATTAATTTTTTGCATGTTTATTTTTAATTGTTTCTGGGTGTCCCGGTCCCGCCTGGGACACCCACTGATTTTTTTTATAAAAGGTGCTGCGAGGGGAGCCCCAAGGCACCCGGCGATCCCCCCTTTCTAGGGGTTGTGCAGGAGCTGGCATTCTTTTTTTAAGGGTTACCCCTGTTCAGCCCAGAAAATTAATACATTATTGGGCGCTGCAGGGGAGGGGAGTGGAGAGCTGCAGGGGGGAGGGGCGAGCCCCAGGGCACCTCCGGTCCACAGCTCCTGAAGGAGCCAGCTTTATATAATCTTTCAAGTGGTGTGCCCCAGTACCCACCCGGAGCACGCCACAGCTGAGCCCTCGTTGGTGGCTGCTAGAAGAGGGCCAGGTCCCCCTCAGCTTAGCCTGTACCCAGCGTGGGTGCAATAGGCGAAGGCATTACTGTGATTCATTGATGTTCCTGCCTGAGAGCGCGGGCTGGGAAAAAGTTTTGTTCTCCTACTGGGCAGGAGCAGCTTTATACTCCTGCCCGATGGGAGAACAAGTCTTTTCCTGTCCGCGCTCTCGGGCAGGGAAAAGACTGTGTCTCTGGGTTCGTAGACCTCGGGACACCTTACCTGAGCTGGCTCTAGATTGGGAGGTCCCCAGGGTCATGTATAGCTCTGAAAGAGGGTCCACATGCCCCCCGCATCCGGTGCAGTGTGGCCCTGGGGTGTGGAGTCTCCAGGGCCTATTCAGACTCTGTAAGGCTGTGGCTGTGTGGCCCCAATTCCTCTTTATGGAGAGGATGGCCTGGGGGATGGGTTCCCTGGATGCTTCTTTTGATTCTGGGAGAGTGGACCCACCCCTTTAATAAGAAGTCGGCCTTGGGGGATGGTGTCCCCGGGGTCTCTTGGAGGCTTGGGCAGCACGCACCCAGCTTCCCCTATTTAGCAATGAGCTCCCATTTTATAACACGCAGGAGTGCATTTTTGGACCCAGGTTTCTCTGCCCCCGCTTGACTGATCAACCCAAGCCTTTCCATGCAGAAACTCATCATAAAGTAGCTCTTTTTTGAATAGTTGTGTGGACATTCATCAAACAGAGTTATCAGCAACACAAAAATGGCAAATCCTATGGAAATACGATCCTCAATATAATTACCCATTGGCGACGGCAACTGGGATATATATTAGTATAGGTATATACATATATGTATAATACATGGGAATCTGAAATCCCTGAATAAAAACCTGTCTCTAATTTCCTAAAAGGCAACTTGTGATGCACCTAGTGACCTGTTCTAAAGAAATGTCATCAGAACTCAACTAAGCTACTTTTCACAGCTCCGTCCTGACATCACAATGTCTGCTGCCAGAACCAACAGCCAAGGGGAAAGGCACTTCAGGTCACAGCATAATTAAAGTTGCTGTTTATAGAACGAAAATTAAATGTTTCTTCTGCTCTGTTTTTTTAGCTCTACATTGACAGGCAGAAAATACATATTTATGGCAATATCTTCTTTTTTTGCACTCCTTAGGTAATTATACAAAAGTTTGAATCTTTCTGCATGTATTTTGCACAATCCGAGCGACTGCACTTTTTTTTCTTCTAAACAAAACTGATTCTGATATCTTCTTTCAGCAAATATCTAACGTTTTTGATGTGTTTAATTTTGTACCACAGATTCTATTTTTATTCTTCATGTTTGCAAACATGCAATTCTCTTTTGTAAGATTAAGTTAGTACTAAGGATTTAAATAGTTTGTGGATAAGGTGATGGTGTGACCATGTATTATAAGGGATAAAGTACCCACTGCAGTACATGATAAGAATACTTCCCCTACTTTTATATGTAAAACCCAGCAGACCAGTCAAGTGAGAGATAGAGATAATTCTAAATAAAACAGAGGAGGTAGGGGTAGAAGGGGTTTACCTCCATTATAGGTACATTGAATATGGTCTACTAAATTAAATTAAAGGTGTAGGCACATGTAATATACAAAAATAAATGTGAAAGGAAAATATAACAACTAAATAAAAAACAGATGTATACTGATGTTAAAATAAAAAAATCTCTGAAATTCACAGGTTATAGTAAGGATTGCAATCCATGATTTGCACAACAGCCAAGCAAACCTTAACTCGCACACAAAATGCAAAACCTTGCAATATTTGCACCAATCAAGAAATCTTGAAAGCAAAATGCAATTAAATAACACACACAAGCCAATAAACGATACTACATTGACATCTCTTTCGAAGTGGTAAGGGTAATATGATATGTAATCACATCTGTAAAATTATTTGTAACATTTGTAATTGTATCTGATGCATTGAGGGTGCGGCCTCTTGTGTAAAGTATGGTTTTCATGGATATATATGAAAATCAAAACTTAAATTCATTAGAAAATATTTTTCACTGAGCTCCTCCCATCATTCTCAAAATAGAAGGCAATACAATTATTAATATAAAATTTCTTCTAGGACAAGGTAACCTTCGCTTAAGTGTGACCACATGACGGCATAGTATCAATAAATACGATTAGTAAAAATAGAGGTTACTTCTAAAAGCAACAGGTAACACACCAACTTGAAAAAGGACATCCCAAAGTTAATGTACAACTCAGAGTAACAACAGTCAATAATCAATGACAAGTCGTTGAATTCAAGTTCCATGTTGTTAGGCTGGGGCTGGATACACTGGTTTTGCTGGAGAGCAACTTCAAAGTTGTAACATTATTACGACCACCTGTGCTTGTTCCCTGGTTTTGACACAGGGCCTGGGATTTACTGATTAAGCTTACGATATGCAAGATGGATAATAGTGAGGCAAATATTTAAAGCTGTGTTCTCCGGATTCAATGCCGCGATGATACCCTGCATACAAGACCGAACTCCCAATCTGTTCCACTCAGGCCTCAGTTTTGATCTGCGCAAGGACAGCAATGCTGGGCAGAGGCATACAACATGCTGCAGATAGTCGACTGATTCCCCGCAACCACCTTCTGGAGAGAGGCATCCCAGGTACCCTTGCACCCCATTGCCTGTTTAGACTTACTATTGCAGTTGCTCGACCAATTCCCTGAGCTGCAGCAGACAGCACAATGATCTTCCCATCTAGTCGACCCATGCTGCAACCTTCAAGAAACAAAACATGGCTGTCAGACCTGAAAAAATTGCACACTTAATCGCAGCTGGTAAACATAAAAAATGGTGTAAACTAATATTTCGTCACAGGCAATTATGATAACAAATGTAAACATAAATGCCTTCATACTGCAGGAAGGCTAAACAAACTTAAACAAATTGATAACAGAAAAACAAACCAGGTTAAATGTTGGGAGAGGTCACAATTCCAAAAATGGCAGCAACGGATACACGAGGTCGTGATTTATTTAATTATTTAAATGTTGAGTTTTACTTAAAAACTTTGCAATTTTGTATTATTTACAACCAAGTCTATACTTTATGAATTTTTACTTTACAAACATCATTGCATATGCGCATTAAAATGTAACAATTCATTATTTTATAATAATATAATTCATGTGGGACCATAACGGCTATAAAGGCAATAAAGGACATTTTCAAGGCTATAATAGAGCAGCAAAGACTTTAGATGTTTGCTACCTACTGCCTTCCCAAATTTCATCACAAGACTTAGTGTTCTTTTAAATATCCCAAAAGGTAACAGATCCTTCCTAGCGATATTCAAGGCGACCATGAATTGAGATGTTTTAGTTGGTGTGCTGCACAATACGGAAGCAGGCCAGCTTTAGCACTGGTGGCCCCCTGTGCGACAATGTTTGTTAGCACCCCCCATGGGCACCCCCCACAGATTCCCTCACTACCACCCTTTACCAGTGCCCCCTCAAGTCTCCATATTCACTCTCTCTCAGATGTATTCAATTCGTTATATAGCACCACCCATACCAGTGTAGGGTGTCAGAGAACTTTCATCACACACACATTACACAGAGACAATCAAGAATGTGTGTGTAAATCAGTGTATGGAGATGTTACATAAGCCAGAAGACTACAAGGTGAGTCACACGTCATCCATAGTTTAGGAGTGCTTGGTCTGAGGAAGTACAAACTCAGAATTGAAACCATAACCGTCAGGTTGGGGGTTACATTTAATAATAAGGATTTGTTTTCAGAAATAAACCCTTTTTGAAACATTAGAATAAAGAAAGACAGAGGAAAAAATCATAATGTTCTTATATATGCAGTTCGCATGCAGCTCTTTGATGACCATTATTAGCCCACTGGTTCCATGTTACGATTTTAACATCGACCCTGCTAGTAACAAAAGTATCTCTCTGACAAGGCACTGACCTATTTAAACTATATGCACTTTGTGATCTGCATGGTACACATTCTTTGCAGCATGCATATTAACCCTCTGTGCTACCGTAAAATGAGGAAAAACTTCCACTAGACAAACCTCCTTTTCTCTCCAGGAAGAATATTAATTATCGGAGTTATTCTGACATTTTTATTGTTAAGTGAAAATTGCCGGAGGTCAAGAAGGAGGCAGCAGGTGCTTTTACTTCCAAACAGGGCGCCCCCTCGAAGAGTCAGCACCCGGTGCAGTGGCACCGGTCGCACCGCCCTAGATCCGGCCCTGTACGGAAGCAAAGGTCAAGAAAAAAATATCTAGCTATCACGTTCATATATAATTTAGGAAAGTGCCTCTTTTAGACATGGTCGCCCCAAATTTTTGCCACTGGTATGGGTGCACAGAGTGTTCTTGCCTCCTCCAGCAGGATGGCTAGCAATTTAGCTTACCAAGACCAGAGGCTTCAAAGCCTCTGCCACCTTTGAAATGCAACCCTGGCCACCCATCAGACCTGGGGAATGCCACCTCCTACCATGGGGCCCATCTTACACCAGTGCAGATGGGAAATTAGTTATTCCAGAGGCGTGTTCCACCGAGAGGCTAGCCACACCCCTAAGGTGAGCTAACTGAAGTGGACAGCCAGAGAAGGGTTTCACCATCTTCTTTTTGGTGAAATAGGGACTTCTGGGTCAGGGTTATGCCCACATCTCACAGGAAGTAAGGACATAGGGGTGTAGTCGACCTAGTGGTAGATAGCCCATTTGATACTACTGCATACCCCCCAAAATGCCCCTAAATTGAAGATTTAGGGGTCCTCCTGACTCCAGATTCGACTTACTGGATATCTGAAGAGGACAAAGAAGAGCCGATCTTGCAAGGACTAAGGACCTCCACAGAACCTAGCGCCAAACCTTGCCTTGCTGCTTGCTCCTTAACAATTGCAAAGACTCGACCCGTCCTGCGGTTATGCACCCTCCTGAACACTTGGAGGGATGTTCAACACTCCAACATCGTTCTACCATCTTCCTTGGGGTGGAGGAGCTATCTCCTGCATCTGCAGGCACTGACAGCATCTGTCTGGTTCACTGTGTTGCTGGCCATCGTGCCCACTGAGGTAGGATCATTTCAGGAGGAGGTTTTAGTGGCTCCAAGTGGTCAGCCCCATATCTCAGCCGAGCTTTGAGATGCTAGAGCCTCCAGGAGCCACCCTGCACCTAAATACTCTGAAAGCAGGGGTGCTTGCACCGGCCAAGGCTTGTTTTGCATCCAGCCCGGACACCACAGTCTTGTAAGCCCTTCCTGTACGTCGTGGGACATCAGGACAGATGAGACCCACGACCAGAGTGGCTCTGCTGTTTTGTTTTTCTCCCCTCTGCAGATGTACCAACAACCATGAGAGCCTCGAACTCCAGTGGCCAGCAGCTAAGACCCTTTGCATCCAAGTTTCACAGCCCAGGTCTATGACTTCTGCCTGTGCCCCTTGGCCTAGGGTCCCCACAACCTGATCCCCCCCTAGAAGTCTCCCATTGTAGCCCTTATTTAAAGTCCCATTGATTTCAACTGTGTAGCGTTCAAGGCTACCATCCTGACCAGCACCCAAGCACCCAGACACCCTAGGCCAGGTAAAGGGAAACTGCTAGTGGTACTTTGGACCTTGGCCCCCTAACTCCTTAAAACCGAAAGGGCACCTCTGGATTCTGTACCGGTTTGGAATCAGTGTTCTTCTTCCATAGAATAACATTGTAGTGTTAGAGGCTCATGCCTCACAACGTTATTTGAGTATTATTTTTCTTCCATCTAAATCAATATCTCTACTTGTACTTAAGTTGTTCTAAAGAACTTGAGGTATCAATTCTTATCAAAGTATACTTTAGTTTTATTAATTGGTCTTGGATTTCTTATTGACTGTGTGAACTATTTATTTACTGTTTGTGCACAACAAATGCTTAACACTCCTCTCTGATAAGCCTAAGCTGCTCGACCACACTACCACAAATAAAACAATTAGGACTATTAATGTAAACTCTGTAAACAAATTAGGGTAGTCTGGACTTGTTGCATAGTGTGCCCCTACATTGGCATTCCTACATAAAAAAACAGATTCCTACACATAGTACCCTCAGTTCTTGCCATATGAGAGAAAGGCCCAAATACATAATACACAGTTCCCCTGCAGAGAATGTTTTTGAAGCTCATTTATTAATAGGCCTAGGAAATCCCACAGTAAAATCTTCAGAGGCATTGACAATGTGAAAAGAATTCAACAATGACAATACCGAACAAATAACATAACAGCCCTTGTCACATTTGATGAGTTGTTTGCTGGAGGTCCGATAAATCATTATTTATTTAGGTGGTTCATCCAATCCAGAAACTAGTATATCCTATATTTTGCTAAGAATTTCATGACTAGTCAAATTAACAAGTAACATACCTTCATCAATGCCTCATTTAGTAGAGACTATATAGCCACAGATTCCTTACCTTAGTATAATCCCCAGGCATCAGACTGGATACGGAAACTTTTATAGCAGTACTTCTGCGCACCTGTAGGTGGCATCATTTGGCTCAGCATCGGTGTCCGCACAGAAAGTCATGTGCGCGGTGCCTATATAGGAACCACCCCAGTGATCGCTGCTGACATCAGTTACTTTTCATGACCTTTCAACCCAGAAGCAAAGAGTCACGAAGGTTGCTGATGTACCAGTGTGTAGACACCAAGGACCTCATAAAGGGTTACCCTATTTAGAAAAATCCATTTGCAGACTGGAGAGGACCAGTACGGAATTTGCAGATAGACAGTCTCTACCAGATAAAGCATCATTGAAGGTAAATAACTTGTTCATCTGCTAGAAACTTCTAGCTGCAGATACCTTACCTTAGAACAGATACAGATACCCAAGCCATACCTCTCTTAGGAGGTGGGTCTGCAAACAGATTTAGACCAAAAAGTCCTGGAGGAACAAATAGGCAAAGCGCTCATCTCGACGGACCGGACTGTCCAGGCAGCAGTGCTTGGTAAATGCGCAGTGATGCCCAGGTCGCAGCCTGATTTCAAGGATATGGACTCCGTGAGCTAATGCAGAGGTCACAGCTTTGGCACTGGTGGAATACGCATGCAAGACCTAAAGGGCATGATTCTTGGCAGTGTGTAGCAGATTTTAATACAGTCCATGATGAGATGGTCCTTTTCTGAATGAATTTTCCTTTCTTTGCTTCAGCAAACCCAATGAAGAGTTGATCGTCCACCCAGCCTTCCTTGGTATGATCAATGTAGAACAATAACACTCTTTCTGGGTTCAATCTATGGTGTGTCTCCTGTTGACGTGAGGCGGAGCACAATTCGGCAGTGTGATGGCCTGACTTTGCGTAGGAGGGTGTCACCACTTTCGGCAAGAAAGAGGCATATATTCTCAGAAACAGTTTGTCTGGAAAAAAAGGTGGTGTACAGAGGGTGAACGGAGGGAGCCTGCAGTTCACTAGCCCGCCTGGTCAATGTAATGGCCAATTGAAATGCAATTGTTAAGGTCAGAAGTTGTAAAGGGCAGTTGTAGAGAGGCTTGAAAGATGGGCAACCAAGAATGTTAAAACTAGATTCAAATACCATTGGGGCATGATGAAGAGTTTTGGAGGGGATAGATAATATATATCTTTTAGAAATCAAGTCACAAAAGGTGACTTGAACAAGGAGGGCGGATCCGGCAACCTCAAGAATGATAATATGGCTGAAAGATGCCCTTTAACTGTGCTCAAACAAAACCTTGTCAGGCTAATGAAAGAACAAATAATAATCCCTCTGACAGAGATGCAGAAAGGGGTTCAATTTTTTTAGCACCTTACCAAACCACACATTTGCCAAAACAGCAGTTGTATACAGTCTTTTTTTTTTTTTTTAAAGAACCTTTATTGTTTCAGCACGGAAATACAAACATGGGCCTACAACCAGTCCGGCCGGCCGCTATTCAAGTCAATTAAAACGGTAAGTATGAAGTATTACAGCGGTCCAGAGGTCAAAGGCAGAGCAGCATCCAGGATACGATACATAATTAAGATATCAGGTGATAATAAGGACCTGAAACGGTTCATTTTGTAATAACAAAAAAGTAAGTCGAAAATCAATGTCGCACAATCACGCACGCCCCCAACACATTTCGCTAAAAACAAAGTTTTACGCCGATGATGTACATAGATCGAATGGGACAGGAGAAGGGGTATACGAGTCAGGATAAATGCAATAAACACGTACCAATCATGGCTAGCTAGCCCCCCCCCTAAAGGGAAAAAAACACTATGGGAGATATGAAAGACGACGACATCGAAGAGGGAAAAGGGCAAAGGGCCATAGAAACAAAGCGAGAACAAAAGAACAAACCCATCTCCCAACCCCCAACCCTGCACCCCTGCAGAAGGCTATGGCCTACCCCCCCAGCAGCGTGCCTGTCGCCCTAAATGAGAGACCCGAAATACAGAGAAGAAAAGAGAGAAAAGAAAAAAAAAAAGAAGAAAAAGCAAAATTACAGGAGAGGGGCCGTCGGTCTGGTTATCCGGTCCCTCCCACCTCCGCATACTAAAAATCGTCTCAACAGGAACAGTAAAAGAAGTACAAGTAGCAGCAATCACATAGAACGCAATCAATTACAACCCCACTAAACGTGCCCTTAAATCGCCATTAACCATCTATAAGTCCCTCCAAGTCCCAAGCAAGGTCCCCCCTGGCCTCTTCTGTCAATAGTATCAACGTTGAACCTTCCTGCAGACTGGATGCAGACCAGCACAAAGGGCCCGAAAGTCCCAGGTGAATCAGGCAGCGTCGCCTCCCCACAGGGTCCCAGCCACCGAGAGATCTCCGTCGATGCATGGCGGAAGTCCGAATGCGACAATATCCACACCGCCAACAGTCTAGAGTCCGAAAACAGGTCCGCCAAGCACGGAAAAAGAAGCACACAATGTGGGAAGCGCCGAAACACAGCCTGGGCCCCCCGTACCATGGATCGATGCTGTTGCTCAACTCGTCGATCAGAAAACGGCCCCGATGAGATAATCACCTGTGTAACAGGTATAGCAACAGTAAGCTCAGGTACCAAATCCATTCGCGTCTCCAAGAATATAGACTCATCCGGGGAATACGTCGATGTAGCAGAGGGAGACGCACCGACGCCTCCTTGAAAGCAATCCGTACCGTTACAAGATGGCGGGACAGCAATGGCGGCCATCCGCTCTCCCAACTCCTGGGTCTCCCGGAGCAGAGCAGTCCGCAAGGTGGTCAGTGCAGCCAGTATATGTCTATGCGTGGGTGTTTCCCCACATAGCCAAACCCCGGGATTCTCATGTGCATCGGTTTCTCTGCCCAGAGGAGGGGTGCGCTTTAAGGCATCATCCGCCATTTCAGCCATCTCGGTCTCCTTCTCCTCTCCCTCACTTCAAAGTCTTGTCCGGCCTCTGGAATCAGCAGGCTTCACGGCTGGATCTCGATAGTCGGTGCAGGCAGCAGAAGGGAGAGTCACCAAAAGGCTAAACAAGCTTCCCGCTGCTCGCCGGGAGTCACCCACTGGTTCCCGGATGGGACCGTTAACATCTCACCGAATGGGAACTGGGCAGCATGGACTCTCTCCGGCCCAACTATGGCAATCTCTCGCAGGGCAGGGTTGGTACCATCTCTCCCGGCTCGCAGATCTCAGGTTCTCACAGACCGGCTTCTCATCCCAATCAGAGGCCGCCGACGCTGCGATCCCGGCCGGGTACCCTCCGCACTCGAGGCCCCGGTCTCAGCTTGACGAAGGCCGGCAAGCAGACGGGGACAGTTCTTCGGATCTACTGCACGGTGGAGCCCCAGAAACAGACGGTAAGTGAATGCTTCTTTTCACCTACGTAGATCAGCAAATACTGCTCAGGATTATCGCCAGGATATCAGTTGTATACAGTCTTGATTGAGGGATACCTGGCTGCTACAGTGACATCACAAACTTCAGTTGTGAGGCTTAAAACTGTCAGCTACTGCTGCTCAATCTCCATGCATAAAGGCAGAGCATGCAATGATTCAAGTGCTACACAGTGCCCTGCTGCCATAACAGTATATCCTCCAGACCGGGCAGCCTGATTAAAGGACCACACCACCAGGGAAATGCCAGGATTTTCCAGCCATGTCCAGAGGTGCCAAGCCTCATGACACATGATCCGTGATCCCATCTGCCCCCCCTTGCAGCAATACCACATGGCGATGTTGTCAGTGAACATCTGAACCAGTCTTCTCTTGATGGAAGAAAGAAATGCCAGTCAGGTTGCTCTCAACTCCAACAGGTTCACATGGAGCTGACTCTCCGCCGGAGACCACAGTCCTCTGATCTCCACATCTTCCAGATGGCCGCCCCAGCACACAAGTGACGCCTCTGTGACTACAGTTAGCTCTGGATGGGGGGGGGGTCTGCTGCTGATCCAATCACGGTTCATCAGCCACCAATATAGGTCTTTTGCAGTTCCCTACGATATCAGGACAAGGTCGGAGAGATTCCCCTGATGCAGTGCCTATTGGGACTTCAGATCCCACTGCAGAGCCCGTATATATAATTGGGTATGAGTCACCAGACGGATGCAGGAGGTCATGAGGCCTAGCAGCCTCAGAGTCAGTCTCATCGAAATCCAGGATAGAGGATTAAACATCAGAATCATTGTCTAAATATCCTGGACTTGCCAGTCTGGAGGATAGGCCAGCAACTTCACGATGTCCAGAACAGCTCAAATTAAAGGGAGTGTCTGAGAGGGAGTCAAGTGTGACTTCTGCACGTAGACAGTGAACCCCAGTGAGTGCAGGAGGTCCGCCGTAGTCCAGGGGTGGGAGACAGTCTGGGGTGAACCCACCTTCAACAGCCAGTCGTCAAGATAGGCGAACACTGGCACCCCTGATCTCTGCAGATGAACGGCAATCACCGCCATCACCTTAGCGAACACCTGACGAGTGCTGGTAAGGCTGAAGGGTAGCACAGCAAACTGAAAGTGCTCATGATCCACCGTGAATCTCAGGTATTGTCTGTTGGAAGGCAGGACGAGAATGTGGAAATAAGTATCTTGCAAGTCCAACGCTACCATCCAGTCTTCCGGGTGAAGGGAAAACATGACTTGACCGTGCGTGAGCATTTTTAACTTCTCCATGAGGAAGAAATTGAGAGGACTCAGGTCTAGAATAGAACAATCTTGGGCACCAGAAAGTAGCAGGAATAGCAACCACAACCTACTTCTGGCATTGGCACGCTCTCTGTGGCTCCCTTGGACAAGAGAGCCATCACTTCCTGGCACGGCAAAGACAGATGGTCCTCAGTCAGCCTGTCGTAAGCAGGAAGCATAGGCAGAGGGGAGGGAGTATTCCCTTCGGACAAATTGGAGAACTCATCTGTCTGATGTGATAGACATCCAGTGGGGCAGGTGATAGCATATCCTGCCTCCCACTGGGTGCCCTTGATGGTAAGAGGGCTGGCTATAAGGGTTTGGAGGCTTTTATTGTCAGTGGGTTAGGAGACTGGCCTGACCCCTGGCAGCCAGACTCATGGGTCTGTGGGTACCGTGTCCTTTGCCATGCAGAGGCTAGAAAGCTTGTGCGATGCGGTGCCTTGTGGGGGGGTATAGACACGACTGGAAACCACTTCCCTTGCCATGAAAGGTGGATTGGGAATGGCAAGGAGGTGTGGAGAAGCACAAGGACCTGGCCATAGCCCTGCTGTCCTTAAAGCACTCCAGTGATGAATCTGTCTGGTCTCCGAAGAGATGGAAGCCATCAAATGGCATGTCCATAAGCGATGCTCTGGCTTCCCCCAAAAAGTCTGTTGTTTTCAGCTAGTTGTGGTGCAATAAGTCCACGGTTGAGGAAACCGTTCTGCCCAGTGAGGCGGTGGAATCCAGTTCACATTTGATCAATTTAGCAGCATATCTCTTGTCAGCAACAACGTGGGAGAGTATGGCACAGGACTCCTTCTGGAACATGGGGAGTATCTGCGCAACCCAATCTCCTAGAGCATAGGAGTAATGGCCTAAAAGACAAGTAGTTTTCATGGACCACAGTGCTTCCCTAAGGTGTCCAGCCTCTTGGATCCAGTGGGACTGTAGGGATGTGCCAGGATTTACATGGGAGGTAGAGGGGTAGATGACGAAGCACTCTGGGATAGGGTGTTGTGTGAGGAATTTGGGATCCCCTGGGACGGTGCAGGCAAGCATCGTATTCACAGGAGTCCCTGTGACAGGCTTGGAAAAGGTCCCAAGCAGGACATCTGTAAGGGCTTCATTAAATGTGAGAAGCCGTTCTGAGGGGTCACTCCTTGCTGAAGCACCTCAGTCAATACATTCATCTTGACTGCCATAGACGGCAGGCTATGATCCAGGACCTTGGCCTCCTTTCACACCACCATTGCAAAGGATGCTCCCTCCTCCATAGTCATAGTAGGGGGAGAAAGCATGTCTGTATATGGAGATGTCTCCAGTCCACCGGCTTCTGCCAAGTCCTCACATCAGTCCATGTTGGGGGTCGAGAGGCCGGTATTCTTCAGGGTCCAGCGAACCAACCCACTGCTCCCATAGTCCTAGCCCATAAGATTAGGGCTGAGGCTCCAGTCTGGAAGGCATGGCTCCAGTCAGCATCGGACAACGCCCTCATCGAGACAGGATCAGAATGGGGACGGCGCTGCCAGAAGGCGCCCAGAGCATCAGCATCAAGAACGGCGTCGGGAAAGGTCAAGGTGGCTCTACCAGCGCCAGTCCAGATCCTTCCGTGGATCCAAGGGGCCCAAACCCACAAGGCCTAAAGGCAGGTCAGCAGGAACGGGCCACTCAAATATGAGGCATGAGGCATATGGTGTAGGAAAGTAGGATCTGCTTTCATGGTTACCCCCACTTTTTGCTGGTGTCAGAATGTTTTTGAGTAGTATGACTGGGATCCTGCTAATCTAATCAGGACCCCAATCACTGTGCTTTCTCCCTAAATTGACCATGGTAAGTACAGTTGAACATCCACAATTGGCTGTAGTATATGGTACTAAGTTACCCAGGGCATAGGTACACCAAGGGTCTCCCAGGGGCTGCAGCATGTATTGTGCCACCCACAAGAGACCACTCAAACTGCGACTACAGGCCTGCCATGTAGCCTGTGCAAGTTGGTGCTAGCACCCCTCAGGACAGATATGTTTTCTTAACTTAAAACCTATAAGTCACCCCTATGGCAGGCCTTTCAGACCTTAAGGCAGAGTGCTTGGTTATATGTGTGAGGGTGTTCCTGCCTGAGCAGGACAGCCCTACAAAGCCTTTATAAGTGTGGCCAGCTATTCTAATACATATAATAGACATCAGCAATTATGCGATATCTAACAATATATAGTGGATGCACAAAACCCGGTCATGTTTGGTATCAAACATGTTGGATTCATACCCAAACACAAATTCCAGTGTTGGAAGTATGATCCCATGTACTGGGGTCTCCCTGTGAGTGCCCCCTGTACTTCTGGTTACAGACTTTCAGGGTCTGACAGCAAGCTAGTGCTGCTGCCGACCACAGACACAATTCCACTCTCCTGCTGCTGAGCCAAGCTCGAGCCGGGGAAGGTAGAACAATAGGTTTCTTGACACAGGGAAGGGTGACCACCTCCCAGACAGGGCTTAAGTGTATTGTGCTAGGGTGGGAAGCTTCCCAAAGAACTAGTTCAGGCAGCCCTTGGTTTCTGCTCTGGTGCAACAAGGAAGTATCCTAGCCTCTGTCCAGCCCCTCCTCTGGAAGGGACCCCTGAGTTGTCCTAACCCCTTTACAAGCGCATTTAAGGTCTTACCTGTGGTTGGGTCTTCAGATTCATCGTGGGACAAGACTCAAGACTAAAACCACGTCACTCTTCGACCGTCTGGACACTTGGACTTCGCCTGGAACTGAGAATGCATTAAGGAAGACTCCTGCTGTTCCTGGTCTCGCTGTTCTGCAAGTTTTCTTCATAGTCTGTGTCTGTGCTTCTTCTAGGATCTTAACCAGAACTGTGGGCATCAAGGAAACCCGCAGTAATTTCCCTTGGAGTGAAGGAGTCATTGCACTGCATCTTCAGGCACCGCAGCAAAGCTGACCGTGTCACGGTCTTCGAAAGGCTCAGCAACACAGGTAGTGACTCTGCAACTCCCTTGAGGTCTGAACTGTCCTCTCTACAATTTTGAGGCCAGTATCCCTTGTCAGAAGCGCTGGGACCAAACCCTTGTGCACCGCATCGACTTGCCGCTGTCAAGGCTTGTTGACTCTGCATTCCAGAGATCTTTGGGCTACAAAGAAGCTCCAGCCTCAAGCACCTCTACAACATCCTCACTGCTTCCTCTACTCCATGGGCCATCTTTCTTGATGAGCTGCTCGAGGTCCTCTTGCGACTCCTGTGCCTTTGGCCTGTGGGTCCTCGAGGGTCTTGTTCTGCTCCGACTTCCCTGCTTGTGGCGAGTCCTTTGCCAGTCCAACATTGCTACTTCTGCACTTTCCACCTCTGTTGCAGCTGCCTAGGCTTCTTAGTGCTCCCACCGGACACCGACTCCTGGTTCTCGACTTCCAACGTGGGACAGTTTGTGCATGGCTCCTAGTCTTCCTCTGTGTCGCCAGGTCCTCAAAGCTGCAGCAACAAGGTCACTGTCAACTCTCTTGAACCGCCCGTCATTGGTGGGCATTGCTTTTCCGGGCCTCCTGGTCACCTCTGAGTGGCATAGATACTGTCCCCTCTGCTTACAGGTTCTTCACTTCAAGAATACACCCTTGTATATCACCGGACTCCTACACAGTCTTCTCCAGCTGCATCTTTCCTGAAGTCCTCCATTGTGGTCAACAGCGATTTCCAACGTCACTTCACACCCGGCTTCTCTGGTGTAGATATCCTGGTCCCTGGGGTGTCCACAGGGGGGCGACTCTCCAACCGTCTGTCTTCCACTGTGATTCTTCAGTGTCCACTGGGAAGGGTCCATCTTCTTCAAAAATGCAACTGCGACTTCCCCTTGGACTTCTTATGGACATGCAGCTGTGTTTCCACTCTGCATACAGCCTCCGTGGGGTTTCTGGGTACTTACCTTGGGTGGTTCCTTGTGTCCCCAGCTCCTCTGAGTCTCCTGGTCCAAGTCCCGACTTCAGTCGCAGTTCGCATTCCATTTTTTAGTATATGGTTTGGTCTCGCCCTAGAGACCACTGTATTTTGCGCTTCGTTTACTATTTGCAATTGAAGTATTGTTGTGTATTTGTGTTTATATCTCCGGGTAGGAGATATACCGATGTGTTAGTGAGTGTTGTGTATAAATAGACATATTTTTATATATATACACTGCGCGGCTATTTTTCATTTAATCTACACTGCATGATTAATCTGGTAAAACAATCTGCTTAACACTCATTCAAGACAAGCCTGAAGGCTGCTCTCCACAGCTACCACTTTGAGAGCTTTCAAAGGTTGTCAAAGACTACTAAAATCACCATACAGGTGCTTCACTTAAACAAGTGTGTATACTAAGCAAGCATCCTGCACATGCCCTAAAAAATCTCCTGGAGTTGAATGGGGGGGGGGGGGTCGCTCCTGCTCCCAGAAACTCACTGAGGTGCGAGAACGGTCCAGGCGGTGGCTAAACCACAAAGCCAAGTGTCAAAGTAGACGCTTCCTCATATCAGCCCCAGGGCTTGAAGCCAGCCTCTTGAGATGTTATGTTATGTAATGTTAAATGCACTTATAGAGCGCATGGCAGCAACTGGGCTTTCCAGCGCTAGGTCTAGCAGAGCGGAAAAGCGAGGAGGATAGTAATTGAAGAAGAGCCACATCTTGATCATTTTCCTTAAGGCCCAGTGGTCTTGCATGCAGCGAGAGGCAGGAGGGATTGAGTTCTAAAGGGTCGGAGCAAGTGCCCTAAACGAGCGCCCCCCCTGCTCTTGTCCTGCGCACCAGTAGGACACGGCCCAAATACAGGTTCGCAGAGAGCAAGGCTAGCTCAAAATATGCAGACCCAGACCGTACAGGATCTTGTGTGTCTTACATAGGGTCTTAAAGTGGACTCTCTGCTCTATAGGTTACCAGTGGAGACAGCATAGAAGGTCTGAGGCATGGCAGTACATTGTTAGTGCAAAAAGCGTGCGAGCAGCAGCGTTCAGTGCCCGCTGTAGTCTTTTGGTCACAGATTTGTTGACGTCACATAGCCACCCATTACAGTAGTCTAGTCGTGCCAACACAGTGGATTGGACAATCATTTGCCGAATAGGTGCGTCAAAAAGTCCCAAGATTGGCTTCAAGCCATGTAGAAGACTAAAGCAAGTCCCGGCCACTGTCTTAGCGTGCTCCTCAAAAGAGAGAGCATCGTCCAACAAAACTCCCCAAGATCTTGACCACAGATTTCGGTTGGGGAGGGGGGGGTTTCAAGGGTCATAGGCCACCAGTGGTTACCCCATCGATGGGTATCTCCGCCCACCAGGAGCATTTCTGACTTGGTGGAATTCTATTGAAGGTAGTTATCTACCATCTATTTAGCGATGGCCACAAGGTTGTCTCGGAATTTCACCTCATCCTGATTAGAATTGCTGGAACAGGTGAACACCAGTTGGGTGTCATCTGCATATGATACCAGTGCGATGCTTCGGGTTTTAGCCATGACGGCCAGAGGATGTATGTAAATGTTAAATAAAGTGGGGCTCAGGGCAGATCCCTGAGGAATACCACAGCATAGAAGGTGGGCACCGGAAAAAAAAGGGGGGCAGAGACCTGGAAAGAACAATCCGTCAAGAAGGGTAAGAACCAGGCGAGGTGAGATCATATCCCTGCCACACCAAGAGAAGATACTATCAAAAAGACTTCAAAAAAAGTTGAACAAAGGCTAGTCAAAAGGTGACTATGGGGTAGATCAATCCAGATCTGCGCTGACTAGCATGGAAAGAAAAGAACGGACGCCAGCGCGCTGAGGTGGCACCTATATAGGCACGGTGCATGTCACTTCCGGAACGGACGAAGACGTCATATGGAGCCAAACAACACCACCTATCAGCGACAGGGGTACAACCCAAGAAAAATTTCAGGATCCAGTTTGATGCCTGGGGATAATTCTAAGGTAAGGGATCTGCAAATTCTGTAATCAGATTTTTAGGACTGGGTTTTGTCTGCTGTTTCTGTCCCAAAATTAGTATTTACGTTATGCATCATTAAAATTCACCTGGGTATTGCATATTTTTTATCAAAACTGGAGCTCGATTTATGTTTGCCCAAAGCTCCTGTTCGGGTTTGGGTAAAGACAGGGACAAGGAAGTAAAATATGGTGGAAATGTTAAATATTCCCATCCTTGTTTCAGGCCATACTCCCTCCCTCCTGTTGCAGCTTCGGCATTGGGCTAATTTAGTTGTGGAACAATTTCTGTTGGGGGTTGACCCTTTTATAGGAGGAAATAAGATCCTTTTCCATTTGTAATGCTTTAAAGGATGTTTTGAAGGAGGTGTGGTCTCATCTAAGGACTGGGGTGAATAGGGAATATTCTAACCAATTCAGTGTGAGTGCACGAATATGTTGTTCCTCTGTTGATTTTCCTTCAATATCAGATAGAAACAAACTTTACTATTCATGCACTGGGAGCTCTTGCAACACGCTGTTCAACATAGAGACACTGGTTGCTATTTGGCACAGCAGATAGCCTCCAGAAATGTTCTAGCTGTAGCACTCACTATAATTTAAGGGATAAAGTACCACCTACCCTACATTATAAGGATACTTCACTGTGGAGTTCGATGCCCATTTAGAGGAACAAGATTGTGGAACTCCGAGGTGACTAGTAATATCTTTATCATTTTCACCAGGGGTACTTTATCCAATATAATCCATGTTGACACCATCACCTTTCCCACAAACGACAAAAAAACTTGGTGCGTAGCTCTTTCATATGAAAGAGCGAGCTTGTTTGCAAACACAAAGAATTCAAATAAAAACTCTAGTGCAAAATTAAACACATCAAAAACTTGTCACATATTTGTTGCTAACAAATATTAGAAATAGTTCAATACAAGTCAGTTTAAAAACAAACTAAAAAGCTGCAGTAGTTTGGAATTTGTAGAAAGGTGCATAAAGGTTCTAGGTTTTCTCTAAGGACTGCAGTACAACACTCTCTGCTTGTCACTGTAAGCTATTAAAAGAGATTTAAAAAAAAAAAAAGAAAAGCAACTTTCAGTTCTTTTTGCTTTAAACAGCTGCTTCTATTACACACCGTGACCTGGGCTGCTTGCTGGCTTTGGCAGCAGGCTTTGTCAAGTCAGAACTCTACTGTAATAACTTATAATTAAGGATCCTTGGTTTCCCTATTTACTGATTTTTACAGATAAATACAAACAGAAACCCTTTTATTTTCTTGTCTGTATTTATTTTTAAATATGGATAAAAATGGAAATTGGGTGCTTTTTTGAGGTATTCTAATTACACTTTGCCATGACTGCCAGGTCAATAACTGTGTGGATTGATAAGTAAGGGGATTTAAAAAAAAAAAGGAATTCTAGTAAAGAGGCTTAAACAGTAGTAGATATGCACAAGGCGGATAGTGAAATGTGCATATTTTCATATAGGTGCATTGATTTATCTTCTGCTGGTGTTCACATCACTGAAATTTGGTAGGCATTCAAGCGTGACTACATATTTATTGGTTAAATAAATGCGGAAATATAGCAGTTTCAGCTTTATTTTTTTCACAAAACCCATAATAAATATGGATAAATACAGTTAAAGTTGAGAAAAAGTAAATATGGATAAATACAGGCAGAAATGTCAAAAAAATAAATACCATAAAACCGGGAGCCCTACTTATAATAGACGATTTGTGGCGTATTTTCTTAATAATCAGAGACTGAGTGCGTCGCAGATTATAAAGAAATTAGAGACTGCCATTTATACAGGGATTGCAGAATCCCATGTATTATAGTCGCTTATTGCACAGAACCCCACAGTGATTGTGAAATCCTCAAGTCATTTTCAGAATGGTTTAGTCTAATAACGGTCAGTAAATTCTAGAAATCTGCAACATATCACTCAAGTGGGCACTATTGGCAGGCAGGTCTTCTAACTAAAACATAGTTACCAAGGGGCAACATTATGCCATGTAGAACCCATTAAACACATTCTGACTTCTTAGTTAATGGCATGCTGCATTATAGCACTTGCAGTATTGTTTTTAGTATTGTATGGGCCCATTTAGCCAAGTTCTAAATAAAATTAGCAGGCGGGTGGTTAAGATACACATATAATTAAATCACATGCAGTGACATCCCTATAATATCCCTTGTGTAAAATAAAGTATTCTACTTTGCAGCCAAAGCTAGGATACTTTACTTTTAAGTATGTAAATATATGTATACAATGTGTGTATTCATATGTAAATCAAACATACATTAATTTGATGTCTCAATGCAAAGCTGTGAATATTTTAAACAACAAGTGAGTCTATATTTAAAATAAAAATTCATGCATTTCTAAACATTTTAAATCATAGGGGGGCTACTCTGACTCTCCACCAGCAGAACACATGCCCCAGCAGCCTCTGCTACTGGGAGCAGAATTGCCTCCGTTTTACCACCATTTCTCGGCCGCCAGCCCCTCTTCAGAAGGCACCCGCTCCAGCATCACGGAACTACCCTGACCCTCCACCAGCAGACTGATCTCCCAGCAGCCTTTGTTACGGAGAGCAGGATCACCTCCGTTTTGTCTGCCATTTCTCGGCTGCTACGGGACCCCCAGCTTAAGGGACTGTGTCCCCTGCCCTTGTGCTGCTTGCTGTCCCTGCAATGCCTGCTGCCCCTGCACTGCCTGCTGCCCCTGCACTGCCTGCTGTCCCTGACCACGCACAAACATATGTAACTCGACCGCTGCGCTTCCTGCTGCCCCTGCTTGTCCATCCCCAGCGCTGCCAGTGGTCCCTCTGCCCATGCACTGTCTGCTGTTCCTGACCTGCGCTGCCCGTTCCAGGTCCCTACTCGACATCCAGGACCTCCAAAGTCACCACCAGGACCACTATGGTGGCCGTTGCATGGCCACGCAGCGGACATGCACAATTTGCACACTGCCGGTGGGAAAACACCCATTGCCAGGACCATGGCCCTCCCGCAACCTGACGGTACACCGCCAAGGAATTCCTGGACCCCGGACGCCGAAACAACAGCTGCGTCTCCTTCTTCCCGCGATCCACCAAAAGACCCTTCACCTGCTGACGCCGCCACTTCTCCTGCTACACAACCTACGAAAGATACGGCACCACTCCTGCCCACAAGACCAAAAACACCCGACAACTGCTCCGCTGTATCCTGTTCAAAGTCCGCTCAACATGCCACAGAAATCTTGGACACCATCACCACTCTGTAAACGGATGTTGCCTTCATCACTAAAACGTGTCTCAACCCCTCTCAAACCTTGATATCACCGCTGCGTCTCTCAAAGGCTACTGCAAGATGATACAACGAGACAGTGGCAGAATCAAATTCAACCACACCACAGAACTCATCTGGACTGACCACACCATGGCACACTTCACTATCACAGACGCCCAGCACACCTTCAACAAGCAACAGATTTTCTCCCACCGCAGCTGGAGAAAGGTCACCAAAATTCAGTGGTTACAGCCCCTCACCACCCCCCAACCCCAAGGGCTCACCAGACCTTGACCAGGCTGTCCAAAACTTTGCTGCCTGGATCACCGACAGCGTCGTCCCACTAAATCAGAGGTCTTCAAACTTTTGTAGGTTGAGCCCCCCAGCTGATTTTTTTTTAGATGTTGGGCCCCCCACCACCTGACAGAAATTTCTGGACTCGACCGCCACGCGCACATTCCGGGCATATTCAATACAATAAGAGTGCTTAGTAAACTGCAGGTTTGTGAGTAGGTGGGTGTGGTGAAATGACAGAGGCTTATTACACAGCTCAATACACCACTTTCCAAGATAAAATTGGGGGCACATGTTAGTGCAGCGTGGGACGAATGAATGTATGGTTAGTGGTGGGCTTACTGGAGCGAGATTGCAGATTGAACAGTGAGGGGGACAGGTGAGTGAAGTGTCATGAGTGCAGGTCGAGTAGTGTGCTTGTGTGTCTGCAGGCTGAGGTACAGGGTGAAAAGCGCAAGTGCATTTTGAGTGCAGAGTGATCACTGTGAGTGGAGGGTAAGTGGGTGAATGGTGTGAGAACATGGTGATCAGTGTGAGTGCAGGGTGAGCGGGTGAATGGTGTGAGTGCATAGTGATCAGTGTGAGTGCGTTGTGATCGATGTGAGTGGAGGGTAAGTGGGTGAATGGCGTGAGTGCATCGGGGTCAGTGTGAGTGCTGGGTGAGAGTGAAAGTGAAGGGCGAGAATGAGGAGTGAGTGGTCTGAATGCAGGGTGCATTCCCAGACACTTGAAGTAACTCAGCATATTATTGACGGCAGCGTAGGGTTTCAAATGTGTTTAACTATTGATATTATGGCAGTAACCAGGGATCAGGGTGGAGGAAATAAATAATGTGCTGATCCCTCAACAAACTTCCAGTCTTATGATTACGGTTGCCAGCTCATTATTTTGATGTCACAGATGGTATACAAATAAGCAGTCACCTAAAGCTGTATTTACAGCACTTGTCTGTGCATACTTTGAACAGCAAATATAAATAGAAAGAACTTTTAATTGATTTCTAGAGCTGCATGAATGATCCATGACTGATAATAAAAGGGAACAAAGATAGAAAAGGCACATTACAAATGAATCAACAAAAAGAAGGGGGACCGGGAGCTCGTTAACATTACAAATGAATACATACTTCTTATTTATAATCATATTTAGCAATTTGAAAGCTATTTAAACACATGGCTGGCTGGCATTTTGCGTGCCTGCCTGTGTAATTTTAAAATAAACTTTCAGGGACGTTTTAAGGATTTTGGGGCCTGTGGGCCAAATGTATTTTTGGGGCCCCTGTTCGGACCAGCTTTGATTTTATGATCTAGTCTCAGCTCTTACATGCCTTCTTTGGTCAAATACTAAATGTGTCTACATCGGATATTCAGGGACAGTGATGTGTGTTTTCAGTATGTAACGCAACAGCAGTTCACTAATATTACTGTAAATAATGTGTCACCACCTCTATTTCTCATATGTGAGCTCATGTATTGATTTAAAATAAACTTTTTCAATGGAAGTCGCATGACGCATAAACACATTTTGTCTGCAAAATGTATGCAATAGACTTTAACACATTAAAAATTAATGATTGAAAAACGATATTTACAACATTGTGTTTAAAAAGGATTCAAGGTCATGAGGGCAAGACTCTGTAGAATAGAGCTGCCTCTTTCAGTCCCCCCCACCCAACCCCTTTATTTATTTATTTATGCGTTTTTATATAGCGCAGACTTTACCCGAAGGGGTCAGAGCGCTTCACAATAGGAACAGAACTGATACATGAGAACATTACAAGTGAACAAATTGCAAAAGCAAACGCTAAATTACATGAGGCAAAAGTGCCAATCATGAGCAAACAAATACAAGAGGTAGCAAACGGAGCATTATGTCCCTCGAAACTTTGTCTCCGTTCTGGGAAGAGCTAACTCTCCCAGGAGGGGGTTAATTCACTGAGCTGACATGCTTCAGGTGCAGTGGGAGGCGAGGGGTCTCCTCTGCTAAAACAAATGTCCCGCTGAAGCTGTCAGCTCTGTGATTAACCCCCTCCTGGGAGAGTAAACATAACAAAAGAACGGGCACCTCCTGCCCCATGGATCTCCCCTCCCTCCCCCTTCCACATACCGGAGTGCTTCAAGAAGACTTGCACGTGCAGACGGACGATTACAGGGCACAAAGGTCAGATTGAAGTGGAGTGGCGCCCCCCCTGGGAAGGTGTGGCGCCCCCCCAGGGGGGCGCGCCCCACAGATTGAAGAACACTGCACTAAATCCTACAAGACCTCCAAATATGCCAGCTGGTACACCCCAGAACTCTGGACCCAAAGCGTGACTGCCACCAACTGGGGAAACAATGGTGTGCCACCAGGAACCCCACTGACAGAGCAGCTCACAAAACTACCCCTCAGCATCTATCACCAGCACATCAAAGAAGCCAAGAAAGCAGCCTTCACCACCAGCATCGACTCCGCAGCCAACAACACAAAGGAACTCTTAATAGTCAAAGAATTCTCCAAACGGACAACCTCTCAGACCACTTCTACAGCAAGATCAACAACATCTGCAACAATTGCAACAGCCAACCCTCCACCCTCAACCCTGAAGATCTCAACCAAACACTGAACACTAGCTAAACCATTACGACTCACCGCCCCGTCCACCTCAACCCTCATGTCTTCCATCCACTCTGGGCACCTTCTGACCCCTTCCTCCACCACCTCTACAACCTTGAAATTAACCTAATTAGCACGTAACTCACCAGCATTCTCAACACCTCTGTCTCCACAGCAGCCTCTCCGGACAGATGGAAACACGCAGACGTCAGACACCTCCTAAGCAAAGCCTCCACCGACCCAAATGATCAAACAAGCATTTGCAATGCAATAGGTCTCGCTTTCACGCGAGTTTGAGCTATTGACATTGCAAATAACAATGCCTTTTAGTTTTGTTTTCGTTTTAAAAACAAATAAAAGACATTATTATTTACAATGCTAATAGCTTAAACTCGAGTTAATGCGATACCTATTACATTGCAAATGCTTGTTCTTTCAGTGATCAGGCCTAATTGTGTTCCCAATCCGACCCCGAAACAAAGCCCATGCAAATTTCTAGTGTCATAACCAGTGGACTAATGCAGTAGTGCCCTGCTGCAGAATGAGGCCAGGTGCACCTGACGCTCCTTGTGTCACAGAAGTTCATAGACTTGAGGCTGATTTAGACCCCTTATGGGTCTGTGTTCTGCCCTGGGCATTACACGCGTCACAAATACTCCATGAGCCCCCGGCCTAGCGCTTGGTATTAAAAACAGCTATAATTGTGCTGCAGTGGGGCCTTTACCGCCTGAGCCTGGTGCCACTGCACTTGCTTTACTGACGGTTTAAAGACATTACGAGGATAATACAGATGCAGATGTAGGGTACCTGGTTGTGTTGTTCATCCAGCATTAGAAACAATCCTATTGGTTTATTACATGAATAATCTGGGTGTGGTGCAAGCACCGTTTCGTGAGGGACGGGTTATAAATGCATTCTAGGATGTGTGCTTTGTTCTGAGGAATGAAAGGTGGAAGGAGAATGAGCGCGTTATATAAACAGCCTGCAGTTTTGTTTTGTTAACAGCTTCAGTACAGATACATGTGACCCACCACCTCAGGGAAGTTAGGAGGGCTGGTAATCCTTGAACAGGCTTTGAACGCTAGATGCAGTTTCTCATTGAAACAAAAAGCGTGCCTTAGCATGCAATGAAATATGAATAGGTTATGGAACTCAGCATGTTGTTTTAAAAAGAAATGGGCATTTCGCAAGTTAGGTTTTCTAATAATGGACGCATTACAACATATGTCACGCGAAGCGTGTTTACAAGCTAAGCTGTTTAAAGAGAAATGAATAGGTGATGAAAAGCGCTGGCTTACCAGATGAGGATTTACTGATTATACATGACATTTTGATAATTGTATGGGTGTTTTGGACAAGCACTGACTAATAACGAGGCGTGGAACACAGACGAGAGAGGCGGGCTCTACTTTGATAGGCAGGAGCCTGCGAAGTTCCGGGAGATTCCACGCCTCTGTAGCAGGCTAGCGGTGACGTAGCTCCGGAGCGCGGCACCTTGGAGGCAGAGGGAGCTCAGAAGAAAGCAGGGATTCCGGGAGTGATGGGGTTCCCGGGAGAGAGCAGGCAAGGCATAACAGTGGGTGCGAGCAAGGTTCTTCAACTTACAGAACATCCCGTAGCAGCGCAGCGAGAAAAGAGCCTGGTGAGTGGGGGGTGTTTGCGTGTAGCTGTGTGTGTGCGCGTGTGTAGCTGTGCTTGTGTATATGTGTGGCTGTGTGTCTGTTAGCTGTGCGTGTGTATATGTGGGGATGTGTGTCTGTGTGCATGCGTCCTGATGCATTGTCCCTGCGTGTGAGTGTGTGGGTGTATGTGCGCATGCGTGAGTGTGTCTGTGTGTGCTCGCGAGTAAGAGAGGCTGACTTGCTGTGAATGTGAGACAGGAGAAGTGCATGGCGCCGGGCTGGGCGTGCGCGCCCACGAGGTGAAATCGCCGAGAGCTTGCGCGAGCACATCCCCTGTCTCACATTCTCGGCAAGCCAACAGCAATAGGTCTTTCGCTTGACAGCGAGACCTAAAAAGTTACTGCCCGATCTCCCTGCTCCCTACTACTCGCGAAACCCATCAACCAGCAGATCACTGATTTCCTGGAATAGAAACACCAACTGAACGCCTCTCAATCATGATTCGGTGCCAACCACAGCACTGAGACCGCCCTTATTTTTGCCACAGATTACTTCAAAACACTCCTCGACTGTGGAGAGACTGTGGTACTGATCCTCCTCGACCTCTCCGTTACCTCCGACACAGTCTCCCACAACAACCTCATCAACAGACTCTACAACATAGGCATACAGCAAGATGCCCAGTATCGCCTCCTTCCTTACAGGATTTACACAAAGCATCCAACTGCCTCACTTCACCTCTGCACCCAAAGACTTCATATGCGGTTAATCACAAGGATCATCCCTCAGCCCCATACTGTTGAACATCTACATGACCCCCCCTTGCAGACAATGTCAGATCCCATGGACTCAAAATAGCCTCCTAGGCTGACAACACTCAACTGATCATCTCGCTCATGGAGGACCTATGCAACACCAAAACCAACTTCTACGAAGCCATCATAGCCAAATGGATGAGACAACTGCCTGCAGCTCAACTCCGACTAAACTGAAGTACTAAGTTTTAGGAAGAACACCTCTGCACGTGACCACAGCTGGTGGCCTGCAGAACTCGGACCCACGCCCACCGAACATACTCGCAACCTCTGCATCATCCGTTACAGACAACTGACAATGAAACGACAAGTCAACGCAGTAGCCTCCTCCTACTTCCACACACTTCGCATGCTCTCCAAAATCTTCAGATGATCCCAGCCAACATCAGAAAGATTTGCACTAAAGCACTTGTCATCAGCCACATTGACTATGGCAATGCCCTCTACGCTGGCCTTTCCATGCAGCTCCTCAGAAGACTCCAGACCGTACAGAACTCGACAGCCAGACTCATCCTGGACCTCCCCAAATGAACCCGCATCACCCCCGACCTGAGAGACCTCCACTGGCTCCCGATCCTGGAAAGATGCCAGTTCAAGATCCTCACACACACCTACAAGGCCCCCTACGACCTAGGACCTGCCTACCTCAACCAGCAGCTGAACTTCCACCAACGTGTTAGACACCTGCACTCTTCTTCACTTGCCCTCGCACACACCCCCTGCATCCGTCGCAGCGTTACACAACCCCTGCATCCGTCGCAGCGTTGGCCGCTCCTTCTCCTACATCACTGCAAGAACTGAAACAACCTTCCCCTCTGCCCAGACCCCTCGCTGGCAAATTTCAGAAAGGGACTCAAGACCAGCTTTATAAATGACGTGACAGACTGATTCATATACTTAGCATAAAATAATGTGCTATTGTAAATATTTGGCATACAAATAAAAATGATTATAGACACAGATAAAGAAGGCATGCACTGTCATTGTTGTCATGTATATTTAGAGTGAATAAACATTGGTAACACAGATAATGAGACATTAAAGCTGTATTTAATTTCTACTTGTGATTGCTGAAACTTTTTTTGTGGACTGTGTAGGATGCTGGCTGAGTATATGTTGTACGCCTATTTGTGATACACCCTGCACGGAGTCCAGGCAACAGCTAATGATAATTTACGAAGATCCCTGATAACCAAAGCTCTCAAGGACTAGGTCTGGAGAACAGCTAAGTCTTATTCAGGAGGGTGTAAAGCGGGTACACTTACCACATAGTCAGTCTGTGAGTGGTACACAAAAAAGAATCACACCAGTATTAGAAAAATACTGTGGTATTTATTACACACCAACATTAAAACTACATTGGTATATCTCCTAACTGGAGATATGAATACACAATAAAATAAACTTCAAATCAGGTAAGTAAAGCACATAAAACACACTGGCCCCTATGGGGGATTGTAAAATTTATGCTAAGTAAGTGGAATGCGAAAGGGGTACCTAACCAGGACTACCACTCACGGATCTGTAGGCCAGGGGAAGCACAGAACCACCAAAGGTAACTAACTAGGAGTCCCTAGGCATCCTGGTGCAGAGGTGACATCCCGGATCAGTGTCCGTAGGATAACATAGGGAAGTTGTGGTTAGGATTGTCAGGATTCAGGATCCTTCCCAGGCGACCCAGAGGAAACCTTTTGGAACCAGGTAGGTTGGAGAGCATCCTCACCCGTGGATACCCAGAGATGCAGGATACCTACAACAGGGAGCCCGGGTGCATAAGTGTGAAGTGATATCGGAACCTCCATGAAGTCACTGGGGATCTTTGGATGTCCAGCTGCTACCGTTACCCGTGGACCAGGTCATGGGACCCAGGTGTGGATACCAGACGAAGGGCACCTGAGTAGAGAGGAGACAGAATCCAAGTCACCTGGATTAGTCCAGGAGATGCAGGAGCATAATGCCGACCTTCTCTGGGGTACTTCATGGTAGGATGGAGGTATTGGTGCTGCAGCTGTGGAGACCAGGTGATTATGTAGGATCACAGGAGCCGTCAACAAGCTGTCCCACGACGGTCGACAAATTGCAGGAGGGTCAATGGCCAGCAGTACCGCCTACAAGCCATGGCAAACACAACAGACATGTAGCAGGTAGACAGTTAGGTGTAGACCAGCAAGGACTGAGGGACTCACCCACCACAGGTAGGTCTTTGCCAGCCCTCAGCAAGCAGGAAAGCCAGCAGGAATCAATGGAAGACGCCAGAGGGACCCCTTTGGCAGCAGGCATAGGGAGTCATCGGGAGGCCTCACCAGGACTACGAAGACAGAGGCTCACGCGCAGGAGATGCAGAGAGGACATTGGTTTTGCTGTAGGAAAATGCTTGAGGCTGGGGCTTCTTGGAGCTTGGAGACTTCTGGAGTGGAGAGCCAATAAGCCTTGGTAACGGCAAACAGACATGGTGCACATAGCTTCGGTTCCAGCAACTTCACAGTGGATTGCAATCTTTCAATTTGCACAGAAGATAGGTCAGGCCTCGGGAGAGTCCCCAAACCACCATCTTTGTTGTAGAACCTTGAAGAGTCTGTGGACATGCAGGATCCATGAGCCGGTCGTCGAGGTGCCTGCAGCTGCAGGGGAGTGACTCACTCTACGGGAGATTCCTTCTAGCTGTCCTAAGTCCTTTTGACTCTGGAGGATGCACAGCCACCAAAGTTGCAGGATGGGTGTAAAGCACAGAAACAAAATTGCAATAGGAGCCTTCCTACCAGAAGCAGTCTTGTCTGGAGTACAGCCCAGCCCAATAGCAGAGTCTAGGGCCCAGCAGCATAAGAGTCTTGTGGAGGATCCTGAAGAGGAGTCTTGCAGTGGAATCCTTGTCCAAACAAATCTCAGGACCCACCCTCAGGGGAGCCCTCAAGTAACCCGGGAAGGAGGTTTGATGTCTTCTGCGATGACCCACCTATCGGGGGAGGTCAGGGATGCTACGCTAGTGGACTGATCAGAAGGATGCGCCCAAGGGCCTCTGTTTATCTTGCTTTCAGGATGGAAGAATCAAGCGGCCACCTTGTCCTTTGTGTAGTTTTGCATCAGAGTAGGAGCCAAGGGCCCTGAACTGGAGTAAACTGGTTTTTGCAACCAGGGCACCAAAAGTCCTTCAAGGAGCTCCCCAGTACATGGTACCATGAAACTAACACTGAAATCGGTGCAGTTGCAAGATTCCAACATGTTTGATACCAAACATGACGAGTTTCGGTGAAGCCATTATGTAGTTGGACATCTCTAGTTTGCCAGTGTCCACTACACACCTTAAAATAGCTTTCCCAAATCTACAAAGGCCAGGAATTGGAGTCTGTGGTTTGTAGGGGTATCCCTGCTTCTGCAAGGTTACCCTCACACTTAGGACCAGGCACCCTGCCCTTAGGCTGATGGCCTACCTTAGGGGTGACTTTTAGGTCTTAAGTGCAGTGACCGAGATTTAAGGTAAACCTTATATCTGGGGTAAAAGGTGTTTGCACCATTTTACGAAGGCTGCGATGGCAGACCTGCAGACACAGTATGCATGGGCTCCCATGGGTGGCAGAATATATATGTTGCAGTCCATGGGAGACCCCTGGTGAAACCCTGGGTACCTTAGTACCATATGGTAGGGAGTTACAGGGGCACACCCGTATGCCAATTGTGGGGTGTACAAAGTACTTACCTGTCAATTTAGGGGTGAGAGCACCGACATTGGGGTCCTGGTTAGCAGGATTCCAGTTTACTCCAGTATGAATACGCTGACACAAGGCACAAAAGTGTGGGCCACTGAGCCACAGAGATCCTACTGTGAAGGTGGATCCCATGGGAGTCGGCATCCTTAGTAAACAAATGTCCTAGGCCAGGTGTTCCTATCATTGTCGCACTGAAGACCTTTCCAGGCCCTGGAATTTGTCAGCCTTTGTGGACAACTTGTCACATGGAATGCCTGGATTGGTGCCACTGAAATCACGGACAGACATTGAGTGAGAGGATGGGGTGGAGTGAGTTTTATGTCACCCCTCTTTGTTTGAACTGTGGACAAGGGGGCAGGAGGTGGTTACTGTGCATGGGTTCATAATGCATAGTGTGTACTATACAGTGGGCCATACTGCATAGGGCCTTGGTGCTGTACATGAAGCATATACTGCACAGGGACTTTTATAGCAGAAGGGTGGTTACACTGAATGGTATAAACTGTACAAAAGGCTTTATACATTATAGGCATTACTATTACAGGACACGCATACTGGAAATTAGATCATACTTTACAGCTGCTTAAACTCTACAGGAGCTTCATACAATGTAGGGACTCAGTCTGCATTTGGGCTCATACAAACCCTCACAACTCCCGGTGCCCATTTACCAACTACAACTGCATGTCATCTGCGCTGGAAATTATGTGCGCAGTACCTATAAAGGTGCCATACCAGCACATTGATAGTTCTTTCCTTTCCACGCCAGATAGTGCTGATAGATGAAGAGCTACCCATATAATTTTTTTGACTGGCTTTTTTATTTACTTTTGTTGAGATTATTTTTTCCTTGGATGACAGGATGTCCCCAGGAAAACAGGCTGGTTTCAAACCATTTGGTGACGACACACACTTGGTTTGCTTGTGATGCTTGGAGATGAACCACAACTCCAAAACCTGCAAGGAATCCTACAACATGCACCCAAAGGACCTGAGGGAGCGATCCCTCATACTCCTCGCCACCCAACGACTCTGCAATACTCAAGATCCTAGTTGAAGAAAAAACAATGGTTGTGTCAGGTATGCGAAACTTATTTCTTGTACACACAAATCAATTATCTTATTTCTTATATGGAATCCTCACATGTAACACAAAGGACAATTCAATCATAAGGGACACACGAAAAAGAGCAGTTTGAATGGGTAAAGAGTAGTTTTTTATAAATTGCATCATTTATCAGTTACCCATGTTCAATTAAAGAGCTGTCATAACAGGTGCGGTTTCAAGGCGAACAGTGATCAGGTGACATATTGTGATACACTTGTGTGCTTAATATGTACAATGTGATTAAAATATGTACAGGGGAAGGGGAGGCCAGACTGGGAGCAATGATTCTGCTGCTAATCCAAGTTTAATTTCTCGTGCAAAGCCTTGAACTAGACCAGAAGGTAGCGTTGACGTTTCAACCCAATATAAGCACTATTGAATGGTCATTGCGGGTCTTCATCAGGACACAGGGGGGGAGAGGACAGCCTAGTGTAACCAGAGTGAATCCTGAGTAAGGGAACAGAAGGGCTCAGGTCTGCCTACTCCAGGCCCGATCACATTTGGTCCAAAGAAATGGCAAGGAAGCGGGAAGAAAGGGGTAGGTTCCGCTATCTCGAGCAAAAAGGGGCTGCAATGTCAGTCAGGTATTACTTCTAATCAAGTGCAGTGGATAGCTTGTGGGGGGTCCGCAATGTTGGGCTGGTGATGAAGTGGATTCCAGGATTCACTTCGGATCTATTCGGAGTTGTGGCGATATCCAAAAGTTACTTGTGGGAGCAACGGCAGGCAAACATCCTGTCATTCCGCTGAGATCCTAGTTGTGAGGAGGGTCCCTGGACTGTTCACTGAGTCGCACCCGGCAAACTTCGTCCCACTAGGAGTCATCAGAGTCATCAGGGAGGCCAGTTAAGTCCCACAAAGATAAGAAGTCTAAGACGTCGAATAGGTCTTCGACTTTGCCACAGCCGTCAAACTCTGACGAGGCACGGGAACATTGCGACTCCTGGCCTCACCCTTCGACAGAGCCTGGATCAGGGTTCAGTCCGTGCTTTCCTGGAGCTGGAGCTTAAAGCATGTTATGAGGCCATATACCTCATATTTGGGTGGCCCGGCCCCTCTGGAGCACTTTTGGGCCTCACAGGCTTAAGAGTGGCTCCCTCTGGATCCTCGTCCGGTAGGTTCAACCCTCTAAGCCAGTCGTACCCCATGGATCCTATGTTGGATCTACAGTGGAGCCGCTGTGTGAAATCAAGACATTCCTTGACATTCTCTCCAGCGCTGCCAACGCCCAATGGCGGTCCTATCCCCATCGGCATTCCCAACACAGACATGAAATGGGATGCAGGTCGCCCGACGCCAGTTCTGGTGCTGACCGGGATCATGTTCTCTAGATCAAAACCTGTTCCTTTTGCCTTTGACAGGCCTGTTGAAGTAGAAAATGTGAGGGGTCTGAATACGCTTATGGATACAATCATCCTCTAGATGTGCATGAGAACAACTAGTATGAGGAACTGGCGGAGGCCAGTGGGTTAGACACCAAACCTGACACTGGCTTGGTATTTCCTCCTACCAAGGCTATGGAGGAGGGAGCCTTTTTCGCTATGTTGGTGTGTAGGGCCACTGAGGTCTTGGACCTTCAGCTCCCCTCAGCAGCAGTCAAGACTATCTTGAGGGAGGTACTTCAGCCGGGAGCGCCCCTTCCAAACCTTGAAGCCCTTACCAAGTACTACTCAATGCCTAGAACAAGCCCTGCATTGGGGCTCCTGTGTATAGGACAACTGCCTGCAGCCTACGCCCCATTCCTGGGGACCTGTTTCCTTACACAGCACCCAACCCCGGAGAGCTTGGTGATCCAAGCCTCCACATCTAGAGTCAACCCCATGCATTCCCTATCACGCCATCAAATAAGAAACCCAAAAGGCTGGAGGCTTTTGGCAAGAGCATGCTCTTTTCCGCCAGTCTTGCACTGGTGAATATTATCAGATTCGGTGGCGCACCTGATGCTGATCGTTTCATGAGGATTCTCAATCCATACTCTCCCAAACTACTGCTGACGGGGGAGATGCAGCAAAGTTCACCATACGATGTGGACTGGAAATGACAGATTCACTGGGTAGATCGGCTTCATTGTCGGTGGCCTTGTGGAGCCACACCTGGATGAGAACCACTGACTTTTCAGGGGATGTCTAAGCATTGCTTATGGGCATGCCCTTTGACGGCTCTCGTATTTTTGAAGAGAAGTCAGACTCAGCACTGGTGTGCTTTGAATACAGCAGAGTGACAGCCAGGTCCCTGGGCTTGTCTATGGTCTTTCGTCATCCCCTGGCAGCCTTACGCCCCCTTTTGTGGCCATGGAAGGGGGCTCCAACTGCATCCATAACCTCCCAGCCACCATAACCAACAGACTTTCCAGCCTTTTCGTAGCAGAGGATGCGCGTCCCATAGATCACGTGGGACAGGGAGCCATAGGTCGGGGAAGGGCACCCTTCCCATCCCCCGGCAGACGCAGTCTCCAAACCCTTTCAATTTGATCTCCGACAGTCATAGGCATCCACTGCGAGGAGAGGAGGGGTGAGAGTGGGTAGGATACTCCATCACCTGCACCACTGGCGGTCAGTAACATCAGACCATTGGGTTTTGCAAATCGTCCAAAGGGGCTATTCCCCCCACCTTTGGAACAACCTCTCTACCAACGACAACTACTTATGACTGGCTGACAGAAGACCACCTCTCCCTGCTCCATCAAGAAGTTCTGAATCTCCATAGCAATAGAGGGGATGCTGGCATCCGAAGTAGGTTGTGGTTGCTATTCCTGCTACTTTCTGGTGCCAAAGAAGGACGGGGGTCGTTGTCCTAACCCTGACCTGCACCTTTTCAGTCTCTTCCTGAAAAAGAAGCAATTCAAAATGCCCACACAAGTTATGTCTGTCCTGGACCCAAGAGACTGGATGGTGGCGTTGGACTTACAGGATATATATTTCCACATCTTCATCCTGCCCACTCACAGACATTACCTCCAGTTCAAGGTGGGCCAACAGCACTATCAGTTTCCTGTGCTCCCTTTGGCCCTACCACCTTCCCTCGTGTGTTTACGGAAGTAATGGCAGTGGTTGCAGCTCATCTGCAGAGGTCAGGAGGTTCAGTCTTTTCCTACTCCGACAGTTGGGTGTTGAAGGCGGGCTTGCCCCAGTCAGTCGTCTCCATCATCCAGACTACGGCGAGCAATTTGCTATTCTCCCTCTCAGAAGCTCCTTTTCATCGAAGCTCTTCTGGACACAGTGCAGTTTCGGGTATACCCTCCTGAGATGCGAGTCCAGGGTATTCAGGCCATGATACCAATGTTTCAGCCTCTATCATGGTTTTTGGTGAGAATGACCCTGAGGTTGTTGGGCCTCATAGCCTCTTGTATCCTGCTTGTAACTTATGATCGTTAGCATATGTGTGCTCTACTGTAGGACCTGAAGTACCAGTGGGTGCAGCATAACAGAATATCTCTGAGATTGTCCAGATCTTGGAGGTAACTGCAAAAGATCTGCTGTGGTTGCTGACGAACCATAATTGGGTCAGTGGCAGACACCTCTCCCTTACCCAACCAGAGCTGACGGTGGTGACAGGTTCGTCACTTCTGGGAAGGGGCAGCCATATAGGAGAGGTTAAGATCAGAGGAGTCTGCTCCACATCAACCTGTTGGAGCTTTGGGCGATTCACTTTGTACTGAAAGCTTTTCTTTCTTCGATCAAGATAAGGCTGGTGCAGGTGTTCACAGAGAACACTACCACCCTGTGGTACTGCAACAAACAGCTGCAGGGTTAGGGTCGAGAACCCTTTGTCAAAAGGGTCTGCATCTCTGGACATGGCTGGAAGAACAGGGTATTTCCCAAGTGGTTCAGCTCCTGGCAGGCTCTGTGACCGCCAGGGCGGATGAACTCAGCCAAAGACGCCTAGTGGATCAAGAATGGTGTCTCCACCTGCAGGTGGTGCAAAGCCTCCTTCAGCAGTGGGGAGAGCTTTGGCTAGATCGGTTTGCCATCGCCGAGAACAGGCAATGTCAACAGTTTTGGGCTCTGGAGTTTCCAAGGCGACTCCTGATCTGAAACGCTTTTCGTCTTAAGTGGAGCTTTTTCCTTCAGTACGCCTTTCCACCTATACCACTCCTGCCCAGAGTTCTCAAGAAGATCTGGAACGACTGGGTCCAAGTTATTCGTGTGGCTCTGGATTGGGCACGGAGAGACTGGCATCCTCAGCTGTTGAGAATGACCTTCAGTCTGGAGATCATGCTGCCTCTTCAAGAGGATCTTCTGTCGTAGAACAGGGGAGGGTTTTGCACCCGAACCTGCGCACCCTTCCTCTTCATGAGTGGAGACTGAACAGTGACAGCTGACAGAGTTCAACTTTCTTCCAGAAGTCTGTGATGTTATTCTGACAGCCAAGCGTCCCTCCAACCCAGTATACACCTGTGTTGGGATATGTCTGTGACATGGTGTTGTTCTAAAAACATCGACCCTCTTTCTGCACCTCTCTCTAATCTGTTTGCTCCATCTTTAGAAAAACAGGGCTTTGCTCTGGGCACAGTTAAAGGTTATCTATAAGACATTTCGGCATTTTTGCATTTGCAGGACCAACCTTCTGTATTCAAGTCACCTGTTGTTGCTAAGTTTCTTAAAGGCTTACAGCACATTTCCCCCTAGGCCAGTCATCATGCCCCTGTGGGATCTAAATCTTGTTCTAATTTTCGTTATGTTTGCACTCTCTCAGTCTCCGCATAACTGCCCTCTTAGCCTATTGCCCATAAAAACTGACTTTCAATTGGGCATTATATCAGTCAGGAGAGTCAGCGAATTGCAGCCACTCTCAGCGCACCCTCCCTGCACCACCTATTAACTTGAAAAGCTCATCCTCCAGACACGTGCCTCCTTCCTTCTAGAGGTTGTAACTCATTTCCATCCAGGTCACAACATCACCCTGCCTACATTTTCAGCCCCATCTCACCCTCCAAAGAGGAGGAGAGACTCCACCATCTAAACCCCAAAATAGGGCAGTTGTTCTCTCTTGATTGGACCAAAGCATTTTGGGTGGACAATCAACTCTTTGTGGGGCATGTAGGAGCCAAGACGCGGAAGGCGGTGCATAAATGGACCATCTTAAAGATGGATAGTGCTCTGCATCAATACCTGCCACGCACTGGCGAAGAAGCAACCCCCTGCAGATTTGTGTGCTTGTTCCACCAGAGCTAAGGCTGCAACTACTGTGCGGAGTCCCTGTAACTGGACATCTGTCAAGAAGCAATGTGGGCATCTTTGCACATGTTCACCAAAAACTACTGCCTGGACAGTCAAGTCTGTGGTGACGGGAATTTCCAGGAGCGCAACTAGACCCGAACTTCGGGGGGTGCTAAGACTCCAGCCAGGGCTGGCCCTAGCACTGGTCACGTACGGTGCAACAGTCTTTTTTGGCGCCCCTCCCCATTTCCTCCTTCTTCATGAATTCCCTCACTACAACTTGCCAACACTGCACCTTATCTCTCTATAGCCCCTTCTGACAAACAGTGATTTTTTTAATAGGGCTACTCGTAGTTACTCACACTCAGTTCTGTGATGTGCATGGTACACGTTCTTTGTAGCAGGCACATTAACCCTCTGCGCTGTGTGCCTGACAGGAGTGCCCATGTGAGTGCACGGTGAGCGATGCTACAGTGTGAGAATAGGGTGAGAGAAGTGACTGCAGGGTGAGTGAGGTGACCTTATGAATTTGGGTGCAGATGTAAGTGCAGAGTGGGACGAATTAATGTTTGGTTAGTGAAGGGCTTGTTTGAGTGAGATTGCAGAGTGAGCAGTGAGAGGGACAGGTGAGTGAAGTGTCCCATGAATCCAGGGTGAGTAGTGTACATGTGTGACTGCAGGGTGAGGTACAGCGTGAACAGCGCAAGTGTATTGTGAGTGCAGAGTGATCACTGTGAGTGCAGAGTGAGAGGTCTGCTCATGTGATCGCAGGGTAAGCGGAGGGAGAATGGTGTGAGTTCATGGCGAGTGGCATAAGTGCTGTGTGATCATTGTAAGTGCAGGGTAAATGGCATGAGTGATACAATAATTCACCCCTGAGCACCCAAGATGAGTACTGTTCTGTCCAACAGAAAGGCAATAAAAATCTTATATAATTTCTTTAGTTCCAATTCTTTATTTGGGTATTCTGCGTCCGATACTTAACTGATTGTATTTGTAATTACAGGATCTTATTGTATTGTAACAGCATATTATCCCGAGTGGATTGAGAATTAAGCTGGCAACGGAATCAGTTGATGAACTCTTGAACATCGAGGGTTTTCTAGCCTATGGATTCTGTCTGATTTTCATACTTGTTCATATTACTGACCTCTCTTATAAACAGGTGTTTAGACTTGAGTTTTCCTCTTCTACTTTTATTCCTCACAGCTTTCGGTGTAATATATAGAGACACTGATTTTAACCTCTCTTCTAATTCTTTTCTCTATTGGACAATATTGATGATTCTGCTGAAACTGCGCAGATTCACTTTCGACGCTAATGTCCGGCTATGGAAATCTTGAAGGCATGACACATGGGTGTTTGGCCACAATTTGCCTTCATATAAGAACAGTGATGGCAACTGTTTTTACTTTGGGTTTACAGCCCTGAAGAAGTCATATGTGTGCTACAACACATGGGAAAACACATGTTGGCTGTAAATTGTTCGACTGTACCCCAACTTCACGCTGTGTTTTGGAAATATTATACTGCTGAGAATCAGACGCAGAATAGACGAATTAAGAATTGGAACTAAAGAAATTATATAAGACTTGTTTGCACTCCTATTGGACAGAACATTACTCGTCTTGAGTGCTCAGGGATAAATTATTGTATCACTGTATTCCTCTTGTTGCGGGGGATCAACTGTGGTTGAATTGGCAGCCGACCATTCTCCCCTTGGAGCACCAACCTAATACTTGTGTTGTATTGTTACATTGCCCTACATGGTCGTTAAGCACCTGGTCTTTCTGTTCTTTTGCCTGGTTGCCAATTTGATTTCTTCCTGAATGGCAGGAGTGCATAGTGATCAGTGTGAGTGCATTATGATCGCTGTGAGTTCAGAGTGAGTTTGACAGTGAAGGGCAAGAATGAGTTGTCAAGTGACCCAGCATGTTGTTGAGGACTGGCGTAAGGTTTCAAATATCAGTTAAACTATTGCTATTATGACATTATTCAGGGACAAGGCTGGACTTGCAGTAGCGGGCACCAGGCATTTTCTCGATGGGCCAGAAGTGTGAGGGCCGGTTTTGGACCGGTGGTTGTCGTTTTTGGTACAGAGGGTCGTTTTTTCAACAGTGCTGCAATAGCACCCCCTGCACCAAAAACAGCTGCAGTGTTTTCCATGCACACCCTCCTCGGCCCCCACCATCCTCCTCCGCGGCTGGTCGGACTCAATTGCCAAGGCCGGTTTGCATTCCCAGTCCGGCCCTGTTCAGGGATCGAAGGTGGTGGAAATAAATATTGTGCTCATCCTGCAACAAACTTCCAGTCTTGTGATTTGGGTTTCGAGCTCATTATATTGATGTCCCAGACATTACAAAAATAAGCAGTCACCTAAAGCCTATTTTCAGCACTCATCAGTGCATACTTGGAACAGCTAATATAAAAGAAAGCATTTTTAATTGTGTTCTAGGGCTGCCCGAATGATCCATGACTAATAATTAAAGGGAACAAAGACAGAAAAGACACATTACAAATGAATACATAGGATTTTATGTACAATCCTATTCAGTATCAAGACGAGGCCTTTGCAGGCTCTTTAAACAACAAATGGCTGGTATTTTTGTTTTGGCAACCCTACTTTATATTTCTTTTCATGAAATGCATTCTCACACAACCACAGTAAAAGTAAAATCCAAATGTAAGAAATAGGCAGAGAGGGGATCCAGGGGGTCTGGAACCAGAAAAAGGAACAGTTTACAAAGGTATGTAAATATGCAAATGGTCCTTAACCCCATCCATGCTGCCGTCGGCCATTGGCCGACGGCAGCACTACCTCGCCGGTGCTGCCGTCGGCCAATGGCCGACGCGGCCCCACCCGTTTTGCGGAAGTGCCGCACTTCCGCAAAACGGGCGTCGCAGCCAACGGGTTAAAGACTTGTGAAAAACTCAGGCGTGCCGGAGATATGACTCTAGACACTGCCCAGCCCACAGCAGCTCCAGCTGCAGCCCTGCGCCTGGGCACTTCACCCGTTCGGTCCTGCAGGACTTTCTCGTGTAAATTAGCTTCGCAGACCCCCCCCCCCACACACACACACACACATCCCCCTACTGGGAGGCATTGCTTGAGTATCTATTCTAAGGTAGGAACTCTGCGGCTAGAAGTCTTCATCAGATGAGCACGTTACTTACCTTCGATAACGCCATATCTGATAGAGCTTCTTTCTAGTCGCAGATTCCTTACCGGCCCTCTGAAGCTCTGTGAGCAGATTGCAGTGTAAGAGACACCCTTCTCAGGGCTTTAGTATTTACCACTGCAGTCAGTTCTCATTGTGGCTCCTAAAGGGGAAAGTTGCGAAAGTAACAGACGTCAGCGCACCAGGGTGGTACCTATGTAGGACCCGGGCATATAATTCCCAGCTCAGATGAAACTGTAGAGAGAGACAAATTATGCCACCCACTGGCGAGTAAGGAAACTGCAAAAAATGTATTAGATCGAGTCTGACACCTGGAGAATATTCTAAGGTCAGGAATTTGCAGCTATATATAGCCTTGACCAGATAAGGTGTTGCATACAGAGGGTAAGTAACTTGTTCATCAGGACTTTTGCAACTCACCAACAATCTGATCACGACTCACAGTTTGGGAAACGCGGATTATAGGAAATAATGTAGGGTCAGATAGGAAAAGAGAGGTAGAAACAGGAGAAGTGAGAATGAAATAGAGACCAATGGGAGTCACAAGGAGACAAAAACAAACACTTGACTGCATTCCTTGGCCACAGGCTACGGAGAAGAATCCCCTCTATAAAAGTTAGGGGGCTGCGTCCACCTCAACTTGTGCCCAGTGGCGTAATGCAAAATGATGTTCCCTCTGCCGAATATAAAAGGGGGACCCGAGTTTCCCATATCTCTCACAAATATTCTTTAACCTTGGGCTGAATGGGCGCCATTCCGCAGTTCTGCACTATGCTCCTGCTTATGCCCCGCATAAATACCATTACACAAAGTCATTAGCTAAGCAGCCGGACTGGCTGCAGGTGTCTCACCAAATACAATGCTACTTGACAACTGTGCAACTAACATGTTTCGAATCAGCCGAATTCGAAGCCCGGAGACTAATGGTGTCTAAGACGTACGCTGTGCAAATGCATACTAAAGTATAATTGAGATTTCCAGGAAAATATAAACACTCACCTTCTGAAATATGTGTTCTTCGACTTCCACCTCAGCTGCTTGGTCTTTGAACGGAAGAAAAAGCACGTGGTGCGCCTATGCGCGCTGGGAGTTGTAGTTCAGCTTTGAGTGGCCATGATAAAGAACAACGCTTGAACGTCATTAGGTTTGAAAAATCAGTGCTGCCATCTAGCGTTATCCTGAAAATGTTTCTTTTCTTCATACATTACCAAACAAGCACTGGCAATGCCAATAGGTCGGGTTTTAAAGGAAAGACGTACTGTCATGTGTTGAGGTAGGTGAGCCAACAGCTTTACAGGCAGAGCCGAGCCAGAGCCGAGAAAAGGCTCTGTGCACCAGCTGAGTCCTGAAAATGGTTGAAATGTAAAGCACCCAACAGACATCACATAAAATATGATGTACCCGTTTCAAAATTCAAGAAAGTGCATTTCCTTAACAAAGAAGCTTTGACATTAAAAAAAATCACAGTACAGCACTTCAAAGAGGAGTGCTCAGGAGAAGTTATAGTTTTTAAACATGGACCATTAGTGCACCAAGAGGCAAGACAATTGTCATCTAAATACTGTAGGTTACAGCCTGCACATCAGACATAATAATGTTATGACTTTTTTTCCCTGTACATTTGCAAATAACCCCTTCTCCTTTGAGAATGATTGAAACCATATTTTTCAATAGCAGGCAGTGGTTCAAGGGACCACTACCTAACCTTAAACAAGCATTGGCATA
Organism: Lissotriton helveticus; assembly: GCF_964261635.1. NCBI lineage: Eukaryota > Metazoa > Chordata > Amphibia > Caudata > Salamandridae > Lissotriton > Lissotriton helveticus. The sequence goes on along the minus strand of NC_136059.1, from coordinate 1,789,142,853 downwards.
GCCAATAGGTCTCGCCTGTGGGACCTTTTAAGTGTTTAGCCAGAACTATTGGCTTTGCCAATGTCTTTGAGCTATGATGTAGAGGAGTGAGGATGCTGTGCAGCATGTTAAAAAGTTACAATAAAAAAGTGTTGTGAGCATTTTTTCATATATATATACACATATATATATATATATATATATATATATATATATATATATATATATATATATATATATATATATAAATATATATATATATAACCTACTGGCGGTCGCCAGTAGGTATATATAGTTAGGATTTTTTCTCTATGGGATTTTTGAAAATTCTATGTCGAATAACTTTGGCGTTTGAGGACGGAATTGGCTGAAATTTTCAGGAAAATTGAACATTTTGTTTCTGAGCAGCCCCTGAAAATTTGGGGGGGTTTCGTCAAGGGGGGGCCGAGAAAAAAGGGGGTCCCAAAACGCGTTTTTCCCATGTTAATTTCCATAGGGCGGTTGGCCTCACTTTTAGCTCAAACGGCTGAATGGATTTGCACGAAACTTGGCAAAATTGTAGGGACTGGTAGCCCGATGTGCCTTTGCTAGGTCTCAATATATGTGCTACAGTGGATTTTGATAAATTAACGTTCAAAAAAATATATATATCTGTAACAGCGCTCCGGGTAGCGCTCCGGTTCGCGTACTTGACGCGTAACGGAACTTCGCGAAGCGAAGCTGATTGGCTCTCCGGTGTCTGTCAACATTCTAAACAGTCCGGAGCGGCCGCCATCTTGTCTCTCGGTAGGATCGAGAGACAAGAGGAGGCCAAAACAAAGGGGGAAATGACCATAAGGGGGCATAGTAGATCCTCCCTGACCCCCTAGGTTTGATGTGGAGGCTTTAAAAGGGCCCCGCGGGGCAAAAAAAAAAAAATCATTTTATTGCGTGGGGAGCGTCCGGTACGCTTTTGTGCAATGGGCGGTCATAATCTAAATGATGGGGGGGGGCAGCGTTCAAAGCACATCAGAGTGCATAAACACGAATTTTTTTCTATCTACCACGTACTTGACTTATCTCTCTGAGATGCATTCCCTTGTGTTTCGGCAATGGTAGTCTGTTCATTACATAGATCGCCCGAGGGCGGTAGTACAGACCGCGCGTAGGACAGGGTCAAAAGCCAGGGGTATAGGAGTATGTAACAAGCGAGCCATTTAATTGAAAAAACTAAACGTGACAAACGGTTGCAGGATCAGTGAAGGTTGATTTTATAATTGAAAGTATATAGGGTTGTCCGTATTCCTAGTCAGTACCCTTCCCCGCCCGCCATGTGCACAAAGACCGCATACATCCCCCATAACGTCAAGGCTAAGTAACTAGAACGTCATAAGGAGTTGCAATTCGCTCCCATACTGGCACCATTTTGGTCTAGGCCAGGCAGGTCCAGAGTATAGTTCAATGTCTCCAATAAGTAGCGGCAGGACCAGAATCCCTTTCGGCAGTTCTGGCTTCGTCATTACGAGCAGTAGAAAACAAGACATTCTGGGCAATACCATCCTTGACGCAGCCCTTTATTCTACAAGATGGTGTCTTTCAAAAGCCAGGGGTATAGGAGTATGTAACAAGCGAGCCATTTAATTGAAAAAAATAAACGTGACAAACGGTTGCAGGATCAGTGAAGGTTGATTTTTTAATTGAAAGTATAACAGGATCAGTTACAATAAAATCGTCCATACGCATACCATGGGTGAGTATCATGGGTAACATTACTTCGAAGCTTTATTAATACAATAATCAATAATGAAAAATCGACATCAATAGGGTTGTCCGTATTCCCAGTCAGTACCCTTCCCCGCCCGCAATGTGCATAAAGACCGCATACATCCCCCATAACGTCAAGGCTAAGTAACTAGAACGTCATAAGGAGTTGCAATTCGCTCCCATACTGGCGCCATTTTGGTCGAGGTCAGGCAGGTCCAGAGTATAGTTCAATGTGTCCAATAAGTAGCGGTAGGACCAGAATCCCTTTCGGCAGTTCTGGCTTCGTCATTACGAGCACTAGAAAACAAGACATTCTGGGCAATACCACCCTTGACGCAGTCCTTTATGTTACAAGATGGTGTCTTCCATTCAGAAAATATTGTTGGCAGTATTTTGAAAGGAAAGATAAACGGCCGTTCTCCTAGTGAGTCTCACATTGTTACATTTATGAAGAATGTTGAAGAGTAGTATGTTGAAAATATGAAGCCATTGTTCTACAAACTCTCAACCAGCCTTGGATGGAAAAATCCTGAAGAATGTACAAACTGAAAACCAGTTTTTGTCTGCATAGCATCAGCAGCAACACTTGAGTCAGCTTTGTGTGAAGCCGCCATCTTGATCCAATCAATACCGTCCCCCTGCACACATTCAGGGACCAGGCCGCATTGCGAGGGCACCGCAGGACGTGTCCTCAGGTCAAACGGATTGTGGGACAAGGTCCAGAATGAAGAGTCACCAAAAGGCTAAAAGTCCCGCCGGACCCCGGGAGCCGGCCGCCTATGGGGGGGCGATCTCAGGCCACACCCAGGGCAACAAGACTTGGGGAGGGGGCAGGAGCCAAGCGCCCCCTCCGAGTCCGCGCCACCACACCGCCCCTCGGGGGCCCTGAAGAATGTACAAACTGAAAACCAGTTTTTGTCTGCATAGCATCAGCAGCAACACTTGAGTCAGCTTTGTGTGAAGCCGCCATCTTGATCCAATCAATACCGTCCCCCTGCACACATTCAGGGACCAGGCCGCATTGCGAGGGCACCGCAGGACGTGTCTTCAGGTCAAACGGATTGTGGGACAAGGTCCAGAATGAAGAGTCACCAAAAGGCTAAAAGTCCCGCCGGACCCCGGGAGCCGGCCGCCTATGTCGGGGGCGATCTCAGGCCACACCCGCGCAACAAGACTTGGGGAGGGGGCAGGAGCCAAGCGCCCCCTCCCAGTCCGCGCCACCACACCGCCCCTCGGGGGCCTCCGTCTAGCGGCTCATGGAGGCACCGCAGGCAGCGGTTCTTCAGATCAGTGGCTCTCACCGGCAAGGCTCCCCTCCGTCAGCAGCGATCGTTGGCGCTGTGGTTGCGGCCGGAGGCCCCGCCTAGTCAACGCCCCGGCCTCTCCATGTCGTAGGCCGCAAGAGTGGGCGCAACTCAGCTGGCCGAGCGAGACTTGGGGAGGGGGCAGGAGCCAAGCGCCCCCTCCCAGTCCGCGCCACCACACCGCCCCTCGGGGGCCTCCGTCAAGCGGCTCAGGGAGGCACCGCAGGCAGCGGTTCTTCAGATCAGTGGCTCTCACCGGCAAGGCTCCCCTCCGTCAGCAGCGATCGTTGGCGCTGTGGTTGCGGCCGGAGGCCCCGCCTAGTCAACGCCCCGGCCTCTCCTTGTCGTAGGCCGCAAGAGTGGGCGCAACTCAGCTGGCCGAGCGAGACTTGGGGCGGGGGCAGGAGCCAAGCGCCCCCTCCCAGTCCGCGCCACCACACCGCCCCTCGGGGGCCTCCGTCAAGCGGTTCTGTGAGGCACCGCAGGCAGCGGTTCTTCAGATCACAACAGAGTCTCATGCTCGATCGATTGAGCTGGCCGAATCAGGCAACATGAAGGTGGGGGGGGGGCACCTCTTGCTCAACCACCACCTGAGGAGGTGGTACTCTCTTCCTAGGAGGTGGTGGTGGTGGTGGGGATGCACCAGCTGAAGCTACAACACTTGCCATTGCTAAGTGATGAAAAAAGGTCTTCCTCTCACAAAGATGAAAGTCAGAGTGAGGAAACAAGGAGGGGTTTTCATCATTTGGGACAAAAATAGTTCTAAACCAATGAAAAGTGTTATTTTTAGGTCACATGACCTAGCCTTACATCATTAGGAAACCAAAAGTGAAATGAACCAATGAAAAGTTTTATTAACAAGTCACATGACCTGTTATGCTTACGTTACGCGCTTCGCGCCGCGCCCCGGATCGCTTCCGGGAAGCTGCGCTTCGCGCCTCGCTTCGCGCACCGGGTGCGCGGGTGCGCTAACGCGGCGCGTCATATGACGCATTACGCGACAACGCGATATTACAGTGTTTCTGGATGTTTCAGACTAAAGCTGGCGTCAGCATGAGAGCAGCCCGTGGCTACGTCGTGGCCATTCCGCGAGCAATCATGGCAGTCGCTCCCCACCGGAAGTCTGCGGGAGTCAGGGGCCCCGGTGACTCTTGTAGAATCTTCAAGGCTGAGGGGACGCTTTTGGGAATGGGGCCCATGCCCTAGCAGTCAAGCGTCCGAGTTCCAGGGTTGCCCAGAGCCATCCTTGCAGGCCAGGCCCAAGTCTGTGGAGCCGACCGCCATTTCGTGAGCTCCGTGGCAGCCGCCTGTCGCTGTACCGCAAGAGTGGGTGCAATTCAGCCGGATGGCGGGTGAGACGATGTAATAGCAAGAGCAGGCGCAACTCAGCTGGCCGAGCGAGGCACTGTGCCGCAAGAGCGGGCGCAATTCAGCTGGCCGAGTGAAACGCTGGGGTGCAGCTGAGAAACCTCCACCTGGGGAGGTGGGGAGGCTCGTTCGCGCCGCCTCTCCCTTACAGTGCACCCCACGCCGTCTCCTGGCGCAGGTATATGTGATGGTCGGACCAGGGCACCGCAGGACGTGTCTTCAGGTCAAACGGATTGTGGGACAAGGTCCAGAATGGAAGAGTCACCAAAAGGCTAAAAGTTCCGCCGGACCCCGGAAGCCGGCCGCCTATGTCGAGTGAAGCGCTGGGGTGCAGCTGAGAAACCTCCACCTGGGGAGGTGGGGGAGGCTCGTTCGCGCCGCCTCTCCCTTCCAGTGCACCCCACGCCGTCTCCTGGCGCAGGTATATGTGATGGTCGGACCAGGGCACCGCAGGACGTGTCTTCAGGTCAAACGGATTGTGGGACAAGGTCCAGAATGGAAGAGTCACCAAAAGGCTAAAAGTTCGGCCGGACCCCGGGAGCCGGCCGCCTATGTCGGGGGTGATCTCAGGCCACACCAGGGCAACAAGACTTGGGGAGGGGGCAGGAGCCAAGCGCCCCCTCCGAGTCCGCGCCACCACACCGCCCCTCGAAAGCCTCCGTCAAGCGGCTCAGGGAGGCACCGCAGGCAGCGGTTCTTCAGATCAGTGGTCTCACCAGCAAGGCTCCCCTCCGTCAGCAGCGATCGTTGGCGCTGTGGTTGCGGCTGGAGGCCCCGCCTAGTCAACGCCCCGGCCTCTCCATCTCGTAGGCCGCAGAGTAGTCGGGGAGAAATCCCGGGAACGGCGGCATGCATTTGGATCGATGTTGCAGCAGGCTGCCATGTAAATAGTTATTTAATAAAACGTTTTACCCTGTTACTTTGCTGGTGTGTTGTATATATTTATAATATTTGCATAGGGTTTGTCGTTATTTTGGGCGGGGTGGGCGGCGGAGCCGAGCTGTCTTGCAGCCATCATGGCGTCGAGCTGGGTTCCTCTCACTAGTTTCATATTTCTCAGGAGGGGTTGTTCCTAATGTTTCTATTTTAGCGAGGTCAAAAAGAGATCCCATTAGTGGCCTACTGATTTTGCTTGATTCCTTTTGTTTATTCTAACGATTTTTCACTATCTGCAAAGACTAAACAGAGTATTGCGACTCTGTGCTTGTTTGTAAATAGAGAATGAACCAAAGAGAACCAATTCCAAAACAGTAAATGCTTGGATAACAATCAATCAAATGGAGAGGGAAGCAGGCACGACGGATTACAACGGGGGCAAAGGCCTGCGTTACCTACCCTTCACTATCTGCAAAGAGAGAATACTCCTAAAAGAAAAGAGGGGGGGGGGGCAGCGTTCAAAGCACATCAGCGTGCATAAACACGAAAATGTTTTTACCTACCACGTACTTGACATTTTAAAGCTTTTGATATTTGCTAATAAAAAACCATTGAAATTCAATGAAAAAACCATAGGTTATAGACCATATATAGTTAGGAATTAGCATTTACAAAACCTTGAAAATTTACTGAAAAAACCATGGGTTATAGACCATATATAGTTAGGAATTAGCATTTACAAAACCTTATTTTACTCACACAAAACCATTGAAATTCCATATATAGTTAGTTGCACTAACTATATATCGCGCACCCGCAATCCACTGCTGATCATGTCACATATTACATCATTCATGACATGGTCAGTGACATCACTGATGACATCACTGATGACATCTCAAATGACATCACTGATGACATCACTGATGACATCTCAAATGACATCACTGATGTCATTTGACTAATGGTCTGCTGACTGGAGTGCCTTCACTTTGTTCTTGTGGAAAAATTTTAACGGGACATTGCCTTGGTCCCGGTGACGGCACCGACTGAAAAAGCGCTCCTTCTGCTAACAGGGCAACTCGTGGAACAATATATATATATATATATATATGTATAGATAGATATATCAATATATATATATATAGATAGATATATATGTATCAAGAAAAAGTTATGTAGAACTGAACGATCCGCTCGAAAACAAATTAACATAAAAAATGTCTTCTAGTTTTTTTGTTCTTGCAATGCAGGCAAATTCTTCCTCCTGTTCTAATGCTTATTTGTTATGAATGTTTTGTGTCATGGGGCAGTTAGGTGGTGCTGCACTGCTGCAGAGCTGGTGCTGTGCTGTGCATGTGCAGAGGTGGTGCTGCGCTGGAGCTGAAGTGGTGATGTGTTGGTGCTGAGGTGATACTGCGCTCATGCTGAGATGGTGCTGCGCTGGGGCTGAGTGATGCTGAGGTGGTGTTGTGGTGGTGTGCCACTGGATGCAAGCTATCCTGGCTGGTGAGGGGTGAAACCCTGAAGCCAGTCCTAGTATGCTTGTTTCCGGTCCAGGGAGAACCTGGCTTGACAGTTCAGGCCGGACTGTTCCCATGAAGCACACGGTCAAGACTGATTTGCATATGGCCAGGTCCATCAATTGTGTGTCTTTTGCTACCTCACCCTAAGTGCTCTGGGTATGCCTAGACGTGGGTCCTGGACTCACTTTGCCAATAAATTCACGATATCCTGGCTAATGAGGGGCGAAACTCCAAACCCAGTTCTAGAATGCTTGTTTCTGGTCCAGGGAGGACCTGGCTTGGCAGTTTGGGCTGGACTGTTCCCATGAGGCACAAGGTCAAGACTGATTTGCATATGGCAAGGTCTGAACTGGGGTGGCATGGTGAGCAAAAGAATGATGGATTTAACCCAGATCTCTTGACTGGGGGTGAATGTTTTGATTTGTTCTGCTTTCCGTCCATCAATTGTGTGTCTTTTGCTTCCTCGCCCTAAGTGTGCTAGGTATGTCCATCAATTGTGTGTCTTTTGCTTCCTCGCCCTAAGTGCGCGGGGTATGCCCATACGTGGGTCCTGGGCTCACTGTGCCACTGGATTCAAGCCATCCTCGCTGATGAGGGGTGAAACCCCGAAACCGGTCCTAGTCTGGTGGATTCTGGTCCAGGGAGGACGTGGCGTGGCGGTGCGGGGCTGGACTGTTCGTATGAGGTACAGGGTCAAGACTGATTTGCATATGGCCAGGTCTGAACTGGGGTGGCATGGTGAGCAAAAGAATGATGGATTTAACGAAGATCTCTTGACTGGAAGTGAATGTTTTGATTTGTTCTGCATTCCGTCCATCAATTGGGTGTTGTGGTGGTGTGCAGGTGCTGCGCCGCGGGGAAGAGGTGTGGCGCCGCGGCTAGGTCGACTGACTCCGGAATCTGGGATCACGGTTCGATCCCTGGCACCGGCGGCAGATTGGCCCAGCACCATGTGACTCTGGGCAATAGCTTGCTAAATCTTCCAGACGGCCCTCAGCGCCTAGAGACCCTTACAAATGTGGATTATTATTATTATTATTATTATTATTATTATTATTATTATTATTATTATTATTATTATTATTAATATTAATATTTTGCTCAGTGATGCTCAGGGTTATGCTGTGATGGTGCTGCGCTGATGCTGAGTTGGTGAGGAGGTGGTGTTGCACTGATGCAACGCAAAGTTTGTCTCCCAGCCATGCATTTTCTGTTATCAGCACTTCGTGCTTCAACTGCTCTTGTTGAAAAAAGGAGCAGATTAGCAATATTTCATTGTTTGCAAATGTTTTCTATATAATTATAGCTCTGCCGTATTTGCCACATAATACATCATCTGCTGCATAATCTGACGATTTTAACAAAAACATTCTTTATGTTGTCTGTAGCTCAAACAGATTAAAAGTTACAAAGAAATGTGACTTTTGATGCTGCAAAGTAGAGGGCTCTTTGCAAAGGTTGGCTGGTCACCTTTCTCATTTCTGTGCTGCATTTGTTTGTTACACTTGTACTAATGAGGCAAAATCTTTGCACAGGCTGTTAGTATGTGTAAAAATGTAAAAATAATAAAGTAGCAGAAAATGTACTGCATTGCGCTGCCACCTTTTTTTGATGGATAATTTAGTCAACACTGCAACATAATTGTGTCCTCCATTGCTGCATAATTCCAGTGGCCCCAAATCAGACACTTTTTTTAAAGTGGTGTGCATGAAGCGCAGTGACCGTGAAGTTTACGAACTTAGTTTGGTGTGCATGCAAATCCTGCATTGACAAATCCCTGGCAGGTTGCACTACTACTGCTGAAACGAGGACCATGAAGGTACCAATGGGTGAGGAGGACTTGCTTCAAGGGTCCTGTGACCTCAGTGACAGTGTCACTGTGGTTTTAGGGTGTGCTGCTTCGTAGGAATTGTGTTAGACCTGGCATCTTTGGCGTGGGTTCCCCCTATCTTTTTGCCTCTACCTCCTATATTTTTGATGCTGTGCTGGATTTCGTTTTTGCTGGTTTAGATGCTTTGGACACTCTGCCACTGCTGATCAGTGCCAGAGTGTAAGTGCTCCCTATGTGAATTGTTATTCTGATTGGATATACATGTTTGGCATATTTGTATCACCATGAAGTCCCTAGTAAAGTGCACTGGGTGTGCCAGGGCTGGTGATGACAAATGCTACTAGTGGGCCTGCAGCACTGATGGTGCCACCCACAGGAGTAGCTCTAAAATGGTGTCTTAGGCCTGCCACTGCAGTGCCTGCGTGCAGTTTAGAAACTGCCATGTCCCCCTGGTCAGTGTCCCCACTGACCAGGCCTAACCCTTCCCTTTTCATGCACATTAGTCACCCCGAAGGAAGGCCCAAGGTACCCCCCTGGGCAGGGTGCAGTGTATGTGAAAGGTAGAGCATGTACTGGTGCAGGTGACATGCTCTGGTAGTGAATGGCAGCCATTTTCGTTTTTCACTATTGTAACGCTATCTTGCTCCATGGATTAACATGAGGGATGCTGGCTACAGTGGCTACCAGCATTGCTTCTCATAGGAACAAGATAGGACATAAGTATCTAGTATCCCTGAACTCGGAATTTAATAACACATCTTTTAGGAAAGGTTGTTTTTAAATCCTGTGTTTGAGAACAGCACTTTTAGAAAGTTGCAGTTCTCTTGTCTGACCCTTCTGTGTGCCTTGGCCTGTTTGTGTATTGACTGTCTGGTTTGAGAGTGACAGGGGCTGGGGATTCCCCAGGAGGCTGGCTGAGTCAGCCCAAGGCTGAATGACTGCATTTGCAATTGGAGTGGTGGGAGGAGTTAGCGCCTGGGCCTGAATAGGGCTGTGCCTGCCTTCCACAATGCTGGCTCCACCTCCCGCTGGGCGGCTGACGACCCTGCCCCTCACTCTGAAAGGAAAGGAGAAGCCAGGTAAACAAAGTGCTCAAGCAACACCCAGAACTGGTTCAGACCGGGCTCAGGGCCCACTTGCACAAAGAGAACAAAGACTTTTAGGGGTATAAGTACAGGACCCCTGACAACAGAAAATGAGATCATCCTGGAATCAAGAAGGAACCTCTGCCAAGGAGAAAGCTGAAACGGAAGTAGGAAGACTGTCCTGCTGTTGCTCTGCTGGACTGACCTGCTGTTGCTTTGCTGCCAAGGAGAGGGGAAGGACTTTGCTAGTGTGCTGTGTCCCCTGTCTTGAAGGAATCTCCAAGGGCCTGAGAAGAGCTGGCTCCCTGTTCTGAAGTCCCAGGAACAAAAGGACTTCACCCCCAGCTTCCCTGAACTCTGCTGAGAGAGTTCTGCCTTCCTAGAGTGCCTGATCCAGTTGTGGGGCCTCTGGGAGTTGTATCTGTGCTGGGAAGCTTGAAACTAAGCTTGAGAGACTTTTGCAATTAAAAGGTGTCGCATCGCTCGCTTGCAGAGCGCATCCCCGAAGGTGCGAGAAGATTCCCGCAGCGTCTGTTGCCGCTGCCAGAGATGTCGCATCCTTCATTTGCGGGACGCACCAGACCGGTGCGGGAAAGTCTAACATCGCTGCGAGTATCGTCGCAGAGCCTGTCGTCGCTGGGTGAGATCGCCGCACCGCTTGCTTGCGGACTGCATCACGTCGCTGCGAGTGTCGTCGGAGAAACCATTGTGTCGAGGAGCTGCGAGGGAGAAGATCACCGCTGGTCTGCGCATCGTCCCCCCGGAGATCGTCGCAACTCCAAAGATCGTTGCATCGTACCTTTTGCGAGAACAAACTTCCTACGGAACCTCCGCACCGGAATCCATACAAGTGGCCTTCCTCCCCACACAGACCGGATTCGTCGCAACACGCCCGCTGCTGCAGCGGGGCTGTCGCAAACGCCTCCCCAGGGTCTCAGGAGCAACGCATCGCTTGTTTTCCACCGCACCAGCTTCTGCTTTTGGAACTTTGTTGCAACTAAAAGGTACTGTGAGTAAACGTGACGCAACTGTGAACTTTTCACGCATCTGTAGGTTATTTTATCGCAACCTGAAGAATTTTATCGCAAACCTTAAGAACTCTTTTGAAACCATATTCTTGAACTGTGTATGTTGGATTTTCACTGTGTTACTGTGAGTGTTGGTACAAATACTTTACACATTGCCTCTGGTTAGCCTAGACTGCTCGTGCCAAGCTACCTAGAGGGTGAGCAGGGGTTATCTCAGAGGGTTTCCTCCTTACCCTGACTAGAAGAAAGGGTCCCTATTTGGACAGTGGTACCTACCCCTGCTAACTGGAGACCCCCAGTTCTAACATTGTTGGTCAGCGGTGCGGATTGAACTTGTATTTGTACTAGACCCACAGTGATTGGTGTACATCACTAGTGAGTGCAGACCACTACGCCACCGCATACTACTGGTTTTTGATTTTTGATTATATTTTTGAGTAACTCTTCAAAGCATCATGTCTGCGAAACGAAGGGCACTCAGTGAGGGGGCAGAAGTAGAATTGGAGTTTGTCATTGGAGATTTGTTTTCATACAAAGTTGAGCAACTTAGGAAATTCTGCCTTGGGTTTGAGTGCCCCATAAAGAGCGCCTACAGAATGGAGGAGCTGAAGAGAATCTTGAAGGCCCATTGGGAGGCACAAGAGGGAAATGATGATGTGGATGTAGAGAATGGTTTTCAAGTCACAGATCTGCCAGTGGGCAGAGTAGGCTCAGGAGCTGGCAGCAACCATTCCAGCAGGGGCCTCAGCCCAGAAGAGTTACAAGAAAATCAGAGAGTAAGAGAATATGACTTGGAAGTCCTGAAAATGAAAATGAAGCAATTGGAAATGGATAAAGAGAGAGAGAAGGCGGCGGAGGAGAGCAAACGTGCCCGCGCCTTGGAGGAAAAGAAATTGCTTTTGGCTCATGAGTTGAGCATGAGAGAACTGGATCTTAAAGGCAAGGAGGTGGATGCCAGTTCAAATGGTGGCAGCGCGCAGGCAGTGCATGGGGGTAAAGTATATATTCCCAAGGACCTGGTGCAGAATTACCATAGGAGTGAGGATATTTATGCCTGGCTCACTTCGTATGAGATTGCATTGAGAATGAATGGTGTGCCTGAACAGGATTGGGGGGCGGGCCTGTGGAAACATTTTGAGGCTTCTGGGAGGAGTGCTCTAGAGCCCTTAGAGATGGCAGGTGCCATGACCGGTCCCAATATGAAGGAGGCTTTATGTCTCAGGTATGGCCTTACTCCAGAGCAGTATAGACTGCAGTTTAGAAACTCTAAGAAGAGAGAGTCTGAGACTTGGATGGAGTGTGTGAATTCATACTCACGTGCACTGGAACGTTGGATGGAGGGCAGTAAGGTAACTGATTTTAAGGGGTTGTTGCATTTAATCAGTTGGGAGCACTTGAGTAGTCTTTGTGTTCCAGAGCTGCGCCAGCATCTTTTAGACAGAAAGCTGACAGACCCCATTGAGCTTGCTAAGGAGGTGGACCGCTGGACCAGGACCAGGGTCCACAGAGGAATTGTGAGTTACCACAACCAATGGTGGGCAGGGTCCCCAGCAGAAGAGTGGGGGGGACAAGGATAACCAAAAGGAGTTCTCACAAGGGCCCCAAAATAGTTCCCCGGGAAAGGAATCCCAACCCCCCAAACCTAGACAGCCATGGCCCACTAAGGGCAGGCGGGACAATAGAGATAATAGAGACAACAGGGGTTCGCCTACCTGCTATCACTGCAACGAGGTGGGCCACATAGCTCCTAGATGTCCCAAAAAGAATCTCGCACCCACTGGTGCTCCAGCCCCAGGGTTAGCAAGTGTAGCTTTGGGTGGGGATTTGATTTCCACTGGGGAGGAGGGCTTAGCAGTTATGTCCCTTGTCTCTCTAGGAGACCGACAGATGGTCCAGGAAACCTTACTACCCCAGAACACTAAGAAATATGGGCAGAAGGTGACCATCAATGGGAGGGAGGTTGAGGCTCTGAGAGACACGGGAGCCAGCGTGACATCCGTGAGGTGTCAGTGGGTGTCTGAAGAGCAAATCATCCCTGATGTACTCTGCCCTGTAGTGGCAGCTGACAGCTCAGTGCGCCTCTGCAAGCTGGCGCATGTTCCCTTTGAATGGGGGGGAGTCTCTGGTCTTTTGGAAGTAGTTGTCAGTGATGCCTTGCCTGTAGACTGTCTGTTAGGTAACGGCCTGGAGAGTTCTCCATGGAAGGATGTAGAACACAGAACTCACTTGGAGATGTTAGGGTTGCCTGCGTGGATCTGTGTGACCACGCGTGCTATGGCAGCCAGTAAGGGTAACTCAGCAGAACTGGAGCCTGAAACAGTGGCCCAGAGACCTGCCAGGAGAGGGAGAGGCAGGGAGTGCGGGAAATCCGCCCCAGCAGTTCCCACAGTCCAGGAAGGAGCAGAACCTGAGGGGGATGCCCTGGAACCTACAGGGGAACAGGTGACCGAACTGGGAGACCTACCTGAGCTGACCCATTGGCAGCAAGAAGGTGGTCCCTCCAGGGAGGAATTCTGTCAGGCACAGAAAGAATGCCCTTCCCTCATTGGTCTGCGGCAACAGGCTGCAGACCAGGCAGCAGGTGGAGTGTCCAGAGATCACTTTATCTACTGGGAAGATGACCTATTGTATAGCGAGCCTAAGTTTGCTGAGCCCGGTGCAACCCGTGTGCTGCTGGTACCCGAGCGCTCAGAAACTTCCGATTTTTGATTTTTTTACTAGTTTTAGCTTATCTATAATTTGGCAAGTTTGAAATTTGATACGGCCACCTGCTTTCTTTAATAGAAAGTCTCTCACCTGGAGATATTTAAAAAAAATCTCTATTAGTCATTTTAAAATCTGATTTCAATTCATCAAATTATTTAATTCCGTTTACTGAAAAGAAGCACCCGAGGTGTCTAACCCCTGATTCAATCCATCTCTGCATACATGCATCCTGAAATATCTCTGGAAGATCCGCATTCTGTGACACTGGGGTATAGAGTATATCGACCTAAACCTACCAGTTTTTTAACATTTCCCCATACTTTAACAACACTAGAAATGGTCTTAAATTTCACTTTTTTAAAATAGCCATCGTTTACATGTCGCCACAGACATCCAGCGCTCCCTTCACCCAGGATCAGTTCTTGTGGGGTGGGTATATTACAGCTATCCGGGTTATCGATTAGTAGTCTTACACTGTATTTCAACACTGTAGCCCAATAGTATAGTTTAAAAATGGGCAGGGACCACCCGCCCCGCTCTCTAGGTAGAGTAATCCACCTGAATGCCCTACGTGGCCTGTTATATCCCCACACAAACCTTGAAAACATATTGTCTATATTTTTAAAAACTAATAGGTAAAATTCTAAACATATCGCCCGGAAAAAATATAAAAATTTAGGAAAAAATAACATCTTTACAACATTGTTTCTACCCCCGATAGTCAGATGTAAGTTATTTAGCCATAGTAGTTCTTTCTTAGTATGGTGTATAAGGGGCTCAATATTGTCATCAACAATATTTTCAGTTTTAGCGCTAATACTAACCCCCAAATACGTCGCCTTATCAATTATCCTAGGGTCCCTCCTCGTAATTTTATTGTTAAGCACAATCTGAGTCTTACTGGAGTTCGGTTTATATCCTGAGACTCTACCGAAATCATAGGCTTCTTTTTCTATCCAGTTTATAGCGTTTATAGGGTCCCCTGTAACAATGGCAATGTCATCTGCATATGCCAGGCATTTTGTTTCTAGGTCACGTACTTGGATTGGGAGGATTAAAGCATTATTTTCCAATCTATGTATAAATGCGTCAATATAAATTGCGAACAGGAGGGGCGAGCAGGGGCACCCCTGTCTTGTACCCCTAGTGATGACAAAGCTTTCGGAAAGAACCCCATTAATCAAAACACAGGCACTAGGGTTTACATAAAGCCGCTGAATTGCTGTTATATATTTCTCTCCGATCCCAAAGTTTAACATGGCTGCCCACAGGAATTTCCAGGAGACCCTATCGAACGTGTTAACGCGGGATTTCTGGTCTATTGTTATCAATCCAGATCCCAATTCAGGTCGACTAGATCGTTGGTACCTGTCATTGAGTAAAAGGCAATCCACTACTAGGTCAATCAAGAAAGAACTTACGCCACTCTAAAGAACCACTTACCACTAAAATTCGGTGGGAATCCCGTCCATACCAGCTGCTTTCCCGTTGGCCAGGGATTTCATAGCTAATATTATTTCCTCCCAGGAGAGTGGACCATCTAATAGTTCTTGATCTTCTGTTCCCAGATGATCAGGAGTGAATCGATCAAGATATATTTTGGGGTCACCACATCCATTATCTTCTTCATGGTATAGTTTCCTATACCCTGGAAGGCCGTTCTTATTTCCGCGGGTTCAGATCTTAAGCCCAGCTCTGGGTCCCTGATTTCTTTTATTGATGCAAATGAAGTTTCTTCTCGAGTTCTAACCGCTAGTTGGTGTCCCACTTTTTCGCTTAACTCATATGTTTTTTCCCTTTGGATACTGGCTCTGGCAACTGCTCTTCCTACCAATATTTCTGATATATATATTTTTAGCGATTGCCACCCTACGTACTTCGCTAACTGTTGGCCTTCCTTCCTGTATAGCTTTAATCAGCTCCTCCTCTGCTCTTCGCAAGTCTCGTTCTAGCAGAACCATTTTTAGTTTTTCGATTTTGTTATTTTTAAAGGAAAATTTCATAGTTTCGCCCCTAACACAGGCCTTCATGGCATCCCACACCATGTCGATTGATGTAGATCCCATGTTATCCTCTAAAAAAGCCGAAATCCAGGTTCTCATTTGTTGGCAATATGCATCATTGTTTAATAGCGCTCTTTCAAATGTTCATGTGCTTGTATTGGATCTCTCAGGGACACCCGTGAGGCTAAGCTCAAGCGGGTTATGGTCTGAGAGAATTCTGGGTAATCTGTCAATTTGACATGCTGTTCTCAAGGAGTTGGACATACGCATATAATCTAATCTTACATGCCTTGAGTGTGGGTGTGAATAATAGGTGTAACCGGGGTCTCCTGGGTGTTTCGTTGAACAACCATCTATTAAACCATGTAGCATACACATGTCTTTTAAGGCTTGGAAAACTTTTTGCTTCCTTCCCTGAAATTTAAATTCTGGGTCTGTAGATCATTCACTAGGCAGATGAATATTTAAATCTCCGCATAGAATCAATGGAAGAGGCCAGTGTACTAATTCATTAGAGACATTATTCAACACATCTGGGTCGTCAC
Source organism: Lissotriton helveticus (assembly GCF_964261635.1). NCBI lineage: Eukaryota > Metazoa > Chordata > Amphibia > Caudata > Salamandridae > Lissotriton > Lissotriton helveticus. The sequence continues at coordinate 1,789,126,859 of NC_136059.1, read as the reverse complement.
TAATATTACCATATATAGTACATATTGTCACCTTGCTTTCCCCATTGTTATAACGACACTCTGCTATTGCAAACCGTCCTAATGTGTCCGCTATAGCCCGTGGAAATTGCAACCCCCCACCTTTTGCCAGAATAGCCACCCCCCTAGTGCGTGTCCCTTGCGTTGTAGCGGATATGAGTCGGTATCCTAGTGTTTTAAGTAGATATTGCTGTGACCCCTCGATGTGCGTCTCCTGAAGACAAACTATGTTTGCTCCAGATACCTTAAGTCCCTCTGCAACTTTCTGTCTTTCTTTAATTTGTTAAGGCCACAAACATTCATTAAAAGTATGCTGATCTTAGCCATCCAGATCTCTAGTATCCTCTTGCTGAGTTATATACCATCTCGCAAGACAGCATACTATTTTAAGTCTTTTCTTCTTGCTACTCTCTGTGTATTTCATGTGTCCCTTGTAACATTCCTGAGCCCTGTTCTCCCCCCCTACAACCCTCCCTCGCGCCCTCCCCCTTCCCCCCATTGAGGCGTCCTGGGTCCGGTGAGATCCAGGTGTGGGCGTTCGTGTGATTAGTGTGCCTCAGTACACTCCCCCTCCCTGGCCCTGCATGGATATAAGAGTAGGATAAGGAGAGAGTCTTCTATGTAAGCAAAAGTTTTTCTACAGTTATAAACATAATCATATATTACATCATGTTTGATAAGTAACTGGTGATATTCTCCCCCCTTTCCTATTTTTGTTTTGCCTATTGTCCCATAATATTCTTTATTAAGACACTTATGGTCCGTTCCCCATCATGGTGAAAGTTTAAACTGTTCTTGATAATTATCGGTTGTTTCTTTTTGCGGTCTCTGTGATTTCTTTCAAATAATTTTCAGCCTGAGTTTCAGTTGTGAAGCTGTGGGTTGTTCACCTAAAAACTATTTTCAATCAAGAAGGGTTTTGTAAAAAAACTTTTGCACCGATTTGTTCGAAGGGAGTAAATAGCTGCCGCATTCTCCACATCCTTTCTACGGTTGCATGGGCAAAGTCTAGTCTAACGAAGAATATGGAGCCATTATACTCCCTCTTGCTTGTAGGCCGAGCAAGGTCATAGATAGTTTCCCGCAGTAGAAAATTCCCAAAATACACCAGCATTGCCCTAGGATATTTAGGTGGATTCTGTGTTCGCTTGGGCTGGGTTAGGGGAAAGCGGTGGGCACGTTGGATCTCTCTATCTATTTCCCAGGATTGTAGTTCAGGGAGGGCTGTTTTAAGGAGTTTAGTCACACAACCGCTTGGATCGTTCCCCTCTGCGCCTTCTGGGATCCCCAGGAAGCGCAGGTTATTTCTCCTTGCTCTATTTTCTTGGTCCTCGACCTTGATCAGTAAGTCCTTTATGATTCCTTCTTGTGCTTTTTCCTGACTTTGAAGACAAGCGACATCCTTCTCTAGATGGTCAGTGTGTGTTTCTACTGACACCATCCTTTCTGATATCTCTAGACAGGTGCTGCCTACTTTATTAATAGCTCCTTGTAGCTTTTGGATGGCGATATGGTTCTTTTGCCTGTCCCTTTTAACATCTTTGTGGAATTTGCTTATGGAGCTGAGTATATCTTTCAAAGATGGCTCCGCCACATTTCCTGTTCCATCTTGGTGCAAGCCGCTCCCATTGGATTCCTCCCCACTGTCCTGATCAGGTACTGTTTCATTAGATCTTTTTGGAGTTGAGTTTTTTCGTGTGTTAGTTTGTTCTGAGTTACTTCCTTGATCAGTGGTTTCTTCATATGTTGATTTGTTTAGTCTTTTATTCCTTATCCTTCTTTTCTCAAGTTTTTTCCTTGGGCTGATCCCTTGTCCAGGATAGCTCAGTTTCTTTACATCCGAGGAGTCTGATATTTCTGGGGTTGAAACAGCTTGGTTTGGACCCTTGCAGGCGTCGCTTGCCTCACTGGAAGTCGAAATGCCAGTTTCGTATATATCTGCATCAGATTCCTCTGAGTGTGCTTCAGTTTCTGACTGTAGCATTTTTTAAAGGTGGAATTTTGCATTGAAGGTGCGCTAATTTCAGAATCATGTTTTTGACCTGAAGCAATGCTAGCTATAAATTTCCCCAGCATGACGCTGCCGGGGTTTGTTCCGAGGTCAGGGGTTTGAGTAGTCATTTCCCCAATAACTGGTTCAGCCTCTATTTCAACACCTGGCTCATCGTGTCTAGTTCCACTTATTCCACAGTCTGCCCCACCCTGTGTCGTTGGGTCCCGCGCCATTTCCTGCACCACTTCTTGGCGTTTTGTATCTTTATTCATCCCCTCTTTGGGTACTGGGCTAAAGATATTGAGAATACGAGGCTGGGATGTTGTTATCTGACCCGTGGATTTAGCATTTGCTTTCAGGTTTTTAATGGTTTGTAATCGCTTTGCTTTTTTTACCATTAGTTCCATTTCTTCGGTGTCATTAAAGTCCTTCTCCTTCTCCTTGCCCTTTTCTTTCCTTGTCTCCGGCTCCATACCTTTATCTTTATCTTTATCTTTGTTCTTTTTTTTTTGGATTTTTCATTGTCTTCATTATTCTCATAGTTACTCGTGCTTTTATCTTTATCTTTGTTTTTATCTTTATCTTTAAATTACTCTTTTTCTGACCCCTTTTTTTTCCTTTCTCTTTCTCCTTGTCTTTCTCTTTCTCTTTATCTTTTCCTCTGTCTTGCTCTTGAGCTTTGTCTTTTACTTCCTTTGCTTTTGTTCCCCTGGTCTCCGGTCGTCGATGTGTTGGCTTACTCTCTGAGCACTGTGCATTTCTTGTGTGTCTTGTGCATTTTCATTAAGTTCTGTTTCTTGGAAGCGTTGGGTGTCTAGGGTGTCTGGGCGTAATAAGGGTAGGGACTGGGTCGAGCATTGCTCATTTAGCTCCTTCGAACCACTCTGTCCCTCTCCTCCTGTTCCCACTTCATCCATTTCCTGGTCTTGCTCTCACTTTTCGTTCTGTCCAGTTGGAATTGCCTGGGTTAGTGGTGTTGCTACTGCTATCTTTCCTGGATAGGCCACTTTTATTATGTTCAGCGCAATTTGCTGCTCGTGCGCTTGTACATATGCATTTGGAGTAGGTGGGGTTGGTCTGAGGGTACCGCGTTTGGTGCCTCTTCCCCTCTTCCTGCCGTGTATCTGAGAAATTGGTTGCGTTCGGTGTGTTTCTAGTACATGTAGTACATGTAGTACACGTAGTGCATGAGAGATATATTACGATTGTGGCCCCCACCAGCAGCCTTCTTGGAAAAATACTTAGGTTCCGCATATGACTCTCTCATATTTTCTATAAAGGCCCAGTTCTCATTGCAGAGTACTCCGCATAAGGATAGTTTCGGGCTTTTCTTCCTTTTTTTTTAGCTGCTTCCCTCCTTTTTTAGGAGTATGCCACGGAATATGCCAGTCTTCCAGGACCCCCGCTCCCTGGTCACACTTCCCAGTAGTTTTTTTGTTTTTTTTAAGCTCTCACTCTTTTCTGGCAGCTTTTGGAAGTCTTTGGAAGTCTTTTTTTCCCCAATGGATCCCGGATTTAGTATTACTAGTACTACTACTAGTAGAGCCCAGCCCAGCCCAGCCGAGCAGCGGAGCAGACGAAGTGGCAGGGGAAGTTTTAAAGATCCGCCGAGATCTCACGTGCAAGTGATTGATGACAGTGATGACAAGGGCCAAGGCTTTCTAGCAGACCCGGCAGCAGAAGAGGAGCAGCGAGGGAGCAGTAAGGGAACAAAACAGCCGCAGGTAATGTAAATATCTCTCAATTTACTCAGAGCAGCATATGGTAGCGTAGACACCGTGCCAGATACAGTAGCCCCCAATCTCTAGTTTGCTTTATGCGCGTGCCTTGAGGCTCTTGAAGTTTCCTAAGGCGCCAGTAAGGCTCCATTAAAGTGCTGAGTACCGCTGTTCAACTGCTTCTCCCCCGTGATTAGCGATGAAGCATCAGAGACACGGAGACACGGAGGCTGACAGCATTGCTACGATGATTGTAGGGAGGATTCAGGGAAGATGTAAGGATGAGGGTAGATGAGAACTACGACGGTGTCAAATGCGAGGAAAATAAAAGTTTTTCAAATTTGTTTTTCAAAAATGCTCGTCGCGCTCGCTGTGCCCCCCCCGCACCTCACCTCTCCTTCCTCCAGATGGATCGCCGTCTCCAGATTATGGCAGATCGTTAGATCATTAGATCGTTGCAGATTGTTTGCAGAGTATTGTATATTGCAGATTGCAGATTGTTGGCAGCTGCAGCGGCCGCGGTACTGGTACTGGTACTGGTACTGATAGTGGATAGTATATAGGCAGCCTGTCACATCCAGGATGGATGGATTGAGCTCAGCAAGACCGCCCTCTTACATCAGACTCGTCGGTCCTTAGGTCCTTTAGGATAAAGTCTTTAATTATAATCGTCGGTTCACCACGGCATTTTCTTTGTGTTTTCTTTTTCACGCCGGGCCGGTCACGCTAGGCAGGGCAGGGCAGGGCTAGGCTAGTAAGACCTGGATCCCATCACACAGGTCAGGGTTTGGTGGAGCGAACTGTCAGCGACTACTCACGCCGACGCCATCTCCTCATTTCTCCACACTGCTTGCTCACTGCTGCCCTGACCTCTCTTGCTGCCCCGCTTCAGAAACTTCCTAATAGATCTGGCTCATGACGTGCCTCTTGCAAGACATCTGGGGCAAGACAAGACCCTAAACCGGCTTGTCACCCACTTCCACTGGCCCCAGATGAGGAAGCACGTTGTTTCCTTTTGTAGGTCTTGCCAAACCTGTCAAGCCAGTGGCAAGACTGGAATGAAGTTGAAGGCACCCCTTCAACCCTTTCCATTGGTGAGCACCCCTTTCGAGCGGGTGGGCATAGACATTGTAGGGCCCCTGGACCCCAAGACAGCCTTAGGCAACAGGCTCATGCTGGTCTTGGTGGACCATGCCACCCGGTACCCGGAAGCAGTCCCTCTCAGGACAATCACAGCACCCGTGGTGGGCCGTGCATTGATGGGGATCTTTTCCCGTGTGGGGTTCCCCAGAGAGGTGGTCTCCGACCGGGGTACCAACTTCATCTCTAGGTACATGAAGTCTCTGTGGGAGGAGTGTGGGGTAATTTAGAAGTTCACCACTCCTTACCACCCTCAAGGAAATGGGTTGGTTGAAAGGTTCAACCGGACCCTAAAAGGTATGATTATGGGCCTAGCGGAGCCCATGAGACGGAAGTGGGACATCTTGTTACCATGCCTGCTGTTTGCCTACAGGGAGGTGCCCCAGAAGTCCTTAGGGTTCAGTCCCTTTGAACTCCTGTATGGCCACCCTGTTAGAGGACCTCTCTCACTGGTGAAGGAGGGTTGGGAAAAGTCCCATGGGAAAACCCCCAGGATGTGTTCAGCTATGTGCTGGCCATCCGCAAACAGACACAACGCTTCAGGAAGCTTGCTCAGGCGAACCTGGAAGCAAGCCAGGAAGAAATGAAAAGATGGTACAACCAGAATACCACTGGTCGAATTTCAACCTGGGCAGAAAGTGTGGGTGATGGCGCCAGTGGAGCCTTGTGCGCTCCAAGACAAGTGGACTGGGCCATATGAGGTGGTAGAAAGGAAAGTGAAGTAACCTACCTGGTTAACTTGAGGTCTCCCAGGCAGCCCCTGAGAGTCTTGCATGTGAACCGCCTCAAGCCCCACTTTGAGAGGTCGGAAGTGACGATGCTCATGGCTACAGAGGCAGGAATGGAAGAGGATAGTGATCCTCTCCCTGACCTCCTGGCAGTTAAAGAGCAAGATGGGTCAGTGGATGGTGTGGTCCTCTCGCCCACCCTGACCCCAGAGCAGCAGAGTGACTGTCGCCAAGTGTTGGGTCAGTTCTCCTCCCTGTTCTCCCTGACCCCAGGAGTCACCAACAGGTGCGTCCATGATGTGGACACTGGAGACAGTCTGCCTGTGAAACAAAACTTGTACAGGGTTGCTGACAAGGTCAGGGCCAGCATCAAGGAAGAGGTTTCCAAGATGTTGGCGCTAGGGGAGATTGAGCCCTCCAGCAGCCCCTGGGATAGCCCAGTGGTCTTGGTACCAAAAGCTGCTGCGCCAGGTGCCACTCCAGAACTCAGGTTTTGCGTAGACTACCGGGGGCTCAATGCGGTCACGAAGACTGACGTACACCCCATCCCCAGAGCTGATGAGCTCGTGGATCGGTTGGGAGCTGCCCAGTACCTCAGTACATTTGATTTGACTTCTGGGTAATAGCAGATTGCCTTAACTGAAGGGGCCAAAGAGAGGTCAGCATTTTCATCGCCAGAGGGGCACTTCCAGTTCCGAGTCATGCCCTTTGGGTTGAAGAATGCCCCTGCCACATTCCAGAGACTGGTTAACCAGGTACTGACCGGGCTCGAGGAATTCAGCGCCGCATACCTGGATGACATTGCTGTGTTCAGCTCCACGCGGGAGGAACACTTGCAACACCTCTGTGAAGTGTTGAAGGCTCTGCAAAGGGCAGGCCTCACTATCAAGGCCAGCAAGTGCCAGATAGGGCAGGGATTTGTGGTGTATTTGGGACACCAGGTGGGGAGCGGCCAGGTGGCGCCCCTACAAGCAAAGATTGATACCATTCTGGCTTGGGAGCCCCCCAAGACCCAGCAGAGGTGAGAGCCTTTTTAGGACTCACCGGGTATTACAGACGGTTTGTCAAGCGATATGGCACCATTGTCGCCCCCTTGACAGAACTCACTTCTAGGAAGTTCCCCAAAAGGGTGGACTGGACTGAAGCCTGCCAGACTGCTTTTGAAGCCCTGAAAACTGCCAGGTGCTCAAGACACCCGATTTTTCCAGTGAGTTCATAGTACAGACAGACGCTTCAGAACATGGTGTGGGAGCAGTATTCTCACAAGTCACTGAGGAGAATGGAGACCAGCCGGTATCTTTCATTAGTAGGAGGCTACTCCCCAGGGAACAGAGGTGGAGTGGGATTGAAAGGGAAGCTTTTGCTGTGGTCTGGGCTCTGAAGAAGCTGAGGCCCTACCTGTTTGGGACTCACTTCCATGTTCAGACCTACCACAGGCCCCTCAGATGGTTAATGCAAATGAGGGGTGAGAACCCAAAACTGTTGAGGTGATCCATCTCCCTACAGGGAATGGACTTTACGGTGGAACACCACCCTGGTACAGAGCACGCCAACGCTGATGGTCTGTCCAGATTTTTCCGCCTTAGTGAAGAGAACTCCCAAGAGGGTGGGTAGTTCTCCCCACTTTCAGCTGGAGGGGACACGTGTTAGACCTGGCATCTTTGGCGTGGTTTCCCCCTATCATTTTGCCTCTACCTCCTGTATTTTTGATGCTGTGCTGGATTTCATTTTTGCTGGTTTAGATGCTTTGGACACTCTGCCACTGCTGATCAGTGCCAGAGTGTAAGTGCCCCCTATGTAAATTGGTATTCTGATTGCATATACATGTTTGGCATATTTGTATCCCCATGAAGTCCCTAGTAAAGTTCACTGGGTGTGCCAGGGCTGGTGATGACAAATGCTACTAGTGGGCCTGCAACACTGATTGTGCCACCCACAGGAGTAGCTCTAAAATGGTGTCTCAGGCATGCCACTGCAGTGCCTGGGTGCAGTTTAGAAACTGCCATGTCCCCCTGGTCAGTGTCCCCACTGACCAGGCCTAACCCTTCCCTTTTCATGCACATTAGTCACCCCTATGGAAGGCCCAAGGTACCCCCCTGGGCAGGGTGCAGTGTATGTGAAAGGTAGAGCATGTACTGGTGCAGGTGACATGCTCTGGTAGTGAATGGCAGCCATTTTCGTTTTTCACTATTGTAAGGCTATCTTGCTCCATATATTAACATGGGGGATGCTGGCTACAGTGGCTACCAGCATTTCTTCTCATATGAACAAGATAGGACATAAGTATCTAGTATCCCTGAACTCAGAATTTAATAACACATCTTTTAGGAAAGGTTGTTTTTAAATCCTGTGTTTGAGAACAGCACTTTTAGAAAGTTGCTGTTCTCTTGTCTGACCCTTCTGTGTGCCTTGTCCTGTTTGTGTATTGACTGTCTGGTTTGAGAGTGACAGGGGCTGGGGATTCCCCAGGAGGCTGGCTGAGTCAGCCCTAGGCTGAATGACTGCATTTGCAATTGGAGTGGTGGGAGGAGTTAGCACCTGGGCCTGAATAGGGCTGTGCCTGCCTTCCACAATGCTGGCTCCACCTCCTGTTGGGCGGCTGACGACCCTGCCCCTCACTCTGAAAGGAAAGGAGAAGCCAGGTAAACAAAGTGCTCAAGCAACACCCAGAACTGGTTCAGACCAGGCTCAGAGCCCTCCTGCACAAAGGGAACAAAGACTTTTAGGGATATTAGATCATCCTGGAATCAAGAAGGAACCTCTGCCAAGGAGAAAGCTGACACTGAAGAAGGAGGACTGTCCTGCTGTTGCTCTGCTGGACTGACCTGCTGTTGCTTTGCTGCCAAGGAGAGGGAAAGGACTTTGCTAGTGTGCTGTGTCCCCTGTCTTGAAGGAATCTCCAAGGGCCTGAGAAGAGCTGGCTCCCTGTTCTGAAGTCCCAGGAACAAAAGGACTTCACCCCCAGCTTCCCTGAACTGAGAGAGTTCTGTCCTTCCTAGAGTGCTTGATCCAATTGTGGGGCCTCTGGAAGATGTACCTGTGCTGGGAAGCTTGAAACTAAGCTTGAGAGACTTTTGCAATTGAAAAGTGTTGCATCGCTCGCTTGCGGAGCGCATCCCCGACAGTGCGAGAAGATTCCCGCCGCTACGAAGGTCGAGATCGTCGCAGCGTCTGTTGCCGCTGCCAGAGCCGTCGCATCCTTCGTTTGCGGGACGCACCAGACCGGTGCGGGAAAGTCTAACATCGCTGCGAGTATTGTCGCAGAGCCTGTCGTCGCTGGGTGAGATCGCCGCACCGCTTGCTTGCACACCGCATCACGTCGCTGTGAGTGTCGTCGCAGAAACCATCGTGTCGAGGAGCTTCGAGAGAGAAGATCACCGCTGGTCCACGCATCATCGCCCCGGAGATCGTCGCAACTCCAAAGATCGTCGCATCGTGCCTTTTGCGAGAACAAACTTCCTACGGAACCTCCGCACCGGAATCCATACAAGTGGCCTTCCTCCCCATACAGACCGGATTCGTCGCAACACACCCGCTGCTGCAGCGGGGCTGTCGCAAACTCCTCCCCAGGGTCTCAGGAGCAATGCATCGCTTGTTTTCCACCGCACCAGCTTCTGCTTTTGGAACTTTGTCGCAACTAAAAGGTACTGTGAGTAATCGTGACGCAACTGTGAACTTTTCACGCATCTGTGGGTTATTTTATCGTAACCTGAAGAATTTTATCGCAAACCTTAAGAACTCTTTTATTTTTTTTATTCATTTGCGCGTTTATAACGCGCTAGGATCACCTCCCAAAGGAGTATCTCCGCGCCATTGGCAACCTTCCACCGCATAGCAGTAGGTATATAAAATTTACACTAGTTTTGGAATAAGAAGGTTTTTAATTGTTTTCTGAACAGGAGATACTCCTTGCAAAGTCTCAAGGAAAGTGGGAGGCTGTTCCACAGCGTTGGGCCAGCAATTGAGAGGGCTCTACCACCCTGTCTAGCCTTTTTTGCTCTCGGAACCTGCAGCAGGGCTTGTTCACTAGATCTCAAGGATCTCAAAGGTTTATAGGGGAAAAATCTGTTAGACAAATACACAGGGCCTTTCTTCTGGAGACACTTGTATATAATGCAACAAGTCTTGTACTTCACCCTTTGCTTAATGGGAAGCCAATGCAGGGTGTTCAAGAGGGGTTTGGAGGGGGTGCGAGAGGGCTGATTTAGAACAAGACGGGCCGCGGTATTCTGGACTACCTGCAATCTGGCAGTTACTCCCTCATTTGCTGATAGAAGCAGCCCATTGCAATAGTCCAAGCGACTCAACACTAAGGCCTGCACTAACGTCCTCCTGGTTGAGTCAGGGAGCAAGGGAAAAACTTTCCTCAGCATTCCGATGACATGGAAGCAGAACCCCACCACTTGGTTGCCATGTTGCTTCAGGGACAGCTCCTGGTCCAGACGCACACCGAGATTTTTAACCGCCTGCTTGGGCTCTGAGACTGGGCCAAGATCTTGCGGCCACCAGTCGGGGGACCACAGGAGTTTGGCCTCACCGAACAGCATCACCTCCGTTTTTGCAACATTGCATTGCAGGAAGTTAGATGCCATCCAGTGGGCCACTGCCTTCATCCCCTGGGAGAAGGAGTTCCTGACCTCATCCGTGAAGTATTTAAAAGGAAAGAGGAGTTGGGTGTCATCCGCATATGACACAGGGATAAACCATGGGACCTCATGATGTTCGCTAGGGGGGGCACATAGATATTAAAAAGGGTAGGGCTCAAACAAGAGCCCTGTGGCACCCCCTTCGAGATCCCCAACTCCTCTGACCGATAGGCACCCAAGGTGACTATTTGGGTGCGATTTGTCAGGAAACTCCTCAACCACACTAGAGCCCCACCTTCCAGGCCGATGTTAACAAGCCTGGTGGTCATGATGTCATATGACACGGTGTCAAACGCCGCAGACAGATCCAACAGAACCAGGATAACAGAATGACCTTTATCCTGGAACATGTGTAGATCGTCTGCGACTGACAGCAAGGTGGTCTCGGTGCTATGTCTTGGCCTGAAACCCGACTGGGAAGGATCCAGTCCATTTGTCTCCTCGATGTATCTAGACAAATGCCTATTGACAAATTTCTCTATCACTTTACCCATAAAGGGAAGGAGAGAAATAGGTCTCAAGTTGGTAAGTTCCGTCCAAGACAGTGGGTGGAGAGAATCTTCCCCACCTTTCTTCCCCCCAAATTGCTCACATCCCTGTGTCCTTATGTTGAATGCGTGTAAGGTATCGCTCTTTAGTTGTTTTGATACTTATGTTGAATGCCTCTGCATGTTCAACAAACTTCACTGATCTCTAAGAGGTATAAATCCATACTGAGCCTGGACAAGTGCACATTGTCGTCCCTGAAAAACTCCACTGACTTGAAACGAATGTCCTTATGGCTAACCCGACCAAAACCTAGGCTTCTACAAAAGCAGGACATTTTGGTATTCACCTTTCGCCTGGCTTTGTCAATGGCGCTCGGGTGCATGGCACCCCTTCACTCCATGCGTGGCACAAACTCCGTCCACGTCACATGAAAACCTGCCCACCGTTCCTTTATCAAGGCCAAGTCCTTCTTCATCACCCTCATCAAAATAACCCCTTTTTCCCTGCACAAATCGTTTTCTCCAAGGTGAACCAATAAAATGTCTGGGCACCTACCATCCAACTGTTGAGACAAGGGATCAGCTCCTTCCAGTGCATACCCCCCTTTCCCTTCCAAACACCCTTAAAATAGGTTAATTGAAACCCAGGTGGACCCCAAAATAACTCTGGCACAGTTGAACTTGCGACCATTTGACAAAAGAGTGCCCCACTATCCAAATGGTCAATTCTTCCACCTGTGGGCCGGGCACAGAACCTGAAAAGAGAAAAATTGGCATGAGACTCATAAATGGGGGGGGAGACCATGTCCCTTCCCCATATCCCGTCTAACGTAGCGCCCAAAACAATCAGAAGACCAGCAGCCCAACTGCATGATATCCTCCCTGGCCCATCCCCTATTGCACGCCTCTGTTGCAGCTCCGATCTGAAAAGAATGAGCCCCAAAATGCGCCCCATCCACCCCAATGTGTTGCAAGGCCTTCCGCAGCACTACCCGTGGTTGATAGTCCGTCACCCTCTGTCCATTTGCATGTTGAAACAGTGCCTCTGACCCGCCCGACATGTTGAACCAGCGTTGCGCCCACTGAAGCGGACATGCCACCTGTGGAACTGCTGCCTCCAACCTGACCCATCTACCCTTACCCCTTTGTTCTGTTTTGGACCTGGCCAACCAAATCTGCAAACCCTTCCCTTGTGGAGTCACGTCCTGCCACACTAACCCCCCGTCCTTGTTACCCACTGGTTCATATACCCTGAACGCCCCAAAGAACATCCAAACCATTAATGTAAAAAACAAGCAAGACTCAAAATCATCCCTACACACCACTGGTAATAGTTCAATCACCCGAGCTAAAGTCTGCCATGAAACCAATTTCCTGAGTTGCCGCCCCCGGATTTCTCCCTGGCCCATCTCTCAAGTATTCTCCTTCCCAGTTCACCTGCTGTCGGAGGATAACCCCATAGCAATTTGCCCATGAACGCTATCCCAGCCAGCTGTCCGGCAATTGTCACCCTGGATAAACCCCGATCAATGGGATCCAGAATGAACTGAATGACATCATCTGACCGCCACCAGACCTCTGGGCGCCGCTGGGCACCCGATTCAAAGAATTCCTTCCATGACAATCTGTATGAAGCCCAAGTGGATGCCAACAATGAACCTAACACAATTGTAGCATCCTACATTGCGTACGTACCACAAATGGGAGGGCATTGGTATCCTGTCTGCCTCCTTGGCCAGCCACGCAATCTCCCCCAGTGCGAACGAGACAAAGCATTGGCTATGTCATTGTCCACACCAGGTACGTGTAAAGCCCTGAAAGAAATATCGTTAACAACTTCAGTACTTGCTCGTCCCTTGCTGACGGTCTATTCACAATTTCGACCTCTGCCTTGTTGTCCACTCTGAACAGTACCTTCTTGTGAGATAACTCCTCCCCACAAAGTTTTATTGCTACCACTAGTGGAAAAAATTCCAAAAAGGCTGTGATTCTGCCCCCACAATTCCAAAGTGGTGGCCACTGTTCTGCGCACCATTTCCCTGCCAAAACAGGCCAAAGCCTTCGCAGCCAGCTGCATCTGAAAAGTTTGCACGTCCCATCTTACGTTGTCCTCCCTTGCCAATGGCACTCCATTGAATGACTGAAGAAATACCATCCACATCCTCAAATCTTCTTTCACTCCAGCCGAGAGGCATAGATGGTGGTGGAGTAAGTGGTGCCCTGCCAGTGCACGCTGCAATATCCTACAAAAACTCCTCCCAGCCCTCACCACCCTGCACATGAAGTTGAGATGTCCTAACAGTACCTGAATGTCCTTAACATTGACTTTGTCCCTGGACAACAAGCTTTTTAGCAAGTCCAACAATTATTTCTTTTTCTCTACTGGCAGGCTAGTCCGCATTGCCACAGAGTCGATTTCTATGCCCAAGAAATACAGAGCCGTACTGAGTGCCATTGTCTTTTCAGGTGCCAAAGGCACTCCCCTTTCCTCCGTTAGCTCATGGAAATTGTCCAGAGCTGCCTGGCATTCAGTGGAGCTTTGTTCACTCGGTGCTTTGTCCACATACCATTTTCCTTCTAAATGGTTACCCAGAAGATCCCAATCATCCGGATGGACTGGAATCAACTGAAAAGCCAACTTTATGTCATATTTTGCCATTGGTGCAGTAAATTCATTGACCGTAGTCCCTTCTGGCCATGACAGATGTTGTATCAATCTGTATTGCCCCACTTCTTTTTGGGGCACTATCCCTGTTGGCGAGACAATCAAGTTCTCTGTGGGCCAATTGTCAATTCTTTGTTCAATGTGTCCCGCACTGTCTGTGTCCTGTCGCTGATTTCAGATTGTCAGCCCATCTTCTCTGTCTCGGCCCCTGGAACCCAAACAAAACCCCCATCTGAACCCTTACTGCAGTACTTGTGCTGCTCCCAGGTCCTCATACCCCCGCAGCCCCTCCTCCAACTTCTCGAGTTTAACCGGTGTATGAGCCTTTGGGGTCAGGTCCCTATGGGCCCTTACCCCCCTATTGCCTGTGAACTTCTGCGGGTGTCCTCCTGAGCTATTTTCTGGGTGATGCCAATGTTTACCTCCCTGTTGGTGTCTGCCCCCAAAGCAATTGAGCAACGCGTGTCGGCCCCTGCATTTGGAACAATCGTGACGGAACCTACAAAGCTCCCACGTGCACAGGCCTTTGTTAAAGTCTCAGCATGCCCCTCCTGTCCAAGTCTGAGTCTTTCCTGTGCCCCCCACCCCTCCCGGATGGGCCTCCCCTGAAAGGGCCGGTATACTATGGTTAAGATGGAGGCCGTAGATATGTTTTTTTCCCCCCTTCGCCACCCCAATGGTGTGTTGCCACAGATCTGTGTCTAATTCCCCCCATTTTGCCTCTGGGGCCAATGCATATCCACCCCCCCGTGATCTGAGCTTTTCTAATCTCGTCCATGTATTTGAATAAAGCTACGCAGTGCTCTGAGTACTTCGCAATATACACTGGCGTAAATCAAAAACGCTGCCGTCCAATTTTCTATTGTCAGAGGTACCCTTGGCCTCTTGGCCAGCTCGTATTCCTCTTCTTCTGATCCTTCCTTTGACCTTACTTCTCTATGCAGGAGCTTTAGCATCTCCACATATTCCCCTTCCCATATGCGATCTTTTGTCGTCAACATTAAGTGTACCCCTAGGGGTTTGTCACTTCTATATAAGGCAGTTTTTTAATGATCAACTCCTTACTCTCTAGGTCCTCTTTTTGTCTGCTGTTTTGTCCCCTTCTCCTGTTACTTTGTCCGTGTTAGTTCCGCTCTCAACTTTTGTAACTTTTGTGTCCTCAACTTCCTTCGTCCCTACCCCTATGTCAACTACATAGTTCCCTTTCCTTAAGCACCCCTCTACCTCCCCGGCCCTCCCCCCCCTGTCCCTACTGACACCATCATGGGTCTTTCCCACACCCCATCAGCCTTACCTGGCTCCAAGGAGGGTGCCCGTACAGTTGCAGCCTGCCTCCCCGGTGGCCCTTTCATGTCAGATGTCCTCAGTGCCCTTTCAGCGTGCCCTTGCTCCTTCCACGATTTCTCCGCCAGTGCCAGATTGCCCTCCCCTTTCTTGAACCTCTTCCTCCCGCAGTCGTCATCTAATTCCACTGGCTCTTCAACCTGGGGCCATTCTATTTACAACTCTTCCCTGCGGGCCCTACCGGACCCGCTGCACCCTGCTTGGGGTGGAGCGGACTGTACTCCCCCAGAGCCCCTGCCCATTCAATATATTTCCTTGACGGCACAGCTGTCCATCGTTTCCCTCCGGTTGTTGGGGCCAGCTAGGTCATTCTGGGCCTTCGACTGCTGGCCGCGCCGGGCTCCCCTTCAGTTACCTGGTTCACCGCCCAAGGCTCCACCCTTGCTTTTCCTCGGTGCCAATGGGCCGCTCCCAGCCCTGCTGAGTCAGCTATGCTGCGCTGCTCCTTGCCCTGCAATAAAAATGTCTGATCTGATGTGCTAGTTCCCTTCCACCTACCCCCTGTCCCTACCTTGCTGTCCCCAAACCCCCATGGCCCTCTACATATCGACCCTCCTGGTCCTCTTCTCTACCAGCCCAACAAGATGAGATTCCCCCCATCCTCGTCCCCACTCCACTCCAACATGGCAGCCACCATTGCTGAAGCCGGTCCCAATCGGGCTCCCGGTCTTGCAAGACGACCCGGCCCACCCCATGCTCCAGCCCATGTGTGGAAATCCAGTCCCACAACCAGGCTTGCCCCTCTCAGAAGAGGGGTCCTTCAATGTACCGGTCCCGGCAATCCGTAAAGGCTTCCAATGCTCTGGGGAATGAACCGCTGATGCGCCGCCCTCCCCAACACGGCCCACCCGCGTTCCCTTTCCAGTTATCAGTGGATCTGATCACCCGCCTGATTGAGAGGGGATATCCGAAACGACTCGTCAAGAGATCCCGTAAACGAGCGTGGTTTCAGGATAGGTCCACACTGCTAACATTAAAAGAACGCCAGCAACCCCAGGATCGTATGATCTGCGTAACCACATTCTGTACCAAGAGTAATGACATCAGAAGGATCATCAACAAAAATTGGAGCCTGGTTGCAGACACCATAGACACTCCTGAGCCTCCGATGCATGCCTTCAAAAAAGCCAAAAGTATCAGGGACTATGTCGTCCGATCCTTATTGGACACACCACAAGCACCGACCATTCAAGGACTCTGGAATCTACCAGAGGTAGTAGGTCACTTTTGCTGCACGATGTGTAAAGCTTGCCCGACCTGTTGGGAAACCAAACAAATTACCCACAACAACCTGACCATCAACCTGAAGTCTTTCACGAACTGCAATACCAGCGGAGTGATATATGCCATTCTGTGCCCGTGTGAACTGATGTACATCGGACAAACCAAACAGAAGGTAAAAAAACGCATTTTCCAACACTGCAGCAGAGTCCGCTGCCAAACAACAGGAGCCCCCCTGGTTGAACACTTTATGGACAAAAACCACCCTCCAGAATCTATCAGATGGGTCATTTTAGAAAAAATTACCTTAGGGCCTAGGGGTGGAAATTTGAACTCTATTCTCAACATCAGAGAATGCAAATGGATGCACAAATTCAAGACCATCTCTATGGGTCTGAACGAACTAGACGCCAATTTTGCTCAGATGGCGGGCTTGGAACCCGAATCACTACTCCTCATACACACCCAGGGCCCCCAAATCATGTCATGAACATCTAGTGGCTGTCAGTGATTGTCCTTACCAGATAGACAGAACATTCACTGCACAAGACAACACAGCTCACCCACAAACTTATTAGGTTGTATATATGACTAGCACGTGTATTTCATGTAAATTAAGGCCATTATGTCATCTGCAGATGCCGCCTCAGCATGCATGTATTTATATTACCTGATTTTTGCTTTTTTAACTAAATGCGTAACTGGATCGTGAATATCATTATATGTGGAATGTCTGCATGCAATGTGATTCCATACACTATTTGCTAAGCCAATTATTATTCTGTGAGGTTTCAATGAATTTGGTTAATGTGAGACCATGACACTGTCTAGACCTTTGTGAGGCTGATGGTTAACGCACATGAAATTTTGATGTTACTATGCAGAATAAGTCTGAATGCACCATGCAGGTAATGCTTGTTACATAATAATTATTCTGATCCCATTCCGACGTGTAACAAGCGTCAAATTGAGGAAAATTGAATTTTGCCCTGTCATGTGTCCCTACGTGTTCCCCATCGTATGTTATATGTGCATGACCGATATGCATATTCACCCCTTGACCGAATAAAGACGCAATTATAGTTGTGTCCAACGTTAGTATGCCAGTTATCCAGTCCCCGGGAAAGCAACAAGTATTAGGCCTATGTTGCCAACATTTTACATTGTGCACGTTAATTCATCGAGTTGTCCCCGTTTCTAGGCCTCACAGGGCCCAGACACCAGATTCAAGCATCAAGTCTCCTGAAACCACTCCGAGGAGCGATGCAGCCCCTCCCGCATCCCTGACCCTTCACTTACTTTCTGCCAAGCAGTGCGGTGCCCGGCCTGGCCTGCCTGCCTGTCTGCCAAGAATATGTTATGCCTCTAGTTATCAGTTCAGCTCCCCGGCTTCACATTCCTAGCTAACGAACCGCATAAACATCTTCATCTATAGTCTAGTCTTTCTGTCTCCATGCAAGAGAATTACTGAATTAATATCCATAGAAGATTCATAGCACACGCAATACATTAAGAAATATATGCATGCACCAGCCTTAGTGTCAAGTAGCCTTTGCCCTGATGACTTTTAGATTCTATCAACATGTACTCCAAAACACGAGATATCAGATATGCTATAGGTACATGTCGTCCTGACATCCCAGACTTTAGTCTCCTCTTCTAGTGCCAGAAGTCAGAGCCCCCAGCTCTCCCCAGTTACACGTCATGGCCCGTTTGCGCGCACCAGTAGGTTAAAGGTTCCAGCTGCCCAGGTAGCCCCCTCCATGTATCCACCCATTTATGACACTTCTGTGACGTTTACATCACATGTCTTCGTGCACGCCCTGTGCACGCCTTCTTTTCACGCCCATATGTTCTTATCTTCCGTTTGTCACTTGTTACGCCTACTGTATTCAATGCAATTGTACTGTTTTACTATATATACTGTATGATGTTAATATGACATTAGGCTTTACTTTTCCCTTTGTCCTGTGTCTGTCCCTTCCTGAACCTTTGCAGGTGATGGAACCCGATGGTCCATTGGCTCGAGCCGTCTAATTAAAGCCCGTATGACTCAGATACCACGGATTCTGCCTCTTATTTATTGAGCTATCCTTTTCAGTTAATGCATAGAAAAATAGTACCGGTAATTATTTATTTATTTACCACATAAATGGCGCCCGAACAGGGACGAGCCCCTTCCCCACGCGCCGGCGATGTAACGCAGGCCCCCTGACCCTTCTACAGCCGTGACGGACCCCTACTGTGCACGTGCAGATATTTCTGCTTCAAGTCTCCCTTAGGCCCACGGAGGAGACGGAGACTGCGGTCCGGCATCCAGACGAGGCGGTGAGGAAGGCGGATCGTCCCGACCAGAGCCCAAGCCGAGAGAGCAAGGTCCGAGGTATCCGGAGGCCCACCTGTTTTCGAAGCCCGAAGCCCGAGGCGCATGCGTAGTGCGTAGTAGTAACCAGACGTCGTAGCAGTCCAGTCCAGTCCGAGGCCTTCAGTTTTGCTTCCCGGTGAGTACCGTTGCTGGGAACGTATCTAGACGGGTTCATTAATTTGTGCCCGGTCCGACGGGTTTGGGTACACAGATCCGGTCCGACGTGTTCACCTAGGTGGATACGGTATGACGTGTCTCTTTAGGAGACCGGTATGTTCTGTACTGTTTTAGCAGTGCATCCAGTAATTCTAGTAAGTCTGTTCTCGAGAAGTTCAAGTATTGTATTTTCAACGTATTAGGTAGTATCTGTTCGAACTGTTATTAATGTGTTTCTGATGTCGTGGTATGAGTGATTTGTTTTGCTATTCATTACTGTGTTCATTGTGTATTGTGTTCAAGTTCAAGTACGGTTCAAATATGCCTTTGTTTTCGAAGTTACGTCAGATAAAAACCAGAAAAGGGTTACTCGAAGAATCAGTTCCTGTCCCTCCTAGGGACAGTCCTGGACATTTCATGTACCATAAGCATGGCTTAGATGCCATACTGTATCTAGATTTATGGGTGGACTACACCAAGGATCTCGAAGAGAAATATAGATGGCCTGTTTCAGGAACATGGGATGCCGAGTGCATCATGAGAGTAGAAGAAGCATTATGGAAAAAGAAAGCCAGACAATCCCAGAAAGATGCCATAGAATTATAGCGTAAAGAATCACATAAAAAGAACAGAGAAAGAATTCAGAAAAGCCGAACTAAGTAGGGAATCCTCCGAAAAAGCCCAAGAAAGGGAATTACTAGAAGAAGGTGAACGAGTTAGAGCAGAACAGTCAGATAGGCAAAGAAATGCACTTATTAAAGGTATGTATACCCTTCTCGCCGAGGGTTTGCCGAAGGCGACCCCGGAAGCACCCTGTAATTTACCACCACCATTGGTCCCGATTAAGCTACGTCATAAACCGACCGCAGCTGAAATTTTTCTTTCTTCCTATTTAGACGACACTGTCCCAGAATATGCTAATACGAATCCTACCCCGCCAGTTCAACCTCAGCACCCTGTTAATAATGTAATTACTGTGCCTCCAGTCATTGGTCCTGTTAATGTGCTAGTACCCCAGGATCAACCCACATTACGTACTCCTATTTTGCCAGTCACATTACCAGCAGCCGCACATTCAGTATTAACAGATGATTCCAGTTCAGGAGGAGCAGGGGGAGGTATTCCTATCACCCCGCCCCAAACAAAGCGACTGACACTGAGAGACGTAGCATTACAGCGTACGCCAAAAGTGACTACGTACGAAGCCCTCAAAAGGTATCTTAATGAGTGTGGATCTGATTGTAGATATGACCCAGTGCCAGGCGAAGATCACATGATAATATATTCCATACGTTTACGACGAGTTGCAAGCTTCTTGGTTACCATATCCAATATGGAAAAACATCTAGACGGAATATATCACTTTATCCGAACTGGGGAGAAACCAGAAAGTATTCACGAAGCTATGGCACACAGAAAAGTCGAGATTCAAGGCATGATTTTGCAATTTTTAATAAATTGTTTAATAAGAGAACAGGATTATCCTGATAAAAACAAAGAAGATATGAAAGTCCTGACAAGATGGAGTGACAATATAGCAGAAGGAAAACACAGGACACAAAACTGTATAGAAACCATGTACAGAAAGATTCGTAAAGAAATTCTAAGCATACACGAAAAGGAGGAAGCAATGAGAGTAGCGGAGAAAGAGAATGACTCTTCAGACGAAGATATAGACAACGAGAATCCCACCAGAATAGCGTATGTAGGTAGGACGAGACCTTCGGATAGACACACACGCCTAGACCACAAGAAAGCTTTTCCTCCTCCCGTACCAGAACAGTGTTCTCTTGAACAATTATTCCAGGCTACCGATAAAGTTCTGAAATTACGAATAGGTTACAGTGAACTTAGTACCATGCATGAACAGGAACTAGCCCGATCAGCAGTCCGATGGACTAGTGATTCTACCACGTATTCAGACGAAGTAGTGGCTCAAATGTTTCTGAAACTGCCCCCAGCCGAACAGCGACTGGTGGGTATGTACATGATCCAGCACCTCATTACACTGTATGAGAGTCAGCATTCTGATCCAGGTCCCTTATATAATGTATTGAACGAGTTACTCCTAAACAGATGGAAAGGTCTAGGTACCGATTTAATTAGCGTCATTTTAGAACAACGCCACAAATACAGAACGTTCCTGACACCGCATTTTGTTCCTGTTTCACCCCCATTCTACATAGACAGACAGAATCCGTTGCGAGAAGTGCATCCTGTTAAGGGAACGGGGGGTAATCTCGAACGAGTATTTGTTTACACCCCTATAACGAAAATAGAACTACTAGAAATGAAAAAGTTAGTGCCCTGTCACGATAAAGATCCAGCAGGGTTCCACCGTGAGTTAAAAGACATGCTCCGTATGGGAGAATACACGTATCCTGATATCATCAAAATGTTAAAGGTCCTGTTGCCTGCGGGCATATATGAAAAACTCAAAGAAAAAGAATGGGAGGTGGGAGAGAAAAAGATTGACTGGACCGCGTTAGAGAACGAAGATAACACACGAGTCCCAGGTACTGGTCTTGGGGATAAAGCCAAAGAATTGCCCGAGCTATTAATACAAGTCTTGCCAAGATTACTAGCCACGAAAAAGGAAGATTGGGATGCCATCTCAGCCTGTAAACAGAAACAAGACGAAGACACTAGTGATTTTTATTCCAGATTTGAGAAATGTTTCATTATTAATAGCGGTCTGAAAACAAGTAGTGAGTCGTATCCACATCTCTTTGTTACCAAACTAGTTGAGAATTCTTTACCACAAGTTAAAAATCGAGTATTAAAAGTCGAGAGTACCTGGCAAGCTAATACTCCGTCACAAATGCTCCAGATGTTACAGTATCACCAGAACCGAATTAGGGAAGAGCAAGAACACGAAAGGAGACGTATGAAAGACACGAAAATGAAAGTACTAGTTGCCCAGTCTGTTCCAGCAGATAGTCAGAAGAGGGGTACGAATCAAACTAGTCATTCTGCAGCTCCCGTTAAAGGGACATGCAATTACTGTAAACAGCCAGGTCATTATATAAACGAATGTGCAGTTCTGAAACATAACATAGCTACAGGTAAGACGAAAGAGAGACCGCGTCCTCCTAGACAGGAACATGTTCCGCAAAATTCGCAACCACCGCAGAACGCACAACAGACAGTTACAGTACCGCAGCCTATAGCTGCCACACAACACGTTACACAACAGATGTACCAGTACGCACAGTCAGATTATCCAGAATATCAGCATTATTCATGAAACAGCCTAGAGAGGGAGGTTGGCTTGCCTCTCATCGAGATTCCTGTAGATCAAGAGGGTCCCTATGTATACAGTCAAGTATTAGGGAAAGACAGAAAGTTTCTGATTGATACAGGGGCAAGTAGGACTACCATCAGTCATGACGAGGTTCCAGGGGCTCCACTCTCAGGCTCAAGAAATGTTTCCCTGGGATTTTCAGGAAAGCCTATTGTTAATGAAATATCGAAACCAGTTTCCCTAGAAGTTGGTCCATTGTCCCGAACTACAGACTTGTTACTTACGAAATCATGTCCTGAAAATGTACTTGGTATTAAAACATTGAAAGAATTAGGAGCTGTCATTTGCTGTTCTCCGGAAGGAGTGAGATTGTTTTTACGTGATTTTAAAGGTCATTATGTGTTACGAGATTTTGATCCAAGATTACTGAATGTACCACAGCATTTATGGGCACAAGGTCCAACTGATGTAGGTTGTATGCACATTACACCATATCGTGTCACTCTGAAACAAGGTGTTGTATTACCACGAATCCGACAGTACAAATTGCCACCCGAGGCTGTAGCAGCCTTATCGAAAATTATTGACGAGCTCATTGCTCAAGGAGTAGTTGTAGAAACTGACTCCAATGTATGTAATTCTCCTATCATTCCGATTCTTAAACGTACTGATCCAAATGCACCTCCAGTTTATCGATTAGTGATTGACCTTCGAGAACTTAATAAATGTATCATACCCCAGTACCCAGTGGTTCCAGATATCTCTTCCCTATTGACTGCCATTGATTCTGAAGCTACGTTCTTTACTGTTATTCATCTCAAGAACGCATTCTTTAGTGTCCCCATTCATCCAGACAGCCAGTTTCTTTTCGGATTCTGTTTAAATGGAAGAAGCTATAAATTCACACGTGCTCCTCAAGGTTTCACAGAAAGTCCTAGTATTTACAGTCAAGCACTTAAAAGACAACTAGACAGTATTCACATGCCAACTGACACTGCCCTGCTCCAGTATGTCGACGATCTATTGATCACAGCCCGTACAGAACGTGACTGCGAACGTGCGTCACTGACAGTCTTGTATTTTCTGGCAGAAATGGGACACAAGGTGTCCCCTTCAAAACTGCAATTCTGTGTCCAGCAAGTGGTATACCTTGGACACTTGCTGTCCAAGAGGGGTAGACAGTTGACACCTGACCGTATTCAGTTAATAGCACATCTTCCACAGCCCCAGACACAGAAGGAGGTACGAGCTTTTATCGGCCTCACTTCTTACTGCAGACAATGGATCCCTCAGTATGCATATCTAGCCAAACCACTGATACAGTTGACAACACAGGAGGCAGCCACATCGACTGTCCTCCCTTGGACCCAGGAACATACACTTGTTTTCAATGAGTTAAAGAAAGCTTTATGTAACGCACCTGTGTTAGCGACACCAAACTATAGTAAGCCTTTTACACTTTTTGTTACTGAACGTGATGGTACAGCATTATCTGTTCTCGCTCAAGATCAAGCAGGACAACACAAGCCTTGTGCTTATTTTTCTAGCACATTAGATCCAGTAGCCCAGGCTCTGCCTGCGTGCCTCAAGTCAGTTGCCGCCACAGCTCTAGCTATCAGACAAAGGGATTCCATAGTGTTAGGACACTCCCTGACAGTACAAGTTCCACACTCCGTGGAAGTTCTTTTAAACCGAACACAGACTCAGCACTTGACAATTGCACGTTTAACAGGATATGAACTGACACTGTTTCAGCCACACATAGAAATCAGACGCTGCAACATATTAAATCCTGCTACACTGTTACCCTCGATTACATCAAGCCCTGCCACACATGACTGCGTGGAAGTTATTAACACCATGACAAAGCCAAGACAAGACTTGACGGACATTGCATTACCTGATCCAGACCTGACACTTTACGTGGATGGTTCATGTATGAGAACAAGTACAGGAGAGTTAGTAGCTGCGTATGCAGTGACTACTGAAACCGAAGTTATAGAAACACATCGTATTGACACCCTGTCTGCTCAAGCAGCAGAGCTCATCGCTCTGACCCAAGCCTGCATACGAGCCAAGAACCTGAAAGTAAACATATATACAGATTCACGTTATGCATTCGGAGTCGTACACGACTTTGGAGTACTCTGGCAAGAAAGAGGTTTCATGACCTCTCATGGAGCCAAGATTCAGCATGGCCCCCTCATTCAAGCTCTGTTAGAAGCAATACATTTACCGACAGTCATTGCCATTATGAAGTGCAAAGCACATACGAAAGCCACTGACACAATTTCCCAAGGTAACGATCTAGCAGATCGAACAGCCAAACTTACAGCTCAGACTCCAGACATTCCGGTTAACACGACAAAGACAGACGTTCCAGTCCAGACGACTTGTATGACAGTTAAGTACCCTACACAAGACGTACTAGACATACAGACACATGCTACCCCAGATGAAATCAAGAAATGGTCTGAACAAGGAGGGGTCCAGACAGATCAGGGATGGTTGACGAAGGGAAAAGCCACATGGTTTCTCCCCGACTCTATGGTTCAAGTCATTATTAATACAGCACATAGTCCAGCACATCTAGGAGAAAAAGCCATGTTAGACAGCATCCAGAACCTTTGGTTTAACAAGCATTTACGAGCAGCAGCGAAGCAGAAAGTACGTACCTGCATGATATGTTGTCAGTTCAATCCAGGTAAAGGTGTTCCGGTGGAACAAGGCGGATTCCATCCTCCTGACCACCCTTTTGAAGTCCTCCAGATGGATTATATTCAGATGGATCGATGTCGAGGTTTCAAGTATGTCCTCGTAGTTGTATGCGCTTTGTCCAGATGGACAGAAGCATATCCAGTCCCAGATTACACTGCCGCGACCACTGCCAGGCAGTTGGTTCGTGAGTTTTTCCCACGCTATGGTTTGCCCAGAGTCGTGTATTCAGACAACGGACAGCCATTCTCATCCGAACTCATGAAACAAGTATCACTTCTGTTAGGGTACCAGTGGAAGTTCCACTGCGTACGACACCCCGAGGCAGCTGGCCTCGTCGAGAGACATAATCAGACTCTGAAAATCCGTATTGCGAAGGTATGTGCCGAGAAAGGTGTAGATTGGGTGGTAGCCCTGCCGGTTGCCCTTTTCTACATGAGAATGGTCGCTCACTCCCGTTCAGGTCTGTCACCTTTTGAAGTTGTATTTGGTCGTCCCCCAAACATGTGGGGTACACCTATGCCACGTAAAATTACCGATGTTGACAGTAATATGCTGACAGATTACCTAGCTTCCTTGATGTCTGCACTACTCTCTTGTCGTTCACAGGTCGCGGCTGCCTTTCCAGACAACACTCAAGTGAAACCGCACGAGGTCATTCCAGGCGACCTCGTCCTTGTTAGGAATTTTGATCGTTCAAGCCCGCTGGAGCCCCGCTGGAAGGAGCCGAAACTTGTTCTGATGACCACAAGGACCGCTGTGAAACTGGAGGGCCGGAAGGGCTGGCTACACTCCAGCCACATCAAGCGTTTTCATGGACTCCGTCCAAAGACTTTTTTCAAGGACTGCCCCGATACTGACTCTAAACTTCCCCTGTTAGAGAAAACTCCGCAGCAGGAGTATAAACTCAAATTACGGTCTAGCAAGTCAGACAGTTTAATTGTTTAAGTCCCTCTCGGGTGAAGCGGTTAGACAGGTTCCTGACATGTATGAGATAGACCCCCATAGTGAGAGAGTTAGACGAAACTCCAAGAAAATACGTTATTGTAAGAATCTGCGCAGCAGATGCGTTATTACACTATTGTTTATGTTATTTCTGAGTCTTACGATCACATGCATAAGTTATGTTTTACATGTATTTTTTCCTCCTCTTGATTCACATGTACATCCTTCTTCAAATAATACAGTAGAGCACACTTTTAGTGAACTACCTCCTCACGAGTTATCCTACCGACTTGCAATGCGCAACAATACTTTTATACGTATGTTACACTATTCACACCAGACCAGCAATGCCACTAATTGTTGGGTGTGTGGTCGACTCCCCCCTTTCCAGACACCGAAGGGAGTTCTGCCACTTTTTCCCTATCCGTTCTCACACAATGGTTCGTGTGGAGCATGGTTTACGATAACGTCATCCTTAGACGATAAGTCCCTTTTGAATAGAACATGTTTCCCAGACAAGGAAGGTCTTTCCCATAGGACAGGGTTAGATCTAGAAAATGAAGTATATGATCTAGGTAATTTCTCCTCGAATTTCATGGTTTTGAATGTTCAGTCCGAGACTAATCCAGATTTGCCTTCTATAACAGTTTTACCAGTGAAAGGCGAATTATGTGTTAGAAAGAATGGTTTAGTACATCTAGGACACAGTGATTGTACTACTGTGGTCGAGTATAGTGACAGTGGGAAATCTTCTTTCAAAGCCTCACGTCATTCGTATTTTGTATGTGGTCAGACCGCATATGTACGTCTGCCCCTAGATTGGGATGGAACATGTTACATTGCCTTCCTACTGCCACCAGTTTTCCTAGCCCCATCCGATTATCACAGAAATACACATCTAGTACACGTCAGACATAGAAGGGAGATCGAGTCCCCAATTGTCGATCAAACTGAAACTGCACTAGAACAGTATACAGACTTCAATAAAGGTTTCTTTTTCTTCATAGGTCCTGTCCAGAATAGTAAACTAATGCGTAGGTTAACCAGAACCCTTGAAGCAGTAGTGAATGAGACTACTTCCGCTCTAGGTAACTTAACAGAAGAGCAATCTGCTATGAGATTTGTCGTTCTTCAGAACCGCCTTGTTCTTGACGTCATACTGGCCGATAGGGGCGGAGCTTGTAGAGTCATCGGATCTAGTTGTTGCGTTTTCATTCCTAATAATGCACCGTCTGTATATTCAGCAATAACTAGACTTCATAAAATAGCCCATCAGTTACACCAGAATCCAGGCACCTGGACATGGTCCGGTTGGCTCTGGAATATAATATCTGCCTGGGGATGGAAAGTACTGTCATTCTTAGGTATAGTAGTAATGATCATATTCAGTTGTTGTCTCTGTTTACAATGTGGCCCTGCGATTTGCGGCTTGTGCGCTACCTCTTGTATTCCAAGTCCTAAGTCCCATTCCCAGAAGATAAGAGACGAGCAAATGATACTGTATGAACAGATAGATGGTATCATGAATATTGATGTTTCCTGAAGGAAACGTAGGGAACAAGGAGGGAATGAGGAAAATTGAATTTTGCCCTGTCATGTGTCCCTACGTGTTCCCCATCGTATGTTATATGTGCATGATCGATATGCATATTCACCCCTTGACCGAATAAAGACGCAATTATAGTTGTGTCCAACGTTAGTATGCCAGTTATCCAGTCCCCGTGAAAGCAACAAGTATTAGGCCTATGTTGCCAACATTTTACATTGTGCACGTTAATTCATCGAGTTGTCCCCGTTTCTAGGCCTCACAGGGCCCAGACACCAGATTCAAGCATCAAGTCTCCTGAAACCACTCCGAGGAGCGATGCTGCCCCTCCTGCATCCCTGACCCTTCACTTACTTTCTGCCAAGCAGTGCGGTGCCCGGCCTGGCCTGCCTGCCTGTCTGCCAAGAATATGTTATGCCTCTAGTTATCAGTTCAGCTCCCCGGCTTCACATTCCTAGCTAACGAACCGCATAAACATCTTCATCTATAGTCTAGTCTTTCTGTCTCCATGCAAGAGAATTACTGAATTAATATCCATAGAAGATTCATAGCACACGCAATACATTAAGAAATATATGCATGCACCAGCCTTAGTGTCAAGTAGCCTTTGCCCTGATGACTTTTAGATTCTATCAACATGTACTCCAAAACACGAGATATCAGATATGCTATAGGTACATGTCGTCCTGACATCCCAGACTTTAGTCTCCTCTTCTAGTGCCAGAAGTCAGAGCCCCCAGCTCTCCCCAGTTACACGTCATGGCCCGTTTGCGCGCACCAGTAGGTTAAAGGTTCCAGCTGCCCAGGTAGCCCCCTCCATGTATCCACCCATTTATGACACTTCTGTGACGTTTACATCACATGTCTTCGTGCACGCCCTGTGCACGCCTTCTTTTCACGCCCATATGTTCTTATCTTCCGTTTGTCACTTGTTACGCCTACTGTATTCAATGCAATTGTACTGTTTTACTATATATACTGTATGATGTTAATATGACATTAGGCTTTACTTTTCCCTTTGTCCTGTGTCTGTCCCTTCCTGAACCTTTGCAGGTGATGGAACCCGATGGTCCATTGGCTCGAGCCATCTAATTAAAGCCCGTATGACTCAGATACCACGGATTCTGCCTCTTATTTATTGAGCTATCCTTTTCAGTTAATGCATAGAAAAATAGTACCGGTAATTATTTATTTATTTACCACATAAAACTAATTGGCTCAGCCCCCAACCAGACCTCCCTTTGGAATTACGACTATATCATTACTCTTCCCACACACCCGAGCATTAGATCCCTTAGACGATATCGGCATCTTCAAACACACTCCCTTGATGACACTTGCACCATTACGTGGTGTTCAGGCAAGCCAGCCTCTGATTGGTTGCATCACGCCGAGCCCCCAGTCAACTAGCACTGAGCTGCAGCACCGCGAGGAGCCTCAGATTGATCGAGGACTCGCGAAGCACTGACGGGTTCACACAGACGCCCTTCAGGTATTGTTTTGAGAAACAACATTCGATTTGCACCATGACCGGGTAATAAGCTACAACATTGAGCGCTGTGCACGCATTTTGTCACCCACGAGGACTTGCGTTAGATTGGCTTTTTTTCACATCGAATCCATTCGCTTTAAAAACATACGGAGGTGCGTTTTTGCCGACTTGTTGTCTTCCAAATGGGGCCCTAGCGCATTTTTATGCATGACATGTTTTGAAGCCACTGCCAGTAGAATACTGTTTATAAGTCTACCGGCTCACCACTTTTAGACCACTCGAGAGTATGTAACTACGCGTGCATGTTTGGCAGCCCAATAATGAATGCATGCTTCGAACCACACGAGGCTGTACTAATTCTTTATGACCATATTCCTATCGAAGTATCTCACATCGTTATTCATACACCCTCAGAATGATGCCTGATTAATTTGAGTTGCACCATTACCGGGTAACAAGCTACACATTGAGCGCTGTGCACGTACTTTGTCACCCACGAGGACTTGCGTCAGATGGGTATATTTCTCATCGAATCCCTGCGCTTTAAACACACACTGAGGTGCGTTTTCGCCGACTTGATGTCCTTTTAAATGGGGCCCTAGCGTATTGTAATGCATGACATTTTGAACCCACTGCCATTAGAATGCTGTTCAAAATTCTACCGGCTCACTATTTTTAGCCCACTCGTGATCATGTAACTACGCGTGCATGTTTGGCAGTCCAACAATGAATGCATGCTTCGAACCACACGAGGCTGTAATGTTTTATGACCATATTTTTATCCAAGTATCTTACAACGTTATTCATACACCCTCAGATTGATGCCAGATTAATTCGGCGATTATCACCCAGAAACGACAGCACGACCCACCGTCCTATGCTGCTGCATGAGGACATACTGCCCAGTAAGTGTCCTTCCCAATAACATGTTTTCTTGGCTGCATAGCCAGGACATCCCTTTGAGGACTCTCTTACTCTTTATATGTTTCAGAATTTCTAGGAGCCTCACAGCCCCACACCAGGACGGAACATCTAGTGACCGTTACTGCCATGTAGGTAACTCCTACATTTCCTTTCTTAATTGATTAACCTTATCACCACGTAGGCCATTGACATTAGCTTTTGCCTTGCTTCACAGGCTCTCCACCATGTCCTGATGAAGACCCCAACATGAGGCCACACTAACCCTTCAGTATATAAGGGGTCGAAACGTGGACTACGCCAACCTGACACACCATAGGATTCAAAGCAATGAATATTTTCTTACCTATGTGTGATGTATTTGGGAACATTAATACTACCTTGATTGTAAAGGCGTTTTTGATTTTACTGTGATGTCCTAATGTCACACCACCTTTACCCAGTCCCTCACATACCTTTCACTCCCTTTCCCTATTTCACTGAGAGCACTATTCGAATGTAATGAATCTACAATTACATTGAATGATTGATCATCAATTACAATATGATGAATTCTCTGTTCAAGATTATCAATGACTGATTTCTTGTGGATAATAAATGCAATTTGACTATGAATATTGCACTAGTTATAATCCATTCAATTGAATTATATGTGGTGTTTTTTGGTACAAAGTAATAAACTAGTGTATACATAAAATTGTTAACTCGGACCACTACCCCTTCTGTACTTTATTAACGACCCCAGGTCCTTGAGTTTACAGGGCAACCCCTTTACAACTCACACAGTTATCAGTGGGAGCGGGGTCTCTTAATTGACGCGCCTCTTAAGGCAGGATACCTGCCCCAGGCTCTGGGTCGAGACAGGCCTTCTTTAGACCTTCACCCACAGGGCCCCGCTCCCCACTCCCCATATGGCTCACCACAGGTTCGGAGCCTGCATTCCTGGCTGCCCCGGAGGCCAGGGAGGCCTCCCGTGCTCCAAGGTCACTGATGCCCTCTTTACTGCGGGCTTGTGAGCCCGCACCACTGCCCCCGCCGCCTCGACGGGGTACCGCCCCCACCCCAGCTGCCTGAAAACCTTCCCCCACCCCTAGCATGACAGACGCACCCAGGGCATATGACATATGAGCGGCCCGG
Source organism: Lissotriton helveticus (assembly GCF_964261635.1). Taxonomy (NCBI): domain Eukaryota; kingdom Metazoa; phylum Chordata; class Amphibia; order Caudata; family Salamandridae; genus Lissotriton; species Lissotriton helveticus. The sequence continues at coordinate 1,789,096,377 of NC_136059.1, read as the reverse complement.
TCACTCATCGCCATTGTTTTACGCCACTTTGGTGACGTGCACGCCGTCACAGAGGTGGCCACACCAGCCAACGCCTGCCGCAAAGGACGAGGCCCGCTCCACCCCTTCACGAGGGTCCATGCACCCGGCCTTACTTAGGAGCCTCAACGCCTCCAGCACACTATGCTCTGCCATCATAAGGTAAGACAATGAACAATTTTCCTATACTGCCCTCACACAACCTCAAAACTAGCTAAGGCCTGACAAGAAAAACAAATCTACTGCCAATGCTCCAAGCCACCAGGTCACCAAACCTAAAATGGTGGCTGGGAGCGAACGCACATCGCCCTTATAGTTGGGCTACTATTGGGCCACTTTTTTAGAGCCCAAACACAAAATGGAGGAAGCAGAGGGCTGCTCACCCCGCCCCTCCCAAACCGCCTAGGGGGAGACCTCCTACGGTCAGCTGCCCACCAACCCTCCTTCTGCGTGCACTGTTGGGGAGCTTTGCTAAGCTGTGCATCACGTTCAGTAGGAAAGCCAGATCGTCACGCCCAGGCCGGGAGTCTACTCTTCATTGCCTTGATTTTCTCTGGAACATTTAGCGGATATACTCCCTCTGTACAGAGACGCATGGAGTTGCAGCACTTACGTTTTATTTTTTGCCTAAGAAACCAGAACATGTATCCAGTCTCTGCTGATTATGTGTTTCCATTACTCGGTGCTGCAGTACTTTTATATTATTTTTATATTACGGGGGTGCCTTGAGCAAAAGGCAGGTTGTAGGCTGGTGACACAGCTGCCCTGTCACTGTGAGGCTGACTGCACCAGAATAGCACTTGCATGCCCCACAGGAGACCTGGATGGGTTGTGGGTCTGCAGACTCAACAGGACAACTGGCTGTAATTGCAGTGTTACTTGCTGCATTAGAAGACATAGCAGGACACCAGAGCGGCCGTGCCGCATGAAAACCGCGGTCTACTGCTGCCTACAGCGTGATCCTCTTGGTGGAGTTCAGCGCACATGCACGCGGCTGGCAGAATGTTCAAGTGCAGACCTCAGCGTCTGTCCTTGCTGCGAAGATGCTGGTGTTATCCGGCGTGTGGGGCAAAGCGCTTAAACACGCAGCAGCGTTGCGTCTGACCAGACCTTCAGTCTCGGTGATGATGGCTGGAACACTGGGGCACGAGAACTGCGGCGATATTGGAAAGCACACGCGGCGGCCCCAATACAGTTGCACGGCAGGAACACGCCCATCCTTGTTGCCAATGTTATGTTTAAAACCCCGGCACAGGTGGGACTGTATCTGGAGGTCGATCGGGGGTCAGCTGGACAAAAAGACACGGAGCCAGGTATGTTGGTTTCACTTGCTGCCGCGTACGTGCGTCTATTGACGTCACGTGCATGGTGGTGACTTTATTAGATCACCATCAGGTGACCAGTGTGAGAAATTGGCATGGCATATGCTATCCACAATTCTAGTGGGCACCTTGCACCAGTCCAAATGACCCTTATTGACGCTAGGTTAAAGACAACCTTTATAGAAAGCTATCCTAGTGGTAGCTGAGGAGCGCAGCCTTCAGGCTAAGTCTTGGAGGAATGTAAAGCAGCTTGTTTTACCAGTCTATAATCTCATGAATGATCAAATGAAAGGAGAACCACACCAGGTATATATATAAAATATATGTATTTATTCTAAACACATCCCACTAGTCTCTTTATGCGGCTAGAGGCAAAAGTACATTCAGTAAACTCAATAACACACAGTAAATTAGCACAATATACATTGAGCCCTAGGGGCGTACCAAACCATATATTAAGAAAGTGCTATAAGACTATAAGAACCACGACTTTCATAGATACAAGGCTTAGAGCCTTTAGAGCCGCTGGGGCCACCAGGAACCACCCAAGGTAATAACACAGGGGAACCGTGATCCCCAGCATCCGGCATCAGTCACCCCACCTACTACAACCGGCTTGCCGTAAATGTAGAGGTGGAAGTGACAGCACCCCCAGTGAACAGCGATAGCCTTCTTTTCAATCTGGGAGTACCTCTGCTCGGAGTCAGTGAGCGAGAGGCTAGCAAAAGCCACAGGGGCCCAGTCTTCTTCAGCAGTATGGCCTTGCATTACTACTGCCCCCTGTCCCTTCGGGCCTGTGTCTACTGCAACCAGCGTGAGTCTCTGTGGATCAAAGAACGCCAGGGTGGTGGCGGCAGACAGAGCATCTTTAATGTCTTGGAATGCCTTGGTTTGTGATTCAACCCATACCCATGGGACTGAGTCCTTGGTGAGCTCTCTCCGGGGCTCAGTGAGGGTCGTGAGGTCTCTGAAGAAGCACCCACAATAATTTACCATGCCAAGAAAGCTGCGGACTTCTGTGACGTTGACAGGGGCAGGTGCATTCTTGATATCTCTGACCTTCTCAGGGTCAGGATTTACCCCCTCAGCCGAGAAGTATATACGAAGAATTGCAGTTTATTTTTCAGGAATTCGCATTTTTCCTGGTGTAGTGTTAGTCCAGTGTCTCTGATTCTCTGGAGATTTTGTACCAGGTGGGCGTGATGCTAAGGGATAGATTTGGCATGTACCATGATGTCATCACTCACGTTGATGACTCCAGAAATGTCCATGATCAGCTCGAGGATGACATTCTGGAACACCTCGGCATCGCTAGATATTCCGAAGCTCAACCCTGTGTATCTCCGGAGGCCTACATGAGTGGAGAAAGATGTGATGTTCTGGAAGGCCTGATCCAGAATCAGCTGGTGATACCCTGACCGCAGGTCGAGCTTCGAAAACCAGCACGCCTCTGCCATCTCTCCGATCAAATCATCAATGATCGGGGTGATGTGCCGCTCTCTTTTGATAGCTGGATTCGGTGACCTCATGTCGACATATATTCTGACAGCCCCGGGTTGCTTCGGCTTTCTTGCAATGACTATTGGGGACACGCAAGGCGTGGGGCTAGACACCTTCTCAATTATGCCGGCCTTCTCCAACTTGATCAGTTCTTGTTCCACTAATGGGCATAGATGAAAGGCCACTCGCCATGTCGCAGGGCTACGGGTTGGACCGTGGGGTTGATATGAAGATGTATTTTCTTTCCTGGATACCTTCCTGACCCCTCGAAGACTGACACGAACTCCATGAGTATGTGCTGGACTGATTCTTGATGAATTCCGAATGCAAAGGTCACAACACCTAGGTCCTCCGCTGTTCGCATCTCAGGAGCATTCTTTGCCCATCCTCTGTGACATATACCATGGTCGTGACCGACCGGTTCTCATGGGTCACAGTGGTCTTGAACTTCCCTCTCATCTCCAGCGGCTAGTCCTGCCCATACACCAAGATAGTGATCTTTGTGGGTTGGAGAGGGTGTGCCGGGTGCATGGATTTGTATAGAGCGACTGCCATTATGTTTATGGTGGCTCCACACAGTAAATTAGCACATTATACATTGAGCCCTAGGGGTGTACCAAACCGTATATTAAGAAAGTGCTATAAGAACCACGACTTGCATAGATACAAGGCCTAGAGCCTTTAGAGCCGCTGGGGCTACCAGGAACCACCGAAGGTAATAACACAGGGGACCCACAGGGGATGCGTAGAGAGTCTAAGCACAGCAGCTAATCACCATTAACTTCAATGAGGAAAGTCGCGGTTGGGATTTTAAAGATAAAGGACACTTAGAAGAGCAAACCTCTTTAGAACTAAGAGGTTCTAGAGTCAACACCCACAGGAGCTCCGGAGTACTCGAGTTACCTCACCCAGGAAAGCCGGGTGCATAGGTGTATTTTCGTGTCGGGTTTCGTCGTCGTTTTCAATGGCGATCTGCTGCAAAGTGCTGCTGGCGTCCAAATGGAAAGTGGCCGTTGTGATCCAAGCCTGGATCGAAGATAAGAACCTGAAAGCAGAGGGGACAGAGTCTGGGTCACTTGCCAGTGACCAGGAAGACGATAAGCGGTTGCCCACTGATGTCGGGTGATTTCAGGTGAAGAAGGTGAAGCTTGACTCTTCAGCCATGAGGACCAGGAGGCGTTGATGATGACCAGATTCTGGATTCGAGCTGACCCACAAAGGATGTCGAGTGCTGCTGTGTCGGTTTCTGAGTTGGATCCAACAAGCCTAGGCAACAGCAACCCACGTAGAAAGCAGATATAGGCTTCGGTGAAGACCAGCAAGGTCTGAGGGACTCACCACTTGGTAGGGAGTTAGGGCACATCTGGGGCAACCAGGGGACCCTAAGGAAAAATAGAGTTGCGTTTGTGGGGACCCACCTGTCGATGGACCAGGGATCGTGAAGGAGCCTCAAGCAGAAATGCAAGAAGCGGGCTCGCTGAACACTCGTGGAGTGTAGGCCCACAATCTTAGGTCCAGATGGTGCTTGGTGCTTGGGCTCCAAGTAACCCAATGCACAATTTTGGGAAAGCTTGGAAAGTGGATGCACTAGCAAATCTGAAGGGTGTCGAGGGGTTCCGGTTCCACGTCACTCATGAGGGCTGCGGGTCTCAGCTTTGCTGGGGACTCGGGTCGGCCTTCGAGAAGTCTGGAAATCCTCTTCCTGGCTGCAAATACTTCAGAGTCCAGCGGGAACTTCGGAGATGCAGACCGACAACTACTTTGTTGGTGCCTGTTTGAACAGGGGAGTTACTCCTTGACCCCAAGCAAGATTCTTCCGTCCTCTAGTCTTTAGTAGAGCGTCGAAGTTCCAGGATTCAGCTTCAGAGTTTCGTACAGGTGTAATCTAAAGCCCTGTTGCCAGGGTTCCCTTGCTTATACTGAAGAAAGGGGTTGGACATACTCTGGGGACCAACCTATGGGAGAGTTTGGAAAGAGGGGTGGCTACACCCATTTCTTTTGTCCAGTTTTGCACCAGAGCAGGGACTGGTAGCCCCTGCAACCGGTTTGTAACTGGACTATGCACAGGGAAACCAAATGTGCCCCCAGTGCAGGCTTCAAAGCACTCTCAGAGTGCACCCACCCAGCCCCAATACACTAAAGACTGTATGAGAGGTGGTTACACCTCCCTGTGACAGGAAACCTAGTGTCCAGGCCTCCCCTGCTGGAGTTTCAGCAGAAGGCCAGAATCGTGTCTGTGGCTGCAGCATCCCTTTTGTGATGCTGGGGCTCTTTTAAACTATTACCGGGCAGACCAGTTGGACATTTCTCTCCCTCTAGAAGGGTGGAATTCTACCCCTGCTGCCAGGACTGGGGGGGGGGGGTAGGATTACAAAATGTTTGACACCAATCACAACATGTTTCCATGCAGCCATTCCAAAGTTAGCATTTACAGTGAGGTAATGCACTTAAGAGTATATGGTCTGGCTACATCACAGAACAGCTTCAGAGAATAAGCTCCGAAAGCTGCAGAGGGGCCCAGCTCATGCATGGGCACCCTCTCACACAAAACCAAGCACTCTGCCTTCAGGATTGATAAGGCCTGCCATAGGAGTGACTGATAGGCTTATCTGTGTCAGTGATTAACGGTAGATATAGGTAACCTATATCCTAATAAGGGGTGCATGTACCACCGTCCCAGGCTGCAGTAGCTTTCTTGTGGTGCCATTTTGGGAAGGCTTCCCAGGAGTGGCATAATACATGCTTCAGCCCTGGTAGGCCTCTAGGGTACCTATGCCCTGAGTACCTGGTGTACCATATACTAGGGAATCACAAGGGTAACCCAGTAACCAATCTGGAGTGTACCTAATGTACATGCAATCACTTTAGAGAGGAAGAAGCTAGGCTGGGGTCCTGGATAGCAGGGCCCCAGCCAGACTAAAGTCGAACAACAGTGAAACACCAGCAAAAAGTGGGGGTAACCATAGTAAGCAGATACTACTCTCCTACAACCAGGGCCACATCCTGCATTCCAAGCTGTGTTAGATAGTACCGTAGTTAACCGTGATTCCAACAAATAAACCCTATTTATTTAAAAGTGTATTATAGACCCCACCTCTTTTTTTCCATGTTGTTCCCTGCTATTGTTATTCTAAGATGGCTCCACAAAAAAAGCAAAACACATTGTCATTTACAAAGCCAATAGCTCTTACTTTAACAAATGCGAGACCAAGTGCATTGCAAATGCTTGTATATCATGTTGGTAGTTTCCAAGCGGTGTAAGAACCAGGCGTTGCAATTAATTTTTATATGGTACTCATTTTACCAGCCTCAGAAGAATTAGTTCCTTTTGCCAGTGTTGTGCAATATTTGGAATCCCTTTGAATTGCCGGGTGTTGGTATATTACACAGCAGCGGGATTCGAACTTGTGAGCTGCATGCTGATCACCGCATGTTTCAGCAGTGAGTGTTCTGGTCTTAGGGATGGATCAACTGTTAAGCAAACGTGCTTAGGGCATTAAGGGAAGGAAAGCACCACAGAAATGTTGCATTGCCGGATTTACCATGGGCCATATGGTGCCAAATTGGGATGTATGACATTACAACGCATGCTTTTACCACGCATGCCTTTACAACGCAGTTTTTACAATGCATGCCTTTACAACGCATAGCGCTTAGGGGTGCTGTAGTTTAATTTACTATTCCAACTCCAGTCCCCGTGGATAGTAGGGAAGGTGTTGGATAGTAAATTAAATCTATTCCCTATCCTAGAGCCCCCCCCCAGCGCTATGCGTTGTAATGACATGCGTTGTAATAGTTGCGTCGTAAAGGCACTGCGTGGTAAAAGTTGCGTTGTAAAGGATGTTCCCCGCCAAATTGCAATGGTGCAGCTGTACCAAAAGGGACTCTCACAATAAATTAAACAAGCATTTGCAATGCAATAAGTCTCGCATTTGCGAGAGTTTAAACTATTAGCATTGTAAATTACAATGCCTTTTATTTCTTATTTTTAAACCAACACATAAATAAAAGGCATTGTCATTTCCAATGGCAATAGCTCAGACTCTCGCAAATGCGAGACCTATTGCATTGCAAATGCTTGTTTGTCTTTGTTAACACTATACATTTGCTCCATAACTGGGGTGAGGACAGGGCCTTATCTTGAGGGAAATGAGAACGTGCGATGTCTAGAAAGCCTCAGGCCCCCACGGATTTGGACTTGATTTACGGAAAGTGAGTCTGCTCTTTAAATGCTGCAGACTTGGCAGCATGTGGCACTTTTTTGCGATGGCTATGGAGCAGCCAGCGTTGATCTCCCCCCAATTCCCAAAATCTATGTTGTAAACGGTGCACTCTGATGTTAAAAAGAAAATAACTTTGCTCGTCTTCTACATGAGTAACTCAGTTCCGTCAATCAGACTGAGAACTAATTTAACCCCATTAAAAAAATGCACAGTAAATCAACACAGACCTCCAGAAAAATGTTGTGCCCCCTCTCAGCATCCAAAAAATGAGGGAGAAAGAGGTTTGTTCCAATATCGTACTCCTTCGTTAAACGTATTTAATCAAAACAGAGAACCCAGTAAAATATACTTAATAACTCTCTTGTGTCAGAAAAACAATATTTTTCTTGGCAAACCCTCACTCACCAGGTTTAGTCCTTGGTGGCATGCTTCATCATTGGGTCCATTCCGATCTGCTGCGGATTGGGGTGTGCTGTGACCTACAAACTATGTGGGAGTACTAATTAGTCTTTATATGACGAGAAAGGAGATATGTATGTTAGAAAAGGGGAGGGAGTGGACAAATGCTGGGTTGTGGTATAATTAAAAAAAAACCTGGCTAGTAGGTATGTCTATTTTATTCCTGCCTTTAGTTAATATGATTAAGAATTAGGGGGTGGTTAGGAAAGCAAGGTTGGTAATGTTTCTGCGATCCTATAGGTCAACATGTTTCGAGCCATACCCCTATGGCTCTTGTTCAGGACCATGGGAACTTAGTCCCTTGGTACCACTCATGTATGATGAATCACATAAAACACGCTATTTGCATACCATGCCACTTGTAAAAATACCCACGTATACCACCTAATTGGTGTCCTTTCTTTTCTGTGGAAATATAAGAGAGAGAGTAAGGGCCATATCATCTCTACATACTTTGCTACACCATTGTGTGGGCAAACGTGTTTAGTGAAATAAAGTATTAAGTGAGCACTTCTAGTGTGGTTTTACTTAGATAAAGTGAAACTAAAATCAACAGTGTCAAAACAACATGCTCTTATACATGGTTAAGTATTTATGAAACTGTAAAAAAACAAGTTTTTAAAGAAATTGAAAAAAATTATTCTGACATTCACATACTTATATGATGCTTCGTGGCTCCTCCGGGGGAGGGTGACCTGTTGTCACACTCTGTGCGGGGGAAGGAAGGTAAAAAAAACAGGCTGCGTAAGCTCTGGGGAAATGAGTGGGAGGTAAAACATTCATGTTGTAGAAAAACTGGTTAGAAATTGTGCCGGTCTTGTTCATATAATGCATTTTAACGACCAATTTATGCGTTTTTTGTAATCAGTCCTGTATCGGGTGCTGCGCGAGAAGTCGGGTTCCATAGTGGTATTTTCGCCTTTAACATTTGGTTTGATATTTGAAAAACAAGGTAGTGTGTTGCACAATACAGCATGGAGAACAATTTCCCCCTCTCACCCCACCACCCTCGGACTTCACCAACTGCCACCCAGTCACCGGCTAAATAGTATATCATCTCAGCTGCTTGCTCGAGCAATAGTGATTTTATTTTTTAAACCTTCTCACACAAGGTGCAACCTTTCGCACAGGACAATAAACTCAGAAGATCACCTACGAAAGTACTTAGTTTCATGAGTGAACTATTTTCATTCTTTTTGAAGACCTCATACCTTTTATCAGCTATTTAGCGTCCTGTATCCTGCTCACACAATTGCCTTGCCTGTGGCGTCTCTCCCTACACAAACAACTATAGCACAGGAAGTTAGAAGGCATATAGTGGGGTACCTTATGCAAATGTATGCTGTCGCTGCGCCTTGCAGATACCTGTGGGATTTCTAGATCCTTGCTGGATACAAGAGGGTAGGACTTGTTCCAGATCAGCTGTCATTAACAGGAACTGTCTGAGCACAGGCAGTCTTTTTCTATCTGGACCTTGGCCTGGGACTCACTCTCACTTTTTGATGGTTGAAGTTCTGGCTACTAACGTTGGATAGAACGCATGTTCGTGGCCATTTGTGGCAGTTTGGGAACGGGTGGGAGGGCAATGTCTATGCCCCTTCATAGAAGAATGTGTGGTTCAAGATGATCAGGGCGCTCAAAATGCAACTTATGACCTCCAGGACCATTCTGACGGGTGGGGACTTCAACTGCATAGTGGAAATGAATGGACACATTTGGTCAGACTCTGCAGGGATGAACGTGACGTCCAAGCTGTTGGTGTAGATTATAGGTGAGGCGTCCCTCCAGGATGTCATTGGGAGCATGGGGTCTGGAGTAGGCCAGACTGATCCGTGCATTCACAGATTGACTTCCTCTTCACCTCCCCAATGGTAAAGCCTGGGTGAAGCTCCATGGTAACCTTCCACTTCTAGGACCACAGAGCGGTCAGTTTTGAGGGGGTACTTACAGGGAAGTTCCCCGCTGGCCCAGGATTGTGGAAGCTGTACCGCTCATTGTAGGAAAATGGGGAGTTTTAAAAAAAAAGTTTATTTATTGGTTTTTCTGACAGTAGTATACAATGACCCTCCCTCAGTATTCCCTTAAATCTCTCCTCAAAACTCCTATAGTGCACAATTGAATCTCACAACAGATCCCAACAGTATTTGAAAAACATGCAGTCCTAGTGCCAGTGCTGGCCACCGTCCCCACCTCATTCTCATTTCCACTCGACCTTTCCCAAAACGGGTTCCATATCTGTCAGGGTCTGGAAGTGGGTGGTATAAGCTCCCAGAACGTGGCCAGCTGAACCTGGCCATAAGAGACCTCTCTGATCCATTCCGCAGTTGTGGGTTTCCTCCTTCTTTTCCAGTGAAGATCTATTTGGCCTGTGGTGAATAACAGCAATAGCTCATGCAATTTGCTTTTTTTAACGTGTGTGTCTTTAACGTATCATAACAGTCCAACTAATGGAGATGGGGACACCGTCAGGCCTAGGATCTGATTTATAGATGCAAAACTTTGGGACCAATAATCGGCAATGGCCGGACACTCCCACGCCATATGGAGAAAAGAGGCATTGGCCGCCCGCAGCGCCAGCAACAGTCATCGTCTCTGAGCCCCATTCGATGTAAACCAATGGGCGTTCTGTAATATCTATGTAAAAATTTGAAATGGATCAGACGAAGCTTATAATTAGGAGATAGCTCAGTCATTTCAGCACAGCAGTACGACCACTGATTATCAGTCAGGGGGGGGGGCGATAGCTCAATGTTCCACTTATGTCGAGCACTAGGTGTCGTCACTGGGCGTCAGTCTGCATAAGTGTGTAGAGTTTGGTGATGAGATTGCGTGGCGATGGTGTACACAGTAGGTTTTCCAGGGCAGTCAAGGGGGGTGGCTGTGAAGGAAATTTGTCATGTAATTTATGACAGGCAGCTCGAATTTTGTGATATAGGAACGTCTCACTGAAAGATAACCTCTGACCCTCCACCGCTGTCGGAGCTTCTCTAGACATCCCCTCCGGGTAGAGATCTGCAAATGTATGGAGTGCCATTGTCTGTGCTACTATTTTGGTTATCTCATCTTTGATGTTAGGTAACATAGGGTTCTGTGTAAGTGGGATAGATGGAGCATATAATATCTGAGCACCTGCCCGCCTCCGTAACCCATCTCAAGCCCATCGCAGAGTTTCAGAAGTGTCAATACAATTTGTAGGACGTTTATAGGTCTGGTACACCGCCACCCGAAGAGGAACAGGCACCACCGCGTCTGTCTCCACAGCCACATGTGGCTGAAATGGCGTTGGGTGCACCCAGTAGTACAGGCATTGTGCCTGTGCGCAGAATGCATACAATTTCATATTGGGTTCGCCCAATCCACCTTGCTTGACCGGCAAAGATAACAGATACCCAAATATTTCACTTTCTCATCTTCCCATTGTAACGGGAATTCTGAAACCACCGCCTTAGTGTTATCTGTCAGGGGAAACACCACCGACTTAGTCCAATTTAAAGATATTCCTGATAAACCACTGAATCTGATGAATTCTCTTAAGACTGTGTCCAGATTTCGCTCAGGATTCCGAATATACAAGGTGACATCATCTGCATAGAGTGAGATCAAAAGACGCCGGGCACTAAAGCCTATACCCTTGTCTGTGTGGTGTTGTCTAATACGTGCAGCCAAGGGCTCCACATAACATGGGGAACAATGGGTTCCCCTGCCGCGTACCCCGCATAATCTGAAATGGGTCAGATACAAGGCCTTTCACACTTACCCTAGCCATCCGTTCAGTGTATAACAGTCTGATCCGTCTAATAAAGAGGGCGCCAAACCCCATTTGTTTCAAAATCCTGAACAGATAGGGCCATTCCAGCCAGTCAAAGGCCTTTGTTGCATCTAGGAAAACCACCACCGCCTATACGTCTAGATATAAATAATGTAAGACCGAAAAGACTGTTCTAAGGTAATGAGAGGTAGACCTCCCAAGTATAAAGCCTGATTAATCTGGTAGGGCAATGATGGGGAGCAGGGGTTGCAACCTATTCGCTATTAATGTTGCCAATATTTTAACATATACATTGATAAGCGACAGTGGTCTATATGAGTCAAGGCCAGTTTCAGATTTTCCTGGTTTTAGCAAGGTTATGATGATAGCTTCTGGTTCATAGTTTATGGTAGTATACCCATTTTATGGGCTTCCCCATATACCGCCAAAAGTTTAGGCGCTAGCTCCTCTACATAGGTCCTATAGAAGGCAGTCGTCAGACCGTCCAACCCAGGGGCCTTCTCCAATGGCAAGCTTTTAATAACTTGAGCTACGTCCTCTACCGTGAACGGTAGGTGCATATACTCCCTGTGTTGGTCATTAAACCAAACCAGTGCCAGGGAATCTAGAAAATCCTGCATGCCCTCCAGACATTCGGCTTGTGTGGCTGTATATAAATGGGCATAGAAAGACAAGAACTCAGTAAGTATAGCCAACGAACCTCTGACATAGCCACCCACCCATGTCAATCAGTTCGGGAACATAAGCGGTGGACCGCGGGGCTCGAAGCATACCTGCAAGCGTCCGTCCCGGTCTGTCTCCTTCCCCATATATATGTGCTTCCGCATATTTTCCAAGAAACTTCACCTCCCTTTGCGTCTCATCATCGTATTCTATCAATTTGGCCTTCAACTCAGCTAAGAGAGCAGGTTCGCCCTCAGAATATATGTGCGTCTCCAGGTCTTTTATTTGAGCTTCGATATTACGTGAGGTGAGTCTTATGGCCTTAAGGACACCCTTTTGTCTAGAGATACACTGTCCCCTTATAACCACCTTGAACGCCTCCCATAACGAGGACTCAGAGTAAACGGACCCCGTATTAAGAGTAAAGTAGTCAATTATATCAGTGCGGATTTCCTCCTTAAATGCCTCATCTATATGCGCTTGTGGGGACAGCCTCCAGGAAAACGCCCTCTGTGCGGCGTCAGGTAAAGAAATTGTCAGGAGGCATGGTGAGTGATCCGATAACGTTCTAGATAGGTGCTTCACCTGCACTACCCAGCTGGCCACATCCCTCGTCGTCAGCCAATAGTCCAACTGAGACCAGGCTCTATGATGTTCAGAGAAGCAAGTACCCTCCCTAGCCAGTGGGTTGCACAGGCGCCAGACGTCTACCATGTGCCCATCCTCCAATAAAGCATTCAGGACTTTACCAGCCGCATGGTGGTGCGTCCTTGCCGTGCCCTGTCTATCCAAGTCATAATTTAGTATGGCGTTAAAATCCCCTCCCCATAAAATCGTGGTGCATCCAGTAGCTTTTACTTTGGCTCAAACACCTTGGAAAAAACTAGGGGAGTCTGTATTAGGTCAATACACTGCTACCAAGGTTAATAAAATGCCTCCCATTGAGCCCAGCAAAATAATGTATCATCCGTCAGGGTCCGTGTGCACCTCCCTTTCTCTCCAGTCAAGGCCACGTCTAACCAGCACCCCCACCCCCGGGAGTAGTTTGAATATACCAACATGTATGTGGATCCCCATCTCCTATGTTTGAGTTTCGAAGAGGTCTGGGCATGTAAGTGAGTCTCTTGTAACATGCATAAATCAATATTGTGTCTTGTGAGGTATGCATGTGCCAATCGCAATTTCCTACTGTTATTTAGTTCTCTTATGTTCCATGTCAGGTAGTTTACTCTGGTCTCGTGTTGCACATTAAGGTCAATTGTATGTTATTGCTGTACCTCGTACGATATGTGAAGGTCTCAGTCCTCTCTGTGTACATCCTCAAACAGCAAGGCAATACACCAACAAAACAATGAAAAACACACCCCGCCCGCTCCCTCACACACACACCAACCCCCAATCAGGTTGAGGAATACTTCCCCAATAAAACAGAAAACAGCATTATGTCGGGAAAACTCCCATGGGGACGAATGAGTACCGGCCTACTACCCTACCTTAGCAGGATGGCCAAGAAACTGCAGGGAAGCAAACCTGCAACATGACAAAATAATAAATCTGCGGCTTTTAGTCCAGGATACATGTCCTCATCTCACCTTCTGCAGTTACACGCATGTATCCCACTCCCACAGCCACAGCAACGAAAATAACGATTCAAGAGGAAGGAGACACCTGTTTCCAAGACAATAAACACCTATCCCCGTATACCTCCAGTGCGTAGTGACCTGTGAAGTCTAACACAAATAACATTCCCAAGCAATAATCCACCAAAGTTATCAGTACAGAGGAATAGAATGTTAAGCTTTCACATAACCCCAAATATACCCTTCCACCCAACCTCAAAACTGATCTTCAAGAGATGTTATGGACTGTATGCATAAGAATAACAATAAGGCACAGTAACTCGCTGTTCAGTCATTATCACTTAGCTGGTGCTCAGTTGTGTCTTCTGATCTGGAACTGGGCTTGTTCCGCTTGCTGCCCACATGCTTCGCAAATTTCAGAGCGGTTTTGGCGTCTGTAAAGAATGGGGCAGTACCATAATGCGAGGCTTTGAGTTTAGCGGAATAAAGCAATGAGTATGGGATCTGCGCCTGCAGCAGGATTCGTTTCGCTGGCAGAAATTCACGCCTGGCTGCCTGCACCGCCGGGGTGAAGTCTGGGTAGAAGGTGACCTGGTTCCCTTGATGTGTTATTTTCCCCATTGTACGTGCCTGCCGTAGTACCATAGCCTGGTAGTGATAGTTCTTGCCAGCATGGGCCGCAGAGGAACCCCGACCTGAGGTCTGGGTCCTAAAGACCGATGGGCCCTTTCCACCGCGAAGACCGGCGAAAGGTGCGCATCTAACAGGTCTTGCAGCAAATCCGCCACATATACCTCCATTTTGGCGATCACCATCGTCTCCGGAACCCCCGTTGATGCATAGATTGTTTCGAAGTGGCCTGGCCTCCAAATCCTCATTTTTGGCAAGGATCACCCACAAGAGCCTGTCCATTTGCGACAGCTGGTCCTTCGTTTCTACCTGAAATTCATGGAAGTCGGACTGCTTATTTTCAAGCACGTCTAATCTATGTTTATGGACTCTGATCTGGGTTTTCACAGATTCCATTTGGGCTGTTAAGGTGTTCAATTTGGGGTTGTTGGTACGAAGGCTGGACCACATTTCAAACATAAGTGTGAGAATGTCCTCTCCTTGATCACCTTATGGTCCCTCCGTAGTACCTCCTGTGGCGGATTCTGAACCCGACTCCATCTGCCTAGTGGAGCGTCTTCGATCAAAACTAGTTTTGTGGCTGGTTGGCATCTTGCATGCCCATGCTGAACCTTCGGCAAATGTACCACCTCAGCAACCCAGGGGTTCAGTGGCTCTCTCCCTGCCTTTGGCTCTTCGTGTCCCACACACAGCACACTTCTTCCATTTGACCGCGTGCAACCAAAATATATCAGTCATTCATGTAGCACCAGCATCCTCCATGGCTTGGTTCTTTTGTTGTAGCGGGGGATGGGGTGGCGGCCCAGAGGGTGCCCCACTGGAGGAATTACAACTAGCAGCGACACAAGGTAGGCAGCCAGCAGCTCCGACACACCTCACCTCCACAATGCGTCTCACCTCACAGTTCCATCTGCATCTGCTCACTGTCCCTTGCCCGCATGCCAAGAGGTCAAGCACGCTGCACACCTAAGTGCATCCGCTGGGAGCACAACCACCAGCCTCCGCACCATAAAGAATGACAGTGAACCAAAAGCAGCGACCGGCCAATACTCCACCACGAGCCTCAGACCACCGGCCAGTCCTCCAAAGGATATCAGCAGGGCCGGGCTAATCGATCAGCATTTAGAGTCAGTAGTGCGCACACCCAGCAAAGGGCTCCAAGAGGTTATCAAAGCCGCCTAACTCCCCATGAACAGTACAGCTGATCGCACCCGCCACCCCGGCTCAGTTGTACAATAAGGCTCATTCCTCTACAGCACCGCAGCGGACCGGGCGGGTTCACTGCCTCCGCTCCGAAAATGGCGCCCAACGGCAAGGAGAACTGCGTCCAGTGCAACGAGACTTGGCTGGTATCTGTAGTTTCACTCATGGTGTCAATGCGATTATGTCAGGTCTGCATTTGTTCCCCCACCGAGCCGCACCACGGAGTCCCAAAGGCCACAGGCAGCCCTGCATAGGCCCACAACGGATCCTCGGTCTCGAGTATTCTAGGCTGCCTCGTCATGTCTCCGCCGATTCTGTCCTCTACCCCGCTCACAGCACTCCGGGGCTCAGAACTCAATGTTCTGGCAGCGCAGGCAGCGCGAAATCATTCCGCTTGTTGCTGCAGGTTTACCGCTTCAAAAGAAGCAAGGAAAGCATGATTTAGTCTCCTTTAAATGGTCGGATCAGTGAAGGATGGTATCTCGGCTGGCAGAGCTCGCTCACAGAGCGGCCATTCCGCATTACGGCAAGCCAACGCCCCCGGAAAAACGAGGAGTTAGTGGCGAACCTCAGAGTCATGTATATAGAATGGAGGGGCATGAATGGCCTCTTTCAATCTGCCAGTGAGTGATGGGAATGGACAGGTTTCTGAGCTTTTTCCAGGATGCAAGCAGAGCTGCTGCACAGGAAAAGAAGAGGTCGTTAAGGAAGCTGCAGACCAAACTGCAGCAACTGTACGAACTCATGCTCGGGGGATGGGACATGGATGATGAACTGGAAGCAACCCGGAAAGGACTCACAGAGCACTTTAGGGAGGAATCCAAGAAAATCATCTTCCAGACCAGAACCAAGAACCTCTAGAAGGCTGAGAATCGCAACTCATTCTTCCTAAAGAAACTTCACTCAGCCCACACACCGCTGGTAGAGCTTCGAGCTTGGAGGGAAACCTCCAGAGTGAGAAAGAGCAAGTCATGAGAGTCATAACAGGATTTCTAGATCCTTGCTGGATACAAACGGGTAGGACTTGTTCCAGATCAGCTGCCCTTAACAGGTACTTCTGAGCACAGGCAGTATTTTGCTCTCTGGCCCTTTGCCTGGAACTCACCCTCACTTGCTGGTGGTTGAAGTTCTGCCTACTAACGTTGCATAGAAAGGATGTTCATGGCCGTTCATGGACTGGCGGGAGGGCAAGAGCAGGGAGAAGCAGGTCGCTTCCTCTGCCAGTCTCCTCTTCCTTGTCAACCTGCTGTTCACTCACTCTGTATTTCTCTCCTTCCTTAACACTCCTTCTCACTCACTTTCTGTATCATTCTTGCTCTTTCACCCTTGCTCTGCATTCCTTAGTGGAAACATCTCTTGAAGGAAGCATATGAAAATGCTGTGACATAAAGTTAAAAATCTAATTATCGAAAACCCATTTCTTTAATTAAAGGTCTATTTCAAGTTACCACCCAAACAACACATAAAATACCATGGGTGCTGGAAGAATATCATACTAGTTTGAAGATGGAAGTGGGCAAATGCATTTACAATTGAATCTGAAGTTTTGTACTAATTTGGATATTATATACATTGCCAATATTTCTAGCTGAGATTCTAAAGGAACTCAGAGAGTAAATTGATTTAAAGTTTTGTCAGAAGTGGGATTCAAACCCACACCTTCAGGAGAGACTGCAGCCTTAATGCAGCGCCGTAGACCACTCGGCCATCCAGACCACATGAGGCTTGCTTAATGAAAGGGTGAAAAAGAGATTGGGAAATGGAAGCACACAGAGTTTAGGAGACAAATGGCTAGAGCAAACTGAAACCCCACTGCACTCTTCCAAGAGGACAAGCATATAAGCCCCTGTGAGGTAAATGATCAGATTTCCCTCTCTCAAGAAAATGAGTAGAGTAACCACAGGCATGTCAGAAGCGTGATTCAAACCCATGTCTCCAGAGAAGACTGCGACCTGAAAAATGCAAATTAGAACACTCGGCCATCTTTACTTGCATGTGCAATGCATTTTACAGGCCAGGCAGCCATGCAGGTGAAGTACTGAAAAGGAATGCCCTCAATCTATTTATCCTTTTATAAGTACTTCAATTGATCTTTGAACAATCTATGCAAAGCAGTGCCTATGAAGAATGCATTGAGATCTTTAAGGCATACAAAGAGAAAGTGCTATTCACCGGCCACCTAAAAGGCCCAAAGCCCCTTCGAAATTGAGTCACCAGCCACCTCTTGCCTGGCTGAAGCAATTTCAACAAGGAATTTCAAAGCCACAAAATAGGGTGGAGTAACCTGATAAAGGAGACGATGTCTCCAAAAGAGATGTCAGAAGTGGGACTTGAATCCACATCTCCAGAGGAGACTGGGGCCTAAACAAAGTGCCTTAGACCACTCAGCCATCCTGACAGTCCACTAACCAGTGCTTATTTTGAGCTGGCACTTAATTGCTAGCACCGGGGCTTATGACAGGCTGCCCTGGTTTTTTTGTTACTAATGTTATTACTCTTCCGGCCATGCGTCATGCACGTTCTTTCCCCATTTGATTATATTACACTGAAAGGTTTGCAGACGTTGCTAAACTCAGGTTTTAGACAACCATATTTAATTATACTTTGACCTTATTCTATTTCCGGGTCATTGAAGACAGAGCCACACACAGTAAAGAGAGAGAGATGCATGCGACCAGCGCAGTGAGCGGTTTCTCTACCTTAGGACTTGAATGAAGTATGGCGGACCAAAATACATGGGTCAGTAATACTAGCAGCACCAGGTGTGGCACAGCTAGTAAAGGTGCCAGTTTTCGAGTAGTGGCTCATCATATCAGGTGCATCTTAGAGCGGAGACTGCAGCGTGTAGGTGCCAGCGGCCTGCCTGGCCAGTCCCCAGCAGAGCTCCTTCTGTTTTCTGATCTGCTGCTACAGGGGGCCCACCGAGTGCAGGGCAGGGCCTCTGAGGATGAAGCAGCCCGGCGTGGAGGAGCTATTGGAGT
The DNA here is from genome assembly GCF_964261635.1 of Lissotriton helveticus. NCBI lineage: Eukaryota > Metazoa > Chordata > Amphibia > Caudata > Salamandridae > Lissotriton > Lissotriton helveticus. The sequence goes on along the minus strand of NC_136059.1, from coordinate 1,789,078,029 downwards.
TGTTCTGTCTGGTATTGTTCCATCAACAGCAGCAGGGAGCATGTCAGCAAGGAGAGCCGAAGAGCCCATAGGAGGAGTCAGATTTGCACTACTTGCAGGGAGAGCTTCTGGGGATAGGTGAGGCAAAGGGTTCACCTCTTGCAGGGACAGCCAAGGACCTCAAATGATGCAAGGGCAGTCCATTGTGTGCAAGGGAAGGCTTGTAGGCCAGTCTATGCACAGCAGAGAGGTGGGGACCGAAAACAACCTGCAGATGCCAGAGGGTGAGAAGGGCCTGCACAATATGCAAATTATTCAGGAATAAGGGCATCAGCAGCTAGGTGAGGTTGGCTGCGAGGGCCGCTATATCACCCTACAAGGCTATATCATCTGCACCAAAGACTCGCTAGCTGCCGAAGCCACATTTCTGGCCACCTCAGGGGGCATGTTGGCCAGGCATCAGTGCCTGGGGGCATGCTGTGAAGAGCCATGTTGCTCTGTGGCGGAGCTATCCACCTCTTCAATCTAACCATCATGCCCCAGCATTGAGCTGCTACGTCGTTGATTACATGCACCGGTGCCACAGTGTCTGCACCTTCTCATTACACTGTGGCTAAAACAGCTCTCAGCTCCCAGGTTAATGAGAGTGCGAGGGCCACCCACTAGAGAGCGCCCACCAGCAGCGCCCTGCAGAGGCTGGCATTGGTCGCAGAACAGGAGGTAAACGCAACTTGGCATCAGATTTTTACAACGTGGCAATAATTAACATTGTACTATTCTTGCTGTAGTCTCGGACAACTTAAACCATTTTTAGGCCTGACATTACAGTGGAGCTGTTGCCAGATAGTATGTGGTCAGTTAAAAAAAAGAGGGCTTTAAGCATCGCTACCAGGAGAGTGGCTCGGCACACATGTTGGTAGCCTGAGTACATGTTTTGATTGTGCAGAATTTGTGTTCTTCCACAAATAATGCTTGCCTTCCAAGCATCTGTGATCATTGTGTTCCTTTATCCAGCTGGACTTAGATAGACGATAATTTACAGTTTTTTTTATTTTTAATCTGGCAGCAGCACAGATGGGAGGAAGGCAATCATTAACTTAAGACTTCAGAGTGGCATTTTGTGTTTAAGAGCCCAGGAAAACACTGGTCTACATGGATTTTTTGGTGTACCTTCACAGTCCAAAGAGGGCTTGAGCCTATGTGATCAACAAAAAAGAACTCAGAGTCCTACTGAGACAGGGGCTTAGGCTCCATCCGGTAACAGTAGAAGTTGGCTGAATCCACACCCCTAGCTTTGGGGGCAGATCGGCACCATCGCAGACTGCAGAGTCAGCGAGAGATACATGAGAGGAGACTCAAATTGAGGAGAGGCATTCTTGGTTAGTTCCCCAGACACGTGCGCAGGTAAAATCCATACTGATCGCACACGATTACCGAACTGTTTGGCCCCATAACTATTACTGAACAGAAACCAGAATTACACGCTTGATTGTTGAAAGAACACTACGAGAGAACCTTTTTACATTAAAAGCTTTATTGTGTATGTGGGAATCTATGTTGTTTAGTCTTGTCTCATTTTAGATAAAGAGGTCCATTTTTATAAATACCTGTGTGGTATCCATTTGTGGTGTTTCACTGGATTACTGTGGGTGTTGGTGCAAATACTTCACACATTGCCTTGGGGATAAGCCTGTCTGTTCGTGCCAAGCTACTAAGGGGGTGAGCAGGGGTTATCTACAATGTTTCCACCCTTACCCTGACTAGAAGCAAGGGTCCCTATTTGGACAAAGGTACCTACCTCTGCCAACTAGAGACCCCCATTTCTAACATGTATGTACAAGAGAAATCACTGACTGCTCTTCATCAGAAACCATTCTGCCAAAGGGTTGCTGCTTAGCTAAGGATGAAACAAAAGGGCAAAAAGCCAGCAAGATCAATATACAAGTTCCCAGTGTCTGTCAGAGCATCACTGGTACAGGCTCCTATTGTCCATCAAAACGTTGGCGCTCTTGTGTATTTTTAAAATGGACCATTTTGGTCATCTCAGAGCAACTTCCTCACGTCGCGGGTCATCGATCATTTTGCATGAAAAATTGGCCATTCTCACATGAACTTGAATTAAATTTAAATGTTGCTTATATCACTTCCCGCTGTGAATAAACACATTTTAAGCCCTCGAAGTGAGCATTTGGGAAATTTTAAATCAATTTTACCCATGCGCCAAATCTTGAGTTTTGACTCCCTAGAAGCATGAAAATGACAATAAACATGCTCATTTTAGCTCCAAAACGGATGATCCACATCTGAAAGTCAAATTTAGTTGAAAGATAGAAATTTTCAAAACGGACCATTTTGGTCATCTCAGTGCAATTTCCTCAGGTCCCGTGTCATCGATCGTTTTGCATGAAAAACTCAGACGTTCTCGCATGAACATGAATTAACTCTAAATGTTGTTTATATCACTTCCCGCAGTGAATAAACATGTTTTAAGCCGTCGAAGTGAGCATTTGTTTAATTTTTATTCACTTTTACTCATGTCTCAATTCTTGAGTGTTGGCTCCCTAGAAGCATGAACATGACTGTAAACATGCTCATTTTAGCTCCAAAAGTGATGATCCACATCTGAAAGTTAAAATTAGTTGAAAGATGAAAATTTTCAAAACTGACATTTTGGTCATCTCAGAGCAATTTCCTCAGGTCGCGGATTATCAATCGTTTTGCATGAAAAATTGAACGTTCTCGCATGAACATGAATTAACACTAAATGTTGTTTATATCACTTCCCGCAGTGAACAAACACATTTTAAGCCCTCGGAGTGAGCATTTGGGCCATTTTCATTCACTTTTACTCATGCTCCAAATCTTGAGTTTAGGCTCCCTAGAGGAATGAAAATGACTATAAACATGCTCATTTTAGCTCCAAAAGTGATGATCCACATCTGAAAGTCAAAATTAGTTAAAAGATGGACATTTTAAAAGGGACCATTTTGTCATCTCAGAGCAGTTTCCTCAGGTCGCGGGTCATCTATCATTTTGCATGAAAAATCGGACGTTATCGCATGAACATGAATTGACTCTAAATGTTGTCTATATCACTTCCCGCCGTTAATAAACACGTTTTAATACATCGAAGTAAGCATTTGGGTCATTTTCAATCAATTTTACCCAAACTCCAAATCTTGAGTTTTGGCTCCCTAGAAGCATGAAAATGACTATAAACATGCTCTTTTTAGCTCCAAAAGCAGGGCTGGCTTTAAGGTGGTGCGATCAGTGCCACCACACCGGGTGCTGACTTGGGTGGCAGCACCATGTTAATTGTTTTAAAAGCCCCCAAGATCACCTTCCGTGTCCCAGCAATTTTAAAAGTATCAATAAAAATGTCAAGGTGATTAATGTTCTTCCTGGAGAGAGCTTTGTCTGGTAGTAGAAGTTTTGACTCATCGTAATATGCCTACTGCAAACAAGGAGTTGCATTCAGATCACAAAGTACATATACTATAAATAGGTCAATAGGTTATCGCTTTTGTCAGAGAGATTCTTTTGTTGCTTCCAGTTTATACACTAAAATACTAATACAGAGCAGTAAGCTATTTACTGTAATCAAAGCGCTGCATGCAAACTGCAAGGAAAATATTAAAGCTACGTTTTGTTTTGCCTAGTCTTTCCTTATTCTGATATTGCAAAAACATTTGGGTAGAAATCAATTCATAATATTAAAGAAAACCACTAACAATGGTGTTACATTTTAAATTCTGAATTTATGCTTTTCCAGACCAAGGACCCTTAAACTATACTATATACCTGTTTTGATGACATGTGACTCCTACACCTTGCTGTCCTCTGTCTTATGTAGCATTTCCTGCACACTGATTTACAACACGTATGACTGTCTCCATTCTCTGTATGTGTGGTGTAAAGTGTTCTGACACCTTAAACCGGTATGAAGGGCTCTATAAAACTAAACAAATCTAAGAGACAGTGGTTATGGAGACTTGGGGTCATTGTCAAATGATGGTAGTGAGGGAATCAGTGGCAGAGGTGGTCATTGAGGGGGGCACCACCAAACGTTTTTAGCACAGGGTCCCACCACTGATAAAGCCGGCACTGTCCAAAAGTGATGATCCACATCTGAAAGTCAAGAGTAGTTAAAAGATGGACATTTTCAAAACGGATCATTTTGGTAATCTCAGAGCAATTCCCTCAGGTTGCGGGTCATCTATCATTTTGCATGAAAAAGAAAACATTCTAGCATTGAACATGAATTAACTCTAAATGTTGTTTATATCACTTCCCGCAATGAATAAACACGTTTTAAGCCCTCGGAGTAAGCATTCGGGTCATTTTCAATCATTTTTACTCATGCTCCAAATCTTGAGTTTTGGCTCCATAGAAGTATGAAAATGACTATAAACATACTCATTTTAGCTCCAAAAGTGACGATCCACGTCTGAAAGTAAAAATTAGTTGAAAGATGGAAGTTTTCAAAACGGACCATTTTGGACATCTCATAGCAATTTCTTCAGGTCGCGGGTCATCGATCGTTTTGCATGAAAATCGGACGTTCTCGCATGAACATGAATTAATTTTACATGTTGTTTATACCACTTCCCGCAATGAATAAACACGTTTTAAACGCTCGAAGTAAGCATTTGGGTCATTTCCAATCACTTTTACCCAAGCTCAATATCTTGATGTTTGGCTCCCTAGAAGCATGAAAATGACTATAAACAAGATAATTTTAGCTCCAAAAGTGATGATCCACATCTGAAAGTCAAAATTAGTTGAAAGATGGAAATTTTCAAATCGGACCATTCTGGTCAACTCAGAGAGCAATTTCTTCAGGTCGCACGTCATCTATCGTTTTGCATGAAAAATCGGACGTTCTCGCATTAACATGAATTAACCCCTTCCCTGCTGCCGTTGGGCGTCGCGCGCTATCTCCCTGGTGCTGCGCATGTCCAACGGCCGACGCGGCCCCGCCCATGCTTTAGAATGCCCGCACCACGGCGGAAAAACCGCCGCGGTTAAGGCGTTAAGTCTAAATGTTGTTTATATCACTTCCCGCAGTGAATAAACATGTTTTGCGCCCTCGAAGTGAGCATTTGGGTCATTTTTATTCACTTTTACTCATGCTCCAAATCTTGAGTTTTGGCTCCCTAGAAGCATGAAAATGACTATAAACATTGTCATTTTAGCTCCAAAAGTGATGATCCACATCTGAAAGTCAAAATTAGTTGAAAAATGGAAATGTTCAAATCGGACCATTTTGTTCAATCTCAGAGCAAGTTCTTTAGGTCGCGGGTCATTAATCGATTTACATGAAAAATCAGAAGTACTCGCATGAACATGAATTTACTGTAAATGCTGTTTATATCACTTCCCGCAGTAAATAAATACGTTTTAATAGCTCGAAGTAAGCATTTGGGTGATTTTCAATCACTTTTACCCAAGCTCCAATCCTTGAGTTTTGGCTCCCTAGAAGCATGAAAATGACAATAAACATGCTCATTTTAGCTCCAAAAGTGATGATCCACGACTGAAAGTCAAAATTAGTTAGAAGATGGAAATTTTCAAAACGTACTATTTTGTTCATCTGTTGGACTTGGCTCTTTTGGCAGGTTCACCCCCAAACTTTTTGCATTCTCCTAGCCTTTTTCTGTAACCTGGTGTTGGTGATTTTAGACCTCTGAGCACTTTAGCACTGTGGGCCAGCGTAAAGTGCGTGCACTCTCTATGTATGTGTGATGAGATGGGCCTGCGCTCCCATAGGAATGCATCGGGGATGTGTGTCCATGGTAATTCCTGGTATGAGAGGAATGCAGGGGCGAGTTTAGTATGTATGAATTCGTGAGAATAAATGCTGCACGATGGTGTGCGCAGATTTATGGTGACTGGTGGAGAAATGCCACTTTTAGAAGTTGGCATTTCTGTGTACTGTGTGTCTGCCTGCCTGATGTGAATTACATGTCTGGCTTGTGATTGACAGGAGCTGAGAGGTGTGGGTGGCTTCAGGAGACAGGGGGTGTCGGCCCAGTGGTGAATAGGGGGATCTGCATGTAGATGGAAGGGAGGAGTTGCACCTGGGACCTGCATAGGACTGTGCCTTCCCTCCACAATGCCGGCTCTGCCCCCTGTGGTGCGTTTAATCCCTGAGCCCCCACCTGACAAAGGAGGGAGGAGCTGAGCAAAACAAAGTTCTCCAAAGCTCCCCTGAACTAGTTGCATCTGGTTCCCCAAACCCTGCACCTTTACACGAAGGGAGTTGCTAATATAAATATAGGGGCTGTGTCCCCATGAAAGGGTGCTGTTCTTGTGCCAGAATCCTGCTGGGGCGTGCTGCTGCTGGGGCCTAGTGGGGCTGCCATGACGGCTTGCCTCCCTGGGCCCTGCATGGCCCCATGATACCTAAAGGACTTTTGAGACCTTTTCCTTTATTTTCTTTATCCCAGGAGCTTTAGGACTTTTTGTGCTCCTATCGCCCTGTGAGCTCTTTAATCTAATTTCCCCTGAAAGGGAGAAGCGTGGGGCTGCGCAGCGTTGAACTGCAGCCCTTGGGGAGGGAATCCCCATCATAGGGATTCCACATTATGACTTTTTCGGTGGGTGCCCACCCCGCTTGGATGCAGTGATTATCATGATTTTATGCGGGTGCCCACCCCGCTTATGTTTTGCTTTATGCGGGTGCCCACCCCGCTTATGTTTTGCTTTATGTGGGTGCCCACCCCGTTCTGTGCTGAATTGAAGAAGGAGCCCACCCCACGCTTCACCGCCGCGGCCTGAGCAGCTGATGAAACCTTTTCTCCGGGCCGCTACCAGCGCTACCCAGAAGACAGGCATACCTGCCTGGTTGTGGGTGGAGCTAATATGCCCAGCCAATGGCGGCACGGCTGAGGAGGAAATCAGGGAGGAAGATAGGACGGGAGCCTAGCCACCCTCCAAGGGCTCAAAAAAACAAAGTCCAGGGTCCCAGGAGGGGTCCGGCTGAGCTGGAGAGGCGGCGTCTGCTGGGGCAGGGCTCCCATGTGTCAAGGGGAGCCCTGCATATGCACCAGGAGCCCTGGGTCCCAGGAGGGGGTCTGGGCAGAGTGAGGTGAGACATGGAGGGAGTCCTGCAGGCTGCGAGGAGGCTGGGAGAAGTGAGGCCGGTCCCGCAGCAAAGAGGAAAGAGAGTCCCCAAGGACTGGGGGCTCTCCTGATGCCCGCATGCGGAGTGAAGGAGCAGAGCAGAGAGTCCAGCGGAGACCCACAGCTTCCCGGTGATTGGAGGCTGGGGTGGGAGCAGATCTTGGGCTCCCCGTGAGCAGTGCTGGTGCCGAGTCCAACGAGGGCTTGGCACACTGTCGGTGCCTGGGGATTGTGTACAGAGCCCCAGTAAAAGGTGATCCATGTAAACTTAGTGCAGAGGTTGGCACTAGAAGAGCCTCCCCCCACCTGGCAGAGGGTCGCAAAGATCGCCATCTGGTTGTTGCTGTCTCCAACGTGGGACCCAGTTGTTTCCCCGAGCCTGCGTGGCTCCAGCAATGGGTATAATTATTTTATAGGGGCCCAGAGGGGCCCATGCTTTTCCCCTTCCGTTTTGGCCATTTAGACAGCGGCCCCCCACCTGCAAGGGGGCAACTGCGACTTGGGGGCATTGCGGGGCACATTGTTGGTGCCTGCCCTCCAACGTGGGGATGATCTTTGAGTCGGGGCGCAGTGGGGGTCCAGAGGCATTGTGGTGCCCGTGGTTTTATGGCTGATTCCAGCTGTCCTGAGAGAGCGCAGGCAGCTGCAACATTTTGGGGCATATTTGTGAGCAGGGCACAGTCAGTGCCCCCCCCCTCCATTTGGTACTCACAGCTGGGCAGCACTTAGTGCCAGCTGCTCTGTTTAGGCCCGCAGTGGATATTCTCGGGTGCCCAGCAAGTAGTGGGCAGCTGCAATGTTTAGGTCTGCGCTGAGTGCGCACCCTGGATATCCGCTGCCTTGGCAACGCACCCTGACTCTTGGAACATAGGGCATTTGAGCCCCCTTTTTGAGATGGCCAGTTGACCAGGGGGATTGTTAGGATTATAAGGTGCCAGGCCCTAATGTGATTATGTGGTGCTAGGAAATGTAATGTATGTACTATGTTTGATGCACCCGGTTCTATACCTCTAAGTATGTTTTTATGATTATGAGATTGTTTTGCATATTATGGTTTATGCTAGTGAGATTATGTTTCACTGTGTGATTTATGCCCCTAATGTGAGTTATGCTTAGGAGGTTAGGGTCTAATGTGTTTAGACTTATAAGAGGATTGCAGAATGTGTTTATGCTGGTGAAGTTGGCACAGAATGTAATTCGCGCCTGATGTGATGCTGTGCATAATGTAGTTTATGTTGCAGACTGATGCTAAGTAAAGTGATTACCAGTGGTTACTGGTTGTACATTTATTACATGTTTTACGTTTACTAAGTTTGCTTTGTGATGGTTCTGACAGTGGTCCAGTTGGCCCTGTCAAGTTTTATACAATCCCTTGTAGATATGACCCAGTGCCAGGTGGCACCATGTATATTATGTGTTTACTATTCTAATGTGTTTTGAGAATACAAAGGCTATTTTTGTTATAACCTGGTTTGGAGTTCATTTTGTAGTGTGCCTGGGATGTTGTTGCTGGGTGCGTGCGCAAATGCTTAACACATTGCCACCAGGCTAAGCCTGACTGCTCATGCCAAGCTACCAAGGGGGTGAGCCTGAATGCTCATGCCAAGCTACCAAGGGGGTGAGTAGTGGTTATCTTTAGCGTGTAACTCCCTTGCCCTGACTAGAGTGGTAGTTTCTGCCTGGCTTTGGCACAAGTCTTAACCAACCAGAAATCCAATTTCTAACATCTTCTCGGAGCAATGTCCTCAGGTTGCGGGTCATCGATCGTTTTGCATGAAAAATCAGACGTTCTCGCATGAACATGAATTAACTCTAAATGTTGTTTATATCACTTCCCGCAGTAAATAAACACGTTTTGCGCCCTCGAAGTGAGCATTTGGGTAATTTTAAGTCACTTATACCCATGCGCCAAATCTTGAGTTTTGGCCTGCATTTATTTGCAAAGCCCCGGGGAGGTGGCGGTCCCCGGGGGGCGGTGGAGGGCCACCAGCCCTCCTCATTCAATAAATTATGCCCCAGGGAGGTGGCTGTCCCGGGGCACGGGGGCCCCAGCTAATTAAAGAGGCATGCCTCTGGGGACCGAGCTTAGTTTTTTTTTTCTGCAGGATTTGCTACCCCAGCGCGAATCCTGACAATTTTTTGTTAATACTTGTTTGGGCCCTGCGGGTCCTTGTGGGACACCCTGAGCAGGCCTAGGGGGTCAGGGTGTTTGTACCCTGCCCCTTTTTCTTGTTTTTCAACTTTTCATTTACTCTTTTCTTGTGACTCAATTATCGAGTCACAAGATGGCTGCCTACACTTCTTGGTTTAGAGTGTTGGCAGCCAATCAGAATTGAGCTTGTTCTCAGGAGGGTTCGTGAATCCTCGGTGCTCAGATAAATATTTTTATTTTTTGAATTTCTCAGCAACTACTGAACTAATCTACACCATTTAACAAAAAGTGCTCTTTCAAAACCAAGACCTACCTTTTTACCAAATTTGGTGTAATTCCGTTCAGCAGTTCAGGCTGTAGCTTTGTCTAACGTTGTCTATGGAAATTAACAGGGGGAAAACACATTTTGGGATCCTTTTTATTCTTAGCCCCCGCTTTACGAATCACCCTGAAAGAGGACAGGAGCTGACCGGAATGCCCCACTAGTTTTGAAAATTTGGCGAAGATTATTCAACCTGCGCCAAAGATATTGGCAAAAGAAAAAACGCTATTTGAGTAGAAACGAGATCCTACCTACTAGTGACCGCCAGTAGTTTTTTTATATATATATATATATACACACACATACACACTCTCCGATTTATTAGATTTGTATTATTTTAGGCTTGTTTTATTTATAAAACCATAATCTATTTTATAACCAGGTAAGGAGTCATTTTTTAAGTCAAGCCTATAGCGGCAGCACGCATGCGCTGCTCGCTCTGCGAGGCATGCAGTAACGGAGTATGCAGTGAAAGCTCCGCCCACTCTCCACCCATGTTTTTAATTGGCTCGTGTCCTTGTCTGTCGTAAATGCTGCCTTCTGATCATGAGACTTGTTAGTCCCTCCTTATTATGGCCATGTTGTCATTTGTACCCTTTACTTCGAGTGTTACAGAGTAGGGTACATTTTATTTAGACTGTGAGCACTACTTTGTCGATGCCGCCTCCTCCTCCTCCCTCCCGTTGTCCGTGCTTCCCACCTCCCATCGTCGATGCAATGCAATAGGTCTCGCATAAATGCAAGAACTATTGCATTGTAAATGCTTGTTTTTTTTATTTGCAGCGCACTTTTACATTGGGGCCACACACAGCGCCCGATCATTAGCAGTGCGGCGTGCCGCAGGATTTGTTTTTAGTAATGGTTGCCATGCTCGCTCTTTTTCCTCTGTGTGGCTGCCCAAATACATATTTTCAATTTTAACAAACAGAGCGGCGTGCCGTGCGCTTCACCTTCAACAATGAGCAGTGGCCCAACACTTATTTCACACTTGAACATTTAAAAATGAAACGGTCTCTAACAATGCCGGAATCCGAACCAGTTCAACAATGGCAGCCACTCCCCTTTGTTTACTTTTGCGCAGACACCCAACTCTTTTCTCAAACTTTGATGGTTAAAAATGCAGCTGGCTCTTTAATACTGGAACCCGAACAAGTTCCACAATGGCGGCTGTAACCATTTGTTTACTCTTGTGCTGCTGCCCAACTCTTTTTTAGCCAAACATGCATTTTTAAAAATGCAATGCCAGAATCCGAAACTGCATTGCATTTTACTTTACCACCGTTCTGGGAGCTCCAGGAAATGAAGTGGAAGACAGATGAGATCCAGGGCAGGCAGCCTGCGGTCTCAAGCTCCCTCCCTCCCACCCACACATACATAATCCTCACCTCACTCAGTCCCAATCCAGCAATAAGCTTGCTTACTCCCTAGTTCCTTTCCACTTTCAGGGCATGTGAAGCAGGCCAAAAATACCCCTGCCCAGATTAAACCTGGGTATAGTTTGGCCCAGGCCAGAGTATACCCAGGGGCATAAAGTGTCCTAGGTTAAACAATACCCGGGGTTTAAAATAGACTGGGTCAGACCATACCCAACCAGGCCACAGTATGCCCCATCTGAAAGAGAACGCTTAAACCTGGGTATAGTTTGGTCTAGGCCAAAGTATACACGGGGGATAAAGTGTCCTAAGCTAAACTATACCCCACCAGGCCCCACTCAAAACAATCTTAGTAAGCTTGTCAATGACCAAGGGAACAACTGGGATCAGTTAATCCCCAGTGTTTGTATATCACACATCTGTGCATGCCTCAACCAAGTGCACTCCATTTGAGGTCATGTATGGACGGAAGATTCCCATACACCTCAAAATCTCAGAAAATGATACTGTGGGTCCCATGATCCTTTCAGATGATGCAAACTGTGATGTTCTGGTTAAATTAACAACCATCCATGACAAGCTCCGTTCAACCGCCAATACAAATATCCACTCTGCCCAGGAACACCAGAAGGGTGCCTTTGATCGCCGACAACAGCAGCAAAGACATTGCTGCTGGTTCCACAGTTTATATAAAGTGTCTGTGCTGTATTCATCACATGCGTACAAAGTTGGAACCACGCTGCAGTGGCTGCTTTAGTCCACTGAGCCACTAGACCCAGCCGATTTAGCACCACACTTGGCCTTACTTTTGGAAAGGCTGTAGACTTTGGAAGAACAAGGGACCTTGGACAACCACGGGGTATATATAAAACCAAAGGTGATGGAAACTAAAACTTCCGGGCCATCAGCTACATCTCGACGGGATCAGAAAACAACCTCTCCCTCTCTGAGCTAAAGTCATCACCACATGAAGACTGTCTTGACAAAAAAACTACAGGACTACTTGAACCAAGATGTGAATGCATATATAAACCCCTCTGGCATCTCTCATGATAGAGTCTGGGCAACGGAGCGGAGATCATGGCCACAGCGAATCTATTGAGTTGTGACATGGTCATCCACACAAAAGTCTGACTACATGGATTGGTAGACTTATTCCACAAGCTTCAATCTGCATTAAACAGAACATGCACTTTATCTTGAAAACAAGCATGCTCATTTTGATTTTTATCAGTGTTGAACTTTGAACATTTATACTTGAGCGAGCATTATAGTGTGAGATATGTACTTTTTTTTTAAGGTGTTCACACTACGAAGTATGGTACGGATCCAATCTTTGTGGAAGTTTATATTTTTTCTGATGAAAGTTTTTCTGGTTAAAGCAATCATATTCCATATGTTTACAGTTTTAAATAAAATGTTGAAAAATTCACTATTTCATGTGTATATCGCTCATCACTATTGATATCATGGGGGTATGGTTTGGCCTAGGCCCCAACATACCCCAGCGTATAAATTGGCCCAGGCCATAATATACCCAAGTATAATCTAACATAGGCAGTTTTAACCCTGGGTATACTCCCACCTGGGGGTATACTATGGCCGGTTACACTGGGACTCTCTGGAGTAGTGCTCTTTAAAAAAAAAAAAAACAATATCTCTCCGCAAGGAAATGCTGTGCAAGTGGTCGGTTTTCTTATTTCTATTCACAGACTTCTGCTGTCTAAGTTGCAGGATCCATGTGCTTTCTTACTCTTTACTTAACATATATGTTTCTTCGTGATTCTCTTTGTTGTGGTGCATCCACATGTAGGCTTTGTTTTACTGAGGTTTCATATTAGGCGGGCGATTGTTGCAGTAATGCAGTAGAGCATACTGTAATTTTCAGACTCCGCAAACTTCCGTTCTACAAAAGTTAAGCCGCAGAGGGTATTATAGGTGGATGGTGCCATTTTAAAAAATGAAAACGATTATCAGTCCTCAACTGGGCTCTCACTGCACTCCTGGTGCCTAAGCTTCATAATACTGCATAATGTGTGCACACTTTCCTGTGTAGTTCAGATTTAAAATGGGAACTATTACTCTGTGCACTCTGCGGAGAGGCCAAGGATTAAATGTGCAGCTTTCTGTCTCACTGGCAGGCACAATAAGAATCTCACAGTGCCTTCATCTTAAATTCCAAAGTTAATAAATCTTAGCCCACCATGAACACTAATGCAAGCCCTTAACATCCAGGGCATGGAATCAATCTCTGGAGCCTTCTGCCCAATCCTCAGTCGTCCTGGAGCTTGACAGCCACCACGCTCATCAGAATAAGCCATGGTTTTGCTAAAGCCATTATCAAAAATGGGGTGACCCAAAAAGGTACTGGACCTGGGTACAGATCGGTATCAAAAACAATGGTCCGAGACCTTAATTCTCAGATGGAGCAAATCAGGCTTCTAATCATTAGTTTCTTTTTTAGAGCTTACTTTTACTTGCTCACAATATTTGATATAAACATTTGAACTAAAAATGCAACAACCCAAAATAATGTATAAAGGTGAATGACCACATTTTAATTCACCATATTCGACAAACATTTGAAAGTTCAAAATAGTTAATGACACTATTGGTACAGAAGGAGGATGCTCCAAAGAACGTGCAAAAGGAGAAGTGCTCAAGATTTAAATCTTGAGCACTTCTCCTTTTGCACCTTCTGTACCAATAGTGTCACTAACTATTTTGACCTTTCAAATGTTTGTCGAGAATATGGTGAATTAAAATGTGGTCATTCACCTTTATACATTACTAGCAGCCCGCCCCGACGTTGTCCGGGTATGAAATAGAATGTGTGTAATGTGTGTATTCAGATACGGTCATTCGCGTGTTCCCCCGCTTGAGGCCCAGCTGCAGCCCGGGTTCATGTTAGCAGGCGCGTATCCCCACCCCCGCTTGAGGCCCAGCTGCAGCCCTGGTTCATGTCAGCAGGCGCATTTAATTAGTGTAGTGATCCGCCGCCTGAGCCCGGCTACAGCCCTGGCTGATGTTAGCAGGCGCGTGTAATTTGGTTTAATGCGATAGTTCAGTAACAGCACGCATGAGAGGCTGCAGTAATTGTCCCCGCAGACACGCTCAGTCGTGTGTGCGCCCCGGCTTGAGGGCCAGCGGCGACCGTCTAACAATTAGAATTGTGTGAGTCTTGATTATTGTTTCCCGCTGTTCTTATTTTTTTTATGGCCCACACCGACGCTCTTCGGCCCGAGTGCTTTTTAGACACACCCAGGCCAAGCCACACACTGCGTTCGGCCCTTTCAGGCGCGCCAAGGCACACACTGCATTCGGCACCCCTAGTATGTGTGAGACAACGGGCAGTCCCCCAAGGGAGTCTTTCGAATGGTTACTTACCACGCTTCGAGGTAAACGCCTTTGTGACGCCCCCAGCACACGGCCACAGCAGACGATCTGATTAATGTACGACCCAGATGGCATGAAGTGCGGAATGTAGCACACGCCCCCAGCGTGCCCCTTGATGCGGCGCAATTGCACAATTGGCGCTTCACATGGCATGAAGGGCGGACTCACGCCCACAGCGCGGACAAACGCCCACAGCATTTGTCACGGCCCCAGCGTGTCACGCCCCCAGCGTGCCCCTTGATGCAGCGCAATTACGACTCACATGGCATGAAGGGTGGAACGTACCACACGCCCACAAGGGACTACTTTGCTGGCACGGTTCTTTTACCTTTTAAATGTATATGTGGCCGTCTGCATAGCCTTTGTCCTTCTGCTGCAACTGCCCTTTCCAACTCTGTATTGGGTGTTGTGATTGGTGCTGTGGTTACTGAGATTACCGGCCTCAAAGGTTTGGGCTCTCTCTCTATAATATTAGTATGGAGATATATATATATATATATATTCCACAAACGCTCAAAGCTGGAGGACACCGCCGACAACTCCCTGGCGCCGCTGCAGCAAGGAACACGAGACCCAAAGTTCAGGTGAGAAGATTTTAATCGGCACCTTCGTCAAACATAACGTTTCGGCCTCCAAAAGGCCTTGGTCACATGACACACAGAGAGCTCGATCAAAATTTAAAGTGCTCGTGCTGAAATTCGACCACATTTAATTGGACACCATGTAGTCTTCACAAATGATATGGAAGACAGACTATTGGTACATTTAGAACACTGGATAATCCAATATAAATTTCATTTGTACATTAAAGTGACTTAATGCATTATTATTCGGCATGTAGAAATGTATGTTACTGAAGCCACTTTTATATATATTAATAACAATCTCATAACAATTAGCTCAAAAGTGTGCTGCAATATAATCGGTTAATCCATTTTGCACAAAACCAAGAGCAAAAAAAGAGAGACACCATGCATCCGTTACATTTGTTAATAAACCAATCAATAACATCTTTGCTGTATAAATACAATGACACAAATATAAAATTTGACCCAACCGTTCCAAAAAGTAAACGGAACAAACATGCCTAAATAATCACATGCCAAATGTCCAAATTATTTGTGTCGAAAACAAAAGGAACAATCAAATCAGTGAATGTGAGAACATATACAACATAAGTGATTATGTATATGTGGACTTAAAATCAGTAGAATTAAATTACATAGGTTGGTCCCAACCTATGATGATGTATCAGATACACTTTTTTGCTTCCAGAACCGACCACAAGCGTAGGTCGTTTGCAAACCCCTGTTATTTATACATGATTTCCTATATGCTACAAGTGCATTATAGATATCAGAGGGAATATTAACACAACAAAACATAAGCACAAAAACGAGACTTATGTAGATGTAATAGCAGCATCACTGGTTGATTATGTTGAGATATTTCAAAGACATGTATAAAGATCTTCAGAAAAATGTAATCCTCAAGGGGATTTGCTGTTCAACTCTATGATGTACTTGGTCTTCAACGCTCTAAGGAAACCCTCCCTATTACCGCCTCTTCTGAGAGGACCCACTGCATCAATTGCATAGTACCTAAGGAGTGCAATGTTGTTATTATGGCACTCCTTAAAGTGCCTAGCAACTGGGTACGCGGCATCATTTGTATTGATCGCCCTGATGTGCTGGAGCACCCTCTTGTGGACTTGCAGTTTGGTACTACCAACATAACGCAGTCCACACGGGCACTCCAGCACATATACCGCGTACTCACTTTTGCAAGTCAGTTGCTTCAAGATTTTACGGGGCGTAGCTGAGAACGGCGTGGTGTATTCAGTTTTGCTCACACCATGTAAACAGGCTTTGCAGTTTGAGCATTTTCTAAATCCCTGTGGTTACTGAGATTACCGGCCTCAAAGGTTTGGGCTCTCTCTTTATATTAGTATGGAGATTATATATATATATATATATATATATATATATATATATATATATATATATATATAAGATACCCCTCGGTTCCTTTTCGCCAGAATTTGCAGCACTCTCTCTCCGGTTCGTAAATCCCCGCGGCAGAACCACGCCGCATTTAAATCCACAACCAATTTCCCCCAGCTGGGAGAAAAACGGGACGAACTCTCGTTTGTCTTCACTTATGTGCTTTTTTATTTAATCCTCACAGCATTAAGTTTCTCAAGCAGGCAGGTACAAATCTACACGTTTCAGGATAGCATATCCCTTGTTCACGATCAATTTGGCTCCAGGCTCTCAGTCTCAATATAGTGAGTCACATTATTACATCATTTCCTGTTTGATGTTATTTTGGCCCTCGGCCTTCTTGATGATGTAGTTTTTTGCAATTTTTTTAATACTTTTTTTATCCATCTGCATAGCCTATGTCCTTCTGCTGCAACTGCCCTTTCCAACGCTGTATTGGGTGTTGATTGGTGCTGTGGTTACTGAGATTACCCGCCTCAAAGGTTTGGGCTCTCTTTATAATATTAGTATGGATTTTGGGTTGTTGCATTTTTAGTTCAAATGTTTATATCAAATATTGTGAGCAAGTAAATGTAAGCTCTAAAAAAGAAACTAATGACTAGAAGCCAGATTTGCTCCATGGTTTTGCTAAAAGCATATGGGGGGACTTTCCTTACATGCATAAAAATGTGAAGCATTTTTCTTTTGCGTTTTCCTGCCATGCAGAAGACAATGGATACATTTTTCTTTTACATTTGGCACTTGAGAGGTCCTGCTGTTTTAGGAGGACACACAATTCCTTAACTCTCCTTACAGCCTCATTTATTGCGGTTTAGGTCAAGAATAGGGGAGGAAGAGGAGTAACACATTTAATTCCTGGCTCGAAGGTAAGACATTTTCGTACATTATATTAAAGGATTAATGTTTTTACTTCTGGTGAGTAAAAGAATATTTGGAAATGGTTTTATTTCATGCTCTTTCCTAGCATGTCCTATTCGGTCATCTTTGTCAGGCAGTAAATCAAAAATGCCTTCGGCCTGCCATTTTTAATTAAGTGAGTCTCATGTTTGGTTTCTTCCATTTTAAAAGCAAGGTGGTTGGGGCAGTTTTTTCCTTACATGCAGAAAATGAAAGCTTTTGGTACTTCAGAGGGCCTGCCGTTTTGTTTTTGGAGACAATTCCTCAACTCTTACAGTCTGATTTATTACTGGATTGGTACAAGAATTGGGAGAGGAAAGGTAGCAAACATTTAATTCATGGTTTTAAGTGAAGGCATTTTTATACATTATATTTAAGGATTAATGTTTTACTTGCGTCTTGTACTAGTTAGGGGTTTCAGTAGCAAACTTGGGGAGAGTATGTGGACTAACGGCTAGCGCAGACGACCTATAAGCTGGGTAACAGGGTTGGAGTCTCGACAGGAACGATCAACATACTGTGATTCTGGGCAAATCAATTAATCGCCCTGTGCCTAAGAAAAAAAAATCGTGTCAATCTGTAATGCAACTAGTGCTCCTGTAAAGCGCTCAGATACCTTAGGGTCTAGTTCACGCCGTGTAAAACTCCCAAAAACGAATTTTCTGCTCCTACATCTTTCTTTTTTTTAAAAAGGGGGACCATAATTTACCTCACGCTGCTCTTCTCCTCCTTCCCGATGCCTCACACTGCTCTTCTCAGTCTCTGTGCCTCGAGCTGCTCTGCTCCTCCCTCTGTCCTTGTGCCTCGCGCTGCTCTGCTCCTCCTCCTTTAGGCCTCATGCTGCTCCTCTGTGGGCCTCACACTGCTCTTCTCAATTTCCTTCTGCCTGACTCACCTGTGCGTCATGCTGCTCTTCACCTACACTCTCCTTCCTTATGCTTCTCCACAAACAATTCCAACCCACATAATTCCACTACATATGTGCACTCCATAACACATGGGTAAAATACATTGCCATTCACAAAGCCAAACGCTTGAATCAAACAAATGAGACCTAGTCCATTTCCAATTTTTGTTTACCATGTTGTTCAAAGGGTTGCACTAATACTTTACACATTACCTCTTAAAATAAGCCAGACTGCTGTGCCAAGCTACCAGAAGGTGATCACAGAATTTAGGATGTGTTGTGACTTACTTGGACTAGGATTGCGGCTCCTGCTGCTCCAGGTTGCAGACTTCTGCCAACCAGAAACCCAATTTTAAACACCCACATTCACAACCATATCTTTCAGCTACCTTCTGCCTACTCAAAATTCCACTTTCTTCCCCACACTAAAACCTATCAACTCTTATTTTCTTGCTTCACCAGACATCCCTCTGATCCACAAATAAGGTAAAACCCTCCCCCACTCAACCTAAAACCATTGCTCCAAACCAGTTTAGCCACTCAGATTATCACACCCAATTCTAGCCCCTTTCTTCTTCAGCTTCACAACCCACCAGCCCTGCTCATTAAGATTGACACCCTCAAGTCACTACAAAATGAAGCCTAACACCACAACTAAATGACTAACAAAATGTATCTAAACAAAGTCTCACTCAAACACCCAAGCACCCTAAAATACCTACATGCACCCGCTCCGAAATCCAATAGAAGTTGAACCTCTACCTCATTTTACAAGCAATAAATATACCAGTCACTCATTACACAATTTCATGTCGCTCATCCGTTGCTGAAATCAGACAAATTGCCCTCATGTTCCACCCTTCACCCATTCACTTTAAACATAACAAGTGAAAAATGTTATTGTTTCAGTTAATTAAAACCACACCAATACATTTTACAATACATTTTAAAAGAATCTACTAATGCGTTTAAAATTTCTTAATATATAGGTGCAATTTCTGTTAATGGGTTCTAAACCATTCTCAGTCAAATACAGTTTGTTATTTAAAATGGAGTGAAGTGTTATTAAAATGCAGTCTGTCTAACTTAGTTCAGAAGTTCTTGGTTATTTTCTCCGTTAAGTTCTGGAGAGCCCTCTCCACAAGCTACCACTGTCGTGTTATCCTTTTGTGGACAGGGTGCCAAGTTGTGTTTTTAGCGCTTGGGAGTGGGCTGCAAGGAACTTTAGTAGTAGGCAGTTCAATCGCGTGTCTATTGGGTTCAAGGTTGCCATGATTGCAGATCTGCACGTTCTTATGCCCCACTCGTTCGTAGACTTTTAAAAATAAAAATAAAAAAAGAGATTCGAGATTGAGCTAGATTTGGGCAGATACAGACAAGATGAATGAAGTCCTCGTCGCTCCTCCCACATAGTCTACAGATTTTGGGTCCGTCGTGCACCCAGATTGGTTGGTCCATAATTGATGGAAGTTTCCCCAAACGGAGTCCCATTAATTTTTGTTTTCTGTGAGCTGGGAATGTGATGGTTAGGTATGGGGCTGCCACGAGTGTTTTGTAATTTGATATGACCATCCATGCGTGTTTTCTGGTACTAAACATAGCTTTATCAAGTAAGAGGAAGTGGAATTTTGTCGACTTGTTTATAGCATGTTTGAAACGCCGGGTAAGGCAGGTTGAGTTCCCAAAGTTCTCTTGTTCCAGTTTCAGTTATGGCCTTTTCAAGATACTGATTGTATGGGGACTTAACATCAGATCTTATTTCTTCCCATAGTGCTTGGTGCAATTCCGAGGCTGACGTGTTCTGTTTCAGTGTATACCAGTACTTGATGTTTGCGTACTTTCTTCCCAGTGTTTCATTTATTATTCCAAATTCTAACCTCGGCTGAGCTGGTGAGGCTCCCTGTTGTATGTGGAAGGTGGATTTGAAGATGGCTGTCTGCATTTTGTTAAGCAGATCCGCATCTTTACCATGCAATCCTACACTGCCATATGACAGGGTTGGAAGAACTTTTGCTTTTATTGTTGCCAGTAGAGGTTTATATGATGGCCCCGTGAGCTTTTTAGCCAAAGATCCAAAAGCAAATGAGAGCGAGTTTGATTTGAGCGATGTACGACATTTGCTGCTGATGGCTTTGTCGATTATCAAATTAGAAGCCCAAGTACTTGAAGCTGGACACGGCCTCTAGCTTTGTTCCCTCCAGGTAGAAGTGTGGGCTGGCTGTCCGCCGCCTGGTGATGAGCATTGTTTTTGTTGTGTTAATCTCCAGGTTGTTGTTTATTATTAATTCTGCCAGCCCTACTAATAACCTTTGGATGCCTATCTTCGTTAGGTTCAACAGTACCACGTCGTCGGCATAGGATAGATGAGTTAGCGGAAAGGAGCCTAGTTTAGGTGGATGGGATCTTATTTAGACTGGATGTTAGGTCTGCCATAAAAAGGTTAAAAAGATGGGGGGCTAGGACATAGCCCTGCTTGAGACCTTTGCTGGTATTGATTTTTCTTGAGAGCCGTGTTCCATTCCCCAATTTAACTTCCATCCAAGTGTTGGAATAAAGGAGTAGGATCCCTCTCAGGATTTTATCCGGGATGTTTCAACTGCGCAGTTTCCTCCATAAGATGTTATGATCTACGCTATCGAATGCTGCCTTTAAGTCAATGAAACATAGGTGAAGGGACTGTTTTCTTCGGAGATATTTGTCGGCCAACACTGAGAGAGACATAATATTTGTCAGTGTCCCAGTCCCTTTCCTGAAGCCTGTTTGGTTCAGCGGTATTCTCTTTGTGTCGTCGGACCAATTTGTTAGATCTTCCAGGACAAGGGATGCAAAGTACTTCGCCTCCACATCTAGGAGGGCGATCAGCAAACTCCTTCACAATACTTCATAACCCTGCACCCTCATCTACAGCACAAGCCTACCTTTTGTACAACTCCACTACCCATCTCCTCAACTTCAACCAGTCCTGCCAACAACCCACACCCCCCGCCCAGTGAAGACAAAACAAAAACAGCCTTTTGCAGGGCGTTAAGAGTAACAACTGCCAACAGAACACACCCTACAACTTCAGAGTACTCACTCTTCTATAGCACACAAAAAAGTACCATATTGGACTTATGAAAAGTTAGGTTCTGTGTCAGCTAATAACTGACTCATAGGGGGGGGGGGGAGGAGAAGAGGATATGGCACCTGTATTGCATGGAGTAGTTCTACCAGGCTATCAAACTGACACCACAGCCAGAAAAGGGGGGGGGGGCTCATCCATCATTTATTTAAAAAAAAAATGAAACCAATCTTTGAGGCTAAGGGGGGGGGGGTTACACAAGGTTGAGGCCCTTGTCGGATGCAACCCTATGACATCCTTTACCTCATTTACAGATAACCATCTAGCAATGAAACTCATACTGCTCTACACAATGTCACATCATACAATATATGCAAACCTATGCATCCCTGAAGTCCAGAACAAATGGTTTGACACACCTAAATGCTACACCCCAAAATCCTGGTCACTGGCCCAGACATCAACAGCAAATTCTCAATGCCAGACATTGTAGGCCATGCCGTAGATGTCCTTTTCAGCAACCCACACTTAGTCACTATCCGAAGGATTACTCTGGTCATGTTGCCACTCCAGTCATTAATCAGGTGAACCCCACCTACAACTAGCCTTCACCCACCATGCTCGCTCTTTGGGCTTCTTTCTTCTGCACCCTACTAGTCTCATTCTCCACCAGTGTATGCACCTGTATTCTGTGCGCTTACTTGGGGACAGGGGGTGATGATTCCTCTCTATACTGGTCTCCTCACGGTGTCCCAGGTGTAATACATTATATAGCAAAGTTCAGCCCATTTGGCTATTGGCGCTCTTCGCTTTTATAGACAGAATGCAGTCTGTGCATAAAAGGCACTTCTACCCAGGAAGAACACAAGCGGCCTTCCTTTGCGTAATACTGATTGTTGTTTTTTGTGGTTCTTTGAAAATCAGCAGTTCTAGATAATGAACACTTGCTGTTGCTTACAATCCCCCCACAATGTGCAGGCCCATTTGTTCTGCAAGACAAAACCATGGCTTTACTCTGCTAGTTTAAAGTTTTCAACAGACATATTGCTTAGAACAGAAATCAGTAATAATTTATACAACAGTTTCTTACTTCAGTGACAGCTTAAAATCAACTTTTGATTTATGTTCCAAAGCAAATCTGCTTTCCCTGGCGAGTCCAGCTTGAATCATTCTACAACTAATAAGAACATGGACTCAAATTTGTGGTATTCATGTCAATACACGTGACCTGTAATGCTGTGGGCAGTGGTCCTATTGCATGGGTTAGCACTAAAATACCTGCATGGTAGCACCATGGTTAATATTAGCCCTCCATTTGCAAGGTTAGGGTTGGTGCTGGAAGTTGAAATGAGAATGATTAAGGGGTTCAGGACCAGAGCCCCCATGGAAATAGGGGTAGGCAACAGTTGGTTTCTCCTACAGGTCAGCGCCATAGGATTCTCCAAGAGTAAAGCGCAAAACCTGGGCTAAAGCCCAGGTGCGTAAATCCGCTAGCTTGAAACTGTCCCTAGCCTGCCACCCCTTCCATGTGCCAGGGCCATTGCATAATACCCATTTAGGATCCAAATTCGTAACAACTGTTGCCAGGGCCAGACTGAGAAACCTAAAGCAGCCCTGGCAAACATGCTCCAAGTAGCACTGCTCCCTTAGTCTCCTCGTGGAATCTCCCCTTCGGTCCCTCTGGTCGCCGAGCTCTACCTTTACACTCCCTCCTCTTCAAGCCTCACCTTGCCTGTTCCAATTAGCCTCAGGAAGCTGGGATGTTAGAGGCACCAGGACTCTCAGAAACAAGCCTCCAAGGGCTCCAGCCAACCGAGGAATGTTCAGTGGGAATTAAAGGCCTGTCCAGCAGACTGCTGCTCACTTCTGGTAAAGTGCCCTCTTCACAATAAAGGGAGAGCACATTTTACCAAGCGCCCCCACCAACATACCACAAATATCACTGATGAAATAAAGTAGATTTAAGTGAAATATTTTTATTAGAAAAATAAATTAATGCCTAAATAATCAGTCCCTTAAAAGGGCCTGCTATACCACTGGTTTTTATTAATAAATAAAAGTAAATATATATAATATGCGAGTTCCAACAATTTCATATCTGCCATGGTCCTAGAACAGAGCAACAAAACAGATTTCCACAGTGAAATACACCAAATGTGTTAAAATCAGTACAGCGCTCTCAGTTTTGCTTTGATTGCAGCCTCGTTAGCTCCTTTCACGGTAGCGATCTAAAAAAAAAAAAGTGAGAAAATAAGCTACAAACTATTGTAGACACCAACATCACAGCTCAAGGACAGGACAAAACATCCTAGTCTCAAATGTTAAGAGTATAAAAACCCTTGCGATACTATAAAAAGATTAACAGTGCTCTTAGTAGCTCACTTCAACCAGGGGTGTCAGAGCAGGCAATTTTATTTAGAGAAGACCATATTACAATCCCTCATGGAAAAATAGGTATGGTTGAAAATGAAAAAAAACGAAAGAAACCCCATAAAATTGTAAACCTTGCTGTTTTTCAATTTTTGTTCAGTCCTTTCACATTCCAATGAGATCTGTAAAATTGATATTTTTCTAGTTGTTTTCTCCCAGTGAAAGAAAGCAGTTTCTTTGTATAACCGGCCACCCATCCATCGAATCAAATTAGCAGAAAGGTACCTCAAATATACCTGCACTAGCCAACATTGCAGCTAAAGAGTCAAACCACAATACAGGTATTTTAATTTCCATTGCTTAGTGTGGCACTTAATTCCAGTTTTCTACAAGAAACAAAATGTTTCAGCTGATAGCAAGGTTCTTAATTTGCTGTCTAAAGAGCTTCAAGTTCTGATAGAAAAGCAGAAATCCACACATACCTTCTTAAAATCCTTGATGAAAACGAAGGTGGGCATTGCTTCTATTCTGTATCTTTCGGCCAACACCTGTTAGGAAGACACAACAATATAATTAAACACATTAGTTTAATGGTAGACGCAGTTCTAATTGAAATGACAGTTTTCCGGGAATGCCATGCCTTCTACACACCCGGGGAAGCAGTTCACGACTCCAGGAGTCATCATCTGCACCTGTACTGGAATGCCTCAAGTTCAGATGCAGCTACCGCCGTACATTACATTAGGTTAATGCTAATGTATCTTCAAAGTACATGTGTATATTGGCCATACATTTTAAAATCAAGTCGTGGAGACCGCCAAGTCAGCCAAGAAAAAGTGATTCAAATGCTCAGGTTGAAGCTAAATGTAACTCGTTAATTCAGCTATTTTGACATTCAGACAGTACCTGTGCAGGGTGACTAAAAAAAAATAAAGGTGCTTTTCGGAGAGTCTCAAAACTGCTCTGCTCAATTTGGGAATCCAGAGAAGAATAGTTCTAAACCAAGATAGCGAAAATGTTAAACTAAAAAGAACTTTAAAACTAAACGTAACCCTACTTTGTTTTAGCCTGCGTCAGATTTCTCTGGCTAAGGGTTAACAAGTGGCAACACCAAGTTAATCCCTCCACTATCCCTTTCAATCGAAATTAACAGACTAACTGATATACTACCCAAATAACTGAATAACATATCCACTACTCAAATTACTTCATATTGAGAGTGGCGTGCTACTCAACAGAAAAGCACTTCATCACCCATCAGGGGTAACAAGTGCTATATGAATGCAAATCTTTCTTCCCCCTTTTATCCTTCTCACTCCAAGTAACCTACTAATATCCACCACTGAAATTACTTCATATTTCACCATATTAATTCACCACTAATCCTTTGTAGGCTTCCTGAATAGCTTACGTCAACAAGTGCTATAAATACAAACCTTTGTCCTCCTCTATCCTTCTGCGATCATTCCAAATAACGGACTAACCTATCCACCACTTAAAATGTACTTGCATGTTTCATAATATTAATTCAACACTAATCCTCTATGGGTCCCGGAGTAGCGTGCTACTCGCCGAAAAAGCGCTTTGATGCCTCGTCAAGGCTAGTAAGCGCTATATAAAAATGCAATTACAATACAGTATCAGTGTTAAGGGCTCCGTTTCACTTACCGGGTTGTCATCAACATCCACTTTCAGAAATACTACACCACGGTACTCCGTGCTGAACTTCTGCAGAAAGTATAAAATGAAAAACAAAGTTATGCACGTCATGGACACTCCCACCTGCTAGGAAGCATGCGTCAAGGCACACTACACTTCATACCTTTGAACATACTAATAAAACCATTTCATGTATGGCATTTATTTACCTCCAAACAGCAGCACTAAGTAAGATGCACACGGGACGAGTAAATAATTTCAGAATACTAGGAAACAGACACAAGAACTGAGGCAGACTTACTATCCGAAGTTTAACACTTAATCAGTTGAATAAAAAAAATAAAAATGCATGGCAATCAGACCACAGTAGAAATGGCCCTTTTAAGGTGCACTTAGAATTAAGGTAGGTGCACAGCTTCCCTTTGTCGTGCCTTTTTCACAGATTTAGAGTTAATTTAAAGGTGCTCCACAAGTGGCGTCCGAACGCCCTATGACGCCTAAAATGAATCAAATAATGTGCTCCTAATGGATCATTAGTTGCATCCTTGCAGGCACACAATCACCCCTCAATAACCAATGAGGGTTCTGAACACAGTATTCCTTCAATATTTCTTCATGTTTTAGTTCACAAAATGTCAATGCTTTTACGTTTTGCTTTCATTTGTTCCATTCATTAGCTGATTTCACTGTTCTACATGCGGCATATATTGCGTCAACATCCAATGCATTGGATTTTGACGCAATATATGCCGCATGTATAACAGTGAAATCAGCTAATGAATGGAACAAATGAAAGCAAAACGTAAAAGCATTGACATTGTGAAATAAAACATGAAGAAATATTGAAGGAATACTGTGTTCAGAACCCTCATTGGTTATTGAGGGGTGATTGTGTGCCTGCAAGGATGCAACCAATGTCCCATTAGGAGCACGTTAATTTGATTCCTTTTAAGGTGCAGCCTCTTTGTGCCTCTAGCGGTTAACAAATTAGTATTGAAGTGACTTTGGGCGCACTTAAACAATAGTATTTGCATCGATTGGGCCTCCTTGTCCAGCTCCAAGTAAATGTGTGAATCGACCCTTCAGCTAGTACCTGGTGACGACCAATAATAGTGCACTACAGAGGAAATGCCTATGAAGTGTAGAGTCAAGTCCTCTCTCTGATCAGTACACAATACATAAGTGGGCTCTACCTTCTGGTGCTCCCCACTTTCAGAAGAGTAAAATGAAGGTTTCACGACGGAAAACAGATTAGTATGCGGTCCTGCAGGACACATGAAGGACACCATTGGAAGTACTGAAGAAATGTTTGGAAATCTTGCCACCTTAAATGTCTACAGCACAAGAGCATGAAGGTTTGCGTCAATGTAGCTAATGTTTGCTGAGAGCAAAAAGTCCTCGAAATACAGAAGTTAAATTTAAAACATTGATAATTAGCATGGGAAGATAGATCTATGCATCTATGTATTGCCGAATTCTTACAATCTTTAGGCTATGGATTGCAGTACCTCTACCCTTCTATTCAAAACTCATCTTTACCACCTTTTAATACAATTAACTTTCACCACAGCTAGTCTAGGAAACGGCAGCCTCCAAGGCATGCTGCAATGAGTCTCAAAGGGTTTAAACAAATTGAGGACCTGGCAGATCAGGGAGAACTGTCCTACCTGCATACAAAAAAGAAACAGAAAAAAAGTCCACTCATACATGTGGCCATAAATGCACAAAAAAAAAGAAAAAAAAAAAAAAAAGAACAAAAGGGAAACAGGAGTGTGCCTTCTTACAAGAAGACAAAGCATGGAGAATCTTATTAGATTCTTAGGAAAACCCTCACTCACCAACCTAGTTGGTGAAATGATTCATCATCGGGCCCCACCAGGAGAGGCAGAGTGCCTCCCCGGTGTGCTTCAATGCCAGAATTACTGCAGAGCTGAATTTTATTGAGTGACAAGTGAAAATGTGGTGATTTAAAAAGGTCTAGATTGGCCATCTAATAAGCTTTTTTTTGACCCAATCAGACACGCTAAAAACGGTGTTGGATGGAAAGCCTGAATAGATTGATGGTGTTATTTACCAGGCATTCTTCAGGACCAAATATCTGAACATCAGCAGTATGGGCTCGCTAAGGCGCGCCATAACCGGAGGACGTGAAATGTGAAAAAGATGCAAATTAAAATAGTCCATGGTTGCTCTATTTAGAGAAACCTGATTGCACTTGAAATGTGACAAAGTATCACATCATGGGTCTCGGGAGGGGGGAGGTGGTGGCAAATATGGCACACTGCCGTCACTGCCAGGCACCCGCTCGGCACCTGCTACTTTCCCTGTGCACTGGACCCTGTAGATGATGCCTAGGGTGGGCCTTAGCACACCCATACCGCCGAGGTTCAGATTTGTGTCACTTTCACTTGTCACTCAATCAAATCCAGCTCTGCAGTAGTTCTGGCGTTGAAGCAAACCGGGGAAGGCACTCTGCCTCTCCTGGTGGGACCCGATGATTAAGCATGTCACCAACTAGGTTGGTGAGTGAGGTCTTTAAGAATCTAATAAGATTCTCCATGCTTGCTATTCTCTGAATGTGTAAAAAAAAAAACAGGAGTATAAACCAAAGAGGGATCAGGGTAGAAGGATATAAAGCACAAACAATATCCCACAAGGTAATATTTTCAATACAGTTAGATATGCATGCTTTCAGCATTGCTAGCAAAGAAGCAAGGAGACACAAGTTCGTTTCTTAAATGTGCATATAGCATCATGTATTCAAACAAGGGGTATACATTTAATACAGTTAAAGCAGCACTGTATAGACAGGAGTACAAAAGCAACCCCAATTGCACTTGGTGCTCGGAGTAAGTGGGTGACAAGATGGCGATGCAAGTGACAATTGTGCACAGCTAGGGATGGCGCAAGTGAGGTGAGTGCAATAATACACAGTGTAGTGAAGTAAAAATGGCTTGAAACCCGAATTGAACAATTTGTCAAGTTAAAATTGGTAGTTCTGATGAGCCTTTGTAGGAGGGGCGCCAACAGGTGCGCTGTGTGTTGTCGACGAATGTTTCGATCCTCTATTAGTAGGGATCGTCTTCAGGACAGGGTTGCTGTAATTAGGTCAGTGCTGTGAACAAGGTGGCTATAATATCCTTGGACAGCTAGGGTCCTCTGGGTAGAACGTGGTCCTTGTCGAAAAATCCAGGAAGGGGACGTGGCTTATGAAGGAGCAACGAGGTCCACACTAGGTAAAATAATGGCTGCGATCCTCAGTGGTCATTGGACAGAACAGCCGACATCAGGCCTGGGGAATAAAGTGTATCCTGTGATTCTGAGCAAATCACTTAAAGGTATCAGTAAGGTAATCGGAAAAACGGGGTTTTGTCAAAGTGCTTTCCCCTTGTTGTGGGTACTACCGAAAACGAAGTCTTCTTGCAACAAAAAAACGGTCTGTGTACACGTTCTCATTTGTAGGAGCCTGTGTGTCTCATTCAGTCTGCACCCCCTTTGAAGTCTGGGGTGTACAGCCAGGGCATTTCACTAGTGAGAGGAGATAAGAGATGCAGCCCTTAACATTTCGAGCACATGCAGAGGCTGCTGCATCAGTGAGGAACGAATCCGGTCAGCTAAAAAGGTTCTTGGTGCAAGGTAAAGAGCTCACCAGACCTAAAAAGAACTTGTGTGCACTTAAGTAATAAATGTTCAAATGTTGGGGTTACTGAAATGCGGAGGCATAAAGCAAATGCTTTTACAACAAGCATTTACAATGCAACGGTTTCGACTTTGCAAAAGTTAGAGCTATTGGCATTGTAAATGACAAAATGGTCATTTACGTGTTGGTTTTGAAAACGGATAAATAAATGGCATTGTCATTTACAATGCCAATAGCTTAATCTCTCGCAAATGCCACACAGACCCACACCTACACACACAGAGCCCCCCCCACACACACAGAGCCACACTTATGTCAAATAAAAATGTGATACCAGATCGCTGAACTGCAAGTGTACAGTCCAAATTGGTTGAACTGTTTTGGGATCGAACTCGGGAGGGCCCAGTGATAAATAAAGAAAGGTAGTTCGGTTTTAATTTCTATGGCAGTAGTTAGGGTTGCGGAAAGATGAACATTCATCAACTCAATTGGAAGCTTAAAACACAAAGCCGACAAAAAGATGTCAAGCACAGACTAGAAGTCACAGACAGCAGGCAGGAACCGCCCACCCACTGCCCTTGTCTGAAGGGTACCAAGAGAGTGGGATCATTTTCAGTCCAAGCTTCGGAGGGGGCCATCGCCTCCATAAAACCCAGAAGCGTCATCTGATCACTCGTCAGCAATTTACCTCGCATCCCTCGTCGGTAGCTACCACCATGCTGGTAATCAATAAAGTGCAGACTTAAGCAAGGCACAGGACTGGTGCTACTCAAAGACAACAAACTGATCATACCGCCTCCTCCAGTAATGGGGCAACAGCAGCTCTGGCTGGGGCACTTCCACGTCCCCGCCTGAAGGGCACATAATACATGGAGCTCTAAGGAAGCCTAGTGGCGGGACCTGTGCTCCTAGACACAAGAGGGACAGCGCGCTTCTAGAGGATTGGGTTGTTCCCACAAGCTAGAAGTGGCGGTAGAACATTTGTCAAGAAGAATTAAGTAAAATCAAGAAACGATCCAAAACTAATGTACTATATGCCAAATAAAGCAAAGAAGACATAGGCAATTACTGTATGAAACGAGGGGAAAATGTAAGATTACATAGAATCCATCTCACATGGAAACTACACTTTCTGAAGACTTGGCTCTGGAGTAATCAACGCAAAATTTAAAGACAAAGATTCAGAAAAGTAAATGTTATTTAATAAATGGGGACCACTCGCATCCATTCTGCGAATGTTTCAGGGTGGCCTTATTTATTAGCCTTTACAGTTTGGTAAAGCACATATTAACTGCTCTAACCACAAGATAAGGAACAAAATCACATTTTTTTCATTTAAACTACCCTCTCGTTTGAACTTGGAACACGAATGATGACCCAGCGGTAGGAAACCTCAAGGAGAACCATTTCAGTGTCTTCCTAAATCAATCCTAGAGGTGTGACCATTCTTCTACAGTCAGGGATTTAAAGGACAGATCTAGGAACTAAGGTTATCAGAGAAAAGAGAAAAAAGTAAACTGTGTTGGAAGCTCTCCGGTATCTATGTTATACCCTCCCTAAAGCAGCTCCGAGGTCAGACAGGGCCAGGGTGTGCAGGGAGGATTCTGGGTGGGTGTGGACAAACAAGGCGCACACTCCTTTGGGAAAAGCACACGCCCAAGGAAAGGCATTGGCCAAAGGCAGCTAGCCAATGGAAGAGAAAGGCGGAAAGAAGGCCACACTGTTCTAACATTAGATTTCGCCTGCGCCGAAAAGCTGAGGCATCTCGGCGCTTTTACGCATACCGCTGTGGAACCCTTCCTGGCTTTTCCCTGTGAAGTGCCCACTCCTGGGCACCCCCAAGGTGAAGCCAGGCATCCTAGCGTTGTTGTGGAGATTAAGCAAGCTATTGACCAGAGTTGCACAGTGGGACCCATGATTAGAATAGGAATGGAGGCGAGAATTATCAGGTCCGAGGAAATTGAGCCCGAGACCCGCCGAGGTGGGAATTGAACCCTGGTCCTGGGCTAGACCTCTGCATCAGGGTCTGCCGCTCTAACCATTGAGAGACACTTCTCCACATTGAAATGACAACAGATTAAAAAAAAGTATTGTATTAATAGTGCTGCTTATCCAGCGCAAGTCACACATTTCAATTTCCCTAGGAGTGCAGAATGTACACCTCCTGTAAGCTTGAGTACATTCAGTGCCAAGAGCTACTACTTCCCTACTAATTTGTTTACGTATTTTGCTTTGTTATTTTAAAGAGTGAGTTTGGATTCCAGGCTCCCCCATCTTGGTTGCAAGAATATTGCATGAATAAATCCCTTGGCTAGTCCAGACTGAAGAATCAGGTTCATCAGCTCGTTTCTATACGAATAATTGGACTTTTTACCACAGAATTTTTTTTGGGAGGTGGGGGAAGGACATCAGAATATGTGTAATTTTAAGATGGTGAATCAGTGTCAGATTACTTAAAATATTTCTTCTTCAACTATCAGAGAATAGCATGTGGGTGGATAAAATGAGGCCCTCATTTGGGCCACGGTTGTCTCTGCGGACACATATGGCTGGCTTCCACACTCTTGGCTGCTTTTTGTCTTAATATTTAGATTTTTATGGTAGATGGTGTAAAACAGATATGGGACCCTTTGAAGTTGATTTTCTGAGGCTCACTATTGTGCTCTACGCAGGTGAGGCGCCAGCCAGGAAAGGGTGGCTCGGTCCAGCCCTGCTTTCATGCTCCAGTAACGAGGTCGTTGGCGAGGTTGGGGGCGCAGGGCTCATCATCACAGAACGAGGGAGGAAGAGAGAAAGACGGAAACGGACTTCCGCGGTGCGCATCACCACCAAAATAACATATGAAAGAGGCCTTTTTACGGGTCATTAAAACACAGTGAGGGAGCGAGAGGAGGGAAGGGAAAGAAGAAGACGGTGCAAGGGAGAGATAAGGAGAGATACAGTGAAGAGGACCGGGAAGGAAGAAACAGACGAGGGGGCAGAGTTAGATTGGACGTCGAGGAGGGGGGGCGGGGAAAAGCAGAAGGGGGCATTTTATGAGTCATTAAATTCAAAGGGGAGACTGAAGAAAAGACATAATTAGATTTAAAAAGGAGAGAAGGGCGTGTGGTGAAGGGGAAAGAGAACATGGCAGAGAGTAGACCGGAGACAGTTTAGAGAGGCGGAGAAAGGAGTCAGGGAGAGGCCGACAGTATGGCAGGACTTTGCATCTGACCTGGTTTCCCCTCTGTGCGTCATCTTACGTGCTAGCATTACACAATCTCCTTGGATACAGCAGGTTTGGACTGGGAGGAGTCACGTACATTGCCGTCAAAGCAATTTTATTAAACACTGAACGAGAAATGGGCCTCGTTATTAGCGTCATGGGGACTACATTGTACAAAAAATGCAAGTAACAGCAAAATTGGAATCTTCAAAAGAAAGGGTCCCACTGGACCCTGCGCGAGGATGTAATCCCGTGGAGTCTGTAGCAAGCACTGGGAATTGCCAGATTATGGGGGCACCGTGCAACAGGGCAGCATTCCGAACTAATGGGACTACAGAGAGCGCGAGGCACTGCGAGAATGAGGTGACTACAGAAAGCACGAGGAAACGTCAGACTCCTGTGGATAAGTGGAGTGTGTGCAGCATGAGGATATGTGAGACCGAGGACTGGGTGCAGCATAAGGATTTGACACAGGATTGTGTGCCGCATAAGGAGATGTGAGACCGAGGACTGGGTGCAGCATAAGGATTTGACACAGAGGATTGTGTGCCGCATAAGGAGATGTGAGACCGAGGACTGGGTGCAGCATAAGAACGTGAAAGCAACTGAAGTAGAGGAGTCGACAAAAACGGACAGCGGGAGGGGGGGGCGGGCACACGGACAGCGGGAGGGGGGGGCGGGCACACGGACAGCGGGAGGGGGGGCGGGCACACCGAGGGGGGGCGGGCACGCGGACGGCGGGCGGGCACGCGGACGGCGGGCACGCGGACGGCGGGCGGGCACGCGGGAGGGGGGCGGGCACGCGGGAGGGGGGCGGGCACGCGGACAGCGGGAGGGGGGCGGGCACACGGACAGCGGGAGGGGGGCGGGCACACGGACAGCGGGAGGGGGGCGGGCACACGGACAGCGGGAGGGGGGCGGGCACACGGACAGCGGGAGGGGGGCGGGCACACGGACAGCGGGAGGGGGGCGGGCACACGGACAGCGGGAGGGGGGCGGGCACACGGACAGCGGGAGGGGGGCGGGCACACGGACAGCGGGAGGGGGGCGGGCACACGGACAGCGGGACGGGGACAAGATTAACAATGAAAACAAACATCGGTGGTAAAAAAAAAAAATAAAGTACACGCCCACAGTGGCCACGTCTTCATGACGTTGCGGAGAGGGAAAGAATCGGCGGAACGCCCGCCAATCGCCTCGGGAAATGACGGACAGTTCTCTCTTCCAATGGCTAGCCTCCATTTATGGAGCTAGCCAATGGAAGAGAGGCGGAACGAAGGCCACACTGTTCTAACATTAGATTTCGCCTGCGCCGAAAAGCTGCGCGGCGCAGCTTTCGACGATGCGAAACCTAAAAATCACATGCTGCTCAAATGTGTCGCCTAGCAACCCCCGGCCCTCCTAAAAAAGTTCATAAACTCCAGCACTTTAATGCTTGCTTTACTGTGATGGGGTAAACACTTAACGTACGAGCAGAGAGAATCCACTGTATCTAAAGAGTTACAATGCCTTTCAGGTGAAAAGTGAGTGGAACTAGGAAAAACACCTTAAGAGGGGGGCAAATCGCCACCTGTGTTTTCTAGTTTGACGATATATTCCCTAGACCACCCTGCCTATATTCGAATCGGGAACCCTCTTTTCTTGATTATAGGAAGCAAGTGGGTGGCCTAGCCCAGCCACAGACAGATCCACCCTGGTCCCAGGCATGTCCTGCTTTGCGGGAGAGCCAGGCAGACTTGGAGTACCTTGTGGGCAACCCTTCGCTAGCCATTGTGGTGCCACCAAGTGCAGCGGATTGTAGGGCTGCTGATCCCATTTCAGGGGACTGGTGATGCCTTAGGGAGGTCAGAGCCAGAAAGATTCAGCAGGGCACAAAACCAGACCTATTTGAAGTCCTTTACAAGGCAGGGGATTCCTTGATAACTGGGTCCCAACACATAGTATTAAAGAGGGGCTTACTTACCTGAAACACAGGTGCAATCGTTCTGCATGGCCCACACCAAGACGCAGTGAAGTCTACGACGACCAGCTTCGAATGTGACTGTGCCAGTATGTCATCAAACTGAGGCTGGAAAAAAAAATGAAAACAGATTGGTAATGTAAACATTGAGCAGTTAGAAAGACTTCATCCAATTACCTTTCTAGTTCATCTGGCCTATAGCAGCCATGACAGATGCCCGCCTCCTACCCTACACGGAGCACTCTCTAGCCAAGGTTCAGCTTTTGAGCTGCAAACAAGTGATATGAGGAAATCACCCTGGATTGTTTTACATACGAGTTTTGCCTCAAGACAGATTGCTACCTGCAAGTTATAACAGCATAAGGAACAAGGCCCTGGTGATATTCAATACAACTCTAATCTTTTACGAATTCATCTAGTGCTAAATTATAGCATTCCATCATGTGGTGCAATTTCACCTGCAACATCATCTTTGCTTTTAAGAACGTATAATCAGAAATAAGTTCTTGTTTGCAGCATGTGTTTAGCACTTCCTAAGGAGAAGCATGTCAAGTTAAAATGAAACTTGTGAAAACTTAATTTTTATGTACCTTGCAGATTTTCACTTAATTATGCCAAAGCAAATTAAGTGGGTTTTACAAACCCCTATGTTTGGAACCTCGAAGTTGCATTGAGACTATTCTACATGCCACAATCATGATCCTCAGGTTACTCCTGAGGAATGTGCAGGGACCCGTGACATGCACCCCTTGTTCTAGGCCGAGCGCCGATATCTAGAGTGCTGTTTATTACAGACTTAACGAGGTCTTCTGTAGAGAAGCAGATGTTAGGGACGACCTGAAGGACACTGCGTAAAAGCCACACTTGTGACGTATCTAATCAGTACTCTTACATGGATGAGCGGGATGGCAAACGTGTTGATTAAGGAGCAAGGCCAGACCAACTTAACACAAAGCGCCTAGCAGCAGAGGGAAGGTCAAAAAGAAACACTTCAAATTGGCCATTGACTTGCAATATATCGGATAAACTATTAGCCACACAGGACTATTAGAACAGTTACATTAACTAACAGTCGCCTGCGGAGACTGCAACCCAACGCCCCTGAAACTGACTGGAGTGTCACAAACACGGCTATGAACATGAAGATGTGGTTTATTGCGCGCTCACGATCCCATTGGCTAAAAGCCCAAAACTAGTTGCTAGCCTGGAGAAACTTGGCAGCTGTGTCTAACAGAGACAGGTGAGCCAACAAATTAACAGGCAGAGCCGAGTCAAGGGTCTGGCTCGAATCTCAGAGCACGAGCCGAGCCCTGGTTTGGTAAGTAAATCATACAACTACCATCACTTAGTATATGAAAGTCTATTCAAAACTCAATGCGTATATTTCTTCAACATGGAAAGGCTTTGAAATAAATCACATGACACCGCATCAATAAGAACGTATCAAGAGTGATAGTTCTCCAATGGTGCATGTTTAAATAGGGTCGCTCATTTACACCCTGTACTGGACCCAGATTATACAGCAACCACAGTTTTATCAAATCAAACGGGTATTTGTATAACTTGTAGTCTGAACCCAGCTTTCAAGTGCTTTCATTTGCATGCGATAATGAAGAAAAATGTGCACAAGATCACATAATTAAGCATGTTTTCTGGTTTCACTTTGTACAAAGCGGCCAGTCAATCGGTATTCTTTTGATTTCATTACGTTAAGGCTTTGCTTTTACCTCCATGCTGGTTTCTGGAGGTTTCATTTAGAGCGAGTTCAGAGCTCTTCACATGAACACCAGTTACATTAGGTCACATTCATTGCGTACACACGGGTGAGTTTAAGGCTTGGATGGGAATCACAGGATGTGGAGCCGATGACGAGATTCGAACCTGGTCCCCCGGCTCCAGAGTCGGCAGCTCTGGCCCCAAGATCACACATCCTGGGTGGAGCGAGGGAAGCAAGCAAAAGCCACATAAAAACTCGAGATTCCGACAGTACCACCAGCTGGGCTTCAGCTTTCGGGGGCTCCCCAATCGCCACCTCTACTAATTAATACCAAATTAGAGAAACAGTTTTCTAGCACTACGAGGAATCACAACTTTAAGACAAACCTGTCCAAGTGAGCAGTTACGCCCCTCTCGCTTTTAATGGATTGTTTTCTGTTTGAACAAACGAGCATTAGTTCTCCCGAGCCCTCTTTCAGAAAAAAATAATAACAGCCCAGATTTTACAAGAGACTTACCACACTCCTGATCTTCCTCACCATGTTGATAACAGGCAGAGCGGAAAAAAAAAAAGTACAATGTAAAATCTGCTCTAGCAGCGCCGAAGCAATCAGCACAGAGCCAAGATAAGCACTGCAGACGCGCTACACGAGGGGCTTTTAAACCTGTGAGAGTGGGCGGAGCCGCGCCGCGGTGCCTTCTGTAGGGCCGGGATTTCCGTTTATCTTTAAAAAAAAAAACAACTCTACTTTTTTTTTTTATCCGACATAGACGTTGGGAATTGAATATATAAAAAATATTTTTAAAAAGCTTCGTTTTGTAGATATACAACTGGAATGCACACCGATAGCATTGTCGTGTGGGTGGAGTTGCTTCCGACGGGCACCTGTGCTTCTAGGGAAGAAAGTTGCCGCTTAGGTGAGAGTGTTTCCAGGCACCTTTTCCAACTGCATTCTGGTACTCGTGGTTTGCCTTTCACCATCATTAATCCAGGCCTTGAGGTCCGGTGCACTTCGGCGCCTCAGAACGGGTTGCAAGCGCTTTATAATGACAGGGCTCAATCACAGAATGAAGACAAAAGACGAGGACTAAACACACTTACTCAGCACAATTCAGTGAGTTATGCCTGCTGGTTTATATTTTTATCTGTTTGTAACTCAAGCATGCAGTGTATCACAGAGTCTAGAGGTGGGACAGTAGCAGAGGCAGTGACCCTGTCGGTATCCAACAAGCCTGACCTTTTCCCAGAGCAACAATGGCTCTCTCACCTCCCTTTGGGCAGGGAACAAATGTGCTCAATTTCCTTCTGTGAACCTAGAAAGTACCATTTATATCAAGAGCGATTCCAGTGTTGCTTACAAACATCAACTGTAAACTATTAGGTCTGTCTACATGTTTAGGTAACGTTTTATAAACTAATATCAAAATATCATTCGGAAAGTATATGTGAAAATGACATCTAAAATTACATGTACATTTTTAGTATAATTTCTTCTGTTAATTAGAAGTTATGATTTGAGGGCTTATGTTGAAGAAGGTTACTTTCAAATATATTTTGTCTGAAGGCACTGTGTGCAGATTGCAATATTCCGTGACCAACTTTATTTGTAGAAACATGGTACTGGTAATAATAATAATAGTAATACATCTTTATTCTAAAGCAATCACAACCATATAGGATACAATCATGCAATAGGAAAATCATCATTCCAATTCAAAGTTCAGATAAAACACAACACATCCAGTTTAAAAGTTAAGATAAAATCCCACTCTTGGTCACAGGTGATTAAACAAGCATTGGCATAGCCAATAGGTCTCGCCTTTGGGACCTTATAAGTGTTAAGCTATGCAATAGTTAATGTTGTTGCCCCAAGGATATTGTGCTGCAAAACAAAATACTTAGAAGGTCCTAAAGGCGAGACCTATTGGCTCTGCCAATAGCGCACTGAAAGTTGACAGACCAGATTGGCTGATGTTAACTGAAACGAAAACCAGTCACTAATAGGGTCTGTTCAGTAAGCGGAGAAAGGGTTGGGTGTCAGGCTGACTGTGGGGAGAGTACAAGCCTCAAAATGTTGCACTAACCAAATGAGGGCTCCAACCCATAGACAAAAGAAGCACAGGACACAGATGAACAGTAATTGACAAGAATAGAAGGGGATAATTTCCGTTATGCTATAACTTACTTAGCAGAAGAAAAGGTTTTTGCCAGCAACAGAATGACATCTTTTACAGGTTGTTCAGCTTCTAACTTGCAATATGGTGGTTTATCAGCAGCCTAGAGACTTCAAAACCCAGATGCGGACACAACAAAGGGATTTGAACCAAGGAATGCAGTGCATTACAATGGATTTTAACTGCAGACATTACTTCCGCTGGCTCTCCTTGAATATCTATCAGAAAGAACTACAACGTGAATGGGGCTGTGCCTGCCTTCCACAATGCTGGCTCCATCTCCTGCTGGGTGGCTGACGACCCTGCCCCTCACTCTTAAAGGAAAGGAGAAGCCAGGAAAACAAGTGCTCAAGGAACACCCAGAACTGGTTCAGACCGGGCTCAGGGCACACTTGCACAAAGAGAACAAAGACTTTTAGGGGTATAAGTACAGGACCCCTGACAACAGAAAATTAGATCATCCTGGAAACAAGAAGGAACCTCTGGCAAGGAGAAAGCTGAAACTGAAGAAAGAAGACTGTCCTGCTGTTGCTTTGCTGGACTGACCTGTTGTTGCTTTGCTGCCAAGGAGAGGGGAAGGACTTTGCTTTATGTTGTGTCCCCTTGCTTGAAGGAATCTCCAAGGGCATGAGAGAGAGCTGGCTCCCTGTTATGAAGTCACAGGAACAAAAGGACTTCACCCCCAGCATCCCTGAACTCTACTGAGAGAGTTCTGTCCTTTCTGGAGTGCGTGGCCCATGAGTGGTGCCTCTAGAAGTTGTACCTGAGTTGGGAAGCTGGAAACCAAGCTTTTAAAGACTTTCTGCAAGTTTTGTCGCATCGCTCGCTTGCGGAGCGCATCCCCGACAGTGCGAGGAAATTCCCGCCAATGCGAATGTCGAGATAGTCGCAGCGCCTGTGGACACTGCCAAAGCCATTGCATCCTTCGTTTGCGGGATGCACCAGACCGGTGCAAGAAGATTACCATCGCTGCAAGTGTCGTGGCAATGCCTGTCGTCGCTGGGTGAGATCGCCGCACCACTTGCTTGCGGACCGCATCACGTCTCCGCAAGTGTCATCGCAGAAACCATCGCATCGAGGAGCTGCGAGAGAGAGATCACCGCTGGTCCGCGCATCATCGCCCCGGAGATCGTCGCAACTCCAAAGATCGCATCGTGCCTTTGCGAGAGAAAACTTCCTATGGAACCTACGCACCGGAATCCATACAAGTCCGCCTTCCTCCCCATACAGACCGGATTCGTCGCAACACGCCCGCTGCTGCAGCGGGGTTGTCGCTTCGCCTCCCCAGGGTCTCAGGAGCAACGCATCACTTGTTTTCCACCGCACCAGCTTCTGCTTTGGAACTTTGTCGCTTTTAAAAGGTACTGTTGGCAAAGCGTGACGCAACTGCGAACTTTTCACGAAACTGTGGATTATTTTATCGCAACCTTAAGAACTCTTTTGCTACGATATTCTTGAACTGTGTATGTTGGATTTTTGTCGTTTTGGTCTTCTGTAGTTTAGATTAAATACCTTTATTTTTCTAAACTGTTGTGGAGTCGGTTTGTGGTGTTTTCACTGTGTTACTGTGAGTGTTGTTACAAATACTTTACACATTGCCTTTGATAAGCCTTGACTGCTCGTGCCAAGCTACCAAGGAGGTGAGCAGGGGTTATCTCAGAGGGTTTCCTCCTAACCCTGACTAGAAGCAAGGGTCCCTATTTGGATAGTGGTGCCTACCTCTGCCCACTAGAGACCCCCAGTTCTATCATTGTTCGTCAGCGGTGGGATTTGAACTTGTATTTGTACTAGACACACAGTGATTGGTGTACATCACTAGTGAGTGCAGACCACTACGCCACCGCATACTACTGTTTTTTTGGTTGGTTCTATTTTTGAGTAACTCTTCAAAGCATCATGTATGTGAGTGGAAAAGCAACCAGTGTGGAGGCACAATTGGAATTGGAATTTGTCATTGAGGATTTGTTATCCGACGGAGCGAAAGATCTTAAGCAATTCTGCCAACAGTTTGAGTGCCCCATTAAGAGCAAAGCCAGGAAAGAGGAGTTGCAGATAATCTTGAAGGTCCTTTGGGAGGCACAAGAGGGAAATGATGCAAGTACAGGGAATGGTTTTCAAATCACAGATCTGCCTGTGAGCAGAGTAGGCTCAAGGCCTGGCAGCAACTATTCCAGTAAGGGTTTCGCTCAAGAAGAGTTAGAGGAGAACCGAAGAGTTAGAGGAGAACCAAAGAGTGAGAGCATATGACTTGGAAGTCCTGAAGTTAAAAATGAAGCAATTGGAAATGGAAAAGGAGAGAGAAAAGGCAGCGGAAGAGAGCAAAAGTACCCGCCCCTTGGAGGAAAATAAATTGCTTCTGGCTCATGAGTTGAGCATGAGAGAACTGGATCTTAAAGCCAAGGAGGTGGATGCCAGTTCAAATGGTGGCAGCACACAGCCAGTGCAGGGGGGTAAAGTATATATTAAAAAGGATCTGGTACAGAATTACAATAGGAGTGAGTATATTTATGCCTGGTTTACTTCTTATGAAATTGCATTGAGAATGAATGGTGTGCTCGAACAACATTGGTGGCGGGCCTGTGGAAACATTGAGGCTTCTGGGAGGAGTGCTCTAAAGCCCTTAGAGTTAGCAGGTGCCATGCCCTATCCCAATATGAAGGAGGCCCGAAGTCTCAGATATGGGCTTACTCCAGAGCAGTACAGACTGCAGTTTAGAAACTCTAAGAAGAAAGTCTGAGACTTGGGTGGAGTGTGTGAATTTGTACTCTTGTACACTGGAAGGTTGGATGATGGGCAGCAAAGTAACGGATTATAAGTGGTTGTTAATTTTTTTTAGTTGGGAGCACTTGAGTAGTCTTTGTGTTCAGGAGCTGTGCCAGCATCTTTTAGACAGCAAGCTGACAGACCCCGTTGGGCTTGCTAAGGAGGCGGACCGCTGGACCCATACCAGGGTCCACAGAGGAATTGTGGCTACCACAGCCTAAGGTGGGCAGGGTCCCCAGCAGAAGAGTGGGAGGGACAAGGGTAACCAGAAGGAGTTCTCTCAAGGGCCCCAAAATAGTTCCCAGGGAAAGGAGTCCCAACCCCCAGACCTAGACAGCCATGGCCCCCTAGGGGCAGATGGGAAAACAGGGGTCCCCCTACCTGCTTTCACTGCAATGAGGTTGGACATGTTATCAACAGATGCCCCAAGAAACCCCCAGCACCCGCTGGTGCTCCAGCCCCAGGGTTAGCAAGTGTAGCTTTGGGAGGGGATTGGATTTCTAGTGGGGAAGGGGAGCTAGCAGTGAGGACCCTTGTCTCTTTAGGTGACAAAGATGGTCCAGGAAACCACTAACACTAAGAAATACAGGCAGAAGGTGACCATCAATGGAAGGGAGATAGAGGCTCTGAGAGACACAGGAGCCAGTGGACATCAGTGAGGTGTCAGTGGGTGTCTGAAGAGCAGTGTATCCCCAATGTACTCCGGCCGGTAGTTGCAGCTGAAAGCTCAGTGCGCCTCTGTAAAGTGGCGCGTGTTCCCTTTGAATGGGGAGGCGTCTCTGGTCTCTTGGAAGTTGTTGTCAGTGATGCCTTGCCTGTAGACTGTCTGCTAGGTAATGACCTGGACAGTTCTCCATGGAAGGATGTAGAACACAGAACTCATTTGGAGATGTTGGGTTTGCCTGCGTGGATCTGTGTGACCACGCGTGCTATGGCAGCCAGTAGGGGTGATTCAGCAGAACTGGAGCCTGAAACAGTGGCCCAGAGACCTGCCAGGGGAGGAAAGGGCAGAGGGTGCGGGAAACCAAGCCCAGCCGTTCCCATGGTCCAGGAAGGAGCAGAACCTGAGGGGATGCCCTGGAACCTACAGGGGAACAGGTGGCCGAACTGGGCGACCTACCTGAGCTGACCCATTGGCAGCAAGGAGGTGGGCCCTCAAGGGAGGAATTCTGCAAGGAGCATAAAGAGTGCCCTTCTCTCGTTGGTATGCGGCAACAGGCTGCAGACCAGGCAGCAGGTGGAGCGTCCAGAGATCACTTCATCTACTAGGAAGATGAGTTGTTGTATAGTGAGCCTAAGTTTGCTGAGCTCGGTGCAGTCCGTGTGCTGGTGGTACCCGCGCGCTTCAGGAACTTCCTAATGTGTCTTTTTCATGACGTGCCTCTCACAGGAGATCTGTTATGTTACTGTGGATTTATAGAGCGCGTTATCACCTAGAGGTCTCTAAGCGCTGTCAGAGGACGTCCAGTCTGGTTTAGAACGAAGTGAGCTATTCAGCGTGATCCCATGCCTCTAAAAACAGTAACGTTTTCAAACTCTTCCTAAAGCGGAGGAGATTAGTTTCCTTAAGAAGTTCAGTGGGGAGACGGTTCCATGCCTGAGGGGTAACGGTTGAGAAGGCTCGCCCTCCCAAGGACGAGCAATTGTAACGGGGGCAAGCCAGGTAACAGGCATAAGCCGACCAGAGGACCCTACTTGGGTAGTAATTAGTCAATCGGCCCTTGATGTAACTAGGGGCTGAGCCATGAACAGCCTTGTGTACAATACAGAGACTTTTGAATTTGGTTCTCTGCAAGATCGGGAGCCAATGTAGGTTCTGCAGTAAGAGCGTGACCTGTGCATGTCTGAGGTTTTTAAAGATTAGTCTTGCCGTGTCATTCATTACCACCTGAAACCTGGCCAAAAGAGTTTTGGGTAGACCAAGATATAGAGCATTCCCATAATCGAAACGTGATAGGATCAGAGCGGAAACTGCCAATGTAAGGGTGCTGAAGGACAGAAGTGGAGACAGTTTCCAGAGCAGACGCATTAAGCCCACCCTGGTTCCAACCACCGCCGATACTTGTTGTGTCATGGATAGCAAGGCATCAATCTTGGTACAAAGGCTTTTTACCGCCACGGCCGATTTGGGGAAAGGCCCCAGTTCTGCAGGCCAGAACAGGTCATTCAAAGGGTTTGAGGTTGTAGTAACCGCTTCAGGAATAAAGTATCTTATATACCATTTGCATTTTGTAAAGCGCACTGTTACCCATAGGGGTCCTGGCGATGAACAGATGTTTATTGTTACTAAACTCAATGCTACTCAGGTTATAGGCTTCAGATAGATGAAAGGCTGAGTTGACCAGTCGTGATTTGAACCTGTAACCATGAGGTCGAACACAGGCCCCTGCAGTGGCTGCTTTAGTCCACTGAGCCACCAGACCCAGCCGACGCACCACACTTTGCCTTACTTTTGGTAAGGCTGTAGACTTTGAAAGAACAAGGGACCTTGGACAACCACAGGGTGTGTATATATAAAACCAAAGTTGATGGAAACTATAACTTCCATCAACTTGACAGGATCAGAAAACAACCTCTCCCTTTCGGAGCTAAAGTCATCACCACACGAAGACCGTCTTGACAAAAAAACTACAGGACTACTTGAACCAAGATTTGAATGCATATATAAACCCCTCTGGCATCTCATGATCAAATCTGGGCAACGGAGCTGAGATTATGGCCACAGCGAATCTATGGAGTTAGTCATTCACACAAGTCTGACTACATGGATTGGTAGACTTATTCCACAAGCTTCAATCGGCATTAAACAGAA
The DNA here is from genome assembly GCF_964261635.1 of Lissotriton helveticus. Taxonomy (NCBI): domain Eukaryota; kingdom Metazoa; phylum Chordata; class Amphibia; order Caudata; family Salamandridae; genus Lissotriton; species Lissotriton helveticus. The sequence goes on along the minus strand of NC_136059.1, from coordinate 1,789,034,514 downwards.
CATGCACTTTATCTTGAACAAGCATGGTCATTTTGATTTTCATCAGTGTAGAACTTTGAACATTTATGTTTGAGTGAGCATTATAGTGTGTTAGATATGTACTTTTATTTTAAGGTGTTAACACTTCGGAGAAGTATGGTACAGATTCAATCTTTGTGGAAGTTTTTATTTTTTCTCATTAAAGTTTCTGGTTGAAGCAATCAAATTTCATATGTTTACAGTTTTAAATAAAATGTTGAAAAATTTACTATTTCATGTGTATATCGCTCAACACTATTGTTATCATGGGGGTATGGTTTGGCCTACGCCCTAACATACCCTAGCATATAAATTGGCCCAGGCCATACTATACCCAAGTATAATCTAGCATAGGCAGTTTTAACCCCTGGTATACTCCCACCTGGGGGAGTACTACGGCCTGTTACACTGAGACTTTCTCTGGAGGAGAGATCTTAAAAAATAAAACAATATCCCCCCCCCCCCCCCGCAAGGAAATGCTGTGCAAGTGGTCTGTTTTCTTATTTCTACACAGACTAATTGCTGCTGCTCTAATTTACAGGATCCATGTGTCTTCTTACTCTTTACTTCACATATATATGTGTCTTTGTGATTGTTTGTTGTGGTGCATCCACATGTATGTTTTGTTTTACTGAGGTTTCATATTAGGCAGGCGATTGTTGCAGTCCTGCAGTATAGCGTACTGTAATTTTCAGCCTCTGCAAACTTCCGTTCTACAAAAGTGAAGCTGCAGAGGGTATTAAAGGTGGATGGTGCCTTTTTAAAAACTGAAAAAGATTATCGGTCCTCAACTGGGCTCTCACTGCACTCCTGGTGCCTAAGCGCCATACATCAGCATAATGTGTGCACACTTTCCTGTGTAGTTCAGATTTAAAATGGGAACTATTGCTCTGTGCACTCTGCGGAGAGGCCAAGGATTAAATGTGCAGCTTTCTGTCTCACTGGCAGGCACAATAAGAATCTCACAGTGCCTTCATCTTAAATTCCAAAGTTATTCAATCTTACCCCACCATGAACACTAATGCTCGCCCTTAACATCCAGGGCAGGGAATCAATCTCTGGAGCCTTCTGCCCAATCCTCAGTTGTCCTGGAGCTTGACAGCCACCACGCTCGTCAGGATAAGCCATGGTTTTGCTAAAAGCATGGAGGTGCATAAAAAAGTGAAGCATTTTTCTTTTGCGTTTTCCTTCCATTCAGAAGACAATGGATGCATTTGTCTATTACATTTGGCACTTGAGAGGTCCTGCTGTTTTAGGAGGACACACAAATCCTTAACTCTTTACAGCCTCATGTATTGCTGTTTAGGTCAAGAATAGGGTAGGGAGAGGAGTAACACATTTAATTCCTGGCTGACGTTAAGACATTTTTGTACATTATATTAAAGGATTAATGTTTTTACTTCTGGTGAGTAAAAGAATGTTTGGAAATTATTTCGTGATCTTTCCTAGCATGTCCTTTTCGGTCATCTTTATCAGGCAGTAACTCAAAAATTCCTTCGGCGTGCCATTTTTAATTAAGTGAGAGTCTCATGTTTGGTTTCTTCGATTTTAAAAGCAAGGTGGTTGGGGCAGTTTTTTCCTTACATGCAGAAAATGAAAGCTTTTGGTACTTCAGAGGGCCTGCGGTTTTGTTTTTGGAGGACAATTCCCCAACTCTCCTTACAGCCCGATTTATTACTGGATTGGTACAAGAATTGGGAGAGGAAGGGTAGCAAACATTTAATTCATGGTTCTAAGTTGAGGCATTTGTATACAATATATTTAAGGATTAATGTTTTTACTTGCTTCTTGTACTAGTTAGGGGTTTCAGTAGCAAACTTGGGGAGAGCATGTGGACTAACAGCTAGCGCAGTCGACCTATAAGCTGGGTAACTGGGTTGGGAGTCTCGACAGGGACGATCAACATACGCTGATTCTGGTCAAATCACTTAATCTACCTGTGCCTAAGAAAAAAAAATGATTGTGTCAATCTGTAATGCAACTGGTGCTCCTGTAAAGCGCTCCGATACTTTCGGCTCTAGTTCACGCTATGTAAAACTCCCAGAAACGAATTTGCTGTGCCTACATCTTTCTGATTAAAAAAAAAAAATGTAAATTAAAAAAACCATAATTTGCCTCACACTACTCTTCTCCGTCCTTGTGCTGCTCTGCTCCTCCTCCCTCAGGCCTTGTGCCTCATGCTGCTCCTCTGTCCGTGTGCCTCACACTGCTCTTCGCAATTTCCTTCTGCCTCTCTCCTCACCTGTGTGTCTTGCTGCTCTTCACTTACTCTCCTTCCTTATGCTTCATGCGGTTCCACAAACAATGCCAACCCACATAATTCCACTACATATGCATTCATGCACTCCATAACACATGGGTAAAACACGTTGCCATTTACAAAGCCAAACGCTCAAATCAAACAAATGAGACCTAGTCCATTTCCAATTTTTGTTTAGCATGTTGTTCAAAGGGTTGCACTAATACTTTACACATTGCCTCTTAAACTAAGCCAGACTGCTGTGCCAAGCTACCAGAAGGTGATCACAGAATTTAGGATGTGTTGTAACTTAAATGGACTAGGATTGTGGCTCCTGCTGGTCCAGGTTGCAGACCTCTGCCAACCAGAAACCCAATTTTATCACCCACATTCACAACCAAATCTTTCAGCTACCTTCTGCCTACTCAATATTCCACTTTCTACCCCACACTAAAACCTTTCAACTTTTATTCTTTTGCTTCACTAGACATCCCTCTGACGCACCAATAAGGCAACACCTTCCCCCACTCAACCTAAAACCATTACTCCAAACCAGTTAAGCCACTCAGTTTCACACCCAATTCTAGCCCCTTTCTTCTCCAGCTTCACAACCCACCAGCCCTTCTCATTAAGACCGACACCCTCAAGTCACAACAAAATGAAGCCTACCACCACAACAAAATGAGACTAACAAAATCTAAACAAAATTTCAATCAAACATCTAAGCATCCTAAATTACCTACGTGCACCCACTCCGAAATCCAAGATAAGTTAAACCTCTACCTTACACTTCACAAGCAATAAATATACCAATCACTCAGTACACAAACACTTTATTGTCGCTCATCCATTGCTGAAGTCAAATTGCCCTCATGTTCCAACCTTCACCCATACACTTTAAACATAAGCAAAATGCTTCCCAGCACTCTTCATAACCCAACCCTACTTTTTGTGCAACTCCACTACCCATCTCCTCAACTCCAACAACCCCCCGTCCAGTGAAAAGAAAAAGTCTTTTGCAGGGCGTTCAGAGTAATTACTGCCAACAGAACACACCCTACCACTTCAGAGTACTCACTCTTCTCCAGCACTCATAAAAGTACCATATTGGACTTATCAAAAGTTAGGTTCTGTCAGTTAATAACGGACTCATGGCAGGGGGGAAGGATTTGGCACCTGTATTGCCTTGAGTAGTTCCACCAGGCTATCAAACTGACAATCACAGCCAGAAAGTGGGGGGTGGTAATCCATTTTTAAAAGAAAAAAAAAAATGAAACCAATCTAACCTAAATTCTACACCCCAAAATCCTGGTCACTGGCTCAGACACACACAACCAATAGCAAATTCTCAATTCCACAGCCATTGTAGGCCAGGCCGTAGATTTCCTTTTCAGCAACTCACACTTAGTCACTATCCAAAGGATTACTCTGGTCACGCCAATACCTGGTCATGTTGCCACTCCAGTCATTAAACCAGGTGAACCACCTACAACTAGCCTTTGCCCACCATGCTCGCTCTTTGGGCTTCTTTCTTCTGCACCCTACAAGTCCATCTCATTCTCCACCAGTGTATGCTCTGCATTTTGTGCGCTTGCTTGGGAACAGGGGGTGATGAGATTCCACTCTATACTGGTTTGCTCATGGTGACTGAGGTGTAGTACATTATAGAGCAAAGTTCAGCCCACTTGGCTATTGGCGCTCTTCCCTTTCAGAGACAGAATGCAGTCTGTGGATAAATAGCACTTCTACCCAGGAAGAATACAGAAGCCCTCCTTTGCCAAATACTGATTTTATAGTTTTTTTTGGTTCTTTGAAAATCAGCAGTTCTAGCTAACGAACACCTGCTGTTGCTTACAATCCCCCCCTCGCACTGCATGTGGAGGCCCATTTGTTCTGCAAGACCAACCCATTGCTTTACTGTGCTAGTTTAAAGTTTACAACAAGCATATTGCTTATAACAGAAATCAGTGATAATTTATACAGCGGTTGATTCTTACTTCAATGAAAGCTTAAATCAACTTTTGATTTATGTTCCAAAGCAAATCTGCTTTCCCTGGTGGCAGTCCAGCTTGAATCATTCTACAACTCTAATAAGAACATGGACTCCAGTTTGTGGTATTCATGTCATTACACGTGACCTGTAATGCTGTGGGCAGTGGTCTTATTGCATGGGTGAGCACTAAAATAACTGCATGGTAGCACCATGGTCAATATTAGCCCTCTATTTGCAAGGTTTGGGTTGGTGCTGGCCGTTGAAATGAGAATGATGAAGGGGTTCAGGACCAGAGCCCCCATGGAAATGGGGGCTAGGCAACAGTTGGTTTCTCCTCCAGGTCAGCGCCATAGGATTATCCAAGCGTAAAGAGCGAAACCTGGGCTAAAGCCCAGTTGCGTAAATCTGCTAGCTTGAAACTGTCCCTAGCCTGCCACCCATTCCATGTGCCAGGACCATTACAGAATACCCATTTAGGATCCAAATTCGTAACAACTGTTATCAGGGACAGACTGGGAAACCAAAAGCAGCCCTGGCAAACATGCTCCAAGCAGCACTGCTCCCTTAGTCTCCTCGTGGAATCTCCCCTTCTGTCCCCTCCGGTCGCCGAGCTCCATCTTTACACTCCCTCCCCTTCAAGCCTCACCTTGCCTGTTCCAATTAGCCTCAGGAAGCTGGGAAGTTAGAGGCACCAGGACTCTCAGAAACAAGCCTCCAAGGGCTTCAGCCCACCGAGGAATGTTCAGTGGGAATTCAAGGCCTGTCCAGCAGACTGCTGCTCACTTCTGGTAAAGGGCCCTCTTCACATTAAAGGGAGAGCACATTTTACCAAGCCCCCCCCCCTCGCCCCCCACATATCACTGATTAAATCAAGTAGATGGAAGGGATTTAAGTGAAATACTTTTATTAGAAAAATAAATTAATGCCTAAATAACCAGTCCCTTAAAAGGGCCTGCGATACCACTGGTTTTTATTAATATAAATAAAATATATATAATATGCGAGTTCCAACAATTTCATATCTGCCATGGTCCTAGAACAGAGCAACAAAACAGATTTCCACAGTGCAAAACAATAAATGTGTTAAAATCAGCAAAGCGCTCTCAGTTTTGCTTTGATTGCAGCCTCGTTAGCTCCTTTCACTGTAGCAACCTAAAAAAAAAAAAAAAAAAGTGAGAAAATAAGCTACTAGCTATTGTAGACACCAACATCACGGCTTAAGGACAGGACAAAACATCCTCGTCTCAAATGTGAAGTGTAAGCAAGAGTATAAAAACCCTTGTGATACTATAAAGAGATTAACAGTGCTCTTAGTAGCTCACTTCAACCAGGGGAGTGAGAGCAGGCAATTTTCTTTAGAGAAGACCATATTACAATCCCTCATGAAAAAATTGGTATGGTTAACATTTTTTAAAAAACAATACAATTGTAAACCTTGCTTTTTTCAATTTTTGTTCAGTCCTTACACATCCAAATGAGATCTGTAAAATTGATATTTTTCTAGTTCTCCGTGAAAGAAAGCAGTTTCTATTCATTTCCGGCCAAACCCAGCGGCCTCTGAACCATCCATCGAATCAAATTAGCAGAAGGGTACCTCAAATATACCTGCACTAGCCAACATTGCAGCTAAAGAGTCAAACCACAATACAGGTATTTTAATTTCCATTGCTTAGTGTGGCACTTGATTCCAGTTTTCTACAAGAAACAAAATGTTTCAGCTGATAGCAAAGTTCTTAATTTGCTGTCTAAAGAGCTTCAAATTCTGATAGAAAAGCAGAAAACCACACATACCTTCTTAAAATCCTTGATGAAAATGAAGGTGGGCATTGCTTCTATTCTGTATCTTTCGGCCAACTCCTGTTAGGAAGACACGACAATATAATTCAACACATTAGTTTAATGGTAGACGTAGTTCTAATTGAAATTACAGTTTTCCGGCAATGCCAGGCCTTCTACACACCCGGCGAAGCAAATCACGACTCCAGGAGTCACCATCTGCACCTGTAGCATGCCACAAGTTCAGATGCCGTTACCGCCGTACATTACATTAGGTTAATGGAGGTTGATGCTAATGCATCTTCGAAGTACATGTGTATATTGGCCATACATTTCAAAATCAAGTCGTGGAGACTGCCAAGTCAGCAAAGAAAAAGTGATTCAAATGCTCAGGTTGTAGAAGCTAAATTTAACCCTCTCGTTAATTCAGCCATTTGGCCATTCAGACAGTACCTGTGCAGGGCGACTAAAAAATAAATACAAAAATAAAGGTGCTTTTCGGAGAGTCAAAACTGCTCTGCTCAATTTGGGAATCCAGAGAAGAATAGTTCTAAACCAAGACCGCAAAAATGTTAAACTAAAAAGAAATTTAAGAAAACGCAACCCTACTTTGTTTTAGCCTGCGTCAGATCTCTGGCTAACACCAAGTTAATCCCTCCACCATCCTTTTCAATCGAAATTGACAGACTAACATGTTCACTTCTGAAATTCCATAGTAAACTATACTAATATACTACCCAAATAATTGAACAACATATCCACTACTCAAATTACTTCCATTTTTTTACTATACTGATTTTCAACAGTAATCCTTTATGGGTTCCGGAGTGGCGTGCTACTTGCCAGAACACCGCTTCAACACCCATCAGGGGTAAAAAGTGCTATATGAATGCAATTCTTTCTTCACCTTTTATCCGTCCACTATCCTTCTCACGCCAAGTAACTGACTGATATCCACCACTGAAATTACTTCATATTTCACCATATTAATTCACCACTAATCCTTTGTAGGCTTCCTGAATAGGGTGCGTCAACAAGCGCTATGAATACAAACCTTTGTCCTCCTCTATCCTTCTGCTATCATTCCAAATAACGGACTAACCTATCCACCACTTAAAATGTACTTGTATGTTTCACTATACTAATTAAACACTAATCCTCTATGGGTCCCGGAGTAGTGTGCTACTCGCTGAAAAAGCGCTTCGACGCCTCGTCAGGGGTAGTAAGCGCTATATAAATGCAATTAAAATAAAATACAGTATCAGTGTTAGGGGCTCAGTTTCACTTACCGGGTTGTCATCAACATCCACTTTCAGAAATATTACACCACGGTACTCCGTGCTGAACTTCTGCAGAAAGTATAAAATGAAAAACAAAGTTATGCACGTCATGGACACTCACACCTGCTAAGAAGCATGCATCAAGGCACACTATGCACTTCATACCTTTGAACATACGAATAAAACCATTTCATGTATGGCATTTAGTTACCGTCAAACACCAGCACGACGTAAGATACACACGGGACGAGTAAATAAATTTCAGAATACTAAGAAAGAAATGCAAGAGCTGATGCAGATTTAAGACTATCCGAAGTTCAACACGTAATCAGTTCAATAAAAAAAAAAAAAAAAAAAGCATGGCAATCAGACCACAGTAGAAATGGCCCTTTAAGGTGCAGCCTCTTTGTGCCTCTAGTTGTTAACAAATTAGTATTGAAGTTTGACTTTGGGCGCACTTAAACAATAGCATTTGCATCAATTGGGCCTCCTTGTCCAGCTCCAAGTACATGTGTGAAACGACCCTTCAGCTAGTACCTGGTGACGACCAATAACAGTGCACTACAGAGGACATGCCTATGAAGTGTAGAGTCAAGTCCTCTTTCTCTGATCAGTACTCAGTCCATAAGTGGGCTCTACCTTCTGGTGCTCCCCACTTGCAGAAGAGTAAAATGAAGGTTTCACAACGGAAAACATAAGTATGCGGTCCTGCAGGACACAGGAAGGACACCATTGGAAGTGCTGAAGAAGTGTTTGGAAATCTTGCTGCCTTAAATATCTACAGCACAAGAGCATGAAGGTTTGCGTCAATGTTGCAAGTGTTTGCTGAGAGAGCAAAAAGTCCTCGAAATACAGAATTTAAATTCAAAACATTGATAATTAGCATGTGAGGATAGATCTCTGCACCCATGTACTGCCGAATTCTTACAACCTTTCGGCTATGGATTGCAGTACCTCTTCCCTTCTATCCAAAACTCATCTTACCACCTTTTAATACAAGTAACTGTCACCACAACTAGTCTACGAAACAGCAGCCTCCAAGGTATGCTGCCATGAGTCTCAAAGGGTTTAAACAAACTGAGGACCTGGCAGATCATGGAGAACTGTCCTACTTGCATACAAAAAATAAAAAGTTTTTAAAATCCACTCATAAATGTGGCCATAAAAGCACAAAAAAATGGAAACAGCAGTGTGCGCCTTCTTACGAGAAGAGCAAGCATGGAGAATCTGATTAGATTCTTAAGAAAGCCCTCACTCGCCAACCTAGTTGGTGACATGCTTCATCATCAGCAAGGAGCCAGCTTGATGGTATCTTCACACTCCTACCCAGCTCCTAGTGTACAATATAGATACTGCAAACAGGGGGAGGGAGGTGCACTCAGAAGTAGCCAAAGCACCCCTTTTTGCTCCACCTTCAGGGGGCTTGTATTTGAGTATCCCCAAATTCCTGCACCATAGGTGAATAAAAGGTAACATTTCCCTTTATAGACTTCCAGTGAGGGGCAACAGGTTTTCAACAATGCATTTAGCCAAATTAAAAACTATAGCCCACCGAGCTGAAAAATGTGCTCCTAAACTTAGCGATAGGTCACCAATTACTCCTAGCATCCATAACTACTTCTAGATATGAAAAATCCTCAGTCTGGGCAACAGGATAACCATGCAGATGGGCACCCCTCATCGTATCATTTCTGGGCTTGCAAACCAGGATAAACATCTTCACTAGGTTGGTAACCAGGCTCAAAGTCCCCATAAAAAGGCAAACTCCTGGAAGCAACACGACTATTGGGTTTCTAGATAAGACATTATCCATGAACAATAAAGCTTAGACCTTTTTCCTGCCACTTGAAGGAGTGTCTGATACAGCATTTCAAAGTGCTGCACCAACGCCATTGACATACAAAAGAAACATTGTAGAAGCCAAGACAGCGCTGTCGCACCCCTCTCCCTAGTTTACAGCCATCTGGCCATTCACCAGACAGATATTAATGAAGGGCTCTTGAGAACTGCATCAGATTGTCCCCCACCCCAAGGTCAGATAAAACTTGCCATCGTCGTCGTCCCCCCCCCCCCCACAAGGGTTGAGAGACGGGTGAAAAAGTACTTTGATCCGCCTCAGCATGTAAAACAGTGCCTCCAGTGGACGGTGATGGTATACTAGCCCACCCCTTTACCCTCCTCGATTGCAGGTACCCCAAGATGGTTAGTCAGTGGCCAGGGGGAGAATCAGATGGCTTAATTTAGCTCGGATAGCCACCAGGTGGGTGTAAATCGGTTCAATCTTGCACTGAAATGGGGTCCTTACGATCTCTATAAAGGGTGTCTATCACCCTGTAGAATATCCTCTTCTGCCAACCCTTTGGTGAGCTTTGGAATGAGATTAGATACGCAGGGCCTCTTACACTTGGAGCTCGGACACTTCCTTTTGCCTGTGGCACCTGGCACTTAATCCGCTATATTGGTTTTCAGATTAGTCCCCTGGTGCTGATACTAATGAAGAGGCACCAGCAGGTATTGGCTCGGTTGCTTCAGCTTTGACTGCACATCTAGGACGGTACTTGCCACAACAGGTGTTTTGCACACCAAGCAGGACTGGTGCAGGGATTGGAAGGTCAGGAGAGCGGCGGATGGCGCTCCGCCAGCTCAGTGCCTTATGAGACTACCCCCACCGCCCGCTTTTAGTCCAGGAAAGCTCATGTTGCTCCAGAGGAGTAGGTCTTGCGCTTTACCATGTTAAACAGAAATCAACACTGGGGGATAAACAAAATAATAAATTTTAAAAAAGCGTGTTAACTGAGAGCAGGGCCACCCTTGCCAGAAGCACAAAGTCTAAAAGAAAGTAGCACGACGGTGGTCAGCGGCACTTTAGGGACAAGGTGCCAGCACCCAGTAATGATTCTGTGGAAAGAAAGTTTGCCATTTCTTTACTTGTTACTACAACCACTTTGTGTGAACTGTTCAAATTGAGCCTTCAAATGAGAACAAAATCAAGTCTTTGACATGTTTGTCAAGTGTGTGTTGGGGGGCGCGCACTTCCTCAGAACTGAAAGCGTGGTGGACAGAAACTCACTGGACGAGTGGGCAAGCAGCAGGTTATCTCCTGAATCAACAAACATTAGCAACACAATCGGTCTCGCATTTTTGAGTTACAGCTATTGACGTAAATGGCAATGTCTTTTAACCTTGTGTTATAGAGTGGATGTTTGTGGTTTGAGTGGGATTATGTGGATTGGAATGGTTAGTTGGGTAATGGTGTGGTGTGAATTTGTGTAAATGTTGCATGATGTCCAGTAGAAATGTGTTAATGTAATTTTGTGATGAACACAGTGGTGTAAAGTGGTGTATGGTGGCACTGCTTATATTGCAGTGCAATTGAGTGGAGCGGCACGAGTGGCGTAGAGTGGCATGGAGTGCAGTGAGACATCAGCAGTCTTTAAAAACCAAAAAGTATAAACTCAATCACTGGTTATAACTAAAATAAATGGCAATGCAAAACTAGTTATGGCTAAATTTATGCAGTTTCTCCTTGATGTTGCATGTTCGCTGGTCTAACCTGCATCCAGTCGAAGAATTGCATATTGGGACCCACAGTTAAGTTGGAGGATGCTGCGCTATAGGAAAGGTCTCAGAAAACTTGTGCTTTGTATGCTTAATTTGAGTGGAGAAGTAGGTGGTCGTGGGGAAGAAGGATGTGTTGCAGTGGTCATTGGACAGAACAGCCGACATCAGGCCTGGGGAATAAAGTGTTCGAGTCTCAGATGTTGTCTCAACAACATCCTGTGATTCTGAGCAAATCACTTCAGTGATATCAGTAAGGTCATCGGAAAAACGGTTATGTCAAAGTGCTTTCCCCTAGTTGTGGGCACTACCGAACACGAAGACTGCTTGTAACAAAAACAGTCTGTGTACACGTTCACTTGTAGGAGCCCGTGTGTCTCATTCAGTCTGCACCCCCTTTGAAGTCTGGGGTTCACAGCCAGGGCATTTCACTACTGAGGGGAGCTAAGAGATGCAGACCTTAACATTTCGAGCACATACAGAGGCTGCTGCTTCAGTGAGGAACGAATCCGGTCAGCTAAAAAGGTTTGCTTGGTGCGAGGTAAAGAAAGAGCTCAGACCTAAAAAGAACTTGTGCACTGAAGTAATACATGTTCAAATGTGGGCGTTACTGAAATGCGGAGGCAGAAAGCAAATGCTTTTACCCAAAAAAAAAAAAAATCACATGCTGCTCAAATGTGCTCCCTAGAAACCCAGGGTACTCCTATAAAAGTTTATAAACTCCAGCACTTTAACATACATGCCAACATTTCAGGAGAGCAAAGTGGGAGATAAAAAAAAATAAAAAAAAAATCAGAAGAATGGGGCTTTGAATCGGGTTACTGGCATGTATGGGCTTTGGAAGTGTGCTGCTGTAGGGTCGGACATTTGAAACGCAAATTCAGGTTTTTTTCTTACCTTTCAGAAGCATTGACCATAATGGCAGGCAGAGAGGGTGATGCAAGTGTTGGGCACTGGCCTGGCAGGTTGTTGGCAGTGCATGCACCCCCCCACCCCCCCGGTGGCAGCTCGGGCTGAAACAGCCCTGCCCCAGTACTTTGCAAGTCAGTCAGTCAGAATACTTTATTTCGATAAATCAATATCATAAAAAGACAATGGTATAGTACGAAGCATACATTATTTACACAGTTAAGAAAAATATTAGACCATTTAAGAATTTCCTAAAAATGTCATAAAATTTTATAAAATCACAATAAGAAGAATAAAAATTTCGCAAGTCTTTAAAAGACGATTCCCTTGCTAATGACCCTTTGTTGGTTTTTCACCCCTTCGAGAGCCCCTGCATCTCCACTCTTTGCTGGAAGAATTAGCACTATACACAATACCAAGCCCTGTCAGCTTAAACCCCGGAGGAATCTGGTTTTTGCTTGTAGGAATCGGGAGGCGGGAGACTAGCCTTCAAATCGGTAGTCTCACGCCTGAATCGGGAGGGTTGGCATGTATGCTCTAATGCTTGCTTTACTGTGATGGGGTAAACCCTTTAGCGTACGAGCAGAGAGGATCCACTGTGTCTTAAGAGTTACAATGCCTTTCAGATGAAACAAGTGAGGGGAACTAGAAAAAACACCATAAGAGGGGGGCAAATCGCCACCTGTGTTTTTTCTAGTTCCACAATATTCCCTAGACCATCCTGCCTATATTCGAATCAGGAACACTCTTTTCTTGATTATAGGAAGCAAGGGGGGTGGCCTGGCCCAGCCACCAACAGGTCCACCCTTGTCCCGGGAATGTCCTGTATTGCGGGAGAGCCATGCAGACTTGGAGTACCTTGTGGTCAACCCTTCGCTACCCATTGTGGCGCCACCAAGTGCAGTGGATTGTAGGGCTGCTGATCCCATTTATGGGGACTGGTGATGCCTTCGAGAGGTCGAAGCTCCCCATCAGATTCAGCAGGGCACAAAGCCAGACCCATTTGAAGTCCTTCACAAGGCCGGGGATGCCTTGATAACTGGGTCCCAACACATAGTATTAAAGAGGGGCTTACTTACCTGAAACACAGGTGCAATCATTCTGCATGGCCCACACCACGACGCAGTGAAGTCTATGACGACCAGCTTCGAATGGGACAGTGCAAGTATGTCATCAAACTGAGCCTGGAGAGAAGAAAAAAATAAAAATAAAAAATGAACACAACAGATTGTTAATGTAATCATTGAGAAATTAGAAAGACTTCTACCAATTACCTTTCTAGTTCATCTGGCCTATAGCAGCCATTACATGCCCGCCTCTAACCCTACACATATAAATGTAAAAATGTAAGTGTGTATACTTGTAAAGCGCACTATCACCTGAAAGGTATCTTGGCGCTGTATACCTCTGTGGAACCCTTCCTGGCTTTCCCTGTGAGATGCCCCCTTACTGGGCACCTCCAATGTGAAGCCAGGCATCCTAGCGCTTTCTGAGCCGTTGTGGAGATTAAGCAAGCTATTGCCCAGAGTTGCAGAGTGGGACCCATGATTAGATTAGGCACCTAGGCGAAAATTATCGAGTCCGTGGACATGGAGTCCAAGACCCTGCGCGTCGGGAATTGAACCCTGGTCCCAGGCCAGACCTCTGCCTCAGGGTCTGCCGCTCTAATCAGTGAGCCACACTTCTTCACATAGGGTGACCAGGCGTCCCCGTTTTACCAGGATGGTCCCTGTTTTTAATCAGCTGTCCCAAAAATATTCCAAGAAATTTAGCTAATTTCCCCGTTTTGGGAGAGGGTAGACTGAAAACGGTGGGAGTTTTTTTGTGTTTTACAAAGCAGGGATAGTTAGTAGTTGTTTCAAGAAAGCAATTTAATTAACAGGCAAGCTGCTGGGCTTAAAAAAATGAATTTTATGCATGTTCTCACGGCCTGTTCTGTAGTTCTCTGCCGAGGAGCACTCATCGCCTAAAGGAAAATTGTAGTCCTATTTTTGTGAAATGTCCCGGTTTTTGGCTTTAAAATTCTGGTCACCCTACCTACACAGCACTCACTAGCCAAGGTACATCTTTTGAGCTGCAAACAAGTGATATCAGGAAATAACCCTGGATTATTTTACATACGACTTTAACCCCAAGACAGATTGTTACCTGCAAGTTATAACAACGTACACTAGTTAGCATAAGGAACAAGGCCCTGGTGATATTCAATACAACGCGAATCTTTTACGAATTCACCTAGTGCTAAATTATGGCATTCCACCATGTGGTGCAATTACACCTGCAACATCTTTGCTTTTAAGAACGTATAACCAGAAAATAAGTTCTGGTTTGCAGCAGGTGTTCAGCACTACCCAAGGAGATGCATGTCAAGTTAAAATGAAACTTGTGAAAACTGAACATTTCTATGTGCCTTGCAGATTTTTCACTTAGTTATACAAAAGCAAATTAAGTGAGTTTTACACACCTATGTTTGGAACCTCGAAGTTGCATTGAGACTATTTTACATGCCACAATCATGATCCTCGGGTTAGGAATGTGCAGGGACCCATGACATGCATCCCTTGTTCTAGGCCGAGCTCCGATATCTGGAGTGTGCGGTTTATTACAGACTTCACGAGGTCTTCTGTAGAGAAGCAGATGTTAGGGAGGGCCTGAAGGAAACTGTGTAAATGCCACACTTGTGACGTATCTAATCAGTACTCGCCCATGGATGAGCGTGATGGGAACGTGTTTGTTAAGGAGCAAGGCCAGACCAACTTAACACAAAGCGCCTAGCAGCAGAGGGAAGGTCAAAAAGAGAAACACTTCAAGTTGGCCATTGTTAGACCTGACACCTTTTGGCGTGGTTCTTCCCCCATCTTTTTGCCTCTGACTCATGTGTTTTGATGCTGTGCTGGATTTCGTTTTTGCTGATTTAGATGCTTTGGACACTCTGCCACTGCTGATCAGTGTCAGAGTATAAGTGCTCCCTCTGTAAATTGTGATATTGATTGGCATATTTGTATCACCACGAAGTCCCTAGTAAAGTGCACTGTGTGTGCCAGGGCTGGTGATGACAAATGCTACTAGTGGGCCTGCAGCGCAGATTGCGCCACCCACATGAGTAGCTTTAAAATGGTGACTCAGGCCTGCCAGCGCAGAGCCTGTGTGCAGTCAGTGACTGCCATGTCAGCCTGGCCAGTGTCCCCACTGGCTAGGCCTAACCCTTCCCTGTCTGTGCACATCAGTCACCCCTATGGAAGGCTCAAGGTACCCCCCCTGGGCAGGGTGCAGTGTATGGATAAGGTAGAGCATGTACTAGTGCAGGTCACATGCTCTGGTAGTGGGCTGCAGCCATCTTATGTGCTCACTGCTGTAAGGCTATCTTGCTCCATAGAGTAACAGGGAGGAGGCTGGGCCCATGTGATACCAGCCTATCTTCCCATAGGAACAAGATGGGACATAAGTGAAGGATATCCCTGAACTCAGAATTTAATGACACATCTTTTAGTGAAGGGTGTTTTTAAATCCTGTGTTGGAGAATAGCACTTTTAGAAAGTGGCTGTTCTCTTGTCTAAACCTTTCTGTGTGCCTGGGTTTGTGGAATGCCTGCCTGGTCTGGATGTGACAGGGGGGGGCTGCAGAGCCCCAGAGGAGAGGGTCGGAGCCATCCCGGGGATGAAAGGGCACATCTGCCTGCCTGGGAGGTGGGAGGAAGGAATGCCTGATATGTGCTGGGCTGTGCTGGCCTGCCTCCCACTGCTAGCCCCCTCCTGATGGTCAACGGACACCTCTGGCCCTGAAGCTGACAGGAAGAAGAAAACCAGAGACACCTCAGTGCTCCGCAACCCCCAGAACTGGTTTAGACTGGACCAAGGGCCTCCATGCACAAAGACTTCAAAGAACTTCAAAGACATTGAGGGGTATAAGGAAAGGACCCCTGACTACAGAAGTTAGATTCTGAAATTCTGCAACCAAGAAGGAACCTCGGCTGGAAGGAGGACGGCTAGAGAACCAAAGGAAGATTGCCTTGCTGTGTGCTCTAAGGGCTGCCCTGTTCTACTGTCTACCTGGAAGCTGAGGAGAAGAAAGGGGCTTTGCTGTGTGCTGTGACCCTGCCTACTTGAAAGTGCCAAGACTCTGCTGTGTGCTGTGTCTACAACTGAATCTCCAAGGGCCTGAGAAGAGCTGGCCTCCTGTTGGGAACCCAGGACTAAAGGTTCCTAAAGCTATCCCAGAAAACGGCTGAAAAATCGTGCTGTTGGGACCCGAGACGCGTGGTGCTGGACTGCGGAGCGTGAGGAAGGGATCGGTGTGCTCATCGGCACATTAACCGTGAGGGTCGGAGGCTTGTGGAGCCTCCCCTCGTGAAATCCGCTCCCAGGTGGTGGCAAGGTCGAGAGGGGGGTCTAGTCGAGACCAGCGCCCTTGAAAACCCTTTGCCGCCAAATCACCACCGTGGCCCGGGGCCAGGAAAACCCCCCGCAACTTGCTCCGAGATCCAGGAGCTGCCGCGGCAAAGAACGAAGCCGCCGCGCTCCCATTGGTGGAGGGAGCCGAGCCCCCTCACCAACGCCGCGACGGGATTGGCCCGTGCGGCGCAGCGTCATCAGCAGGATCGGGCCGTGATTGGCCCGCGGAGCATAGCTTCATCGGCGAGGCCGCGCTGCCATTGGTTGGCGGCCTCGCGCTCAGAGGGGCTCGTCTGGAGAGCCGCGACGGTATTGGCTGCCTCGACTGAAGCTGCCGAGGAGCCGGGAGATCACCGCCGGGACCGGGGAAGAGACCTGACCCCGCCGAGGGACTTGGAAGCGTCCCGCACCCCTGGCCAGCCATCCCCCCACCAGGTGAGCCTCACCGCCTCCCCCGCCGCTCGTTGGATTGTCGAGAGCGGGCGGGAGAGGAAAGGGGACCGGCCGGGGCGGGGACGCGTGCAATCTGCACGGCCGGTGCGCCTGAGTTTTAAGGAGGCGCGAGGCTGCACCTGGGACGAGAAAGAGTCCCCGAGCCTCGCGCAGAAGCGCATTGACAGCGCTTGAAGCCCCGAGGTGGGGGCCAAAGGGGGCATCGTGTTTATTGCTCGTTTTTAGAGCAGATCGAAGAGAAACCAGGGGCATTATTTTTAGACCCCTGATTTGAGAGACTTGAGACTATTTCCTTTTTCTTCTTTGATTCTGAGAACTGCCTATTTACAAGAACCATTAAGAATTAAGTGCAACCATTAAGATGAAATGCTATGTTGTCTAAAGAAGTGATTATCGTGCAACTGCTTCATTTACATGCTGAAACTAGATAAAGCTATATATTTTTATAAAATATACTTACCTGTGTGGTCTCAGTTTGTGGTGGATTGGGGATTATTGTTGTGTTAAGTGCAAATGTTATCCACATTGCCTCTGTTTAGCCTAGACTGCTCGCGCCATGCTACCTAGAGGGTGAGCAGGGGTTATCTCAGAGGGTTATTCCATCGCCCTGACCGGAACCAGGGGTCCCTACTTGGGCTAAGGTACTTACCTCTGCCAACCGGAGACTCCCGGTTCTAACATTGGTGGCTCGCGGTGCGGATTTTGAACTAATAATTGCACTTGACCTGCAGTGATTTCTTGTACATCACTAGTCTAGTTTAGCAGAACAGGTTGCGCAAGATTTTTTCTTTTTGGTGAAACCTTTTTAGTTGAAAAAGGGTAGGAAGCATCATGTCTCAGAAAGCGCCAAGCGTGAATGGAGACGTGGAAGTGGAATTTGAATTCCAGGAGTTGTTAACCTATAACAAGGAGCAACTGAGAAAAGTCTGCAAACAGCTTGAATGCCCAGTGAGGGGCGGCGCAAATAAGGAAGAGCTACGGACAGCTCTGAGGGCCTGGTGGGAGGCCAAACATGGTGAACCAGAAGCTACTATTGGAGAGGTTGGCGCACAGGAGATTGTTTTTCTGCCTAGTGATTTGCCATTGGCGAAGCCAGCGTCTAGGGCCGGCAGCACCCACTCCAGTAGGATTATTTCTCCAGAGGAGGTGGAGGAGAATCAGAGAGCTAGGGCCCATGAGATTGAGCTTTTGAAGCTCAGAGCGGAAGCCGACGAGAAGAGACTGCGCCTAGAAGTTGAGAAAGAAGCGCAGGAGAGAGCGGCGCAGGAGAGAAGACATACTCTCGCTTTGGAGGAAAAGAAGCTCCAATTGGCTCATGAGAGGAGCATGAAGGAGGTGGACTTCAAATATAAAGAGAGGGTGTCCAGTTCTAATGGTGGCATCGCACAACCAGTACAGGCGGGTAAGGTATACATACCAAAGGATCTGGTACAGAATTAGAGGGGTGAGGATATTTATGCGTGGTTCAGAGCGTATGAACTTGCCTTAAAGATGAATGAGGTGCCTGAGAAGAATTGGGGAGCAGGATTGTGGAAGCATTTTGAGGCCTCTGGGAGGGATGTTTTGGCACCCTTGGAAGCAAAGGATGCTTTATCCTACTTCGCCATGAAGGAGGCTTTGTGACTCAGGTATGGGCTCACTGCTGAACAGTACCGCCAGAAGTTTAGGAACTTCAAGAAGCTTGATTCAAGTTCTTGGGTGGAGTGTGTGTGAGCATGTACACGCGTGCACTGGAAGGTTGGATGAAGGGCAGCAAAGTTACTGATTATGTGGGGTTGTGTCACTTGATTAGTAGGGAGCACTTAAGCAGTTTATGTGTCCCAGAGCTGCGCCAGCATCTTTTGGATAGTAAGTTAACTGATCCCAGTGAGCTTGCTAAAGAGGCGGACCGGTGGACTAGCACCAGGGTCCACAAGGGGGTGGTAAGTACCCCAGCCAAAGGTGGACAGGGTCCCCAGCAGAAGAGTGGGGGGGGCACGGGTAATCAAAAGGAGTCTTCTAAAGGGCCCCAAAGTAGTTCCCAGGAGAAGGTGTCTCAACCCCCCAAGCCTAAGAAGTCCTGGCCCCATAAGGGCCCGCAGGACAAGAAGACCCTCACTTGCTATGCATGTAGGGAGGTGGGGCACATTGCTCCAAACTGTCCAAAGAAGAAATCAGCACCCACTGGTGCTCCAGCTCCAGCTCCGGCGTTAGCCAGTGTAGCTTTGGGAGGGGATTTGATTTCTAGTGGGGAGAAGGGGTTAGCATTGATGACCCTTGTCTCTCTAGGGGACCAAGAGATGGCCCAGGAAACCTTGCTGCCCCAAAACACTAAGAAATACGGGCAGAAGGTGACCATCAATGGACAGGTGGTGGAGGCTCTGAGAGACACAGGGGCCAGCGTGACATCTGTCAGGTGTCGGTGGGTGTCTGAAGAGCAAATTGTTCCCCAGGTACTCCGGCCTGTGGTGGCAGCTGACAGTTCAGTGCGCTACTGCAAGTTGGCAAAAGTTCCATTTGAATGGGGAGGAGTCTCCGGTATTTTGGAGATTGAAGTAAGTGATGCCTTGCCTGTAGATTGTCTATTAGGTAATGACCTGGAGAGCTCCCCATGGAAGGAGGTGGAGCACAGGACTCACTTGGAGATGTTGGGTTTGCCTGCGTGGATCTGTGTGTCCACCCGTGCAATGACAGCCAGAGAGGGCGGTCTAGCAGAACTGGAGCCTGGAACAATGGCCCAGGGACCTGCCAAGAGAGGAAGGGGTAGAGGGCGCGGGAAACCGGCCCCCACTGTTCCCACGGTCCAGGAGGAGGCAGACCCAGAGGGGGATGCCCTGGAACCTACAGGGGAGCAGGTGGCCGAACTAGGGGAATTGCCTGAGCTGTCCCAGTGGCAGCAAGAGGGTGGTCCCTCCAGGGAGGAATTCTGCCAGGCTCAGAAGGAGTGCCCTTCTCTCATTGGTGTGCGGCAGCGGGCTGCAGACCAGGCCGCAGGCCTGGGGTCCAAGGAGCATTTGATCTACTGGGAGAATAACTTACTTTATAGTGAGCCTAAGTTCGCTGAGCCCGGTGCAGCCCGTGTGCTGGTGGTACCGGAGCGCTTCAGGAACTTCTTACTGGGTCTGGCTCATGACGTGCCTCTCGCAGGACACCTGGGGCAAGACAAGACCTATCACAGGCTTGTCACCCATTTCTACTGGCCCCAGATGAAGACGCACGTCTCTGCCTTTTGTAAATCTTGCCAGACTTGTCAGGCCAGTGGCAAGAGTGGAGGGAAGCGCGTGGCCCCCCTCCAACCCTTTCCCGTGGTGAGCACCCCTTTTGAGCGGGTGGGCATGGACATCGTGGGGCCCCTGGATCCCAAGACAGCCCTAGGCAACAGGTTTATCCTGGTCTTGGTGGACCATGCCACTCGGTACCCGGAAGCCCTTCCGCTCAGGACAGTCACCGCCCCAGTGGTGGGCCGTGCCCTGATGGGGATCTTTTCCCGGGTGGGATTTCCGAAGGAGGTCGTTTCGGACCGAGGGACAAACTTCATTTCTAAGTATATGAAGTCCCTGTGGAGTGAGTGTGGGGTGACATACAAATTCACCACTCCTTACCACCCTCAAGGAAATGGTTTGGTTGAGAGATTCAACCGCACATTGAAGGGCATGATTATGGGCCTGGAAGAGCCCATGAGGCGGAAATGGGATGTCCTGTTGCCATGCCTGTTTGCCTACAGGGAGGTGCCTCAGAAATCCTTAGGGTTCAGTCCCTTTGAGTTGCTGTATGGCCACCCTGTCAGAGGGCCTCTGGCTCTGGTGAAAGAGGGGTGGGAGAAATCCCGTGGGAAAACCCCTCAGGATGTGTTCAGCTATGTGCTGGCCATTCGTAACCAGACCAAGCGCTTCAGGAAGCTCGCTCAAGAGAACCTGGAGGCTAGCCAGGAGGAAATGAAGAGGTGGTATGACCAGAACACTTCTCTGGTTGAGTTCCAACCTGGTCAGAAGGTGTGGGTGATGGCGCCAGTGGAGCCTTGTGCGCTCCGCGACAAGTGGTCTGGGCCATATGAGGTGGTGGAGCGCAAGAGCGAGGTTACCTATTTGGTTAACCTGAAGACTCCCAGGCAGCCCCTGAGAGTGCTACATGTGAACCGCCTCAAACTCCACTTTGAAAGAACTGAAGTGACTATGCTCATGGCTACAGATGTTGGAGGGGAGGAAGATAGTGATCCTCTCCCTGACCTCCTGGCAGTCAAGGAGCAAGATGGGTCAGTGGATGGTGTGGTCCTCTCCCCCACCCTGACCCCAGAACAGCAGGAGGACTGTCGCCAAGTCTTGGGTCAGTTCGCCCCACTGTTCTCCCTGACCCCAGGTGTCACCAAGTGGTGCGTCCACGACGTGGACACTGGAGACAGCATGCCTGTGAAACAGAAGTTTTACAGGGTGGCTGACAAGGTCAGAGCTAGCATCAAGGAAGAAGTTTCCAAGATGTTGGCGCTTGGGGTTATTGAGCCCTCCAGCAGCCCCTGGGCTAGCCCAGTGGTCTTAGTGCCTAAGAAAGCTGCTACCCCCGGTGGCACCCCAGAACTTCAGTTCTGCGTGGACTACCGTGGGCTCAATGCGGTCACCAAGACTGACGCGCACCCCATCCCCAGAGCTGACGAGCTGGTGGATCGGTTGGGAGCTGCCCAGTACCTGAGTACTTTTGATTTGACTTCAGGGTACTGGCAGATTGCCTTAACTGACGGGGCAAAGGAGAGGTCAGCATTTTCAACGCCAGAAGGACACTTCCAGTTTCGTGTCATGCCCTTTGGGTTGAAAAATGCCCCCGCCACATTTCAGAGATTGGTCAACCAGGTACTGGCAGGGCTGGAGCAATTCAGCGCAGCCTACCTGGATGACATTGCGGTGTTCAGCTCCACTTGGGAGGAGCACCTGCAACACCTCACTGAAGTGTTGAAGGCTCTGCAGAAGGCAGGCCTCACTATCAAGGCCAGTAAATGCCAGATAGGGCAGGGATCTGTGGTGTACTTGGGACACCAGGTGGGGAGCGGCAAGGTGGCGCCCCTACAGGCAAAAATTGATACCATTCTGGCTTGGGAACCCCCCACGACCCAGACTGAGGTGAGAGCCTTTCTAGGTCTCACCGGGTATTACAGACGGTTTGTCAAAGGCTATGGCACCATTGTGGCCCCTTTGACAGAGCTGACATCTAGGAATCAGCCCAGGAAAGTGAATTGGACTGAGGCCTGTCAAACTGCTTTTGACACCCTCAAAACTGCCATGTGCACAGCACCGGTGCTTAAGGCACCTGACTTTTCCAGTGAGTTCATTGTGCAAACTGACGCTTCAGAGCAAGGCGTGGGAGCAGTACTCTCACAGATCAATGATGAGGGAGGAGACCAACCTGTGGCTTTCATTAGCCGGAGGCTAATCCCCAGGGAACAGAAATGGAGTGCCATTGAAAGAGAAGCTTTCGCTGTGGTCTGGGCTCTGAAGAAGCTGAGGCCCTACCTGTTTGGGACTCACTTCCGTGTTCAGACCGACCACAGGCCCCTCAGATGGTTAATGCAGATGAGGGGTGAGAATCCAAAATTGTTGAGGTGGTCCATTTCCCTACAGGGGATGGATTTTACGGTGGAGCACCGCCCTGGTACAGAACACGCCAATGCGGACGGTCTGTCCAGATTCTTCCGCCTTAGTGAAGAGGACTCCCAAGAGGTTGGGTAGTTCTCCCCACTTTCAGCTGGAGGGGACACGTGTTAGACCTGACACCTTTTGGCGTGGTTCTTCCCCCATCTTTTTGCCTCTGACTCATGTGTTTTGATGCTGTGCTGGATTTCGTTTTTGCTGATTTAGATGCTTTGGACACTCTGCCACTGCTGATCAGTAGGTTTCAAAAAGAAGGGAGGCAAAAGGACACCATTTACCACTCAAGATGGTGGAAGGTCCAGTAACAGCTTAGTGTCTGTACAGAGTACTCGAGAGTCAAAGCAACCCCTTTTGGTTTGACTGCTGATCAGTGTCAGAGTATAAGTGCTCCCTCTGTAAATTGTGATATTGATTGGCATATTTGTATCACCACGAAGTCCCTAGTAAAGTGCACTGTGTGTGCCAGGGCTGGTGATGACAAATGCTACTAGTGGGCCTGCAGCGCAGATTGCGCCACCCACATGAGTAGCTTTAAAATGGTGACTCAGGCCTGCCAGCGCAGAGCCTGTGTGCAGTCAGTGACTGCCATGTCAGCCTGGCCAGTGTCCCCACTGGCTAGGCCTAACCCTTCCCTGTCTGTGCACATCAATCACCCCTATGGAAGGCTCAAGGTACCCCCCCTGGGCAGGGTGCAGTGTATGGATAAGGTAGAGCATGTACTAGTGCAGGTCACATGCTCTGGTAGTGGGCTGCAGCCATCTTATGTGCTCACTGCTGTAAGGCTATCTTGCTCCATAGAGTAACAGGGAGGAGGCTGGGCCCATGTGATACCAGCCTATCTTCCCATAGGAACAAGATGGGACATAAGTGAAGGATATCCCTGAACTCAGAATTTAATGACACATCTTTTAGTGAAGGGTGTTTTTAAATCCTGTGTTGGAGAATAGCACTTTTAGAAAGTGGCTGTTCTCTCGTCTAAACCTTTCTGTGTGCCTGGGTTTGTGGAATGCCTGCCTGGTCTGGATGTGACAGGGGGGGCTGCAGAGCCCCAGAGGAGAGGGTCGGAGCCATCCCGGGGATGAAAGGGCACATCTGCCTGCCTGGGAGGTGGGAGGAAGGAATGCCTGATAAGTGCTGGGCTGTGCTGGCCTGCCTCCCACTGCTAGCCCCCTCTGGATGGTCAACGGACACCTCTGGCCCTGAAGCTGACAGGAAGAAGAAAACCAGAGACACCTCAGTGCTCCGCAACCCCCAGAACTGGTTTAGACTGGACCAAGGGCCTCCATGCACAAAGACTTCAAAGAACTTCAAAGGGGTATAAGGAAAGGACCCATGACTACAGAAGTTAGATTCTGAAATTCTGCAACCAAGAAGGAACCTCGGCTGGAAGGAGGACGGCTAGAGAACCAAAGGAAGATTGCCTTGCTGTGTGCTCTAAGGGCTGCCCTGTTCTACTGTCTACCTGGAAGCGGAGGAGAAGAAAGGGTCTTTGCTGTGTGCTGTGACCCTGCCTACTTGAAACTGCCAAGACTCTGCTGTGTGCTGTGTCTACAACTGAATCTCCAAGGGCCTGAGAAGAGCTGGCCTCCTGTTGGGAACCCAGGACTAAAGGTTCCTAAAGCTATCCCAGAAAACGGCTGAAAAATCGTGCTGTTGGGACCCGAGACGCGTGGTGCTGGACTGCAGAGCGTGAGGAAGGGATCGGTGTGCTCATCGGCACATTAACCGTGAGGGTCGGAGGCTCGTGAAATCCGCTCCCAGGTGGTGGCAAGGTCGAGAGGGGGGTCTAGTCGAGACCAGCGCCCTTGAAAACCCTTTGCCGCCAAATCACCACCGCGGCCCGGGGCCAGGAAAACCCCCCGCAACTTGCTCCGAGATCCAGGAGCTGCCGAGGTGAAGAACGAAGCCGCCGCGCTCCCATTGGTGGAGGGAGCCGAGCCCCCTCACTAACGCCGCGACGGGATTGGCCCGTGCGGCGCAGCGTCATCAGCAGGATCGGGCCGTGATTGGCCCGCGGAGCGTAGCGTCATCGGCGAGGCCGCGCTGCCATTGGTTGGCGGCCTCGCGCTCAGAGGGGCTCGTCTGGAGAGCCGCGACGGTATTGGCTGCCTCGACTGAAGCTGCCGAGGAGCCGGGAGATCACCGCCGGGACCGGGGAAGAGACCTGACCCCGCCGAGGGACTTGGAAGCGTCCCGCACCCCTGGCCAGCCGTCCCCCCACCAGGTGAGCCTCACCGCCTCCCCCGCCGCTCGTTGGATTGTCGAGAGCGGGCGGGAGAGGAAAGGGGACCGGCCGGGGCGGGGACGCGTGCAATCTGCACGGCCGGCGCGCCTGAGTTTCAAGGAGGCGCGAGGCTGCACCTGGGACGAGAGAGAGTCCCCGAGCCTCGCGCGACAGCGCTTGAAGCCCCGAGGTGGGGGCCAAAGGGGGCATTGTGTTTATTGCTCGTTTTTAGAGCGGATCTAAGAGAAACCAGGGGCATTATTTTTAGACCCCTGATTTGAGAGACTTGAGACTATTTCCTTTTTCTTCTTTGATTCTGAGAACTGCCTATTTACAAGAACCATTAAGAATTAAGTGCAACCATTAAGATAAAATGCTATGTTGTCCAAAGAAGTAATTATCGTGCAACTGCTTCATTTACATGCTGAAACTAGATAAAGCTATATATTTTTATAAAATATACTTACCTGTGTGGTCTCAGTTTGTGGTGGATTGGGGATTATTGTTGTGTTAAGTGCAAATGTTATCCACATTGCCTCTGTTTAGCCTAGATTGCTCGCGCCATGCTACCTAGAGTGTGAGCAGGGGTTATCTCAGAGAGTTATTCCGTCGCCCTGACCGGAACCAGGGGTCCCTACTTGGGCTAAGGTACTTACCTCTGCCAACCGGAGACTCCCGGTTCTAACAGCCATTGACTGGCATAATATCAAACTATTAGCCACACAGGACAATTAGAACAGTTACATTAACTTAATCACCTGCGGAGACTGCAACCCAAACGCCCAATGTGCCTGAAACTGACTGGAGTGTCACAAACACAGCTAGGACCATGAAGATGTGGTTTATTACGCGCTCACGATCCCATTGGCTAAAAGCCCAAAACTAGTCGCTAGCCTGGAGAAACTAGGCAGCTGCGTCTAACAGACACAGGTGAGCCAACATATTAACGGGCAGAGCCGAGTCAAGGGTCTGGCTCGCATCTCAGAGCACGAGCCCTGAAAAGGTTTGTTAAGTTAATCATACAACTACCATCACTCAGTATATGTTACAGTCTATTCAAAACTCAATTCGTATATTTCTTCAATATGGAAAGGCTTTGAAATAAATCACATGACACCGCATCAATAAGAATGTATCAAGAGTGACAGTTCTCTAATGGTGCATGTTTAAATAGGGTCACTCATTTACACCCTGTACTGGGCCCAGATTATACAGCAACCACAGTTGAATCAAATCAAACCGGTATTTGTACAACTTGTAGTCTGAACCCACCTTTCAAAGTGCTTTCATATGCGTGCGATAATGAAGAAAATTGTGCACAAGAGCACATAATTAAGCAGGTTTTCTGGTTTTACTTTGTACAAACCGGCCAGTTAATCGGTATTCTTTTGATTTCTTTAGGTTATGGTTTTGCTTTTACCTCCATGCTTGTTTCACGCTGGGCTTCAGCTTTCGGGGGCTCCCCAATCGCCACCCCTACTAATTAATACCAAATTAGAGAAACCGTTTTCTACTACTACGAGGAATCACAATTTTAAGACACACCTGTCCAAGTGAGCATTTACGCCCCTCTAGCTTTTAATGGATTGTTTTGTGTTTAAACAAACGAGCACTAGTTCTCCCTAACCCTCTTCCAGAAAAGAAAAAAAATTACACAGCCCATCTTTGCCAAGAGACTTACCACACTCCTGATCTTCATCACCATGCTGAGAACAGGCCGAGCGAAAAAAAAGTACAATATAAAATCTGCTCTAGCAGCGCCCAGACAAACAGCACAGAGCCAAGATAAGTACTGCAGACGTGCTACACGAGGGGCTTTTAAACCCGTGAAAGTGGGCGGAGCCGCGCCGCGGTGCCTCCTGTGGGGCCGGGATTTCCGTTTATCTTTAAAGAAAAAAAATCAACTCTACTTTTTTTATTATCCGACATAGACGTTGGGAATTGAATATATAGAAAATATTTTTAAAAAGCTTCGTTTTGTAGATATACAACTGGAATGCACACCGATAGCATTGTTGTGTGGGCGGAGTTGCTTCCGACGGGCACCTGTGCTTCTAGAGAAGAAAGTTGCCGCTTAGGTGAGAGTGTTTCCAGGCACCTTTTCCAACTGCATTCTGGTACTCGTGGTTTGTCTTTCACCATCATTAATCCAGGCCTTGAAGTCCGGTGCACTTCGGCCACTCAGAACGGGGTGCAAGCGCTTTAAAATGACAGAGCACAATCACAGAATGAAGACAAAAGACGAGGACTAAACACAATCACTCAGCAGAATTCAGTGAGTTATGCCTGCTGGTTTATATATATTTTTTATTTCTTTGTAACTCGAGCATGCAGTGTATCACAGAGTCCAGAGGTGGGACAGTAGCAGAGGGAATGACCCATTCTGGATCCAACAAGCCAGACGGGTTCCAAGAGCAACAATGGCTATCTCAACTCTGTTGGGCAGGGAAGAAATGTGTTCAATTTCCTTCTGTGAACCTAGAAAGTGCCATTTATATCAAGAGCGATTCCGGTGTTGCTTAAAAACATCAACTGTAAACGATTAGGTCTGTCTACATGTTTAGGTAACGTTTTATAAACTAATAATCAAAATATGATTCGGAAAGTATATGTGAAAATGACATCTAAAATTACATGTACATTTTTAGTATAATTCCTTCTGTTAATTAGAAGTTATGATTTGAGGGCTTATGTTGAAGAAGGTTACTTTCAAATATATTTTATCTGAAGGCACTGTGTGCAGATTGCAACATTTCATGACTAACTTTATTTGTAGAAACATGGTACTGGTAATAATAATAATAGTAATGCATCTTTATTCTGGAGCAATCATAACCGTATAAGATGCAATCATGCAATAAGAAAATCATCATTCCAATTCAAAGTTCAGATAAAACACAGCACATCCAGTTTAAAAGTTAAGATAAAATCCCACTCTTGGTCACACGTGATTAAACAAGCATTGGCATAGCTACTAGGTCTCGCCTTTGGGACCTTATGAGTGTTTAGATAAGCAACAGTTAATGTCGTTTGCCCTAAGGATATTGTGCTGCAAAACAAAATACTTATAAGGTCCTAAAGGCGAGACCTATTGGCTATGCCAATAGCGCACTGAAAGTTGACAGACCAGATTGGCTGATGTTAACTGAAACGAAAACCAGTTACTAACAGGGTCTGTTCAGTAAGCGGAGAAAGGGTTGGGTGTCAGGCTGACTGTGGGGAGAGTACAAGCCTCAAAATGTTGCACTAACCAAATGAGGGCTCCAACCCGTGGACAAAAGAAGCACAGGACACAGATGAACAGTAAAAGACAAGAATAGAAGGGGATAATTTCCGTTGTGCTATAACTTACTTAGCAGAAGAAAAGGTTTTTGCCAGCAACAGAATGACATATTTTACAGGTTGTTCAGCTTATGACTTGCAATATGGTGGTTTATCAGCAGCCTAGAGACTTCATAACCCAGATGCGGACACAACAAAGGGATTCGAACCAAGAAATGCAGTGCATTACAATGGATTTTAACTGCAGACATTACTTCCGCTGGCTCTCCTTGAATATCTATCGGAAAGAACTACAACGTGAATGGGGCTGTGCCTGCCTTCCACAAAGCTGGCTCCACCTCCTGCTGGGTGGCTGACGACCCTGCCCCTCACTCTGAAAGGAAAGGAGAAGCCAGGAAAACAAAGTGCTCAAGGAACACCCAGAATTGGTTCAGACCGGGCTCAGGGCACACTTGCACAAAGAGAACAAAGACTTTTAGAAGTATAAGTACAGGACTCCTGACAACAGAAAATTAGATCATCCTGGAAACAAGAAGGAACCTCTGGCAAGGAGAAAGCTGAAGCTGAAGAAAGAAGACTGTCCTGCTGTTGCTCTGCTGGACTGACCTGTTGTTGCTTTGCTGACAAGGAGAGGGGAAGGACTTTGCTTTGTGTTGTATCCCCTTGCTTGAAGGAATTTACAAGGGCCTGAGAGAGAGCTGGCTCCCTGTTATGAAGTCCCAGGAACAAAAGGGCTTCACCCCCAGCATCCCTGAACTCTACTGAGAGAGTTCTGTCCTTTCTGGAGTGTGTGGCCCATGTGTGGTGCCTCTAGAAGTTGTACCTCTGTTGGGAAGCTGGAAACCAAGCTTTTAAAGGCTTTCTGCAAGTTTTGTCACATCGCTCCCTTGCAGAGCGCATCCCCGACAGTGCGAGGAAATTCCTGCTGCCACGAAGGTCGAGATCGTCGCAGCGCCTGTGGCCGCTGCCAAAGCCATCGCATCCTTCATTTGCAGGACGCACCAGACCGGTGCAAGAAGATTACCATCGCTGTGAGTGTCGTCGCAGTGCCTGTCGTCGCTGGGTGAGATCGCCGCACCACTTGCTTGCGGACCGTATCACATCTCTGCGAGTGTCATCGCAGAAGCCATCGCATCGAGGAGCTGCGAGAGAGAGAGATCACCGCTGGTCCGTGGATCATCGCCCCGGAGATCGTCGCAACTCCAAAGATCATCGCATCGTGCCTTTGCGAGAGAAAACTTCCTACGGAACCTACGCACTGGAATCCATACAAGTCCACCTTCCTCCCCATACAGACCGGATTCGTCGCAACATGCCCGCTGCTGCAGCGGGGTTGTCGCATCGCCTCCCCAGGGTCTCAGGAGCAACGCATCGCTTGTTTTCCACCGCACCAGCTTCTGCTTTGGAACTTTGTCTCTTTTAAAAGGTACTGTTGGCAAAGCGTGACGCAACTGTGAACTTTTCACGAAACTGTGGATTATTTTATCGCAACCTTAAGAACTCTTTTGCAACCATATTCTTGAACTGTGTATGTTGGATTTTGTGGTTTTGGTCTTCTGTAGTTTAGATTAAATACCTTTATTTTTCTAAACTGTTGTGGAGTCAGTTTGTGGTGTTTTCACTGTGTTACTGTGAGTGTTGGTACAAATACTTTACACATTGCCTTTGATAAGCCTTGACTGCTCGTGCCAAGCTACCAAGGGGGTGAGCAGGGGTTATCTCAGAGGGTTTCCTCCTTACCCTGACTAGAAACAATAGTCCCTATGTGGATAGTGGTACCTACCTCTGCCAACTAGAGACCCCCAGTTCTATCATTATTGGTCAGCGGTGGGATTTGAACTTGTATTTGTACTAGACCCACAGTGATTGGTGCACATCACTAGTGAGTGCAGACCACTACGCCACCGCATACTACTGTTTTTTTGGTTGGTTCTATTTTTGAGTAACTCTTCAAAGCATCATGTTTGTGAGTGGAAAAGCAACCAGTGTGGAGGCACAATTGGACTTTGAATTTGTCATTGAGGATTTGTATTCCTACGGAGCGAAAGATCTTAAGCAATTCTGCCAACAGTTTGAGAGCCCCATAAAGAGCAACGCGAGGAAAGAGGAGTTGCAGAGAATCTTGAAGGCCCATTGGGAGGCACAAGAGGGAAATGATGCAAGTACAGGGAATGGTTTTCAAATCACAGATCTGCCTGTGAGCAGAGTAGGCTCAAGGCCTGGCAGCAACCAGTCCAGTAAGGGTTTCGCTCAAGAAGAGTTAGAGGAGAACCAAAGAGTGAGAGAATATGACTTGG
The DNA here is from genome assembly GCF_964261635.1 of Lissotriton helveticus. Classification (NCBI taxonomy): domain Eukaryota; kingdom Metazoa; phylum Chordata; class Amphibia; order Caudata; family Salamandridae; genus Lissotriton; species Lissotriton helveticus. Next base: position 1,789,004,479 of record NC_136059.1, on the reverse strand, counting down.
AAGTCCTGAAGTTAAAAATGAAGCAATTGGAAATGGAAAAGGAGAGAGAAAAGGTGGCGGAAGAGAGCAAAAGTGCCAGCGCCTTGGAGGAAAAGAAATTGCTTCTGGCTCATGAGTTGAGCATGAGAGAACTGGATCTTAAAGCCAAGGAGGTGGATGCCAGTTCAAATGGTGGCAGCACACAGCCAGTGCAGGGGGGTAAAGTATATATTAACAAGGATCTGGTACAGAATTACAATAGGAGTGAGGATATTTATGCCTGGTTTAATTCTTATGAAATTGCATTGAGAATGAATGGTGTGCCTGAACAGCATTGGGGGGGGGGGGCTGTGGAAACATTATGAGGCTTCTGGGAGGAGTGCTCTAGAGCCCTTAGAGTTAGCAGGTGCCATGCCCTACCCCAATATGAAGGAGGCCCTATGTCTCAGGTATGGACTTACTCCAGAGCAGTACAGACTGCAGTTTAGAAACTCTAAGAAGAACGTCAGACTTGGGTGGAGTGTGTGAATTTGTACTCTCGTGCACTGGAAGGTTGGATGAAGGGCAGCAAAGTAACTGATTATAAGGGGTTGTTACATTTAATTAGTTGGGAGCACTTGAGTAGTCTTTGTGTTCCAGAGCTGTGCCAGCATCTTTTAGACAGCAAGCTGACAGACCCCGTTGAGCTTGCTAAGGAGGTGGACCGCTGGACCAGTACCTGGGTCCACAGAGGAATTGTGGCTACCACAGCCAAAGGTGGGCAGGGTCCCCAGCAAAAGAGTGGGGGCAACAAGGGTAACCAAAAGGAGTTCTCTCAAGGGCCCCAAAATAGTTCCCAGGGAAAGGAGTCCCCAGACCTAGACAGCCATGGCCCCCTAGGGGCAGATGGAAAAACAGAGGTCCCCCTACCTGCTTTCACTGCAATGAGGTGGGACATGTTATCAACAGGTGCCCCAAGAAACCCCCAGCACCCGCTGGTGCTCCAGCCCCAGGGTTAGCAAGTGTAGCTATGGGAGGGGATTTGATTTCTAGTGGGGAAGGGGCGCTAGCAGTGAGGACCCTTGTCTCTTTAGGTGACCAAGAGATGGTCCAGGAAACCTTACTGCCCACTATGTCTGAAGAGCAGTGTATCCCCAATGTACTCCGGCCGGTAGTTGCAGCTGAAAGCTCAGTGCGCCTCTGCAAAGTGACGCGTGTTCCCTTTGAATGGGGAGGCGTCTCTGGTCTCTTGGAAGTTGTTGTCAGTGATGCCTTGCCTGTAGACTGTCTGCTAGGTAATGACCTGGAGAGTTCTCCATGGAAGGATGTAGAACACAGAACTCATTTGGAGATGTTGGGTTTGCCTGCGTAGATCTGTGTGAACACGCGTGCTATGGCAGCCAGTAGGGGTGATGCAGCAGAACTGGAGCCTGAAACAGTGGCCCAGAGACCTGCCAGGAGAGGAAAGGGCAGAGGGTGTGGGAAACCAACCCCAGCCGTTCCCACGGTCCAGGAAGGAGCAGAACCTGAGGGGGATGCCCTGGAACCTACAGGGGAACAGGTGGCCGAACTGGGCGACCTACCTGAGCTGACCCATTGGCAGCAAGAAGGTGGGCCCTCCAGGGAGGAACTCTGCAAGGAGCAGAAAAAGTGCCCTTCTCTCGTTGGTATGTGGCAACAGACTGCAGACCAGACAGCAGGTGGAGAGTCCAGAGATCACTTCATCTATTAGGAAGATGAGTTGTTGTATAGTGAGCCTAAGTTTGCTAAGCCCGGTGCAGCCCGTGTGCTGGTGGTACCCGCGCGCTTCAGGAACTTCCTAATGGGTCTCGCTCGTGATGTGCCTCTCTCAGGACATCTGTTATGTTATGTTACTGTGGATTTATAGAGCGCGTTATCACCCAGAGGTCTCTAAGCGCTGTCAGCGGACGTCCAGTCGGGTTGAGAACGAAGTGAGCTGTTCAGCATGATCCCCATGCTTCTAAGAACAGTACAGTTTTCAAACTCTTCCTAAAGCAGAGGAGGTTCGTTTCCTTAAGAAGTTCAGTGGGGAGACGGTTATATGCCTGAGGGGCAACGGTTGAGAAGGCTCGCCCTCCCAAGGATGAGCAATTGTACCGGGGGCAGGCCAGGTAGCAGGCATAAGCCGACCGGAGGACCCTACTTGGGTAGTAATTAGTCAATCGGCCCTTGATGTAACTAGGGGCTGAGCCATGAACAGCCTTGTGTACAATACAGAGACTTTTGAATTTGGATCTCTGTAAGATCGGGAGCCAATGTAGGTTCTGCAGTAAGAGCGTGACCTGTGTATGTCTGTTTTTTTTTAAAGATTAGTCTCGCCGCGTCATTCATTACCACCTGAAGCCTGGGCAAAATATTTTTGGGCAGACCAAGATATAGAGCATTCCCATAATCGAGACGTGATAGGATCAGAGCGGAAACTGCCAATCTAATGGTGCTGAAGGACAGAAGTGGAGACAGTTTCCAGAGCTGACGCATTAAGCCCACCGTGGTTCCAACCACCGCCGATACTTGCTGTGTCATGGATAGCAAGGCATTAATGTTGGTACCAAGGATTTTTACCGTCACGGCCGAGTCGGGGAAAGGCCCCAGTTCTGCAGGCCAGAACAGGTAATTCCAAGGGTTTGAGGTTGTAGTAACCGCTTCAGGAAGAAAGTATCTTATATAACATGTGCCTTTTGTAAAGCGCACGTTTACCCGTAGGTGTCCTGGTGAAGAACAGATGTTTACTGTTACTAAACCCAACGGTACTCATTTTATCGACCTCAAATAGATGAAAGGCTGAGTGGACCAGTCGTGATTTGAACCTGTAACCATGAGGTCGAACACAGGCCCATGCAGTGGCTGCTTTAGTCCACTGAGCCACCAGACCCAGCCGACTTAGCACCACACTTGGCCTTACTTTTGGTAAGGCTGTAGACTTTGGAAGAACACAGGACCTTGGACAATCACGGGTTGTATATATAAAACCAAAGGTGATGGAAACTACAACTTCTGTGCCACCCGCTACATCTTGACAGGATCAGAAAACAACCTCTCCCTCTCTGAGCTAAAGTCATCACCAAATGAAGACTGTCTTGGCAAAAGGACTACTTGAACCAATATTTGAATGCATATATAAACCCCTCTCAGTAAATAACAAAGGAGGGAGGGAGAGAGAAAGTGGATTCAGTCTCCCCGGATATATTTTACAAACAAAATGGAATTAACTGAGACAGAAGGGTTTGTGGTCCCTACGATGGTGGGGAGCACACAGTGTTGTTTAAATACCCTCACACACCAAAAGGCCCCTTGGTGTCATGCTTCATCATCGGGGTCTTCGCACCCCTCTACGGGATGCGGCGTGCTACGACCGACGACTACGTGGGAGCACTATCTGTGGACTATGTGTGGATGCGTGTGAGGTAATCAATGTGAGTGGTGAAGTGGTGAGAGTTAAAAAATACCTGGCGCGTGGGGTGAAAAATAGACTTTTATTAAGCCCCCGGCTGGTATTATTAAAAGGGGTGCAGTGGGAGGTTGCTAGTGTATAATTATGTACATCAACCTCGTTAGTGCGTCTACATGGACATGTTTTGGAGTCAAAAACTCCTTCTTCAGGACGGGAACTGCACAAAGTTCCACACCTTACTCACATGAATGTAAATGTTAAAGTGTATTCTAAAAAAAAAAAAGGGGGGTGAGCTATAGGTGTTATGTACCTAATTAGTAGTTCAGTATTGTAGTCTTATTCGCCCTTTTGGCGTGTAATATAGACCTGGAGGGAGAGAAAAGCATAATAAATATTTTTTTTTTTACAGGGTGATCGTGCACCTTTTTTTGCACACGTGCACACGAGACCACAGACTGTAACTGATCAACAGCCCAGACTACAGGGGATACAGGGGCACCATCCCTGTGGCAACTGCAGCAGTTGCCGCCTCACAAAAAAGAGCCGCAACCTCACTTTCAGGAATGGAAGCTAGTGGGAACAACACAAATTCACAAATTGCAACAGTAGGAACGTGGTGTACCTAATCACTTGTCCTTGCAATTTGGAATATGTGGGCATGACCACAAGGGCGGTCAAGATAAGGATGAACGAACATAAAAGTAATATCAGATGTAAGAAGTCTACCACGAAGACGGCCGCCCATTACCTGGAGAAACAACACTGTGTCAATGACCTGCATTGGACTATCATCGAACAGTTACCCTCGGAAGCAGGCCTTTTTGAAAAGGAACAAAGATGGGTCTTTCGTTTGGGCACGAACAGAGAAGGCCTTAACGATGCGATACCATGGGGCCAACTGCGATAAATCAACCAACATCACCCCCAAACAATGACATTAACCAACTTATCGGTACCAAAATCCCCGCTTCATTTTAATTTTTCTGTACTTCATCAAGATCCTATCATTACTGTATGAATAGCCAATCTTGAAGTCAAAGGACCTGGACTACACCTTCCTGTACATAAGCCATTTTTGCGACCTTTTGACAGCGATCCTATACATTATTCAGCAACTATATTTGAACTCTCATTGTTATAAGTATAGTTTTCATCTATTTCAAGGACAAAATAATGATGAATGCACCGTCCCATAAAGTTAAAGACATGTCGCCTCCCTAACTAATTCGGAAACGAATCTAAACCCCCTGTTTCCACCGCGCATGCGTGAAAACGAGTGTGCGATCCCCACGCATGCGCAGTAACACCTGGCTCGGAACCACCACAAACGAGCATGCGCAGGACCGGCACCCTGATCCCTCACACACTACCGGCAAAAGCAATGACGACTAGCCCATGTTTGGGCATATATCCGTCTTTAATCTACTCACTAAATTAACAATTAAGCAGGCTAACGGGAGTATAAAAGGGCCGACCCGCCCCTCACAGCGGAGCCGCGTTGAGGGGAAGAGGGCACATCGCACCCTCCAAAATCGTGAGTAATCATATATCCTCAGACGAGGAAGGACTACAGGAGAACTCTGTAAGTAGATGAACCTAAACAAGTTTTCCTCGTGTTTTTAGATCACTGAACGTAGTATGAGAACCCCCAACAACACGCATAAGGCTCATGAGGCATTTTGATAAAAATCATGAAGTAAGACTATTTCTATGCTGTTTTTATCCTCACACTACAGGACCATAAGAAACCAATAATTATTCCATATGTGTGTTATGTTTGTTATATGTGTCTGTCCTATTTTTTGTTACTTTATTTACAGGGTGCACGATCACTGGAGGCAATTGGCAACCCTTCACCAACAAATTGTTTTGCCTTTAGGTCACTCTCACCTTTATGACAGTTTAACAACCTTGTGAGAAAATATTTATTATGCTTTTCTCTCCCTCCAGGTCTATATTACACGCCAAATGGGCGAATAAGACTACAATACTGAACTACTAATTAGGTACATAACACCTATAGTTCACCCCCTTTGTTTTTTTTTTTTAGAATACACCGTAACATTTACATTCATGTGAGTAAGGTGTGGAACTTTGTGCAGTTCCCGTCCTGAAGGAGTTTTTGACTCCGAAACATGTCCACGTAGACGCATTAACGAGGTTGATGTACATAATTATACACTAGCAACCTCCCACTGCACCCCTTTTAATAGTACCAGACGGGGGCTTAATAAAAGTCTATTTTTCACCCCACGAGCCAGGTATTTTTTAATTCTCACCACTTCACCACTCACATTGATTACCCCACACGCATCCACACATAGTCCACAGATAGTGCTCCCACGTAGTCGTCGGTCGTAGCACGCCGCATACCGTAGAGGTGTGCGAAGACCCCGATGATGAAGCATGACACCAAGGGGCCTGTTGGTGTGTGAGGGGTATTTAAACAACACTGTGTGCTCCCCACCATCATAGGGACCACAAACCCTTCTGTCTCAGTGGATTCCATTTTGTTTATATAAACCCCTCTGGCATCTCTCATGATAGAGTCTGGGCAACGGAGCTGAGATTATGGCCAGAGTGAATCTATTGAGTTGTGACATCGTCATCCACACAAAAGTCTGACTACATGGATTGGTAGACTTATTCCACAAGCTTCAATCTGCATTAAACAGAACATGCACTTTATCTTGAAAACAAGCATGCTCATTTTGATTTTATCAGTGTAGAACTTTGAAAATGTATATTTGACTGAGCATTATAGTGTGTTAGATATGTACTTTTATTTTAAAGTGTTAACACTTCAGAGAAGTATGGTACAGATCCAATCTTTGTGGAAATTTTTATTTTTTCTGATTAAAGTTTTTCTGGTTGAAGCAATCAAATTCCATATGTTTACAGTTTTAAATAGTACATTTTTCAACATTTTATTTCATGTGTATATCGCTCAACACTATTGATATCATAGGGGTATGGTTTGGCCTACGCCCTAACATACCCTAGCATATAAATTGGCCCAGGCCATACTATACCCAAGTATAATCTAGCATAGGCCGTTTTAACCCCGGGTATACTCCCACCTCTCTGGAGGAAAGCTCTTAAAAAAACTCTCCGCAAGGAAATGCTGTGCAAGTGGTCTGTTTTCTTATTTCTACACAGACTAATTGCTGCTGCTCTAAGTTTCAGAATCCATGTGTTTTCTTACTCTTTACTTCACATATATATGTGTCTTTGTGATGGTTTGTTGTGGTGCATCCACATGTATGTTTTGTTTTACTGAGGTTTCATATTTAGCGGGCGATTGTTGCAGTCCTGCAGTATAGCATACTGTAATTTTCAGCCTCTGCAAACTTCCGTTCTACAAAAGTGAAACGGCAGAGGGTATTAAAGGTGGATGGTGCCTTTTTAAAAACTGAAAAAGATTATCGGTCCTCAACTGGGCTCTCACTGCACTCCTGGTGCCTAAACTCCATACATCAGCATAATGTGTGCACACTTTCCTGTGTAGTTCAGATTTAAAATGGGAACTATTGCTCTGTGCACTCTGCGGAGAGGCCAAGGATTAAATGTGCAGCTTTGTCTCACTGGCAGGCACAATAAGAATTTCACAATGCCTTCATCTTAAATTCCAAAGTTATTCAATTTTACCCCACCATGAACACTAATGCTCGCCCTTAACATCCAGGGCAGGGAATCAATCTCTGGAGCGTTCTGCCCAATCCTCAGTTGTCCTGGAGCTTGACAGCCACCACGCTTGTCAGGATAAGCCATGGTTTTGCTAAAAGCACGGGGGTGCACAAAAAACAAGCATTTTTCTTTTGCATTTTCCTTACATGCAGAATACAATGGATGCATTTTTCTTTTACATTTGGCACTTCAGAGGGCCTGCTGTTTTAGGAGGACACACAATTCCTTAACTCTTCTTACAGCCGGATTTATTGCGGTTTAGGTCGAGAATAGGGGAGGAAGAGGAGTAACATACATTTAATTCCAGGCTCTAAGGTAAGACATTTTCGTACATTATATTTAAGGATTAATGTTTTTACTTCTGGTGAGTAAAAGAATGTTTGGAAATGGTTTTATTGCATGATCTTTACTTGCATGTCCTTTTCGGTCATCTTTATCAGGCAGTAAATCAAAAGTGCCTTCGGCCTGCCATTTTGTTTTTTTAAAATATTTTTATTTGCATTTTCAAAACAGTGCGATACAATGTTCAGTAAAGATACAGAGCAAATTGAGCACAGTACTCTTTCAGCAGAAACCATTATGGCTATTTCACAAATACAAGTACATCTGAATCTAGCAGCCATGGCATGGGCTGACAGCAAGTTTGTTACTTCCAATGTATCAATCAGAGTCAGAGCTGCAACTATCAGCATCGGAGGGTGGATCACAAATGTCCCCTCTATATTTATTCCATGCCCCCCAAATCTTACTCCATTTTTTGGGACAACCCCTACTTCAAATCACCGCTCGTTCAGAAATCATCGCTGCATCCATATCATGTTTCCAAGCCGCTAGTGTAGGTGATTCTGTCCCACCCCATTTCTGCGCTATGTTCCTCTTTGCCATCAGCATACCCAGTGTCATCCAACCCTGTCCTGAACATGTGAGGTCGTTAGGTTCCCATATATTCATTAGGCAACGTCTAGGGCCTGGCAGTATGGAAACTCCTTCTGATTGAGACATGGTTCTCATCACTTGAACCCAGTAGTTTGCAATTCTCGGGCAGTCCCAAATTGTGTGATAGAAGGTCCCTTCTTCACCACAACCCCGAAGGCAGTACGGGTGTGCTATTCGTCTCATCTTATGCAGTGTGTGTCTAGGGTAGTATGATCTATGTAATATGCGTAGTTGCACCAAGCGGAGACGCGAGGAGATGCCCACTTCTTTTGGAGACGCAATCTCCTCTTGCCACTCTGAGTCATCAATGTCCCCACAATCATGCGACCATTTCTCCCGTAGGGGCCTTGTCGGGTCAGGTAAATTATTTATTAGCTTATGATAGGTCAGTGATGTCGCCTTTGATGGCATATAGTCTGTGAGTAGTCTGTCCCAGAGGGGACGCCTCCGGGATGTCCGTTTCAGGTGTCAGTGTCGTCGTTAAGGCGTGGCGTATCTGCATATACCGGAAATGTTCTGATGGGGCCAAATCGTACTGCTGTCTCAGTGTCTCAAAGGGTATCACGTGTCCCTTCTGCCATAGATCCCCAATTGTTGAAATGCCTATAGCATCTCAGCGGTCAAAGCCCTTGGTATGCCTGAGCTTCCCCAGCTTCTTTGTGTCCCATAACGGAGTCAACTGTGTCAACTGACCATCCCAACCCAGTCAGTGCCGCATGCCATATGGTGAGTGTGTGTTTCAGTGGGCCAAACTTCGTGACTGATAAGGATTTATCATAGAGTGGTGCCAGCATACCAGTCAATCCCAACTGTGCCCTGTCTGCCTTCAGAGCTGGTTCAGACTGCAGGAGATGCAGCCACTGGTTAATAACCTTTAACTCTGATGCCCAATAGTAGAGACAGATGTCTGGGAGCGCTATGCATCCATCTTACCAGCTTCGTATTAGCTTGGCTTGTGCTATACGCGCAAGCTTATGACCCCACAATAGCACTGAGACTTGTGCGGTGATTGTTTTAAAATAGGTGGCATGCACGGGGTACGGTGTGTTTTCTAAAATGTAGAGAAAGAGGGCAGAGCCATCATTTTGAAAAGTGCCGCCTTGCCCAGCAGAGACAGCGGCAGCGATTCCCAGTGACGTATGACACGTTTAAGACAATCAAGAGGGGGTTGCAAATTGTGTGCGTGGAAGTCGGCCGGGTTAGCCGTGATGTATATCCCTAGATATTTAAATGTATTGTCTGCAGTCCACAATAGGCAGCCATCCGGTAAGCGCGGCAGGGGCCCGTGCAGTATGTACATGGTGGATTTAGACCAGTTAATAGAATAACCATACGCTCGGCCGTAGGCTGTGCAGACATCCAGAAGAGTGTAAATAGAGCGCTTGGGAGAGGTGAAATTTAATAGAATATCGTCTGCGTACAGGGATATCCTATCTTCCCAATCATCGGTCCACTGGAGTCCCCTAATAGTAGGCTCCCATCTTATCCATTCTGCCAAAGGTTCCAAAACGAGGGCAAACAGGGACAGTGGTCAACCCGGACGCGTGCCTCTGGCCAAGGGGAAATCAGATGACGTATGACCGTTAGCAGTGACAAGCGCCATGGGCTTCTCATACAACAAGCGGATCCAGGCACAGAACCTTGGGCCAAATCCAAAATGGTGCAGCACCGCAAATAAAAATGGCCAATGGACCGTGTCAAACGCCATGTCTGCGTCCAGGGAGAGTATTACAGCCAGTTCCTGGAGCTATTCCACGCGTGCCAGCACACCATGTACCTTAAATTTAGTGCCGTGTTCCTGCCAGCCAGACTGGTCCTTATGCACGAGTTTGGGCAGATGGGACGAGAGACGAAGCACCAATAATTTAGCAAGTATCTTAGCCTCGGCGTTTATGAGGGAGATCTGGCGATAGGACGTACGTTGGTCAGCTGGCTTCCCAGGCTTTAATATAGCGACAATGGTAGCCGTGCGTTGATCCAATGGAAGTTCCCCAGCCTCTAGGCTTTCTTTAAACATATTCAGCAGATGTGGCGCAATCGTGCCTGTCAGCTGTTTATATACTTCCATTGGTATACCATTAGGCCCTAGCGCCTTACCCGCCTGTAGCACTTTAATAGCTAACTGCACCTCATCGGTCGTGAGGTCCTCGTCTAAGGCTTGTGCATCTGCCGTGGATAATGTGGACATTTTAAGGTCTTTGATTTAGGTGTATGCCTCTTCCTCCGAGACAGTAGATGGAGGAATATACTGTCCTGTAGTGCTGTGCTAGCATGTGGACTATTGTATGTGGATCCGTAGTAGGGCGCCCTCCCTCCACCGCAAGCTATGCTATCCGCCTGTCCCGCCACACGAGTAATTTGCCTGCCTGGTCTCCAACCTCAAATTGTGTGCCGTGTATGGGCCAATTGTTGCTTAACCCCCTCAGTCAGGTGTGCTCTGTGTTGGCGCTGCGCTACTTGCAAACTATGTTCCGTTGCAGTGGTCGGGTCAGCAGTATGCTGCATCTCCGCCTTAGTTACTGCTTTTTCTAAAGCTAGCAGTTCCGCTCGCACTGCACGCTTATGTGCTGTGATGGAGGCTATTGCTTGTCCTCTGATTACTGTCTTGTAGGCCTCCCATAGTGTAATAGAGGAGGTCACGGAGTCAGTGTTGTCTTGAAAGTAATGTTTTGTCCCCGACTTCAATTCCCTTCTGATCTTGTGATTGTGGAGGTAGCCAGGATGGATCGGCTAGGTCTGACACCGCTTGCGCTGGTGGTGTGCATAACTAATCCTCGGAGGGGAGTGATCAGAGATGCCCTGTGGTCTGATTTCTACATCAACAGTACCGGGGCCACCCACCGAGTCCAGAAAATAATCAAGCCTAGTGAAACTATTATGCACGCTAGAGTGATAGGTGAACTGACGTTCCAGAGGATGATACTTCCTCCAACGGTCCACAAGTCCCATTGCCGCCAAGAAGCCACCCAACCGCGATGCTCCTGACGCATCTGATCTGGGAGGGGGATCTATCCACTACGTTATTAGCCATCAAATTGAAATCTCCCCCAATAAGTAGTCCACCCTCCGGAAGCCCCAGTAGAAATGTGCTAAGATCTGCAAGGGCCGTCGCCAGTAAGGCTGGTGGTATATAGACCGTTACAATATTAACAGGCTTCCCTTCCCACTGTGCATGTATAGCAGCAAATCTACCTGCATTGTCAGATTTAACCGACTGTATGAGTAAAGGGAACTGCTTTTTCACCAATATACCAACTCCTCTGGATACGGAGGTGAATTCGGAGTGGGCCATCATCTTAAAACCCCACATGTCCATCGCCTTAGTAGCCGTGCCAGTGAGGTGTGTTTCCTGTAAGAGCACCACTGCCTCACCTTCCCTCCTAATGCATTTTAGAACCAGGACTCGTTTAAATTTGTCACCCAGGCCGGACATTCCAAGTGAGTATAGACAGGACGGGTTACCACATCAGATCCTCCCTTTAAAACAACGTGCGAGTCATCCCCCATCAGACTGAAAACTTTCAGGTCCTTTGTGGACCTGTGTGGGATCAAGGTGACAACAAGTTTCTGCAAACCAGGACACTGCAGTCTACTTCACATCTATGCATCGCATGAACATAGATAACAAAGAACTTACCCCCCCCCCCTCCAAGCCTCCAAACTGCCCGCTCGGCCTGCCTTTTTTAATTAAGTGAGAGTCTCAGGTTTGGTTTCTTCCATTTTAAAAGCAAGATGGTTGGGGCAGTTTTTCCTTACATGCATAAAATGAAAGCTTTTGGTACTTCAGAGGGCCTGCTGTTTTGTTTTTGGAGGGCAATTACTCAACTCTCCTTACAGCCCGATTTATTACTGGATTGGTAAAAGAATTGGGAGAGGAAGGGTAGCAAACATTAAATTAATGGTTCCAAGTTAAGGCATTTTTATACATTATATTTAATGATTAATGTTTTTACTTACTGGCTTCTTGTTCTACGGTTAGGGGTTTCAGTAGCAAATTTGGGGAGAGTATGTGGACTAACGGCTAGCGCAGTCGACCTATAAGCTGGGTAACTGAGTTGGAGTCTCGACAGGGAGGATCAACATACTGTAATTCTGGGCAAATCACTTAATCTCCATGTGCCTAACAAAAAAAAGGATTGTGTCCATCTGTAATGCAACTAGTGCTCCTGTAAAGCGCTCCGATACCTTCGGGTCTAGTTCACGCTATGTAAAACTCCCAAAAACGAATTTTCTGCTCCTACATCTTTCTTTTTTTAAAAAGGGGGGGACCATAATTTGCCTCACGCTGCTTTTCTCCTCCTTCCCGATGCCTCACTTTTCTTCAGTCCTTGTGCCTCGAGCTGCTCTGCTCCTCCCTCTCAGTCCTTGTGCCTCACTCTGCTCTTCTCCTCCCTCAGGCCTCATGCTGCTCCTCTGTGGGCCTCCCACTGCTCTTCTCAATTTCCTTCTGCCTCACTCTCCTCACCTGTGCGTCATGCTGCTCTTCACCTACACTCCTTCCTTATGCTTCATGCTGCTCCACAAACAATTCCAACCCACATAATTCCAATACATATGCATTCATGCACTCCATAACACATGGATAAAACACATTGCCATTTACAAAGCCAAACGCTCAAATCAAACAAATGAGACCAATTTTTGTTTACCATGTTGTTCAAATGATTGCACTAATACTTTACACATTGCCTCTTAAACTACGCCAGACTGCTGTGCCAAGCTACCAGAAGGTGATCACAGAATTTAGGATGTGTTGTGACTTAAATGGACTAGGATTGTGGCTCCTGCTGGTCCAGGTTGCAGACCTCTGCCAACCAGAAACCCAATGTTATCACCCACATTCACAAGCAAATCTTTCAGCTACCTTCTGCCTACTCAATATTCCACTTTCTACCCCACACTAAAACCTTTCGACTCTTATTCTATTGCTTCACCAGACATCCCTCTGATCCAACAATAAGGGAAAACCTTCCCCCACTCAACCTAAAACCATTGCTCCAAACCAGTTTAGCCACTCCGATTATCACACCCAATTCTAGCCCCTTTCTTCTTCAGCTTCACAACCCACCAGCCCTTCTCATTCGACTTACACCCTCAAGTCACTACAAAATGAAGCCTACCACCACAACAAAATGAGACTAACAAAATGTATCTAAACAAAATTTCACTCAAACATCCTAAAATACCTATGTGCACCCACTCCGAAATCCAACATAAGTTAAACCTCTACCTTCACTTTACAAGCAATAAATATACCAGTCACTCAGTACACACTTACATGTTGCTGATCCATTGCTGAAGTCAGACAAATTTCCCTCATGTTCCACCCTTCACCCATACACTTTAAGCATAAGCAAAATCCTTCACAACACTTCATAACCCAAGCCTACTTTTTGTGCAACTCCACTACCCATCTCCTCAACTTCAACCACTCCTGCCAACAACCCCCCGCCCAGTGAAAAGAAAAAGCCTTTTGCAGGGCGTTCAGAGTAACTACTGCCAACAGAACACACCCTACAACTTCAGAGTACGCACTCTTCTGCAGCACACATAAAAGTACCATATTGGACTTCTCAAAAGTTAGGTTCAGTCAGTTAATAACGGACTCATGGCTAGGGGGGAGGGAGGATATGGCACCTGTATTGCCTTGAGTAGTTCCACCAGGCTATCAAACTGAATCCCAGCCAGAAAGTAGGGGGGGTGGTCATCCATTTTCAAATGAAAGAAAAATGAAACCAATCTAACCTAAATGCTACACCCCAAAATCCTGGTCACTGGCCCAGACATAACCAACAGCCAATTCTCAATTCCACAGCCATTGTAGGAACCTACACTTATCCAAAGGATTACTCTGGTCACACCAATACCTGGTCATGTTTCCACTCCAGTCATTAAACCAGGTGAACCCCCACCTACAACTAGCCTTTGCCCACCATGCTCGCTGTTTGGGCTTCTTTCTTCTGCACCCTACAAGTCCATCTCATTCCCCACCAGTGTATGCCCCTGCATTTTGTGCGCTTGCTTGGGGACAGGGGTGAGCCGAGTATCCAGAACCTGGATCATGTTTGGCTTGTCCGGCACTGGCCTTTCACAGTCGTCTAGCTTATGCCGATGTTTTTACAAAATGGTGTTAGGACATAGCCTCAGCTCGCAACTTTTTTTTAATCCCAAAAATGAAGTTGTGTGCAAAATTGCTTAACTTCTTTAAGGAATGTATGTATATATTTTAACTGAATATTTTGCAAGTGGGATTTAATTTTTGAACAGCTGATCTTTAGTCATTATCCTCTTGATTAGGAATGTGTCTTGCATTATTTGGTCCTTCTTTTACAGGCTGTGCTTATTTAATTTTTTTTATCCCAAATTGTAAACTTGCACATGATTAGGCTGCTCTTACTTGTTATTTGCACAGTTCAGGAAATGCCCTGTTCTCTCATTGTTTGCTGCTAATTCTAAACTTTGCTCCTTGAAAGTGCTTTACGTTGTCTCGGTTGCTTTCTATTTGCTATTTGCACAATTCTGGATATGCCCAGTTTCCTCATTGCTGGCTGCTAAAACCCACACTTATCCCTTGAAACGGTTGTATCTTGAAATTTTTTACTAGCTTGTTTCCGCTGCATTACCACATGGTTTTATTGCACTTTATTATTAATTGGTGTGTAATTTTTAAGTGGACCTCATTGGAGTTCCAAAATTTTAATAAATTGAATTGACAGGGGTGATGAGATTCCGCTCTATACTGGTCTCCTCATGGTGTAGTACATTATAGAGCAAAGTTCAGTCCACTTGGCTATTGGTGCTCTTCACTTTCAGAGACAGAATGCAGTCTGTGGATAAATAGCACTTCTACCCAGGAAGAACACAAAAGAAGCACTCCTTTGCCCAATACTGATTATGTAGTTTTTTTGGTTCTTTGAAAATCAGCACTTCTAGATAATAAACACTTGCTGTTGTTTACAATCCCCCCGCAATGTGCAGGCCCATTTGTTTTGCAAGACAAACCCATTGCTTTACTGTGCTAGTTTAAAGTTTACAAGCATATTGCTTAAAACAGAAATAAGTGATAATGTATACACCGGTTGATTCTTACTTCAATGAAAGCTTAAAATCGACTTTTGATTTATGTTCCAAAGCAAATCTGCTTTCCCTGCTGACAGTCCAGCTTGAATCATTCTACAACTCTAATAAGAACATGGACTCAAGTTTGTGGTATTCAGGTCAATACACGTGACCTGTAATGCTGTGGTCTTATTGCATGGGTTAGCACCAAAATAACTGCATGGTAGCACCATGGTTAACATTAGCCCTCCATTTGCAAGTTGTGGGTTGGTGCTGGCCAATGAAATGAGAATGATGAAGGGGTTCAGGACCAGAGCCCCCATGGAAATGGGGGCTAGGCAACAGTTGGTTTCTCCTCCAGGTCAGCGCCATAGGATTCTCCAAGCGTAAAGAGCGAAACCTGGGCTAAAGCCCAGTTGCGTAAATCTGCTAGCTTGAAACTGTCCCTAGCCTGCCACCCCTTCCATGCGCCAGGACCATTACAGAATACCCATTTAGGATCCAAATTCGTAACAACTGTTACCAGGGACAGACTGGGAAACCAAAAGCAGCCCTGGCAAACATGCTCCAAGCAGCACTGCTCCCTTAGTCTCCTTGTGGAATCTCCCCTTCTGTCCCCTCCGGTCGCCGAGCTCCACCTTTACACTCCCTCCCCTTCAAGCCTCACCTTGCCTGTTCCAATTAGCCTCAGGAAGCTGGGAAGTTAGAGGCACCAGGACTCTCAGAAACAAGCCTCCAGCCCACCGAGGAATGTTCAGTGGGAATTAAAGGCCTGTCCAGCAGACTGCTGCTCACTTCTGGTAAAGTGCCCTCTTCACATTAAAGGGAGAGCACATTTTACCAAGCGCCCCCCCCCCACACACCACAAATATCACTGATGAAATCAAGTATATGGAAGGGATTTAAGTGAAATACTTTTATTAGAAAAATAAATTCATGCCTAAATAATCAGTCCCTTAAAAGGGCCTGCGATACCACTGGTTTTTATGAATATAAATAAAATATATATAATATGCGAGTTCCAACAATTTCATATATGCCATGGTCTTAGAACAGAGCAACAAAACAGATTTACACAGTGCAAAACAATAAATGTGTTAAAATCAGCAAAGCGCTCTCAGTTTTGCTTTGATTGCAGCCTCGTTAGCTCCTTTCACTGTAGCAACCTAAAAAAAAAAAAAAGAGAAAATAAGCTACTAGCTATTGTAGACACCAACATCACGGCTTAAGGACAGGACAAAACATCCTCGTCTCAAATGTGAAGTGTAAGCAAGAGTATAAAAACCCTTGTGATACTATAAAGAGATTAACAGTGCTCTTAGTAGCTCACTCCAACCAGGGGAGTGAGAGCAGGCAATTTTCTTTAGAGAAGACCATATTACAATCCCTCATGAAAAAATTGGTATGGTTAACATTTTTTAAAAAACAATACAATTGTAAACCTTGCTGTTTTTCAATTTTTGTTCAGTCCTTACACATCCAAATGAGATCTGTAAAATTGATATTTTTCTAGTTCTCCGTGAAAGAAAGCAGTTTCTATTCATTTCCGGCCAAACCCAGCGGCCTCTGAACCATCCATCGAATCAAATTAGCAGAAGGGTACCTCAAATATACCTGCACTAGCCAACATTGCAGCTAAAGAGTCAAACCACAATACAGGTATTTTAATTTCCATTGCTTAGTGTGGCACTTGATTCCAGTTTTCTACAAGAAACAAAATGTTTCAGCTGATAGCAAAGTTCTTAATTTGCGGTCTAAAGAGCTTCAAATTCTGATAGAAAAGCAGAAATCCACACAAACCTTCTTAAAATCCTTGATGAAAACGAAGGTGGGCATTGCTTCTATTCTGTATCTTTCGGCCAACTCCTGTTAGGAGGACACGACAATATAATTCAACACATTAGTTTAATGGTAGACGTAGTTCTAATTGAAATGACAGTTTTCCGGCAATGCCATGCCTTCTAGACACCCGGCGAAGCAAATCACGACTCCAGGAGTCACCATCTGCACCTGTAGCATGCCACAAGTTCAGATGCCGTTACCGCCGTACATTACATTAGGTTAATGGAGGTTGATGCTAATGCATCTTCGAAGTACATGTGTATATTGGCCATACATTTCAAAATCAAGTCGTGGAGACTGCCAAGTCAGCAAAGAAAAAGTGATTCAAATGCTCAGGTTGTAGAAGCTAAATTTAACCCTCTCGTTAATTCAGCCATTTGGCCATTCAGACAGTACCTGTGCAGGGTGACTAAAAAATAAATACAAAAATAAAGGTGCTTTTCGGAGAGTCTCAAAACTGCTCTGCTCAATTTGGGAATCTAGAGAAGAATAGTTCTAAACCAAGACCGCAAAAATTTTAAACTAAAAAGAAATTTAAGTAAACGCAACCCTACTTTGTTTTAGCCTGCGTCAGATCTCTCTGGCTAACACCAAGTTAATCCCTCCACCATCCTTTTCAATCGAAATTGACAGACTAACATGTTCACTTCTGAAATTCCATAGTAAACTATACTAATATACTACCCAAATAATTGAACAACATATCCACTACTCAAATTACTTCCATTTTTTTACTATACTGATTTTCAACAGTAATCCTTTATGGGTTCCGGAGTGGCGTGCTACTTGCCAGAAAAGCGCTTCAACACCCATCAGGAGTAACAGGTGCTATATGAATGCAAATCTTTCTTCACCTTTTATCCGTCCACTATCCTTCTCACTGCAAGTAACTAATATCCACCACTGAAATTACTTCATATTTCACCATATTAATTCAACACTAATCCTTGTAGGCTTCCTGAAAAGTGTGCGTCAACAGGCGCTATAAATACAAACCTTTGTCCTCCTCTATCCTTCTGCTATCATTCCAAATAACGGACTAACCTATCCACCACTTAAAATGTACTTGCATGTTTCACTATACTAATTCAACACTAATCCTCTATGGCCGAAAAAGCGATTTGACGCCTCGTCAGGGGTAGTAAGCGCTATATAAATGCAATTACAATACCGTATCAGTGTTAAGGGCTCCGTTTTACTTACCGGGTTGTCATCAACATCCACTTTCAGAAATACTACACCACGGTACTCCGTGCTGAACTTCTGTAGAAAGTATATGATGAAAAACAAAGTTATGCACGTCATGGACACTCCCACCTGCTAAGAAGCATGCGTCAAGCCACACTATACACTTCATACCTTTGAACATACGAATAAAAACATTTCGTGTATGGCATTTATTTATCGTCAAACACCAGCACGAAGTAATATGCACCCGGGACGAGTAAATAATTTCAGAATACTAAGAAACCAGACATGCAAGAACTGATGCAGACTTAAGACTTAATCAGTTCAATAAAAAAAAAAAAATGCATGGCAATCAGACCACAGTAGAAATGGCCCTTTTAAGGTGCAGCCTCTTTGTACCTCTAGTGGTTAAATTAGTATCAAAGTTTGTCTTTGGACGCACTTTAAGCATTTGCATCAATTGGGCCTCTTTGTCCAGCTCCAAGTACATGTGTGAATCGACCCTTCAGCTAGTACCTGGTGACGACCAATAACAGTGCACTACAGAGGACATGCCTATGAAGTGTAGTGTCAAGTCCTCTTTCTCTGATCAGTACCCAATCCATAAGTGGGCTCTACCTTCTGGTGCTCCCCACTTGCAGAAGAGTAAAATGAAGGTTTCACGACGGAAAACAGTATGCGGTCCTGTAGGACACCATTGGAAGTACTGAAGAAGTGTTTGGAAATCTTGCTGCCTTAAATGTCTACAGCACAAGAGCATGAAAGTTTGCGTCAATGTAGCAAGTGTTTGCTGAGAGCAAAAAGTCCTCGAAATACAGAAGTTAAATTCAAAACGTTGATAATTAGCATGGGAGGATATGCATCCATGTATTGCAGAATTCTTACAACCTTTCGGCTATGGATTGCAGTACCTCTTCCCTTCTATCCAAAACTCATCTTTACCACCTTTTAATACAAGTAACTGTCACCACAACTAGTCTAGGAAACAGCAGCCTCCAAGGTATGCCGCCATGAGTCTCAGAGGGTTTAAACAAACTGAGGACCTGGCAGATCATGGAGAACTGTGCTACCTGCATACAAAAAAGTGAAAAGAAAAAAAACCCACTCAAATGTGGCCATAAATGCACAAAATATGATGGAAACAGCAGAGTGTGCCTTCTTACAAGAAGAGCAAGCATGGAGAAGCGGATTAGATTCTTAGGAAAGCCCTCACTCGCCAACCTAGTTGGTGACATGATTCATCATCGGGCCCCACCAGGAGAGGCAGAGTGCCTCCCCGGTGTGCTTCAATGCCAGAATTACTACAGAGCTGAATTTGATTGAGGGACCTAGCTGGCTACACTATATTTAGTTAGCAGAAAATGTATATTTAGGCATTGCTCCATGGTGCTCAGACACTCTTGGAACCTGTACTACACCCAAACAGCGTGTCTGTCACCTACAACAGCTACTCACCTACAACATCTACTCCTCCAGCTTTACTGCTGAACTCAGCAGTGTTATTGGCCAATAGCACACAAGAGATTGTGGGTTTACCCTCTTAACAATTGGCACCATTACAGCAGTGGACCAGGTCTGCGAGAGGTCCACTTTACAGATTGCATTAAAACAATTACAAAGGAGGGGGGGCCAGAGATGCGGTGCAGATCTAGAAGGGTCCGTAGGGACCTCATCCGGGCCTTGTTGGGTAGACTTCATTGTCTCTAAGATTTCAACATACATAGATAAGGCTACGGGGAAGACCACTTCTTCGCAATGTTGACCTTGGTGGGGGTTGACAGGGGCTATTCAAGGGTTGTGGGACAGGTGAAAAAGTACTTTGATCCGCCTCAGCATGTAAAAGACTGCCTCCTGTGGAGGGTGATGGTATAATAGCCCACCCCTTTACCCTCCTCGATTGCAGGTACCCCAAGATGGTTAGTCAGTGGAAAGAATCAGATAGCTTAATTTAGCTTTGATAGCCACCAGGTGGGTGTAAACCGGTTCAATCTTGCACTGAAATGGGGTCCTTACGATCTCTATAAAGGGTGTCTTTTACACCCTGTAGAATATACTCTTCTGCCAAACCTTTGGTGAGCTTTGGAATGAGATTAGATACGCAGGGCCTCTTAAACTTGGAGCTTGGACACTCTTCTTTTGCCTGTGGCACCTGGCACCTAATCCGCTGCATTGGTTTTCAGATAAGTCCCCTGGTGCTGATACTAATGAAGAGGCACCAGCAGGTATTGGCTCGGTTGCTTCAGCTTTGACTGCACATCTAGGACGGTACTTGCCGCAACAGGTGTTTTGCACCAAGCAGGACTGGTGCAGGGATTGGAAGGTCAGGAGAGCGACAGATGGCGCTCCGCCAGCTCAGTGCCTTATGAGACTACCCCCACCGCCCGCTTTAAGCAGCCAGGAAAGATCATGTTGCTCCAGAGGAGTCCACCGTGGTCTTGCACTTTACCATGTTAAACAGAAAACACTGGGGACATACATATAAAAAAAATAATAATTGTGTGAACTGAGAGCAGGGCCACCCTTGCCAGGAGCACAGGGTCTAAAAGCAAGTGGCATGACATGGTCAGCGAGAAAAAATATATAAAGCAGGGGTGACTGACTCGCTGGTATGCGTTCATTATAGCAGTAGCCAGGAACATCGCTCGCGTTGCAGTGTCAGTGCGTAAACCGGCACTTTAGAGACAAGGTGCCACCACCCATTCGAAACGCAATAGGTCTTGCATTTTGAGTTAGAGCTATTGAAGCTCTAACAGAAGCTCTGAGCTGCACTCCTGAGGCGGAAAGCCGGGAGCCAAGTCACTCTTTTAACTTTAATGGTCACAGATTAACGTGTGTAAATTGTTGTTTTTAAAAACACTTACTTGTCAGAACTTAGCTGCTAGAGACAGCGGAGCCAGCGCTGACATAGCACGCAAAGCGACAAACACTGCTCGCGTCACGAGCAGAGACCACGCCCCTTTTTAGGCCACACCCCCCGGCCCTCATCCATTGGCACAGTATAAATCATGTGCATCCCCCGGTCGCGCAGCAGGCGAGCGCAGCGGGCGCAACGTTTGCGCACCTAAGGCAAGCCCGTCTGCGCCCGTCCGCGACCGACACCAGGGGCCGCTCCCCCTGGCCAACCATCATGCCAGCCCATAACCTATCACCCGCAGTCTCTGCGCCAACTAAACCAAACAGTTGGGCCATCCTGTCTACATGCATGGGACCCCTCTACCCAACATTCCGCCTGTAATCAGTGCGGTTTTGGTTTCTCTCATGGTATAAAGAATCCCAAATCATTCTCTATGCTGCTGCTTAACGGTCGTTTGCTTCCTAAACACTCTGCGGAAATCTCTCTATTGTTAGAAGAGAGAAGCCCAGACGTTTTTTTCGCCACAGAGACCTGGTTACAGGAACACTCAGAACCTGACCTGGTGCAAGCACTTCCACCTGGCTACCAAATACTCTGCCTCGATCGAAAAAAGGGTGTCGGCAGTGGGCTAGCTATAATCTATGAATCAGATTATATCGTCACCAGTACCCCTGTAGACTTCCCTGACTGCGAATGCCTTCCTTTTTTCATAAAATTAAGTGCCACACATACCTTTTCAGGTATGCTTATATATCGTCCTCCTGGACCACAAAGGCAGTTTGACAGATCTCACCTCCATAGCGGCAAATCTTGCAGTTAGCACTGCCAATTTTACAATTTTGGGTGACCTTAACATCCATTTGGATGACCCGAATGACTCTATAGCAAAGGAACTATCCTTAGGCTTAAGCGCCCTCGAACTACACCAGCGTGTCACTGGGCCCACCCATCTAAAGGGTCATCTTCTGGACCCCGTCTTCAGCAACTGTAATAACCTTCACATCGGAAATTCATCTCCCCTTCCCTGGTCCGATCACTCATCCCGCTCACCTGGACCCTGCCCGCTCACCCCCCCCCCCAAACCCCCGATGGCACAACGATCACGCAATTGGTCTAAACTCCACTTATCTGAGTGGGAGGATCTCCTACAAGGTACCAAACCCACTACCACATCCATCCCCACCCAAGACAATGATACCTATAACCTATGGATCACCAGCTCCCTTGATAGTTTTACCGCTAGAAAACTACCACCCCAAGCGGGGCAATCCTACAGCCCCGTGGTACACAAATGAACTACGAGAGGCCAAACGTGTTTGCAGACGACTGGAGAGGAAATGGCGCCTCAGTTACCTCCCATCACACAAATCCAGCTACAGAACAGCAATTAAAAACGACAAAATGGAAATTCATCTAGCTCAGGCTAAATACTTCGAACTCAAGATCGAGAACGCAGCTTCTAAACCGAAAGAGATCTATCAAATAGCCAAAACACTCCTACAACTTCCAGAACCATCGAAGCACCATAACACTCAGACCCACTGTGAGGAAATAGCAGAGTTCTTCCACCAGAAAATAGAAACCATTAACTCTTTTTTCCCCCACCCCGTCACTCTACCCACAGATCTCACCAACACAGGGTGTACGACAGTCCCTTCCCACGATCTCAACAGCTTTCCCCCTTTAGACCTTACCAAGTTGGAGAAACTTATGGGACAGGTTAAATCTGGATCACCCACTGACCCAGCACCCCCCAGTACTCTCACCCAGATCACACATCTGATCTCGCCCACCATCTTAGACCTGCTCAATTCCTCTCTCCAAACTGGCATTGTCCCTCTTTTATGGAAAAGAGCAATGGTCAGAGCCCTGTTAAAAAAACCTAATCTTGACCAATCTAACCCTGCTAACTACCGCCCCATCTCCCTCTTACCATGGCTCAGCAAACTCCTCGAGAAGCATGTCAACTCCGTTCTCACCGACTTCCTAGAAATCAATAACATCCTAGATCTTTCCCAGACCGGCTTTAGGCCCCGTCACGGAACGGAGACGGCACGGATTGCCGTGACGGAGGAGGCACGAAGGATCCTGGACGATGGTGGATCCACGGCCATCGTCCTACTCGACCTAAGTGCCGCCTTCGACACTGTTAATCATAATATCCTGCTCCATCGTCTTGAGGGAATAGGACTGTCGGGGACCGCTCTCAGCTGGATGAGATCTTTCTTGACTGACAGATCCTTCAGGGTTTGTGAGAAGGACTTCTCTGCCAGTAGACCTCTTAATTGTGGAGTACCTCAGGGCTCCTCCCTGAGCCCCACCCTTTTTAATGTCTACCTGCGTCCCCTAGCTGATGTCATCCGCCCATTTGGTGTGAAGATCGCCTCTTATGCGGACGACACGCGCTAGTGGTATCATTGGACCCCCCCCTGAACTCTCATCACAGCCTACACAAATGCCTGGAAGCAGTCGCCACCTGGATGTCCGGCTCCTGCCTCAAACTTAACGGGGACAAAAGAGATAATGCTCCTTGGAAACAACATCGCAAAAACCATCGACCCCATCTGGCCTCTCTGTTTAGGCAACCCAAGGAGCAAATCAAGAGCCTGGGCATCTGGCTTGACCACACCCTCACCTTCAACCATCAGGCTTCCAAGCTAGCTGCCACTTGCTTTGGGTTGATGAGACTGCTTCGGAAAATTCTTCCCCTCCTCCCATTCCACTCGAGACGAATTATGGTTCAAGGATTGATCCTCTCCCGCCTCGATTGTGGTAACGCTCTGTACCTTGGCTCTCCCCAATTCACACTCAGACTCCAGGTTATTCAAAACTGTGCGGCAAGAATCCTCCTGAACATTCCTCGCCGAACCTCAGTAAGAACAAGACTGAGAGACCTTCACTGGCTCCCGGTGAGAGCCAGAATCGAATTCTGGAGCATGTGCATTGCACATCGCTCTTATTGGGGAACAGGCCCCCCCCATCAACTCTCCCCTTTTGAAAGCATATCAGCCCACCCGTTCTCTCAGATCCGCGACCTCTCACCTCGCCACAGTACCACGCATCAGGAAGGCCAGATGTGGTGGTCGATCGCTCTCCTACAATCTAGCTAGAATCTGGAACTGCCTCCCTCTCCACATCAGATCCGAACCTAACCTCCTCACCTTCCGGAAAACCCTTAAAACCTGGCTATTCAGCAAAACCTCGCCCTAAAACCCCACTCCGCCTCCCCCTCCCGCCTCTGAATCAGCTCAAGCTCCCTATAGCGCTGGGACGCCCCTGGGTAGCCAACGCGCTTTACAAATCCTCATTCCATTCCATTGACGTAAATGGCATTGCCTTTTAAGCTTGTGTTATAGAGTGGAGGTTTGTGTGGAATTATGTGGATTGGAATGGTGTGCATTTGTGTAGTGTAAGTGTGGTATGATGTGTAGTAAAAAATGTGTATAGTAAATTTGTGATGAGAGCACAGTGGTGTAAAGTTGTGTATGGTGGCACTGCTTATATGGCAATGCAATAGAGTGGAGCGGTGCAGATTGTAAAAGTGGCGTAGTGGTAAAGAGTAAAGTGGATTGGCATAGAGTAAAGCGAGACATCAGCAGCCTTTAAAATCCCAAAAAGTGTAAATTCAATCACTAGTTACAACTAAAATAATCTACGGCAATGCAAAACTAGTTATGGCTAAAGTTAAGCAGTTTCTCCTTGATGTTGCATGTTCGCTGGTCTAACCTGCATCCAGTCGAAGAATTGCATATTGGGACCCACAGTTAAGTTGGAGGATGCTGCGTTATAGGAAAGGTCTCAGAAAACTTCTGCTTTGTATGCTTAATTTGAGTGGAGAAGTAGGTGGTCGTGGGGAAGGAGGATGTGTTGCAGTGGTCATTGGACAGAACAGCCGACATCAGGCCTGGGGAATAAAGTGTATCCTGTGATTTTGAGCAAATCACTTCAGTGATATCAGTAAGGTAATCGGAAAAACGGGGTTTTGTCAAAGTGCTATTCCCTAGTTGTGGGCACTACCGAACACGAAGACTACTTGTAACAAAAACCGTCCGTGTACACGTTCTCACCTGTAGAAGCCCATGTGTCTCATTCAGTCTGCACCCCCTTTGAAGTCTGGGGTGTACAGCCAGGGCATTTCACTAGTGAGAGGAGATAAGAGATGCTGCCCTTAACATCCAGAACACATGCAGAGGCTGCTGCATCAGTGAGGAACGAATCCGGCCAGCTAAAAAGGTTGGTTTGGTGCAAGGTAAAGAAAGTGCTCACCAGACCAGACCTAAAAAGAACGTGTGCACTGAAGTAATAAATGTACAAATGTTGGCGTCACTGAAATGCGGAGGCAGAAAGCAAACGCTTTTACAAAATTCACATGCTGCTCAAATGTGTCGCCTAGCAACCCCCGGCCCTCCTATAAAAGTTAATAAACTCCAGCACTTTAATGCTTGCTTTACTGTGATGGGGTAAACCCTTCAGCGTACGAGCAGAGAGAAGCCACTGTGTCTAGAGTTACAATGCCTTTCAGATGAAACGAGTGGAACTAGAAAAAACACCTTAAGAGGGGGGCAAATCGCCACCTGTGGTTTTTCTAGTTCCACGATATTCCCCCGACCACCCTGCCTATATTCGAATCGGGAACCCTATTTTCTTGATTATAGGAAGCAAATGGGGTGGCCTAGCCCAGCCACCGACAGGCCCACCCTTGTCCCAGGCATGTCCTGCATTGCGGGAGAGCCAGGAAGACTTGGAGTACCTTGTGGGCAACCCTTCGCTACCCATTGTGGTGCCACCAAGTGCAGTGGATTGTTGGGCTGCTGATCCCATTTCAGGGGACTGGTGATGCCGTAGGGAGGTCAGAGCCAGACATCAGATTCAGCAGGGCACAACACCATACCTATTTGAAGTCCTTTACAAGGTAGGGGATGCCTTGATAACTGGGTCCCAACACATAGTATTAAAGAGGAGCTTACTTACCTGAAACACAGGTGCAATCGTTCTGCATGGCCCACACCAAGACGCAGTGAAGTCTACGACGACCAGCTTCGAATGGTACCGTGCCAGGATGTCATCAAACTGAGCCTGGGAAAAAAAACAGATTGGTAATGTAATCATCATTGTGAAGTTAGAAAGACTTCTTCCAGTTACCTTTCTAGTTCATCTGGCCTATAGCAGCCATGACCGATGCCCGCCTCCTACCCTACACAGAGCACTCTCTAGCCAAGGTTCAGCTTTTGAGCTGCAAACAAGTGATCTGAGGAAATCACCCGGGATTGTTTTACATACGAGTTTTACCCCAAGACAGATTGCTACCTGCAAGTTATAACAACGTACACTAGTTGGCATAAGGAACAAGGCCCTTGTGATATTCAATACAACTCTAATCTTTTACGAATTCACCTAGTGCTAAATGATGGCACTCCACCGTGTGGTGCAATTCCACCTGAAACATCTTTGCTTTTAAGAATGTAAAATCAGAAAATAAGTTTTGGTTTGCATCATGTGTTTAGCACTACCTAAGGAGAAGCATGTCAAGTTAAAATGAAACTTGTGAATACTTTACTTTTTTATGTACCTTGCAGATTTTCACATTCAGATGCAAAAGCAAATTAAGTGAGTTTTACAAACCCCTATGTTTGGAACCTCGAAGTTGCATTGAGACTATTCTACATGCCACAATCATGATCCTCGGGTTACTCCTGAGGAATGTGCAGGGACCCATGACATGCACCCCTTGTTCTAGGCCGAGCTCCGATATCTAGTGTGCGGTTTATTACAGACTTAACGAGGTCTTCTGTAGAGAAGCAGATGTTAGGGACGGCCTGAAGGACACTGCGTAAAAGCCACACTTGTGACGTATCTAATCAGTTCTCTCCCATGGATGAGCGTGATGGCAAACGTGTTTATTAAGGAGCAAGGACAGACCAACTTAAACAAAGCGCCTAGCATGAGGGAAGGTCAAAAAGAGACACTTCAAATTGGCCATTGACTGGCAAAAGAGCGGATAAACTATTAGCCACACATGACTATTAGAACAGTTACATTAACTTACAGTCGCCTGCTGAGACCTAAACCCAACGCTCCTTAAAGCCCAAAGTGCCTGAAATTGACTGGAGCGTCACAAACACGGCTATGAACACGAAGATGTGTTTATTGCGCGCTCACGAATCAGATCCCATTGGCTAAAAGCCCAAAACTAGTTGCTAGCCTGGAGAAACTTGGCAGCTGCGTCTAACAGACACAGGTGAGCCAACAAATTAACAGGCAGAGCCGAGTCAAGGGTCTGGCTCGGATATCAGAGCACGAGCCGAGCCCTGAAAAGGTTTGCTAAGTAAATCATACAACTACCATCACTTAGTATATGATAAAGTCTATTCAAAACTCAATGAGTTCATTCCCTCAACATGGGGTTAGGCCTTGAAATAAATCACATGACACCGCAGCAATAAGAATGTATCAAGAGTGATAGTTCTCTAATGGTGCATGTTTAAATAGGATCACTCATTTACACGCTGTACTGGACCCAGATTACACAGCAACCACAGTTGTATCAAGTCAAACAAGTATTTGTACAACTTGTAGTCTGAACCCACATTCCATATGCGTGCGATAATGAAGAAAATTGTGCACAAGATCACATAATTAAGCATGTTTTCTGGTTTTACTTTGTAAAAGACGGGCAGTCAATCGGTATTCATTGGATTTCATTACGTTAAGGCTTTGCTTTTACCTCCATGCTTGTTTCTGGAGGTTTGATTTAGAGCGAGTTTAGAGCTCTTCACATGAACCCCAGTTACATTAGGTCACACGGGTGAGATTAAGGCTTTGATGGGAGTCACAGGATGTGGAGCCGACGCCGAGAAGGGGACCAGGTCCCCCGGCTCCAGAGTCGGCAGCTCTGGCCCCAAGATCACACATCCTGGGTGGAGCGAGGGAGAAAAGCAGAGCCGCATAAAAACTCGAGATTCCGACAATACCACGAGCTGGGCCAGAGCCGGGCTTCCGCTTTCGGGGATCGCCAGTCGCACGCCTATTAATTAATACTAAATTAGAGAAATAGTCTTACACTGCTACGCCGAATCAGAATTTTAATAAAAATCCTTGCCAAGTCAACAGTTACGCCCCTATCGCTTTTTATGGATTGTTTTTTGTTTCAACAAACGAGCACTAGTTCTCCCTAGCCCTCTTCCAGGCCTCTCTCCAAAAAAAAAAAAAAAAAAAAAGAAGAATTACACAGCCCAGATTTAACAAGAGACTTACCACACTCCTGATCTTCCTCACCATGATGATAACAGGCCGAGCGTAAAAAAATGCAATAGAAAATCTGCTCTATTAGCGACCAGACAAACAGCACAGAGCCAAGATAAGTACTGCAGACGCGCTACACGAGGGGCTTTTAAACCGGTGAGAGTGGGCGGAGCCGCGCCGCGGTGCCTCCTGTGGGGCCGGGATTTCCGTTTATCTTTAAACAAACAAAAAAAAATAAACTTTACTTTTTTATCCGACATAGACGTTGCGAATTGAATATATAAAAAATATTTTTTTTAAAGCTTCGTTTTGTAGATATACAACTGGAATGCACACCGATAGTGTAGTGACGGTCTAGCTACGCACGGCACGTCGGCGGACGTGACGTGCGGGCAGCCAGGATTGGCTGCGTAGGCAGGGGGCGTGGCAGGCGCGAGGAGCGCGAAAACGGAGGAGAGTGAGTTGGCGCCGGAGCAGAGACTCGGCGCTCTTTGGGACATATAGTTATATATATATATATGTAGAATAATAATAAAGAAGCAATCCACACAGAGCCTGGCTCCTGAGTCATCAATGAGTGTGCCTGCAACATTACAGTGGCGACGAGGGTGGGATTGAAGACCCCCAGCAAGGCAGGACCACTGACTCGACCTGAGGCGACTAGCAAGCACCGGAGGCTCCAGGACCACCACACAAGGGACAGAGGAGCAGGATCACCCGGTGCCGGACAACAGGTACCCCAAAGAGCGTGGCAGAGCCCAGCACACAGGAGGGTGTGGCGCAGAGGAATGAAAAGGGGGGACAGGCCCCAGGAACCAAGCAATAAGGCAGGATAAGGGGCACCGACCCACGCAGCGAACAGCAGACCCAGGGAACACGCGCTGGAGGGCTCACAGGGAGCTGAGGGGGCCGACACAGACAGTCCCCGCACCCCAGCAAGCGAAGAAGAACAGGACGACACACCAGGGAGTCCCCGCAGCCAAGGAAGAACACCACCCGCAGAACAGAGAGAGAAGATGAGCGCGCAAGCAGGTTACGCGATAGCGCCGGTACAGTTCTTGCCCCGGCCAGGGGAACCCCTCATGAAATGGGAGGACTGGAGAGAGTACATAGATAATTTCATAGGTGTCCTGGAAGATGAGAACGATGAAGAGTTCAAACCTCAGAGGAAGAAGCGCATATTGCTACTGAACCTAGGCCCGGAAGGTCTCCGGATATACAAGAGCTTAGTTCCGAAACAGAGAACAACCACCGACGATGATGTGTACGCACAGGCGCTCGATGACCTCAATGAACATTTCAGGCCGGCTGTATGCGTGTCAGTGGACAGGTTTAATTTTCAACAGAGGAAGCAGAAGCAAGGAGAAACAGTGGAGGAGTACGTGGCAGCGCTGAAACGACTGGCAGCCACGTGCAAATACGCCAACTGGGAAGAAGAGTTCATCAAGGACCAGGTGGTTATGCACACTACGTGCACGACAGTGCAGGACAAGCTATGGGCGAGTGGGGACACCACACTGAAAGAGGTGCTAGTCATTGTAAAAAGAGCGGAGCTAGCTCGTCGATGCGCAGAAGTGACGAAGAAAGACATGGCGTCCAGCACGATGGTGAACAAGGTAGATAATGAAGGGCCTCGAAGAGAGTATCAGAACAGGAAACCAGCGGAAAGAGGGCCCAACAAGTGGCAAAGCAACGCAAGCACGTCAGGGAAACAAGCAGGGAGCAACAAAAAGCCATGCTACAGGTGTGGGAACTGGTCGCATGAAGCACATGATCGGAAGTGCCCCGCATTTCGCGCCAAATGCGCGTACTGCGGAATAATTGGCCACTACGAGAAGGTCTGCAGGAAGAAAGCCTCCAAGAGCATGGTGAGGTGTGTGGACCAAAGCAATGATGATCCGGAAGACGATTCGGAAGCAGAAGAAGTCACGGTGATTTACATCGAGGACCAGGTCCTGAGTACAGACGGTAGAGCCCTGGACAGAGAAGGAAAACGTACGATGAAACCAGTTTTGGAAATGGCCATAGGCGGTGTCAAGATCAACGTGGTGGCCGACACGGGATCACCCTTCACCATCATCCAGAGAGCAGTGTGGGAGGAGAAATTTGCACCACGCCTCGGCCCGGAGCTGGAGAGATTAGACATCCGCCCAGTCACGTACAACGGGGACCGCATTCCCATGGCGGGGTTCAGACCCCTGACCTTCGAATTTCGAGGTCGGTCCGCACGATGCAAGCTCTACGTGTCGGAGAAGGGCCCGTCGGTCCTAGGATGGCTAGATCAAGGCGACCTAGGCATCAAACTAGATCCGGGAGGCAAGGAGCAAATACTCCTGACGGAGCAGGATACAGAGCCAAGTCTGGACAAATGGAGGAGCGAATACCCCAAAGTGTTTGGAGGCACCGTAGGGAAGCTGGAGAAATTCGCCCACAAAATCATTCTTAAGGAGGACGCCGTCCCGGTGGCCCACAAAGCAAGGAATATCCCGTTGGCAGTGAGAGATGCTGTAAAGGAAGAACTCCAAGACTTGGAGAAGAAGGGGATTATAGAACCCATCACGTGCGCAGAGTGGCTGGCGCCCTTGGTTGTGGTTAAGAAGCCCAACGGAAAGGTCCGGCTGTGTGTCGACCTGAGAGAATTGAATAAGAACATTGTGGTGGAAAGGTTCCCCTTGCCCAGAATAGAGGAGATGCTAGCCAGCACCAGAGGGATAAAGTGGTACTCGACCATAGACTTGACATCAGCGTACCACCAAATTGCCCTCCACCCAGACAGCCGCAGATTGACATCCTTTATCACCCCGTTTGGGTGCTATCAGTTCCGCCGGATGCCATTCGGCTTGGCTTCAGCAGCGGCGGTGTTCCAGAAGATGATGCACCAACTATTCAAGGACCTCACCGACGTCCAATACTTCCAGGATGACATCTTGGTGATGGGGAGAGACATCCCAGACCACGATGTGAAACTGGGAAAAGTGTTGAAGATCTTGGAAGACAAAGGACTCACGGCTGAATGGTCCAAATGCCGGATAGGGATGAACTCGGTAACCTACCTGGGGCACGAGATAGGGGTGCAAGGCGTAACCCCTAAAGCTGAAAATGTCAGAGCGATCTGTGAAGCACCGTCCCCCACCACCAAGGAAGAGGTCAGGTCATTCCTGGGAATGGCAGAGTACTACGGGAAATTCGTACAGCACTTCGCCTCAAAGACCCATCACATGAGGCAGCTCACCAAAGAAAATACGGAATTCAAGTGGTCAGAGCACACCCAACGGGAATTTGAGATCATCAAGAAGGAAGTGGCTGGGGCCATACCGCTTCAAGGATTCGACCCCCAATGCAAAACTGTCCTAACTACAGACGCCAGCGACAAGGGATTGGGCGCTGTCCTCATGCAAGACCGAGGGCAAGGACAGTTGGAAACGATCAGCTTTGCTTCACGCACCCTGAGTGACACCGAAAAAAAATACAGTGTGATAGAGAAGGAGATGCTGGCGGTGGTGTGGGCCACCACGCGCTTCCGACAATTCCTGTGGGGCACCAGATTTCAATTGCGGACCGACCACAAACCACTACTGAGAGTGCTGACATCGAGTGGCCATGCAGAGGCAACGCCCAGGATATCAAAAATGTCGCTAAAACTCCTAGAGTTCAGGTATGACGTGGAACATATACCAGGCAGCAAAAACAAGGTTGCAGACTACCTGAGCCGAGCGGCAGCCATGGAACCAGGCGAGGAAGACAAGTCCGGCACAGAGGAATGGGTGGCATTAATGGAGGATCACGAAAAGGTCATCAGCCTTCAAGAATGGACACAGGCGTATGTAGAGGATGAGACGTTGGAAGAGGTGAAAACATACATTACCCAAGGTTGGCCGGACAAGAGACGGGTTCGGAAAGAACTCAATCCCTACTTTGAAGTGAGGGAGGAACTCTCCCTGGACAATCAAGGGACATTTGTATATAGAGGAGAGAAAGTCGTCCCTCCAATGAACATCATACCCAGACTGTTGGATATGCTGCATGAAGGGCACCTGGGCATTGGTAAGCTCAAACTGAGGTCCAAGCAGAACTATTGGTGGCCGGGAATGGACATACGAGCGGAACGGCATGTGAGAGAATGTGTGAGGTGCCAAGGCGCAGACAAGACACTCAAACCCCTGCGCCCAGCATTGGGTACATTTGAAACGCCAAGGAACCCCTGGGAAGAGCTATCAGTTGACATCTTAGGCCCAATCCTAGACATCCAAGGGGTCCAGAAGTATGTGTGTGTCCTTGTCGACAAATTCTCGAAATGGCCAGAAGTCAAGATAGAGGAAGCCATGGACACGGAAACAATTGTGAAGTTCCTGGCAGACACTTTTGTGAGGGAAGGCATACCCAAGTCCATCCTCAGAGATAATGGGCCCCAGTTCCGATCGGAGAAGTGGGACAACTTCATGAAAAGGAACGGCATCCAGGCGAAGCATACATCGATATACCACCCTGCAGGAAACGGCCAAGTAGAACGCTTCAACAGGGTGGTGATGGGGTCGATCCAAGCAGCCATCTCGGACAACAAAGACTGGGAGAAGGACATATGGCACATGTTATGGGCATACAGGATCACTCCCACTAGTACGGGATATAGCCCCTTCCAGCTGCTGCGTGGCCGGGAACCCTTCACTCAGGACAACCGGGTATGGAAAGAAAAGACGATAATAAGTGAATGGTCCCCTGCAGTGGTGCGGGCCAACATAGAGAAAGCCAAGGCAGTATACACCAGACATTACGACACACGGAGGAACGTGCGAGACACAGATCTTAAGGAAGGAGAGTGGGTGAGAGTAAAGCTGCCCACTCTGCAAAGAAAAGGAGAGAGCAAATACAGCAAGCCCTTGCAGGTGAAGGAAATTAAGGGCAGAGCGGCCAGGCTGAGTGACGGTAACATATGGTCACAAGACCGCATGGCCAGATGTAATAAGATCCTTGTTTGGGACTACGAAAGAGCAGGTGGAGAACCAGAAGGGAGTGAGAGTGAGAAACAGGAACATCAGGAGAATGAGATCGCACAGAGAGAAGGAGAGCAACGACAAGGAGAAGCAGAGAACAGCGAGCAGGAGATAAGAGCTGATGAGAATGGCGACGGCAGGAACAGACAAGGTGAAGAAGAGAACAACACCACCCCAAGAAGACAAACACGGAGCGGCAGAGTGGTGGTGAGGCCCACGAGGTTCAGAGACTATGATTTGAGCGACGGACTGTAAGTTAAAATGTTTGTGTGGAAAAAAGGGAGATATGTAGTGACGGTCTAGTTACGCACGGCACGTCGGCGGACGTGACGTGCGGGCAGCCAGGATTGGCTGCGTAGGCAGGGGGCGTGGCAGGCGCGAGGAGCGCGAAAACGGAGGAGAGTGAGTTGGCGCCGGAGCAGAGGCTCGGCGCTCTTTGGGACATATAGTTAGATATATATATATGTAGAATAATAATAAAGAAGCAATCCACACAGAGCCTGGCTCCTGAGTCATCAATGAGTGTGCCTGCAACATTACAGATAGCATTGTTGAGTGGGTGGAGTTGCTTCTGAGAGAAGAAAGTTGCCGCTTAGGTGAGAGTGTTTCCAGGCACCTTTTCCAACTGCATTCTGGTACTCGCGGTTTGTCTTTCACCATCATTAATCCAGGCCTTGAGGTCCGGTGCACTTCGGCCCCTCAGCACGGGGTGCAAGCGCTTTAAAATGACAGAGCACAATCACAGAATGAAGACAAAAGACGAGGACTACACACAATCACTCAGCAGAATCCAGTGAGTTATGCCTGCTGGTTTATATTTTTTATCTGTTTGTAACTCAAGCATACAGTGCATCACAGAGTCTAGGTGATGCAGAGGCAGTGACCCCGTCGGTATCCAACAAGCCTGACCTTTTCCCAGAGCAACAATGGCTATCTGATCTCACCTCCCTTTGGGCAGGGAAGAAATGTGTTCAATTTCCTTCTGTGAACCTAGAAAGTACCATTTATATCAAGAGCGATTCCAGTGTTGCTTATCAACATCAACTGTAAACTATTAGGTCTGTCTACATGTTTAGGTAACGTTTTTATAAACTAATATCAAAATATGATTCGGAAAGTATATGTGAAAATCTCATCTAAAATTACATGTACATTTTTAGTATAATTCCTTCTGTCAATTAGAAGTTATGATTTGAGGGCTTATGTTGAAGAAGGTTACTTTTAAATATATTTTGTCTGAAAGCACTGTGTGCAGATTGCAACATTTCGTGACCAACTTTATTTGTAGAAACATGGTACTGGTGGTAATAATAATAGTAATACATCTTTATTCTGAAGCAATCACTACCATATAAGATGCAATCATGCAATAGGAAAATCATCATTCCAATTCATAGTTCAGATAAAACACAGCACATCCAGTTTAAAAGTTGAGATAAAATCCCACTCTTGGTCACAGGTGATTAAACAAGCATTAGCATAGCCACTAGGTCTCGCCTTTGGGACCTTATAAGTGTTTAGCTATGCAACAGTTAATGTTGTTGCACCAAGGATATTGTGCTGCATAACAAAATACCTATAAGGTCCTAAAGGCGAGACCTATTGGCTATGCCAATCGTGCACTGAAAGTTGACAGACCAGATTGGCTGATGTTAACTGAAACGAAAACCAGTTACTAACAGGGTCTGTTCAGCAAGCAGAGAAAGGGTTGGGTGTCAGGCTGACTGTGGGGAGAGTACAAGCTTCAAAATGTTGCACTAACCAAATGAGGACTCCAACCCGTAGACAAAAGAAGCACAGGACACAGATGAACAGTAAAAGACAAGAATAGAAGGGGATAATTTCCGTTGTGCAATAACTTACTTAGCAGAAGAGAAGGTTTTTGCCAGCAACAGATGGACATCTTTTACAGGTTGTTCAGCTTCTGACTTGCAATATGGTGGTTTATCAACAGCCTAGAGACTTCATAACCCAGATGGGGACACAACAAAGGGATTCGAACCAAGAAATGCAGTGCATTACAATGGATTTTAACTGCAGACATTACTTCCGCTGGCTCTCCTTGAATATCTATTGGAAAGAACTACAGCGTGAATGGGGCTGTGCCTGCCTTCCACAATGCAGGCTCCACCTCCTGCTGGGTGGCTGACGACCCTGCCCCTCACTCTGAAAAGAGAAGCCAGGAAAACAAAGTGCTCAAGGAACACCCAGAACTGGTTCAGACCGGGCTCAGGGCACACTTGCACAATGAGAACAAAGACTTTTAGAAGTATAAGTACAGGACCCCTGACAACAGAAAATTAGATCATCCTGGAAACAAGAAGGAACCTCTGGCAAGGAGAAAGCTGAAACTAAAGAAAGAAGACTGTCCTGCTGTTGCTCTGCTGGACTGACCTGTTGTTGCTTTGCAGCCAAGGAGAGGGTTAGGACTTTACTTTGTGTTGTGTCCCCTTGCTTGAAGGAATCTCCAAGGGCCTGAGAGAGAGCTGGCTCCCTGTTATGAAGTCCCAGTAACAAAAGGACTTCACCCCCAGCATCCCTGAACTCTACAGAGAGAGTTCTGTCCTTTCTCGAGTGTGTGGTGCCTCTAGAAGTTGTACCTGTGTTGGGAAGCTGGAAACTAAGCTTTTAAAGACTTTCTGCAAATTTTGTTGCATCGCTCGCTTGCGGAGCGCATCCCCGACAGTGCGAGGAAATTCCCGCCGCTAAGAAGGTCGAGATCGTCGCAGCGCCTGTGGCCGCTGCCAAAGCCATCGCATCCTTCATTTGCGGGACGCACCAGACCGGTGCGGGAAGATTACCATCGCTGCGAGTGTCGTCGCAGTGCCTGTCGTTGCTGGGTGAGATCGCCGCACCACTTGCTTGCGGACCGCATCACGTCTCTGCGAGTGTCATCGCAGAAACCATTGCATCGAGGAGCTGCGAGAGAGAGACCACCGCTGGTCCACGAATCGTCGCCCCGGAGATCGTCGCAACTCCAAAGATCATCGCATCGTGCCTTTGCGAGAGAAAACTTCCTACAGAACCTACGCACCGGAATCCATACAAGTCCGCCTTCCTCCCCATACAGACCGGATTCGTCGTAACACGCCCGCTGCTGCAGCGTGGTTGTCGCATCGCCTCCCCAGGGTCTCAGGAGCAACGCATCGCTTGTTTTTCACCGCACCAGCTTCTGCTTTGGAACTTTGTCGCTTTTAAAAGGTACTGTTGGCAAAACGTGACGCAACTGTGAACTTTTCACGAAACTGTGGATTATTTTATCGCAACCTTAAGAACTCTTTTGCAACCATATTCTTGAACTGTGTATGTTGGATTTTTGTCGTTTTGGTCTTCTGTAGTTTAGATTAAATACCTTTATTTTTCTAAACTGTTGTGGAGTCGGTTGTGGTGTTTTCACTGTGTTACTGTGAGTGTTGGTACAAATACTTTACACATTGCCTTTGATAAACCTTGACTGCTCATGCCAAGCTACCAAGGGGGTGAGCAGGGGTTATCTCAGAGGGTTTCCTCCTTACCCTGACTAGAAGCAAGGGTCCCTATTTGGATAGTGGTACCTACCTCTGCCAACTAGAGACCCCCAGTTCTATAATTGTTGGTCAGCAGTGGGATTTGAACTTGTATTTGTACTAGACCCACAGTGATTGGGAGGCACAAGAGGGAAATGATGCAAGTACAGGGAATGGTTTTCATATCACAGATCTGCCTGTGAGCAGAGTAGGCTCAAGGCCTGGCAGCAACCATTCCAGTAAGGGTTTCGCTCAAGAAGAGTTCGAGGAGAACCAAAGAGTGAGAGAATATGACTTGGAAGTCCTGAAGTCAAAAATGAAGCAATTGGAAATGCAAAAGGAGAGAGAAAAGGCGGCGGAAGAGAGCAAAAGTGCCCGCGCTTCGGAGGTAAAGAAATTGCTTCTGGCTCATGAGTTGAGCATGAGAGAACTGGAACTGAAAGCCAAGGAGGTGGATGCCAGTTCAAATGGTGGCAGCACACAGCCAGTGCAGGGGGGTAAAGTATATATTAACAAGGATCTGGTACAGAATTACAATAGGAGTGAGGATATTTATGCCTGGTTTACTTCTTATGAAATTGCATTGAGAATGAATGGTGTGCCTGAACAGCATTGGGGGACGGGCCTGTGGAAACATGTTGAGGCTTCTGGGAGGAGTGCTCTAGAGCCCTTAAGTTAGCAGGTGCCATGCCCTACCCCAATATGAAGGAGGCCCTATGTCTCAGGTATGGACTTACTCCAGAGCAGTACAGACTGCAGTTTAGAAACTCTAAGAAGAAAGTCTGAGACTTGGGAGGAGTGTGTGAATTTGTACTCTCGTGCGCTGGAAGGTTGGATGAAGGGCAGCAAAGTAACTGATTATAAGGGGTTGTTACATTTAATTATTTGGGAGCACTTGAGTAGTCTTTGTGTTCCAGAGCTGTGCCAGCATCTTTTAGACAGCAAGCTGACAGACCCCGTTGAGCTTGCTAAGGAGGCGGACCGCTGGACCAGTACCAGGGTCCACAGAGGAATTGTGGCTGCCACAGCCAAAGGTGGGCAGGGTCCCCATCAGAAGAGTGGGAGGGACAAGGATAACCAAAATAGTTCCCAGGGAAAGGAGTACCAACCCCCCAGACCCAAGCAGCCATGGTCCCCTGGGGGCAGATGGAAAAACAGAGGTCCCCTACCTGCTTTCACTGCAATGAGGTGGGGCATGTTATCAACAGGTGCCCCAAGAAACCCCCAGCACCCGCTGGTGCTCCAGCCCCACGGTTAGCAAGTGTAGCTTTGGGAGGGGATTTGATTTCTAGTGGGGAAGGGGAGCTAGCAGTGAGGACCCTTGTCTCTTTAGGTGACCAAGAGATGGTCCAGGAAACCTTACTGCCCACTAACACTAAGAACTAAGGGCAGAAGGTGACCATCAATGGGAGGGAGATAGAGGCTCTGAGAGACACAGGAGCCAGCGGACATCCGTGAGGTGTCAGTGCGTGTCTGAAGAGCAGTGTATCCCCAATATACTCCGGCCGGTAGTTGCAGCTGAAAGCTCAGTGCGCCTCTGCAAAGTGGCGCGTGTTCACTTCGAATGGGGAGGCGTTTCTGGTCTCTCTGAAGTTGTCAGTGATGCCTTGCCTGTAGACTGTCTGCTAGGTAATGACCTGGAGAGTTCTCCATGGAAGGATGTAGAACACAGAACTCATTTGGAGATGTTGGGGTTGCCTGCGTGTATCTGTGTGACCACGCGTGCTATAGCAGCCGGTAGGAGTGATTCAGCAGAACTGGAGCCTGAAACAGTGGCCCAGAGACCTGCCAGGAGAGGAAAGGGCAGAGGGTGCAGGAAACCAACCCCAGCCGTTCCCACGGTCCAGGAAGGAGCAGAACCTGAGGGGGATGCCCTGGAACCTACAGGGGAACAGGTGGCCGAACTGGGTGACCTACATGAGCTGATCCATTGGCAGCAAGAAGGTGGGCCCTCCTGGGAGGAATTCTGCAAGGAGCAGAAAGAGTGCCCTTCTCTCGTTGGTATGCGGCAACAGGCTGCAGACCAGGCAGCAGATGGAGCCTCCAGAGATCACTTCATCTACTAGGAAGATGAGTTGTTGTATAGTGAGCCTAAGTGCGCTGGTGGTACCCGCGCGCTTCAGGAACTTCCTAATGGGTCTCGCTCATGACGTGCCTCTCTCAGGACATCTGTTATGTTACTGTGGATTTATAGAGCGCGTTATCACCAGAGGTCTCTAAGCGCTGTCAGCGGACGTCCAGTCTGGTTGAGAACGAAGTGAGCTGTTCAGCGTGATCCCCATCCCTCTAAGAATAGTACAGTTTTTAAACTCTTCCTAAAGCGGAGGAGATTTGTTTCCTTAAGAAGTTCAGTGGGAAGACGGTTCCATGCCTGAGGGGCAACGGTTGAGAAGGCTCGCCCTCCCAAGGATGAGCGATTGTACCGGGGGCAGGCCAGGTAGCAGGCATAAGCCGACCGGAGGACCCTACTTGGGTAGTAATTAGTCAATCGGCCCTTGATGTAACTAGGGGCTGAGCCATGAACAACCTTGTGTACAATACAGAGACTTTTGAATTTGGTTCTCTGTAAGATCAGGAGCCAATGTAGGTTCTGCAGTAAGAGCGTGACCGGTGAATGGCTGGGTTTTTTAAAGATTAGTCTCGCCGAGTCAAGGTAACCGCACCAGCATTTCATCAGCGCTGTTGTGCCTGCGTCTGTACTTTTAAAATTCCCCATTTTCCATTTGCTTTAATTTTACTTTTATTGTCCCTGGTTTTATCTGTGTGCTTGCGCTCTCCCCGCCCATTTGCCTGCATTATAATTCTGGTTAAGCACCGCCGTTTGAGCGGGTCCGGTTCCGGGGATCGTCATTCTCGCTCGCCATCTTGGGAGCGAAGGGGTCATTCTTGGGGGCTAGTTTCGAGCGTTCTAGCGCTCTTGCGAAGCGTGACACGCCTATTTAAGGCGCCTGCACCTGAGGGCTCTGCCCTGTCAAGGTAACCGCACCAGCATTTCATCAGCGCTGTTGTGCCTGCGTCTGTACTTTTAAAATTCCCCGTTTTCCATTTGCTTTAATTTTACTTTTATTGTCCCTGGTTTTATCTGTGTGCTTGCGCTCTCCCCGCCCATTTGACTGCATTATAATTCTGATTAAGCACCGCCGTTTGAGCGGGTCCGGTTCCGGGGATCGTCATTCTCGCTCGCCATCTTGGGAGCGAAGGGGTCATTCTTGGGGGCTAGTTTCGAGCGTTCTAGCGCTCTTGCGAAGCGTGACACGCCTATTTAAGGCGCCTGCACCTGAGGGCTCTGCCCTGTCAAGGTAACCGCACCAGCATTTCATCAGCGCTGTTGTGCCTGCGTCTGTACTTTTAAAATTCCCCGTTTTCCATTTGCTTTAATTTTACTTTTATTGTCCCTGGTTTTATCTGTGTGCTTGCGCTCTCCCCGCCCATTTGACTGCATTATAATTCTGATTAAGCACCGCCGTTTGAGCGGGTCCGGTTCCGGGGATCGTCATTCTCGCTCGCCATCTTGGGAGCGAAGGGGTCATTCTTGGGGGCTAGTTTTGAGGGTTCTAGCGCTCTTGCGAAGCGTGACACGCGTAATACGCCTATTTAAATCGCACCACTCGGAACGCAGCGGGCGCGCCTTCCCTGCGCCTGAGTCGTGCCAGATTCCTGCCGTCTGCGCCCGTCAGCGCTAAGGAAGCGCGGGTCGCGGCAGGATTCTTAGCTGTAGGTTTTCCGTCTTGATGCCGCCTACTAAGGCATATCTCAGGGAGGAACTGCTGGCCATCCGGGAGCGGGTTACTAATTGCGGCCATACTCTTGTTGGTCCGCTATGTGGTCCGTAACCGGTGTTCTTGTGGAGGCTGGTCTTTGGACACTCCTGCCCCTATCCGTGCGGCGGAGACGCCACGCTCTCACAAGAGCACGGCAGGATTGCGTGAACTTAGCATTTGGAACTTAAATGTCAGATCATTGGTCAAACATCATCAGGAGTTACATGATCTTATCAAGGACGAGTCTCCTGACTTGTTCCGACAGAAACCTGGCTGCAGGATGCGGATACTTCCATCCTCAACCTGGCCATCCCCCCGGAATACTCCATCTACACGTTGAATCGTGGTACCAGGGGGGGAGGTATTGCGTTGGTCACTAAGTCGTGCTATCCGTGTGATTGGAAAGTTTTAAAACTACCAGGATGTGAGAGTGCTCTTTTTAAAGTTACGATCAGTCATCACTTCACCTTCTCTGGTATTTTGATTTACCACCCTCCGGGCTGTGATTCTGCTTTCAGGGCAGCTCTCCCTGATTTAATTAGCACTATGACACTAGGATGTGCTAATTTTAATATTCTCGGAGACCTTAACCTTCACTTTGATTGCCCGACCTCCCCTTCTATCAGCAGCATCTTGGCCGATTTAGAGGCACTGCAACTTACCCAGGTGGTTACATCTCCCACACACAAGGGAGGGCATATCCTTGATCCTTTTTTTACCAATTTAGAGGGAGTTAGGGCGTTACGCCCTACTCAGATCGCCTGGACA
Source organism: Lissotriton helveticus (assembly GCF_964261635.1). Classification (NCBI taxonomy): domain Eukaryota; kingdom Metazoa; phylum Chordata; class Amphibia; order Caudata; family Salamandridae; genus Lissotriton; species Lissotriton helveticus. The sequence goes on along the minus strand of NC_136059.1, from coordinate 1,788,963,275 downwards.
GACCATATGCTGGTAAAAATGTTATGCCCCACTCATGAGCTACCTTTTAAACCTCAGGACAGAACAGTACATAGGCGACACTGGAACAAGCTGAAATTAGAGGATCTCTACCATTTGCTGGAAGAGGCCCCGTTGGGCCACTTAACTGATGTGGAGCGCGGATATGAGCTCTTCTGTGAGTGGATTACCCATGCCCTGGATTCATTGATCCCCATGGCTTGGTCTAAGTGTCGCACAAAAGAGCCCAGCCCCTGGTATGATAGCTCTCTAGCGCTTCTTAAAAAAGCCTGTAGACAGGCTGAGAGGGAGTGGCGGAAATCGTATGATCCTAGAAAAAAGGCATGCTACCTCGCTAAGATTAAAATATACCATAGGGCAGTGTGCAGAGCTCGTGCAGCCTTTTATGCCCAAGAATTCCAGAACAGCTCTAATCCTTCGAAACTCATCTTTAAGGTGCTAAAGGACCTGATGGCTAAAAGGGCAACGGCGGCGGAAATCTGTTCGGATTCCCACTGTGAGGATTTGGCCTCCTTTTTCCTCGAGAAAGTTCAGGCCATCTACCGAACTTTTCCGAAGGACATTCACATTTCAGAGCCGGTCAGTTGGAGCCTGGGTGGATGTGAATCTCTCTCTACTCTGCCCTCTCTATCTAGTGAGGCTTTTAACATCTTGAGCCTCAAAATTAAATCAGGATCCCCTGCAGATCCGATGAAACCTGGCTCAGTTTAGGAACATGTCCCCGTTATGCCGTACTCCGGTGCTGTCTTTGATCAACTGGTCTTTATCTTCAGGTGTAGTTCCCACTAGGTGGAAACAGGCTGTAGTCACACCGATCTTGAAGAAGGCTACCCTTGACCCCCTTAAACCGGAGAACTATCACCCTGTCTCCCTTCTCCCTTGGGCTGCGAGAATAACTGAGGCCCATGTGAACGGAATTCTTTCTGACCATCTTACTAGGGCCAACATCCTTGATCCCACTCAGAACGGTTTCCGTGCTGGTCACAGCACGGAGACGGCCCTACTCTCTATGGTGGAACATCTGCGGTCTGTGCTTGATGCGGGTCAGACGGCTGCACTATTGTTATTAGACTTAAGTGCCGCGTTCGACACGATCTCGCACAGGATTTCGCTTCAACGCCTGGAAGAAGTAGGTGTCATGGGTTCCGCCCTATGCTGGTTCCGTTCCTTTCTAGCCGAACGGTCTTTTAAGGTTGCGATCCCGCACTGCCAGTCTAAATCTTATCCGTTGGAACTGGGTGTCCCGCAGGGCTCTTCGTTAAGCCCCACTCTATTTAATCTTTACGTGAGGTCGCTGGCTGCGGTCGTCAAGCAGTGGGGCCTAACGATGGTTTCTTATGCAGACGACACACAGCTGGCGGTCACGTTGAGTGGGGACTCTGACATGGAGGCTCCCAGGTTCCGTGACGGACTACGAGCAGTGGCCAACTGGATGACTTCCAACTGTCTCCAGTTAAACGCCAAAAAGACCGAGGTTTTGGTGCTCGGCAAGCAGGCGGAGCTATGGGGTGACATGTGGTGGCCTTCTGAATTGGGTGCGACTACCTCTCCAGCATCGGAGATAAAAAATCTTGGAGTCTGGCTGGATCCGACTCTTAGTTTTATCTGCCACACTAAGAAGGTGGCGGCTACCTGTTACGGCATCATTAGGGGTCTAAGACCTATTTTTAAATTTTTCGATGCACCCACCAGGCAGTTAGTGGTCCAAGCATCAGTGGTGTCCCAGCTGGATTATGCTAGCTCGCTTCTGGTGGGGATTAACCAGTCGGAACTCATGCGGCTGCAGAGTTCAAAACGCTGCAGCCATAGTGATGATTGGGCTGCCAAGACAGTGTTCTGTTTCAAACGCGTTGCGCTCTCTCCACTGGCTCCCTGTGAATCAGAGGATTAAATTCAAGGTATTATGCCTTGCTTTTAAAATCCTTAAGGGTTCATCTCTCCAAATACTGGAGAACTTGCTGAGGCTATATTTACCCTCACGAACCCTTAGATCTCTGGGCCAAAACCTGGCAGTTGTTCCACGCTTTAGGCTGAGTAGAGTTGGGGGCCGCTCTTTTCATGGGCTAGCGGCGAAACTGGAATTCTCTCCCCCCTCAGACCCAGGCCCTTGAAGATCTTTTGTTGTTCAGACGCGCCATAAAGACTATTCTCTTTGTGTAGTTTATTCTCTTCTGCTTCTTTGTTGTTTTCTTTGGGCCTTTTAACAGAGTTGTGTTTTGGTTACCTTGCAAAGTGCCAGGACGCCCCTTTGCTGGGGCAGCTGAGCGCGGTAAAAATGTAGATAACATAACATTCATTACAACCTGAAGCCTGGCCATAAGATTTTTTTGGCAGACCAAGTTATAGAGCATTCCCATAATCGATACATGATAGGATCAGAGCGGAAACTGCCAATCTAAGGGTGCTGAAGGACAGAAGTGGAGCTAGTTTCCAGAGCTGACACATTAAGCCCATCATGGTTCCAACCACCGCCGATACTTGCTGTGTCATGGATAGCAAGGCATCAATCTTGGTACCAAGGCTTTTTACCGCCACGGCTGATTCGGGGAAAGGCCCCAGTTCTGCAGAAGAGGTCATTCCAAGGGTTTGAGGTTGTAGTAACCACTTCAGGAAGAAAGTATTATATAACATGTGCATTTTGTAAAGCGCAAGATTACCCGTAGGTGTCCTGGCGATGAACAGATGTTTATCGTTACTAAACTAAATGGTGCTCATTTTATCGACCTCAGATAGATGAAAGGCTGAGTGGACCAGTTGATTTGAACCTGTAACAATGAGGTCGAACACAGGTCCCTGCAGTGGCTGCTTTAGTCCACTGAGCCACCAGATCCAGCCGACTTAGCAGCCACACTTGGCCTTACTTTTGGTAAGGCTGTATACTTTGGAAGAACAAGGGACCTTGGACAACCACGGGGTGTGTATATATATATATATATATATATATATATATATAAAACCAAAGGTGATGGAAACTACAACTTCCGAGCCATCAGCTACATCTTGACAGGATCAGAAAACAACCTCTCCCTCTCTGAGCTAAAGTCATCACCACATGAAGACTGTCTTGACAAAAAAACTACAGGACTACTTGAACCAAGATTTGAATGCATATGCAAACCCCACTGGCATCTCTCATGATAGAGTCTGGGCAACAGAGCTGAGATTATGGCCACAGCGAATCTATTGAGTTGTGACTTTGTCATCCACACAAAAGTCCGACTACATGGATTGGTAGACTTATTCCACAAGCTTCAATCTGCATTAAACAGAACATGCACTTTCTTGAAAACAAGCATGATCATTCTGATTTTATCAGTGTTGAACTTTGAACATTTATACTTGAGCGCGCATTATGGTGTGTTAGATATGTACTTTTATTTTAAGGTGTTAACACTGAGAAGTATGGTACGGATCCAATCTTTGTGGAAGCTTTTATTTTTTCTGATGAGTTTTTCTGGTTGGAGCAATCAAATTCCATAGGTTTACAGTTTTAAATAAAATGTTGAAAAATTCACTATTTCATGTGTATATCGCTCAACACTATTGATATCATAGGGGTATGGTTTGGCCTACGCCCTAACATACCCTAGCATATAAATTGGCCCAGGCCATAATATACCCAAGTATAATCTAGCATAGGCCGTTTTAACTCCGGGTATACTCCCACCTGGGGGTATACTATGGCCGATTACACCGGGACTTTCTCTGGAGTAGTGCTCTTTTAAAAAAATATATATATCCGCAAGGAAATGCTGTGCAAGTGGTCTGTTTTCTTATTTCTATTCACAGACTAATTGCTGCTGCTCTAAGTTGCAGGATCCATGTGTTTTCGTATTCTTTACTTCACATATATGTTTTTGAGATTCTCTTTGTTGTGGTTCATCCACATGTATGTTTTGTTTTGAGGTTTCATATTAGGAGGATGATTGCTGCAGTATAGCATACTGTAATTTTCAGACTCTGCAAACTTCCGTTCTACAAAAGTGAAGCCTCAGAGGGTATTAAAGGTGGATGGTGTCTTTTTAAAAATGAAAAGATTATCGGTCCTCAGCTGGGCTCTCACTGCACTCCTGGTCCCTAAGCTTCATAATACTGCATAATGTGTGCATACTTTCATGTGTAGTTCAGATTTAAAATGGGAACTATTGCTCTGTGCACTCTGCGGAGAGGCCAAGGATTAAATGTGCAGCTTTCTGTCTCACTGGCAGGCACAATAATAATCTGTGCCTTCATCTTAAATTCCAAAGTTAATAAATCTTGCCCCACCATGAACACTAATGCAAGCCCTTAACATCCAGGGCAGGGAATCAGTCTCTGGAGAGTTCTGCCCAATCCTCAGTTGTCCTGGAGCTTGAGAGCCACCACGCTAGTCAGGATAAGCCACGGTTTTGCTAAAAGCATGTATGGGGGGGGGGGGCTTTCCTTACATGCATAAAAAAAAAGAGAAGCATTTTTCTTCCATTCAGAATACAATGGATGCATTTTTCTTTTACATTTGGCACTTCAGAGGGCCTGCTGTTTTAGGAGGACACAATTGCTTAACTCTCCTTACAGCCTCATTTATTGCTCTTTAGGTCAAGAATAGGGGAGGAAGAGGAGTAACATACATTTAATTCCTGGCTCGAAGGTAAGACATTTTCGTACATTATATTAAAGGATTAATGTTTTAACTTCAGGGGAGTAAAAGAAGGTTTGGAAATGGTTTTATTTCATGATCTTTCCTAGCATGTCCTTTTCGGTCATCTTTATCAGGCAGTAAATCAAAAGTGCCTTCGGCCTGCCATTTTTAATTAAGAGAGTCCATGTTTTGTTTCTTCCATTTTAAAAGCAAGGTGGTTGGGGCAGTTTTTTCCTTGCATGCAGAAAATTTAAGTTTCGGTACTTCAGAGGGACTGCGGTTTTGTTTCTGGAGGACAATTCCTTAACTCTTACAACCCGATTTATTACTGGATTGGTACAAGAATTGGGAGAGGAAGGGTAGCAAACACTTAATTCATGGTTCCAAGTTAAGGCATTTTTATACAATATATTTAAGGATTAATGTTTTTACTTGCTTCTTGTACTAGTTAGGGGTTTCAGTAGCAAACTTGGGGAGAGTATGTGGACTAACGACTAGCGCAGTCGACCTATAAGCTAGGTAACTGGGTTGGAGTCTCAACAGGGACGATCAACATACTGTGATTCTGGGCAAATCAATTAATCTCCCTGTGCCTAAGAAAAAAATTATTGTGTCCATCTGTAATGCAACTGGTGCTCCTGTAAAGCGCTCCGATACCTTCGGGTTTAGTTCACGCTATGTAAAACTCCCCAAAACTAATTTTCTGCCCCTACATCTTGCATTTTTGGACGATAATTTGCCTCACGCTGCTCTTCTCCTCCTTCCCGATGCCTCACTGCTCTTCTCCGCCCTTGTGCCTCGTGCTGCTCCTCCTCACTCCATCCTTGTGCCTCACACTGCTCTTCTCCTCTTCCATCAGCTCTTGTGCCTCATGCTGCTCCCCTGTCCGTGTGCCACAGTGCTCTTCTCAATTTACCTCTGCCTCACTCCTCACGTGTGAGGCATGCTGCTCTTCACTTACTCACTCCTTCCTCATGCTGCTCCACAAACAATTCCAACCCACATAATTCCACTACATATGCATTCATGCACTCCATAACACATGGGTAAAACACATTGCAATTTACAAAGCCAAACGCTCAAATCAAACAAATGAGACCTAGTCCATTTCCAATTTTTGTTTACCATGTTCAAAGGGTTGCACTAATACTTTACACATTGCCTTTTAAACTAAGCCAGACTGCTGTGCCAAGCTACCAGAAGGTGATCACAGAATTTAGGATGTAGTGACTTACCTGGACTAGGATTGCGGCTCCTGCTGCTCCAGGTTGCAGACCTCTGCCAACCAGAAACCCGATTTAATCACCCACATTCACAACCAAATCATTCAGCTACCATCTGCCTACTCAATATTCCACTTTCTACCCCACACTAATACCTTTCAACTTTTATTCTTTTGCTTCACCAGACATCCCTCTGATCCACCAATAAGGCAAAACCTCAAACCATTCCTCCAAACCAGTTTAGCCACTCAGATTCTCATCACACCAAAGTCTAGCCCCTTTCTTCAGCTTCACAACCCACCAGCCCTCCTCATTAAGACAGACACCCTCAAGTCACTACAAAATGAAGCCCAACACCACAACAAAATGTGACTAAAAATGCATCTAAACAAAATCTCACTCAAACACCCAAGCATCCTAAAATACCTACGTGCACCCACTCCGAAAGCCAACACAAGTTGAACCTCTACCTTACACTTTACAAGCAATAAATATACCAATCACTCAGTACACAAACACTTTCATGTCGCTCATCCATTGCTGAAGTCAGACAATTTGCCCTCATGTTCCACCCTTCACCCATACACTTTAAACATAAGCAAAATCCTTCACACTTCTTAACCCAAGCCTACTTTTTGTGCAACTCCACTACCCATCTCCTCAACTTCAACCAGTCCTGCCAACAACCCCCACCCAGTGAAAAGAAAAATGCCTTTTGCAGGGCATTTAACTACTGCCAACAGAACACACCCTACAACTTCAGAGTACTCACTCATCTGCATCACATAAAAGTACCATATTGGACTTAACTGACAGAACCTAATTTTTTAATAACGGACTCATGGCCGGGGGGGAGGGATATGGCACCTCTATTGCCTGGAGTAGTTCCACCGGGCTATCAAACTGACAATCACAGCCAGAAAGTGTGTGGGGGGTGCTCATCCATTTTTAAAAGAAAAAAAATGAAACCTACCTAACCTAAATGCTACACCCCAAAATCCTGGTCACTGGCCTAGACATACACAACCAACAGCCAATCCTCAATTCCACAGCCATTGTAGGCCACTTAGTCAGTATCCAAAGGATTACTCTGGTCACACCAATACCTGGTCATGTTGCCACTCCTGTCATTAAACCAGGTGAACCCCCACCTACAACTAGCCTTTGCCCACCATGCTCGCTCTTTGGGATGCTCTCTTCTGCACCCTACTAGTCCATCTCATTCTCCACCAGTGTATGCCCCTGCAATTTTGTGCACTTGCTTGGGGACAGGGGGGGGAAGATTCCCCTCTATACTGGTCTCCTCACGGTGTAGTACATTATGTAGCAAAGTTGATCCCATTTGGCTATTGACGCTCTTCACTTTCAGAGACAGAATGCAGTCTCTGGATAAATAGCACTTCTACCCAAGAAGAACACAAAAGAAGCCCTCCTTTGCCCAGTACTGATTTTGTAGTTTTTTAGTTCTTTGAAAATCAGCAGTTCTAGATAATGAACACTTGCTGTTGCTTAGAATCCCCGCACTGCATGCGCAGGCCCATTTGTTCTGCAAGACCAAACCATTGCTTTACTGTGCTAGTTTAAAGTTTACAAGCAGCATATTACTTAGAACAGAAATCAGTGATAATTTATACAACTGTTTCTTACTTCAGTGACAGCTTAAATCAACTTTTGATTTATGTTCCAAAGCAAATCTGCTTTCCCTGGCGACAGTCCAGCTTGAATCATTCTACAACTCTAAGAACATGGACTCAAGTTTGTGGTATTCATGTCAATACACGTGACCTGTAATGCTGTGGGCAGTGGTCTTATTGTATGGGTTAGCACTACAATAACTGCATGGTAGCACCATGGTTAACATTAGCCCTCTATTTACAAGGTTTGGGTTGGTGCTGGACGTTAAAATGAGTGATGAAGGGGTTCAGGACCAGAGCCCCCATGGAAATGGGGGGTAGGCAACAGTTGGTTTCTCCTACAGGTCAGAGCCATAGGATTTTCCAAGCGTAAAGAGCAAAACCGGGGCTAAAGCCCAGTTGCGTAAATCTGCGAGCTTGAAACGGTCCCTAGCCTGCCACCCCCTCCATGTGCCAGGACCATTACAGAATACCCATTTAGGATCCAAATTCACAACAACTGTTGCCAGGGCCAGACTGGGAAACCAAAAGCAGCCCTGGCAAACATGCTCCAAGTAGCACTGCTCCCTTAGTCTCCTTGTGAATCTCCCCTTCTGTTCCTCTGGTCGCCGAGCTCCACCTTTACACTCCCTCCCCTTCAAGCCTCCATTGCCTGTTCAAAGCCTCAGGAAGCTGGGAAGTTAGAGGCACCAGGACTCTCAGAAACAAGCCTCCAAGGGCTCCAGCCCACCGAGGAATGTTCAGTGGGAATTAAAGGCCTGTCCAGCAGACTGCTGATCACTTCTGGTAAAGTGCCCTCTTCACAATAAAGGGAGCACATTTTACCCCCCCAACATACCACAAATATCACCGATGAAATCAAGTAGATGGAAGGGTTAAGTGAAATATTTTTATTAGAAAAATAAATTAATGCCTAAATAATCAGTCCCTCAAAAGGGCCTGCTATACCACTGGTTTTTATTAATATAAATAAAAGTTAACATGTATATAATTTGAGAGTTCCAACAATTTCATATCTGCCATGGTCCTAGAACAGAGCAACAAAACAGATTTCCACATTGCAAAACATCAAATGTGTTAAAATCAGGAAAGCGCCCTCAGTTTGGATTTGATTGCAGCCTCGTTAGCTCCTTTCACTGTAGCAACCTAAAAAAAAGGGTGAGAAAATAAACTACAAGCTATTGTAGACACCAACATCACAGCTCAAGGACAGGACAAAACATCCTCGTCTCAAATGTGAAGAGTAGACAAGAGTATAAAACCCCTTGCGATACTATAAAGAGATTAACAGTGCTTTTAGCAGCTCACTTCAGCCAGGGGAGTGAGAGCAGGCAATTTTCTTTAGAGAAGACCATATTACAATCCCTCAAAGAAAAATCGGTATGGTTAAAAACAACAAAAGAAAGAAATACACACAATTGTAAACCTTGCTGTTTTTGTTCAGCCCTTACACATCCCAATGGAGATCTGTAAAATTGATATTTTTCTAGTTTTTGCCCCATGAAAGAAAGCAGTTTCTTTGCATAACTGGCCACACCCAACGGCCTCTGAACCATCCATCGAATCAAATTAGCAGAAAGGTACCTCAAATATACCTGCACTAGCCAACATTGCAGCTAAAGAGTCAAACCACAATACAGGTATTTTAATTTCCATTGCCTAGTGTGGCACTTAATTCCAGTTTTCTACAAGAAACACAATTTCAGCTGATAGCAAGGTTCTTAATTTGCCGTCTAAAGAGCTTCAAATCCTGATAGAAAAGCAGAAATCCACACATACCTTCTTAAAATCCTTGATGAAAATGAAGGTGGGCATTGCTTCTATTCTGTATCGTTCGGCCAACACCTGTTAGGAAGACACGACAATACAACCCATTAGTTTAATGGTAGACGTAGTTCTAATTGAAATGACAGTTTTCCGGGAGTGTCATGCCTTCTACACACCCAGCCAAGCAAACCAGGAGTCACCATCTGCACCTGTAGAATGCCACACGTTCAGATGCAGTTACCGCCGTACATTACATTAGGTTAAGGGAGGTTGATGCTAATGTATCTTCGAAGTACATGCGTATATTGGCCATACATTTTAAAATCAAGTCGTGGAGACTGCCAAGTCAGCCAAGAAAAAGTGATACAAATGCTCAGGTTGTAGAAGCTAAATATAACCCTCTCGTTAATTCAGCCATTCAGACAATACCTGTGCAGGGGGACTAAAAAATAAAAAAAAATAAGGTGCTTTTTGGAGAGTCTCAAAATTGCTCTGCTCAATTTGAGAATCCAGAGAAGAATAGTGCTAAAGCAAGACTGTCAAAATGTTAAACTAAAAAGAACTTTAACTAAACCCTACTTTGTTTTAGCCTGCGTCAGATTTCTCTGGCTAAGGGCCAACAAGTAGCAACACCAAGTTAATCCCCCCACTATCCTTTTCAATCGAAATTAACAGACTAACATGTTCACTTCTGAAATTCCATGGTAATATACTACCCAAATAACTGAATAACATATCCACTACTCCAATTACTTCATCTTTTTTTACTATACTAATTTTCAACAGTAATCCTTTATTGGGTTCCAGAGTGGCGTGCTACTCGCCAGAAAAGCGCTTCAACACCCATCAGGGGTAACAAGTGCTTTATGAATGCAAATCTTTCTTCCCTTTTATCCGTCCACTATCCTTCTCACTCCAAGTAACTAACTAATATCCACCACTGAAATTACTTCATATTTTACCATATTAATTCACCACTAATCCTTTGTAGGCTTCCTGAATAGCGTGAGTCAACAAGCGATAAATACAAACCTTTATCCTTCTGCTATCATTCCAAATAACTGACTAACCTATCCACCACTTAAAATGTGCTTGCATGTTTCACTATACTAATTCAACACTAATCCTCTACGGATCCTGGAGTATCATGCTACTCGCCGAAAAAGCACTTTGACGCCCCGTCAGGGGTAGTGAGCGTTATATAAATGCAATTACAATATCGTATTAGTGTTAAGGGCTCCTTTTCACTTACCGGGTTGTCATCAACATCCACTTTCAGAAATACTACACCACGGTACTCCGTGCTGAACTTCTGCAGAAAGTATATAACGAAAAACAAAGTTATGCACGTCATGGACACTCCCACTTGCTAAGAAGCATGCATCAAGGCACACTATGCACTTCATACCTTTGAACATACGAATAAAAGCATTTCATGTATGGCATTTACCGTCAAACACAAGCACGAAGTAGGATGCACACAGGAGTAAATAATTTCAGAATACTAGGAAACAGACATGCAAGAACTGATGCAGACTTAAGACTATCCGAAGTTTAACACTTAATCAGTTCAATAAAGAAAAAAAAAATCATGGCAATCAGACCACAGTAGAAATGGCCCTTGTAAGATGCAGCCTCTTTGTGCCTCTAGTGGTTAACAAATTCGTTTTGAAGTTTGACTTTGGGCGCACTTAAGTAGCATTTGCATCAATTGGGCCTCCTTGTCCAGCTCCAAGTACTCGTGCGAATCGACCCTTCAGCTAGTACCTGGTGACGACCAATAACAGTACACTTCATAGGTATGTCCTCTGTAGTGCAGAGTCAAGTCCTCCTTCTCTGATCAGTACCCAATCCATAAGTGGGCTCTACCTTCTGGTGCGCCCCACTTGCAGAAGAGTAAAATGAAGGTTTCACGACGGAAAACAGAATAGTATGCGGTCCTGCAGGACACAGGAAGGACACCATTGGAAGTACTGAAGAAATTTTTGGAAATCTTGCCGCCTTAAATGTCTACAGCACAAGAGCATGAAGGTTTGTGTCAATGTAGCAAGTGTTTGCTGAGAGCAAAAAGTCCTCGAAATACAGAAGTTACATTCAAAACATTGATAATTAGCATGAGAGGATAGATCTCTGCATCTATGTATTGCAGAATTCTTACAACCTTTAGGCTATGGATTGCAGTACCTCTTCCCTTCTATCCAAAACTCATCTTTACCACCTTTTAATACAAGTAACTGTAACCACAACTAGTCTAGGGAACAGAAGCCGCCAAGGTATGCTGCCATGAGTCTAAGGGTTTAAACAAACGGAGGACCTGGCAGATTATGGAGAACTGTCCTACCTGCTTACAAAAAAAAAAAAATCCACTCATAAATGTCGCCATAACAATCCATCACTCAAAAATATATACAAACGTTAAAACACCTTGGATAAAAGCCAGCAACTTGCAACTCTCTGCAATTACACCAGTTATTCATGTGTTTAAGGAAGTAATTCCACAGACGTATCTAGAATATAAAGTGCAGGGCATGGTGGCAAAACACAAAATTGGTAAAGTGACTACAGCTTCCATCACAGGATAAAACATTTAAGTAAAAAACTTTAATGATTTTAGTCTACTAATAGCACTTTAAGAACAGATGTTAACGGTTTCAGATACACTAGGGATCTAGAAGTTCCAATCCCCCATTAACATAGTCTGAATTGACAATATTTGTGAGGTAAAAAAAAAAAAATACACAAAAGAAAGTGAAATGAAACAGGATATCACATGGACATATCAGAAACTGAGGGCTCAAATTGACCAAGCGGGAAACCAAGCACCCGCATCACTAATCCTAACCTGATGAGGAGTTTCTCATTTAAAGTGCAATCCATCCACTCTAGGTTTGGCTCCAGGGATGGAGCAGAAGTGTGAATCTCCATATACTTTGATAGACAGTTTATTAAACTTGTGGTCCTCCCTCAGGGCTCTGGACATTTCCTTAAGTGTGGATTTACTCCAAGACTATTTTCCATGGTGGCAGAGTTGGAAAAAAAGGCTGCCTTCCCAACTCAGTTCTGTAGTTAAGCAAATCAGCGCGTCTGTCACCTACAACAGATCTTCCTCCAGCTTTACTGCTGAATCCAGTAGTAGAGATGCGGTGCAGATCTAGAAAGGTCCGTAGGGACCTCATCCAGGCCTTGTTGGGTAGACTTAATTGCCTCCAAGATTTCAACATACATAGATTAGGGCTACGGGGAAGACCACGTTAAAAAAAAAAAAACCTTTTTTTTTAATTGAAGTTAAGACCAAACAGTGGCCATCGTGGACACACAAAAGGGCTGCATAGGCATACAGTAGGTCACAGTGTTACATCATGGCAATAGGACTGGAATCTGTAAAAACAATTAAGACGTCTACCTCAAGTACTGGTCAACGAGGCAGAGGGGGTTCACATATGCCGCCTCTGTAGTCGTTCCATTTACCCCATATCTCCTCCCCTTTTTTAGGGCACCCCGAGCCACAAACACCACCTTCTCTTGCAACATGCACCAGTCCATGTCTCGTTTCCATTCGGCGATTCGTGGAGGCGTGACTGCTCCCCAAAGTCTTGCAATGTTGCGCTTAGCTACCATCTGACCGAGTGTAACCCAAAGCCTGCCCTTAGCCAGTAGGTCTGTGTGCTCCCATATGTCCATTACAGCGCTTTCCCTTTGGGCGCAACTCTACCTCCCACACTTCTTGCATGCATCGCACCACCTTTACCCAGTATGTCTGCAGTATTGGGCATTCCCACAGCATGTGAAAGAAGGAGCCAACCATTCCACATCCCCTCCTACACCCGTCACCTTCACTCCTGCCCATCTTTCAGCCTAGGGATTGATCCTGTGTAGAATTTAAATTGGATGAGCCGCAGCCTAGAGGAGATAGCCACCTCCTTAAGGGAGGCCAGCGCGCTCCTCCACTACTCTTCGTCAATTTCCAAACCGTCCGCCTCCCACCTCCCTCTGAGGCCCAGGAGTAAATCGGGAAGATTTTTAATCAATTTCTTATAGGTGAGTGAGATTGCGTGGTCCGGTATATGTCCGTCCAAGTCTATCCTCTAGGGGGATGCTTGAGGGGGCACTGTACCATGTGGGATGTTCTTCTGCAGTGAATGACGGACTTGGAGGTACCTAAAGTACTCAGTGTCCGCCAGCTCATATGTGGTTTGTAGGGATGGGAAGGAATTGACCCTGCCATTGTCCCAGAGGTCTCCTATCCGGGAGATACCGATGAGGTCCCACTTTTGGAATCCCTTAGTACGACCCAAGAGACCCAGTTGTTCGGATACCCAGAGCGGGGTAGCCATGGTAAGAACGTTGTGCCAGCCCATGTTGCATTGGGCAATGTGCCACAGTTGCACTGTGTGGAGAGTTGGCCCCGTCAGTTTGTGCCCGCCTAGCCGCGAATACAGCGCTGCTTCGTAGTTCCCCCAGGTAGGAGTCACCTATCCATGCCGTATCCCGGGTCGTTGCCGTCGCAATATGTACCTTGATTAACAGCCGAGATGTGCGGCCCAGTAGTATCTGCGGATGTCTGGCAAGGCTATCCCACCATCGTACCACCCCAGAGTCAGTTTCTGCAGAGCTATTCGGGGTGTACCGGACCACAGGAGGT